>NC_054834.1:62868175-63521509 GCF_018345385.1 Vulpes lagopus | reverse complement strand
ATAGATGATAGATAGATAATATAAAATAGATAATAGAATATCAGATCAAGAAAAGATAAATATTGAAATTGGAACTTAAACCCAGTCAGTCATATCTAAATATTTTGATACTTTACTAACCACTAACCTCCCCTACTATGTTTTTTCATCATATAAGCCCATGGATAAACATTTAAGACACCAGAATATTTAGAGGGATGCCCCATTTTAACCAATTTGCTTTAATAAACACACACACACACACAAACACACAAAGAGCTAAAGCAACCAGATAGTAAAATTAATATGAAAACATTTTTTCTGCATAACAGGATGATATGTAACATGGTTTTACAGTATGTGTTTCTGTAAAATCTTCTTTAAGGCCCCTTTCACATCCTTATTTTTCAAACTGTAGATGAGGGGATTTAGCATAGGGATTACTACTGTATAAAAGACAGAGACAATCTTGTCCTGTTCCATTGAATAGCTAGATGTGGGGCGCAAGTACATGAAGAGAATTGTCCCAAAGAATATGGTGACAGCCATGAGGTGGGAGGCACAGGTGGAGAAGACTTTGTGTCTGCTTTCTAAAGAAGGCATCCTCAAGATGGCAATGAGGATACACAGGTAGGAAATGAGAACAATCATAACACAACTGATGACATTAAAACTGGAGAAAGCCATGATCACAATGCCATTGATGCGAGTGTCAGAGCAAGAGAGTTTGAGCAGGGGTGGAGTGTCACAGTAGAAATGGTTGATCCTATTAGAGCCACAAAAGGACAATCTGAAAGTCATTCCTGTGTGTATGGCTGCATTCCCAAAGCCTGCTAAGAAAGAGGTAGCTATTAGTAAGAAGCAAATTTTCTCAGACATGAGAACTGAGTATCGCAGAGGGTTCCAAATGGCTGCATAGCGGTCATATGCCATCATGGCCAACAGAAAGCATTCAGTCCCCAAGAAGGAGCCAAAGAAGTAGAACTGAGCAGCACATCCATTAAAAGAAATGGCTTTGTTCTTGGCCACGAGGTTCACCAGCATCTTAGGAGTGACAGAAGAAGAGTAAGATGCATCAACAAAAGACAGGCTACTGAGAAAGAAGTACATGGGGGTGTGGAGATAGGGGTCAATCTTAATTAACACAATCATCCCCAAATTACCCACCATGGTTGCCATATAGATAAACAGAAACAATCCAAAGAGGACAATTTGTAGATCTGAGTTGTCTGAGAGTCCTAAGAGGATAAATTCTGTCATTTCTGTTTGATTTCTGCCTTGGACTTCTTTCATGTATCTGATCATTTCAGCTGCAATAAGAAAGAGAATGGAACTGACATTTGGTCAGGTGAATACATGACAGAGCCATAAATATCTTTTCCTGAACATATATACATAAAAATTCCAGATGTGTTTTGGACATGATGTCAAGTCAAAAGACATCAAAAGACTATGCTAAGTTCTAGGTGTACTACTGCCTACTAACTAATGACCTTGAGAGGAGTGACTTAATATATCCATTAACTAAGAGTACTTCTAGCATTAACCATTTATTGGATAATTATAGTAACTTATCTCTCTTCATTATTTATGATAAATATATTAATTGATATATTAATATATACTCTCTGGCAAACTTCTGGAGAAAGATGGCAAATGAATTCAGTCCACTGCTTATTCTTGAGCAGTATCATAGAATGAGTTAAAAATAGTGAAAGTTAGTAAAATTAGTCAAAAGTATCAAACAGGGATCCCTGGGTGGCGCAGCGGTTTGGCGCCTGCCTTTGGCCCAGGGCGCGATCCTGGAGACCCCGGGATCGAATCCCACATCAGGCTCCCGGTGCATGGAGCCTGCTTCTCCCTCTGCCTGTGTCTCTGCCTCTCTCTCTCTCTCTCTCTCTCTCTCTCTCACTATCATATATAAATAATAAAAAAAAATTTTTAAAAAATTTTTAAAAAAAAGTATCAAACAACAA
This sequence comes from Vulpes lagopus, assembly GCF_018345385.1. NCBI lineage: Eukaryota > Metazoa > Chordata > Mammalia > Carnivora > Canidae > Vulpes > Vulpes lagopus. The sequence continues at coordinate 63,519,554 of NC_054834.1, read as the reverse complement.
GAAAAGAGTTGTATCTTCTGGAGATGGGGGAACTTTAAAACTCAATATTCCAAGGAAAAAAAAAAACAGAGGAACATCACATGCAACTAGAATGGTTGCAAACCTGCTGGAATTTCCCAGTATCAGCATCTACAGGGGGCAGAAATCTGTTAAATATTGAGAACTTTGAATAATTCCCTCCAATATTTAGAGAATTTGATTTCAAGAATGAGGTGAAAGGAACAGAATAAGCCACAGCAGGGAGAACTTCTACCTAGCACTCAGATTTACAAGATCACACCAGACCTGAAAACAGCAGCAGCAACATATGGAATATTCCAGTCACAATACTGAATTGGGGGAACAACACATTGCCAGGTCATCTAAATGGAAATAAGATTCATCCCATGTAAAATATAAAAAAGCCAAATACAGGATAAAAGAAAGGAAGGAAGGAAAGAAGGAAAGGAGAGAAAGGAAAGGAAAGGAAAGGAAAGGAAAGGAAAGGAAAGGAAAGGAAAGGAAAGGAAAGGAAAGGAAAGGAAAGGAAAGGAAAGGAAAGGAAAGGAAAGGAAAGGAAAGGAAGGAAAGGAGGAAGGAAGGAGAGGGAGATGGAGCAAGAGAGGAAAGGAAAAATTAAAACCCAGTCTTGAGCTTTCAAGTAAATTTTAGGTAACAGCTTCAGTGGAATTCTTCCCCACTTGAAATCAAATCCTCTATCCCCTCTATGACCTCAGGTTATTGAACAATAAATAAGACTGACTTGGGCTAGCTGTCCAGTCATAGCTCAAAGTGTTAAATCTTGTATCATTCTCAGAAGGAAGTTATTTTATATTATCTAGAATTAAAATACAGGACCAAAGTAACTTAATATCTGTGCTAACACTGGAGATCATGGATCTCTTGAGCACAGTTGGAGACAGATGTACAGCCCCGGTCCTCTTCCTTGGAATAACCTTGTTATTTGAATTTCAAAGAACAGCATCTCCAGAAGGAAATAAAAAGAAGGAATGGATCTTTTTCTCTCATCTTCAATCAGAAACCTTCCCTGAGAAGATTATTCTATCAGCAATAGTGAAAAACAAATAAATAAAATGCAGTACACGTTGTGTAAGTGTGTGTATGTGTGTACTAGAGATACAAAGAAAGGTAACGATGAATTAAGTACTAAAATATGTTGAGGATCCTCTATGCTCTGCAGGCACTGTGTTAAGTATTTTTCCTGCAATATTTTATTTAAATTTTATGAGACAGACAGTATTATAATCTTCATTTTGCACATGACAAATATGAGGAACAAAAGATCTGTGACTCTTCCAGAGTTATAGAATTAACCTAATGGAATCTAATTTATACCCAGCTAATGCATTTCTCATTCTCTTTGCATTTGAGATTGAGAATGGACCCCTTGATAACAAATGTGAGCACTAATACACAGAATAATTGATATTGTAATTACCAGGGTTTCATCAATATGCTAGAATACATTTAGTTACATAAAGAAAAAAATCTATAGATCTCCTGGACAGAAAATATCATTGCAGTTGCTGAAAATTGTCTTTCTTAGAATTTCCATTCATTAATTTGCATTATTAGCAAAATACCATTTGTTTTACATCTGGTGCTATGAATAACATGCTACCATCTCCCCTCTACCCTGGAAAATGGACTCTCACTATAATCCCTTTGCTAAGATTTTGCAGTCATTAGTCCAGAGATTCTTAACAAAGGTTTTCAACTCCTAGGCATTTATGAAAACAATAGCAAGATTTCCTGAGAATTTCTGGCATTTAAATAGGCCTTCAAATCATATTATTTACTGCTGCTTATATTTCTCTTAATGGCTTACAAATCTTATAACAAGAAAAACGGACAATTTAACATACCTTCTTAGTCTCTCAGTGCTCTTAGAGCTTTGAGTATATGGTTATTTGAAGAAAGGTACAGCGTTGTGGATTTTTCTTCAGGTCGTTAAATTACTTGGGCAGAACCCTTTATATATTTTCCTGACCTTTCTTGACTGCTTGACTTCTATTTGGTCCTTTTGCTTGTTTTTGTATAATGCTTAAAATCACCCAAAACAAAACACACATCAAACTTTCTTCTCAGGGAAGGCATTCATCAATTCTCCTAGGTCAAGTAGTAGACATAGTTAGAATGGATTTAAGGCATCACCCATTACAGAGATAAGACAACTGAAACCCTTTATACCTTCCATATCAAAAGAGAGTTACTTTGCATTCTTTCTTACTTTTCCTTGAAAGTAAGAATCCTAATTTGTTATATGAAGGTAAAACAGATTTTAAAATATGCAGTATATCACTGCAGTGCAGCTTCTAATGTTTGCAATTATTTCCAATTGTAGAGTCTCTGGATCAGACTGTGGAGTAAGCATTCTGAATTATTTTAAATAGGATATTTTTCTTATTCTTTAGTGTCTGGGGATTGTATCCCTCATGTCATCTCATTTTAATCTACTTGTTTTTCCCCCCAAAGCTAAGGAAATCTCATGTCCTCTTCACATTTCTCTCCTTTGCCCTAGGGACACCTGGGCCCCGTGGAAAATGAATTTCCAGTTCCACATTTCTAGCCCCGACTAAATATCCCTCTTCTGTCTCTCCCAAATAGCTGGTGCTCTGGTTCCCTTGAGAGCATTGAAAGAATCCACAAAATAGCAGGTTGTCTCTATATCCACCTTCTGAAAAGACTTTTTATACATGTAAGAAGCTATGTTGCTTGAATCATGGTAAAAGGCTGATAGAAGGAAATACACAGAGGTAGCTATGGAGCAAGAAATCTCAAAGAGCTTCAGAATAAGAAGAAACTCATTTCTAATCTTAGCCTGAGTGTCATTCAAGGAGGTACTAGATGCTGCTCTATATCCCTGCCACCAGGATGGGGACCATCAGAAATTAGAATGTGATCACATCAGAAATGTGATCTCCATGGAGAACTGAGCACTTACACTGGATACTGGAATGTGAAGTTAGTGCCATAAAAGATAACCTACTGACAGGTTGCAATGAGCTTTTCATGAAGAACCATGATAACCCTAAAGCCCAGAAAGAAGGCAACAAGCATTAATGATCAACTGATAGAGACTATACCAACTTGTAAAGATGACCTCCTCTTTAGAAAAGCTTATATATTAATATGAATTGTGACCCAGCTAGTGATCTCCTCAGTCATAATTAGAAGAGAATAGGGCTAAACAATAATAACAACTAATATTAACTGAGCATATACCATCTCTGAGTGTCCTCCTAAACACATGCATTTTTGGATTCCTATTAAGCATCTCTATCACAGATAAGTAAACTAGGGCCTTGAGAAGTTACTTTTCCAAATAGTTAATGCATACCAAAACTGGGACTCGAACACAGTTTTTTCTTGCTCCAGAATGAGCATTGTTGACCATTTTGTGTTACCGCAGCCCAAAAGTAGCAAAGAGTTTGTGAAAAATATCCTTCTGTGTTAAATATAAATAACACATAAACCACAATAATGACTAATGACTTATTTGACATCCCCTGGATAAGATTGATTAATCAGGAGTAATGTTTATGGTATTTGTGATGGCTAATTTTAAATCCCAATTTGACTGAGCTAAGGGATGACCAAATAGCTTATAAAACATTATCTCTGGATGTGTCTGTGAGAGTGTCTAAAGAAGAGATTAGCATGTGAATCAGTAGAGTGAGTAAGGAAGACCTCCCTAACCAGTGTGGGTGGGCATCATCCAATTCCTTAGGGGCCTGAATTTTTGCTCTCTTTGCTTGAGCTGAGACATCCATCTTCTCCTGCCTGAAACATCAGTGTTCCTGGATTTCAGGCTTTCAGACTCAGACTAGAACCTTTACCCTACTCCACACTGCCACCTCATTTTCAGGCTTTTTGACTGAATGACATCACTGGCTTTCCTGGTTCTTCAGCTTGTAGATAGCTGCTCTTGGGACTTCTGAGCCTTCATATCCACATGAACCTATTCTCCTCTCATCTAGATCTACATATTCATCTCCTATTGGACCTGCTTCTCTGGAGAACCCTGCTTAATTCAGACATCTTGGTGGTGTTGATTGCTAAGAAAAGAGTGCATCAGAAGTATTAGGAGTGGAAAGGTGGAAGAGTTGGATGTCTAACTTAGTAAACTATACCAACCTTAATTGAGAATTATTATTTGGGATCCCTGGGTGGCGCAGCGGTTTGGCACCTGCCTTTGGCCCGGGCCCGATCCTGGAGACCCGGGATCGACTCCCATGTCAGGCTCCCTGCATGGAGCCTGCTTCTCCCTCTGCCTATGTCTCTTCCTCTCTCTCTGTCTCTCTGTGTGACTATCATGAATAAATAAAATCTTAAAAAAAAAAGAGAGAATTATTATTTAATATCAGAGGCCTAGATTTCAAAAAGGTCTCAATGGAGGTAGTGTTTTTCCTCTGGGGACATTACAAAAATTGATTGTTGTCACAGTGAAGAGGGTAAACTATAGAATCTAGTGGGTAAGGGGGCAAGGATGCTAAAAACCCGCAAAGTGCAGTACAATCCTAACAACAAAGCACTCTCCATGTTCCATGATATTCAAGTATATTTCAAGTATAAAATAAAGAATAAATGAATGAATGAATGCTAAATATTTTATTGTAAATGATTTTCTTTTCATTTCTCCTCTTTAAGTTATGTGTGTAGGTAAATTAAATTATCTCCGAATGCCATTTCAGGAACATAAAGGGGGCAATATAAAATACTTGCTATAAAAATATGTCATTTCAAAAAAAAATGTCATTTCGTTTCTGAAAAAATACCTATCCACTGTCCCAGGGGATGGTTACATACCACTCACTAGCCACCAAGAGTTTCATCCAAATAGATTCTACATCAACTGGCAAAACCAAGGGAAATTCTCTTGTTAAGCTTTGGGGCTCATTTCATTTTAACTAAAGATTTATTTGGACAGTATAAGATGCAGCCACATTCTGACACACTGTACATAAAAATATTACTTCTACTACGACTAGTACTACTACTACTATACTATCAATTTTAAAAATAGAAAATTTAGTAAATTAGTAAAATGTAAAATCAATCTGATAACTTCCTATAAACAAACAAATCTCCGATTAGAAAATGTATATGGAAGAGAAGATCCCCACTTTTGATTGCCAAACATAAAAGCTTTATGTATAAAGCAAGTAAGAAATGTTCAAAACTTCGGTGAAGAAAGGGAGTAACAGAAAGATACAGAATAGACTTGAACGGGTATAAGACATATACATTATCTGATAGCAAGACTTGATGGCATAAACCTGGCAATTCTTCCTAAGTTAACTTATAAATTTAATTTACTCCCAATAATAATATCCTCAGATTTGTTTCCCAAATAAGTAGACTCTACAGTTTATGTAGAAGATAAAAAATTCTGAGGTGCCTGGGTGGCTCAGTCAGTCAAGGGTCTGCCTTCAGATCAGGTCATAAGCCCCGGAGTCCTGGGATCAAGCCCCATGTTGGGCTCCCTGCTAAGCATGTTGGCCTCTGCCTCTGATGCTCCCCCTGCTTGTTCTCTCTGTCTCTCTCAAGTAAATAAATAAAATCATTTAAAATAAATAAAATTCTAATATAAGCATGAAAACCCTGGGAGAAAAAAACAAAAAAGAACAAATAGAGTTGGGGACTAGATTTGCTAGTGTAAAATATATAAGGGAGCTTATAATTGAAAACTGTATTATTGATGAATAAATTGTATAGAATGGTGAAGGAACAAGGGAATAGAATAGAAAAATACAAAAATAGACAATATAAAATGAAATGAACGTTCAATTCAAAACAGTGGGGAAAGGATAATTTTTTTGAATAAATGTTGAGACAAATGGATATCCCCAAGGTTATTTATTGCTGCATTTTTTTCTTCTTTTTTTTTTTTGCATTTTTTTCTTCTAATAGTAAAAGATCAGAATCAATTCAAATGTCTATCAATAGGATACTTGATAGGCAAAGGCACCTCCACACAATGGATTATTATGCAGTTGGAGAAAAGTTTGACTTGACAATAAATATTATAAATAAGTGAGTATGTCAATATTATTAGGAATTAACTATTCACCATAAAATAAGATTTAAGAATACAGATTTTTTTAAAAGTTAGGGGGATCCCTGGGTGGCTCAGCGGTTTAGCGCGTGCCTTTGGCCCAGGGCACAATCCCGGAGTCCCAGGATCGAGTCCCATGTCGGGCTCCCAGCAGGGAGCCTGCTTCTCCCTCTGCCTGTGTCTCTGCCTCTCTCTCCTCTCTCTGTGACTATCATGAATAAATAAATAAAATCTTAAAAAAATAAATTTAACTTAAAAAATAAAAACGTTAGATATAAAATATAAGTAAGTAAGTAAGTAAATAAATAAATAATAAAGTCCACTACCTGCTGCCTACAAGAACTCACTTCAGGTTTAAGGGCTAAAAAGTGAATGAATGGGCTGAAAAGTGAAAGAATGGGAAAAGATATTACAAAAGCATTTTTTAAAATTAGCTTTTTTGGTGTTATTTTTGCATCTCTTCTTTTAGGATGAAAATTTGTCTCAAGTCAAATAGCATTCCCAAATTAAGCAGCTTTTTAAAAAATACCATGTAGGTAGTGAGAATCTTACAACTCCTCATTTCCCTTTTTCTTCATGCGATGGGAAGCTAAAACAATTCATAGGTCATCTCTCATATGCATCTCATGTACTTGTATGCACCCCTTATGCCAGACTCTCTCAGATTCAAGTCTGGTTTGAAGATGGCTAATCCATATAATATGGAAGGTATCACCCTCTGTGAAAGGACTTTCAGGCATCAACAAACAGATCTTTCTACATTACCATCAAAATCACACCCAGCAGGGAGCTTTTAGAGGCTGGAAAAACAGTGCATGTGGTTCTTCTTCTTCTCAATCACCACCACTCTCTGGAGTGGCAGAAAAGAATTCCCTCGTGTTTCCCTCTTTTATCATTAAGGTTCAAGGAGGAGAGAGTGAAATTCCTTAGGGGTGACAGTTCCTCAGCTCTTCCAGTCTCCCATGAGTGCAGAAATCACTTCATCTCTTTTCCTCTGAGGATAACCTGTGACTCTGAAACTTGATAAAAACTTCCTGCACACAGGAGCAAAGGTGGGTGATCAAGGAGCTCAGGCACAGCTACCTGAGTGAGTCACCATCTTCGGATTCTACTCAGAATGTTTGTTCAATATAACTCATCAAGTGAAGAGGAGACAATCAACCTCTCACCAACAGGTAGAAAACCAAGTCCGGGCACAGGTCAGCCTTGGGACAGACAGAGAGAGATGATCCATTAAGAGTAGATCCTGCTCCCTGCTCCTTTGAGCAATGGCTTTGCTTGCCTTCAGGTCCATGCCATTTTCAAATTTCAAAAGAAGACATGGACTATGGATTTGGCTTTTACACGCCTCATGATTAGTAGGAACTCAGAATACGTCAGAATTGGAAAGTTACGTTGAGTTTGAACTCTTCACCTTATTCATTTCATAGATAAGGAAGCTGCATCTAATGCAGCAATTCATCAAGCTCAACAACTACTTAGTGGCAAAAACAGGACAATAACCAGGATTCCAGATTTTACTCCAGAATTCTTTTCAAATAAACATGCAAAAATAGCTGATGCATAGAAATCTAGACTACATTTGGTGTGTATTTGCTTCCATAAGACAATACTTTTGCTGGTCTTTTTAAATAAACATGCAAAAGTAGCTGATGCATGGAAATCTAAAATACATTTGGTCTATATTTGCTTCCATAAGACAATACTTTTGCTGGTTTTTTTAATATTAGGGTTTATTAACTATGGAATATACTTACTTATTCATTACACTACCATTTCTTCAAGAGTAAGATCAGCTGAAGTTTAGTTACATGAGACTAAAAATCTATATATAAAGGTTTTCTTTTATCTTAACTGTGATTTTGAATTAATAGCCTCATCTCTACTCAATTTATCATTTAATAGAAGTACCGTAGAATTAAAATCACACCTTCATTAAAGATTAAAGCAGTCCATGATAGATCACATGTATGGAATAAACATTTGAACTTTTTTTCTGGGAGTCATAAGCACACAATCATCTACTGAATTAAATCTTACACAATTACACTTGCACTGGCACAATTGCCAAATGCATTAAGCACTTAGCACATGACAGTCACTGAATTTAGCACCAGATGATAGATAGACAGATAGAATATACATCATATTCTAACCAATTTTTTGCAGAGATTTATTAAGATAGGCATTAATCCCATCCATAAATGAAAAGCTGAGACTCTAAAAAAAAAAATAAGTAGTATGCTAGAAATCAAAAGTAGTAGGTGGAAAAGCCTGGATTTGTCTATCCACTATAAGCAAGAATGAGCAGGGTGCTTTATAATTGGTAAAACCCCTTCTCACACACTTCCTCTTTTAACTGGAATCTTGAATCTATAAGGGAGGAAAGAATGATTTTCTGATCCCATTTTCTAGTTGACTGAAGTGAATTGGTCAGCACATGCCCAGCTGCAGGTCAGCCCTGAGCCCTGTGCTGTGTTCCAAGCAGGTGTCTCTCACTTCTGAAACTACTGCAGCCTGGCATCACCCTGCACTTGCAAGTGAATGTTTGGGTCTGTCTCCTACTCTACAAAATTGCGGTAAGACGAAATGAATCCTCCCAGTTGCAATAATAGAAATATTTTTCCTTTTGCTAAAGTGAAAGAACAAGCTAAGTGAGAGGACTGAGATAGACCTCTCATATTCTTTTTGTGATGGTTTATTTTCCTATTTTTATGTGAAGTAGTGAGAGAAAACAATGAACACAGTGCTATATTAAATCGGTAGTACCAGACTCAACTGCTAGTTCTGTACCCAACGCACTGTGTGACTTTACAGGTCCCCCCAGCCTGGTTTTATTTCCTCATTAATATAACCTGTGAAGTGACATATGCATTCACGTAGAGTGACCATGAGAGGAACCAAAGTAGAGACAAATACTTTGTTGTTGCTGTTTTTTAACAGCTTTATTAAGCTATAGCCGACATACAATAAATCAAATATATTTAAAGTAAAAAATTATATATATATATATATATATATATATATATATATATATATATATCCATGGAACTATCATCACAACCAATATAGGCAATGAATCTGTCACCTCAAAAACTTTCCTGATGCCCCTTGGTAATCCTTCCCTCCTGTACCTCCCCACACACACCTCCACCCAGGCAATCATTGATTGATTGTCACTATGGATTAGATTGCAGTTTCTAGATTTTTAGAAATGGAATCACATAAGGTATACTCTTTTATCTACATGTTTTCTCTCAACCTGGTTATTTTGTGATGCATCCATCATGTTGCCTGGATCAATAGTTTGTTTCTTTTCATTGTTGAGTAGTCATCTATTTTATGCACATACTAATATTTGTTTACCTTATTACTTATGGATGGGCTTTTGGGTTGTTCCCAGGTTCAGTCTTTTGGGGGAAGAATGACTGGATCATACAATAGATATGTGTATGTTTAATTTTGTACCTGTTGCAATATTTTCCAAAGTACTTGGACTATTTTACATTCCTAGCAGCAGTGATGAAATGTCCACTTCCTCCACTTCCTTGTCAACACTTAATATGGTTCATCTTTTTAAATTTTAATCATTCCAATAGATGTGTAGTAATATCCCATTGTGGCTTTAATTTGTGTATCCCTAATACAAATGATTTGAGCATTTTCATGCATTTATTTGCCATCCATCTATCTTCTTTGGTGAAGTGTCCCTTCAAGTCTGGCCCATTGTTTTCTCATTAATGAATTTTAAAGTTCTTTCATATTATAGTTACAAATTCTTTATGAGAAATATGTTTTTCAAACAATTTCTCCAAGATTTATCTTTTCATTCTGTTTCCTAATTTACTGAATGTATGAAATGATGCACACATTCACAACTTAGAATGAGTCAAAAAGTATTTTATAAACTATACACTCTCAGGCAAATACATGGTACTGATTATTCATTATTATTAAACCCCTCATTGATGCAGTTGATTATATTTTTTGCAGAAACTGAAAGATGAGGGCACTATTTTCAACCACCCCAGGATTTAAGATGGCCTGTTATGAATGTCCACATCCCCATGAAAGAGACATTATACTACTCTGCTTTCTTGTCTTTCTTAAGCAGTAAATCAGTTAGAGGAGATACAGTCTGACTTCTCCCTCAAATTTAATAGAGAAAGCTACCTCTTTCTAAATTATGCATGTTTTAGCTTGTTTGAGGTGGTGTGGTGTGGTTTTGCCCACTTCCTTGCTACAGCTCTTCAGTGGAGTGGATATGCATCCAATCACAAAGAAAAAAGCTAATAATGCATGCTGCTGTCTGACCACAGAGTTGGATAATGCTTTCTCTATTCCTCCTGAGTGAAGGATCCTGAATCTTAACTCTAACTGAGCTACACAACAACCTGTTGGCTAAGCAAAAGAATTGTCCAAAGACAGCTGTGTTTTCATCCCGATTATGCCTCATGCCAAATCCTGAGTACTTCTAAATATTAGGGAAGCCAAAGGACTAATTCTGGGTCCATGCATGTCAAGCAAGGCAGGAAAAAGAAAATTCAAGTGCAAAAATAAAGAGATGTAACCTTCATTAAATCACATATACACAGAAGACAATAAAGTGAAGTGAACCCTAGAGTTGGAAAGACCCAGCTCCACCGCTTGCTGGCTACTGACTTTATTGAAATTATTTAATATCTAGCCTTATTCTTTTCAAGTATAAAATAGAGATAACAGTGGTACTTATTTCACAAACTATTGTGAGGATGCAATTATGTATGTAGAAGCAAGTTCTGGCATATGATTAATAGTATCTCCTGGCTTTTTTTAAAAAGATTTATTTATTTATTCAGAGAGAGACAGAGAGGCAGAGACACAGGCAGAGGGAGAAGCAGGCTCCATGCAGGAAGCCCGACGTGGGACTCGATTCCGGGTCTCCAGGATCACACCCTGGGCTGCAGGAGGCGCTAAACCGCTGAGCCACCAGGGCTGCCCTATCTCCTGGCTTTTTAAAAATTATTATTACTCACTGCCTTTTCTAATATTGCTCACCTTCTGCTCCAGATATTTTGCTTTCCCTGTGTGAGTGTGTGTGTGTGTGTGTGTGTGTGTGTGTGTGTGTGTTATGGGTAATAATTTGAGATCCCTGGGTTTTTCAGTTTTCTTTTTGTGCCTACCTGCAAAGAAAGTTAATCCTTATTCATTATCTGTGTCCATATTTGCTTTGTTTTAGACAGAAGGAAGGGATGCTCAAAACTGTCCTTCATTAATAATAAATAAGGCAGATAATGGCACAGATCATGTCAAACATTTGGTAGCATGTGATAAATTACCTCAGAGCACCAAGGTCTACGGAGGAGCAAAATTTGCCATCCCCAAGATGCTAACATCTTCTATTTTGACTGGGCACCTGGAGAAGACATGCACCCATCACTTTCATTAAAGTCATTTGAGTTACCCTATGGGTCATAGAATCTGATTTCTGGGAAGATTTTTAAAACTCATTTCAAATAATAAACCAAATCCAGGCACACATAAAGTTCAAAAGATGGATAAAGAAAACCACTCAGTGGTGACGGAGTTTATCTTTATGGGCATCACTCAGGACCGTCAGCTGCAGATCATCTTCTTTGTCATTTTCCTCCTGGTCTACCTGGTCAATGTAGTGGGGAACATCGGTATGATCATCTTGATCATAGCAGATACTCAGCTTCACACGCCCATGTACTTTTTCCTCTGCAACCTCTCTTTTGTTGACCTGGGCTACTCCTCAGCCATTGCCCCCAGGATGCTGGCTGACTTCTTAACAGACCGCAAAGTCATCTCCTTCTCTAGCTGTGCCACCCAGTTTGCGTTCTTTGTAGGTTTTGTAGATGCTGAGTGCTATGTCCTGGCCGCCATGGCCTATGACCGTTTCGTGGCCATCTGCCGACCCCTCCACTATAGCACTCTCATGTCCAAGCGAGTCTGCCTGGCCCTCATGCTGGGCTCTTACCTGGTTGGCCTGGTGAGTTTAGTGGCCCATACTTCCCTCACCTTCAGTTTGAGCTACTGTGGTTCCAATATTATCAACCACTTCTTCTGTGAAATCCCACCACTCTTAGCCCTCTCTTGCTCAGATACCTACATCAGTGAGATCTTGCTGTTTAGTCTGTGTGGCTTCATTGAATTCAGCACCATTCTTATCATCTTCATCTCCTATGCTTTCATACTCATCGCAATCATCAGAATGCGCTCAGCAGAAGGCCGCCTTAAGGCTTTCTCCACCTGTGGGTCTCACCTCACTGGCGTCACCCTCTTTTATGGCACAGTCATGTTTATGTACCTGAGGCCAACATCCAGCTACTCCCTGGACCAAGACAAGTGGGCCTCTGTGTTCTACACTATTATCATCCCCATGTTGAATCCCTTGATCTACAGTTTACGGAACAAGGATGTGAAAGCTGCTTTCAAAAAACTAATTGGAAAAAAACCTCAAGAATAACAAAATATGAAGATTTCTTATCACTACAGGTAATTGATAGAGATAAAGGGGTGGTGGTAGGAGATAGGAAATGCAGATAACTTTCTAATAAACACTACTGAAGCTACTATCTACTTGTATCAATCTTTAATTCTGTAGGGTTGTCTATAAACCTTAATACTCTGAAATGAAGGAAATATAAATTACTATTTTTGAAAGCCATGCTGAGCAAGATGCATCTGTTTTTTATTTGACTTTGGCTCACTCATTGCTTAGAAATGGAGACACAACTTGAATAGGGGACTATTTATTTAATAGTCAATTACTCTAAAGCATATTTTTTCAGGGTTATGAGGAATTAACAGATCCAAACATTGAAAATTTCTCTACATTAAAAACAATTCGGAGAAAATGTAGTTAAATATGTGGGGAATGGAACTGGTATGAGAGATGGCTTAACTCAGCCTAGGAACTACCCATTCATATACTCAGCAAAAACTTCTAAGTGCCAGATATATGCCAGGTTCTGAAGGATACAAACATAAGAAGTGCATTTGCCAATGAAGAGTTTGTTGCTTCCAGTTACTGTATTATCTCTCTGATACTACTACCATCAATAACTAAATAATGGGCTATGAAAACCCCAAGAATAAGAGCTGCAGACTTAGGTTCTGCTGCTAACTGGGTATGTGAGTTTTGACAAGACCCTTCTCTTTGGTGTCCTCAGTTTTCCCTTCAGTCTAGTGGTTGGTTTCACCTGGATCTCTTGGGTCTCCTCTGCCTAATATTTACATATTGTTAACTTCACATATTGACATCATTTTAGCTTTCAGGGAAGCCCAGGGACTCTGGGATCCTAAGAGACATACAATTTCTGAGGCTAATTTTAGCAAGATTGTAATGTCTACAGGATTAGTATCCTATTCCCATCCCAAATCCCCTATGTCTTCTCTCTCTCTCTTCTGATATTAGTTTAGTTTAGCCCTAGCCTTTTCCTAGGGTTCTGGTAATCTTCATGATTTCCACCATCATCACTGGGCCCTTATCCAAGAATAGTTTCATTAACCCTGAGGTATCAATGACTGACAATAGAAGAGACCTAACTCCTCTCTGCACATCTCAAAGCTACAAATCTTGAATCAAAAAACAAGTGCATCAGGTATCAACAGCAGGTGAAGGGTGCAGACTGAGATCAGAGGATAGCTAAGTTTTTCTCAGATATGCTAAAATTCTATCAGACCATCAGTTTCTAACACTTCCAAACAATAATGTTCCTATCTCCCACAGCCACCCAAAGGGCAATATAATTAAAGATCATGGAAACACAGTAATTATCCTAAAGCATGTAGTATCCCCATTGATCATGAAAAGCACCAGAGTTTTAGGGATAAAAGACCCAGGATTTACTAGGCTTTTTAATGGGTATCATTATACATGAGTTAAAATTAGCCTGATGCAAATATACACAGCCATATCATGAACTTCTAAAAACATATTTCTGATGTCACATTATGAAGAAAGTACAGCAACTATGGACAGGTATAGAGCTGGCAGTCCAGAAAGAGCCCAGAGATTTAGCCTTCAGTTTCTTTTTAAAAATAATCTAATGTGAAAATCCACATGATGTGAGAAAAATAATAGATATTTTCTATCTCATTAACTACAAACCAAGTATACATTATAATTAAAAGACTAGCTGCCTTAGAATCAGGAAGAACTTTGAGTCCCATTTCTGCATTTCTACTCAGTGATGTCCCTGCTGGAGGATTACTTTTCTCTGAAGTGATTGTTGTATTCAGTCAAAGTTAATGATAGAACCAAAAACTGATCCAAGAGCTATGCTTTCTACTCTAATGGCAAATATTCAAAGAATCCCTCATGTAAGTTCTATTATTTTCTTGCTCTGACTAATGGCAAGTTACCTAATCTCTATCAGACTGTTTCTTCATCTATTAAATGAAAATAATAATGCTTACCTTCTAGCATTTTTCAAAGGATATGCTGTAATCTCTGTAAAGAATCTATCACATAAAAGATAATTAATAAACTTTAGTTGCTTCTATTTTTCCTTCATTTATATCTTAGATATCTATAATTCCGCTATTGATATGATGCAGTATAATGAGGAAATTGTTTTTTTCTCATGTAATTGATAGTGAAAGTACACATATCAATCCATAATAGTGAGAGGAAAATGGATAGAAGTTGGGTCAACTTAGTGTTCATCCTACTCCCAGCAATAATCATGTCAGATAAATCCCCTCGGGTCTCTGCAGCTCAATCTCTACATCAATAAAGTGAGAATGAGTATTTACACCTTCTCAATTCTATTAGTTTGCTCAAATAAGTAATAAATAAATGCCTTATGTTTGGAAAGGCCTGAATTATCTTCCATACATTAACTACTTTGCCCAGTGATAAAACCACAGCAAAGGTAAATATATCAATCATGTTCTCATGTTCTCTAGAATAGACTATAAAAGTCACATGAGTAGGTATTTTCTCTAACCAACAAAGACTTGGCACTCATTCTACTGGGAACTTTGAAAAGCAAAGATTGATGCAAAAGTGGTTAAGAGGGGAGATGTCAGAGTGAGATAAAGCTGAGATTAAATTCTTCTGCTGCTGCTTTCAAGCTATGTGACTTCAGTTGAGATTTTTTTTTTTAAAACAACCTGTGCTGGACAATATGTATATTACATATATATCCTGGCTTCATGGAATTGGCATACATAAGGAAATAAAATAAATGCAAATGTCTTGTGCTACAGGGGGAAAACTACCAAAAGAGAATTGCAGACAATATGCTATAGGGATTCACACTTGAAAAACAACATTTCTTCCTGGGAGATTAAGGAATTTTCATGGAGAAGGGAGCATGTGAGTTATTTTGGGAAGCAGGGCCCAGAAATTAAAGAAAGAAGCAAATGAAGTGGGGAATGGCAGAAAAAAAAAAATTCATAGTAAAGAAAGGCAAAGAGCTTGGAAACCAGGGGACATTTCCACAGGTTATTTTGCCTGGGTGTCTGTTAGGATTGGTGGTAAAGCTGAAATGTAGGTCAAGACCACACACTAATTTAGGAAATGGCAATTTATTGCTTGGAGAGTAGGAAGCTTATCATTTGTGATTCAAGAGAACGTTCTTCTTTGTTCCTTGAAATTCTGTCCCTTATCCATCAGCAGACCAACCTTTGGGGAAGTCAGTATAACAACATGGCCTTTATATTGGTAAATTCAAGTTGATTCTGGCAACTTCAGAAAGGTTTGGTGACATAAGATGGCATGCTCTTCTTAATGGAGCTTAGATGAAACTCATAGTTGGTTTTATAGCTGGTCTTCTCCCAGGGGAGGAATCCAAGCTGAAGTCTCTGCCTTCAATCTCCGCCTTAGAGAGAACACCTGGATCACAAGGATCTGAGATTTCTCATCTGCCCCATAATTATCCTTCTCCCTTAACTCAGGAGTTATGACATGACCAAAGTCCTTTGCTTAGCATTCCAGGCCCTCCCCCTTAAATCACCTCTCTGATATTCCTTCCTGCTATCTTTGAGCAACAGATTCTCCAGCAAAACCATTTCTTTAATGGTCCTCCAATTTTTCTACCTATGTATCCTTCTAAATCCCCCCTCCTCTCTCCTCTGTGCTTCCTTAATAGTCCCAGCTGCATATCTCAGAACATCCAAATTCTTCTCTTCCTTCAAGGACCAGCTCAAAACATTACTCCTTGAAATGCCCTGTATCTGAGCTATTAGACTGGGAAAGAAATACCACTCTTCTGAACAGCAGCCTTTAACTTATAATTTCCTTATGGATGTGTGTGTGGATATTATAGTTATGCACATGCATGTGCAAATGTGTCTAAGGCAGACACTATAAAAGATGTACCTGAATTGCCCCATACCAATAATGAGGTCAGGATGGACACTGAAGGAACAGCATGCTTATGAAAAGAAAGGTATGAACTGGAGGGTATTATGCTGAGTGAAATAAGTCAATCAGAGAAGGACAATCATCATATGGTTTCACTCATACGTGGAATAAAAGAAATAGTGAAAGGGATTGTAAGAGAAAGGAGGGGAACTGAATGGGAAAAATTAGAGAGGGAGACAAACCATGAGAGACTCCTAACTCTTGTAAACAAACAAAGGGTTGTGGAAGGGGAGGTGGGTGGCAGGGATGGGGTGACTGGGTGATGGGCACTGAACAGGGCACTTGATGAAATTAGCACTGGGTGTTATAATATATGTTGGCAAATTGAATTTAAATGTAAAAAATATTTTTAAAAAGGCATGAAATGAACCATTTGTTGACTAGACTGCTTCTAACAGCTATATGCCCTGTGAAAACGTGCAGCCACATGAGGGCTCTGGAAGCAGCTGTACTGGGATCTGTGTGTTTAACTCTGTTTGACTGAGTGTTAATGAGAAGAATAGGTTGCTGGAGTAAGGGTCCATGATAAAATCAACACTGTGAATGGCATCCACACATGACATCTGAAGATCTACATTTTTGGCTGCATCTTAGCCATCTCCTTCCACATCCCACCTCCCAGAAGAAGTTCAAATCACATTGAACTCAAGGATATTGTGAAATCTCTCCCTTTGTATACTTTTGCTAATGACAGTCCTATGCCTCAAAGGCCACTAATCCACCTAGAAAATATAGTTTTATGTCACAAATCAATCATCACTTCTGTAAATT
Source organism: Vulpes lagopus (assembly GCF_018345385.1). Taxonomy (NCBI): domain Eukaryota; kingdom Metazoa; phylum Chordata; class Mammalia; order Carnivora; family Canidae; genus Vulpes; species Vulpes lagopus. Next base: position 63,502,347 of record NC_054834.1, on the reverse strand, counting down.
ATTCCTGGACTCACCCCTTCTAATCTGCAAAATGGCACCACTAATACCTACTTATGAAGTTGCAATGATAATGAAAGATAGTCTAAATGTGGCCAGTTATCCCTCCTGTGAAAGGCAGTTTTGTTTTTGCCTATTATCTTGGAGTAGGTATCAGTACTGCTACTTCTCACTCTTAAAAATGTCCTAGTTTAGATATTGAAATATAAGAAAAACGTAAGTAGTTTATTTAAGCACTTTGGGGCTTAATGCATGGTAACTTTCCTCTGTGCTAGGTACATACTCCTTTAATATAAAAACTTCCTTGGTAGACTGTGAAACATAAAGACAGTCTCATTTTTTTTTTGGCCTTAAGTCCTGGCATATCATAAGTGAGTAACAAATGCTCATTGAACAAATGAATAACCATGCCTTCCTGGACTAGAGAACTACCAGAACCTAGTCCCAACTCAGAGCCTCAGGAAACCTACCAAAAATACACATAAGATCTTGAAATTCATAGGACAAAATTATTGGTCCTATATTTTAAGATGATGAAACCAGAGTTATGAAAGTTTAAATGACATGCGAATGTGCTCTTGGTTTATAAGTCTAGAGCTGGGATTGAAACAAATTTTTCTAATTCTTAACCTGGTGTTCCATAAAATAGAAAAATGTGCAGCCTTAAAGAAAATGACAGGCATAATCAGAACTGGGGAACCTGAATAAACATCTGGTTTGCAGCTATATTCAGTGTTATGATTTGATTAGATTGATTATTAGGGATTTATGCAGGATTGTATTGTGAAGCATCTGTTGAAAGGTTCACATTTGCCTATGACCACAGTGAGCTGAATCTTTGCAAAATCACATGGGCTGGACTAGTCACTATAACCTGAAGAAGCAAGGGAAAGAGGCAAAATAGGAAATAATATCAAAGAAATAAGTGAACTTTCAGATCATACTTAAAGAATAGTATTGAAGAGGAATAATTAGTTTCACCATGACTTTCTTCCCATTCAGTATTTTACAATCCTCATACTTATTGACTGGAATTAATGTTTTTCATTTCAAGGGGAAAGATAACTCATTGAGAAACCTGGTAACATGATCTATGACAATAAAGTGCATTATATTCTGTATACCTGAAGTGACAACATTAAAACCTTTCAACCTCGCATTATTCTTAAAATAAATCAATCAAATCAAAAAAGTGAAACAATAAAAATATTTCAGAAGAAATTCTGACAGATTTATGATATATAAACTCAATAATAAGTTTATAATAAATCTATTCCAGAGAGGACAGAAGTAGCTAGATGTAGATAGAGACAAGATTTATTGATACTTAAAGATGATCTAATCCAACAATCTTATTTTGTAAATGAAAAAAGTGAGGTTTAAAAAAATGAAATGATTTCTTCATATTAATATAGCTAAATTAAAACCTGAAATTATAACTTCATTTTCCTCATTCCAAATATAGTCTCTTATACTGCACAATAATATTGATTAATCAAGCACTGAGAGAATGTAGCTCATGGCAGCAGTTCATTTTCTAATATTTTGTTTACTCTAGGCTTTAGTTTTATTTCAATATGAACAAAGTTAGTACATTTCCTAGATATGCTGCTATCTCGTTACTGTGATCCCAAAGAAATGTAGGAAGGAAATAATTCAATAAGACACTTGATGTTGTGAAGGACCAATAATTGCTGAGTTCACATTATCTGTGTTAATCTTAAAATTATTTGTTCTAGCAATGATTGTAACATATAGTACACAGAATTATCAGTTAGATGTCTTTAAGTGTTACATTTTCCTTTTCTGTCAAAAGAAGTAAGCCAAGGAAAAGAATAAAGCTTGCTTGAAAAGGTCTAGTTGGATGGGAAGCAAATGGAGGGTTACTGGGGGTGGGGGGAAGGAAGATGGGGTATCTGGGTGATAGGCATTAAGGAGGACATGTGATATGATGAGCAGTGGGTGTTATATGCAACTGATGAATCACTGAATTCTACCTCTGAAACTAGTAATACAGTATAGGTTAACTGAATTTAATTTAAATAAACATTTTTTTTAATTCTAGCTGGGTGCTAAGATAGGGTATTGCATTACTACTCTTCATTCACTCAACTCCAAGTTACTGATGAAAACAAACTAGTCATAATGAACTGATTAAGTCAAGTAACTGGTCTAAATAAATATTCTTAGAAAAAGACACAGAAAAATGTTCATTTCCATTTATTTACATGTTCTGGCTATGTGTCTTCCCTGTAAGAATGGTTTTGCAATTTTTTCTGCATTTTTAACTAGTTCACTCATTTATAGAGCTGAAAGGTAAGATAGATTAGTAATTTTTGTGAATCAAAAAATAAACTTTCCATTTGTTGTAACTTCAGGCATTTCATCCCCCTTTTTCAAAACTAATTTAATGTTTCTAAATCACAAATAGCCAACTAAATATGTGTTTATTTGATAATATCTGAGAGAATTTTAAATGTTACTTTTCACTTTAAATTGTCCAGAAGAAAGTTGATTAGAAGTATGTGTTTCAGGGACCCCTGGGTGGCTCAGCAGTTTAGAGCCTGCCTTCAGCCCAGGGTGTGATCCTGGAGTCCCAGGATCGAGTCCCACATCAGACTCCCTGCATGGAACCTGCTTCTCCCTCTGCCTGTGTCTGCCTTCTCTCTCTCTCTCTCTCTCTCTCTCTCTCTCTGTCTGTCTCTTGTGAATAAATAAATAAAATCTTAAAAAAAAAGAAGTATGTGTTTCTAATCCTCATTCACATATTAAGTAAATATATGATGTATAAAGTCATTCCTTTATCAAGGAAAATATGCAAGAAAAGCACCCCACTATGTAGTGAATTTGACTATCTGGTTAGTGATTTTGCTTTTTACTTTTTAAATCAATTTTAAACTCCTCTTTACCTATTTCATCAGAGATGCTTCACTTACTGATTGCATATGTCCTTCATATTTAGGTGGAAGAAATAGTTGCATTTTAGTTGTTGAATATCTGTGAAAGTGAGTTACACTCTTTTTATTTTAAATTGTAAAACAGCAAGTGAGAAAAATTTAGAAATAAGGTATCTAACTTAATAACATATTAATCAAGGCCATATTTAAGCTTATTAAGTATAATAATGCTAAATTATTTTTTCTATTCTTTTAATTCAAAAAAGTAATTCTTTTTAAAGATACCATTGGTGAAAAGCTTCAAAACACAGGAAATATTCATTTCCACAAATTTGTGAGATCATATATATATATAAATACACACACACACATATATATTAAGTATATATATATATATATATATTCTCTCTACACAGCAATCAGAAAACCTTTCAAAAAGTAAGTTGTGTCATATCACCCTCCTTCATAATACTTATATTTTACTAAGAATAAATCTTTACTCCTTACTCCTGAGATAACTGTATGGTCTGATTGCTGTATGAAAATTAAATGAAGTAATATTTTGTTACAATGCAGGGCTATTTGCAAAGGGGTCAAAATTGGTCTCAACCACAAAATAGATGCAGAGCTTGTTTCCTTGTAAACTACAAAATTGAGACAGATGTGAAATGTTACATCCAGAAACTTTTATCTGAAGTTCTTTGAGTTAAAAATTCAGAATGTTTCTCTATATGAAGATGCTTTACATCCTCCAGAGAGTAATAAGATATTTCGCCTTAGTCATAATTTCAAGCATTAATTTCAGATAGTCTATGATTTTAGAGAACCAAGATTTCTCAGGGAGTAAGAAAATAGTCACGCAATGAAGGGAGTTGTTTTGACACACTAAAGCCGTCATTTTGTCTTTGGGGCAGATATGTTTCCTGCTGAGTTTGCAGCTAGATTTATGTGTCCTTATGGATAGCAAGAGAAACATTGACTGTACAAGGTCTTATTTATTGTCTCACTTAATATTCAGAAGTCAATTATCTTAGACTAACAGCTTTAGGGTCCCATTAAGACCCCTCATGTCCTCCATTTTGCAATAGCTCTCCTTAAAGCTCCTTTCACATCCTGGTTCCTTAGGCTGTAGATCAAGGGGTTGAGCATGGGTGTGATCACAGTGTAGAACACTGCAATGATCTTTCCCCCAGCCCTGGAGGACTTAGACTGGGGTCTCATGTACATGAAGATGGCAGTTCCATAGAATAAGGCCACCACTGTCAGATGGGAGGCACAAGTGGACAGTGCTTTGTGCCTCCCGGAGGCTGACCCTATCCTGAGAACTGATAGAAGGATTCGGGCATAGGAAACAACAATGAGGAGAAAAGGGATGAAGACAATGATGATACTGAAGATAAAGACAACCAGCTCTGTAAATGAGGTGTCAGTGCAAGCTAACCTCAAGACAGAAGGAACTTCACAAAAAAAGTGATTCAGGACATTGGGCCCACAGTAGGGCAAACTCAAGGTGAGGACATTGATAACCATGGAACTCAGGAAGCTACTGGACCAAGAAATGGCTGCCAATTGGATACAGATGTTTTGGTTCATAATGACAGTATAATGGAGAGGATGACAAATGGCTACATATCTGTCATAAGCCATGACCCCAAGGAGAACACATTCAATCATTCCAAAGGAGAGGGAGAAGTACATCTGAGTAGCACAGCTAGAGAAGGGGATGGTCTTTTTTCCCATCATGTTGGACAGCATTTGTGGGACATTGGTGGATGTGTAGCAGATGTCCAGAAAGGATAAATTAGTAAGGAAGAAGTACATGGGGGTTTGGAGACGAGGTTCTATCTGGATAATAGTGATAATTATAATATTCCCCACAACTGTTAATAAATAGAAGAACAAGAACATAATAAAAAGAATGAGCTGCATCTTTGGCTGAGAAGACAGCCCCAAAAACACAAACTCAGTCACAGTGAAGTTTGTTTTTATCATATCCATTTTTCAGGCCATCTCCTTCTCACAGAACCATCCACCTGAAGACAAACATCAAATGTCCTATATCTATAAGCACAGTGTCAGAAAGTCAAGACATAAGTAAGAAAGCAAAGAGAAATCTTGATCTGAAATTGCATCTTGAGTATCTGAGGTGTACTACAAATGGAAAGCCTTTCTTCTACTTTTGGAGATCTCTTGATGAGATTAAGAATTTCACATTCAGGGATGCCTGGGTGGCTCAGCAGTTGAGTGTCTGCTTCCGGCTCAGGGCGTGATCCTGGGGTTCTGGGATTGAATCCCTCATGGGGCTCCCTGAGAGGAGCCTGCTTCTCCCTGTGCCTATGTCTCTGCCTCTCTCTTGGTACCTCGGATGAATAAATAAATAAAAACTTTTTTAAAAAAAGTAATTTCACATTCAAATTGAGTTAAGCAGATATTCTTAACTTTTCTCCAAGAATATGCTCTTTTGGCTATTCATAATCTTTCCAAAACCTATTTATTCTTCATTCTTCAAAGCTCTACTCATGGCTCAGCTCTTTAAAAAGATCAGATTATATCTTTGCTCCATCCCTAACAACTGAGCAGCATGATGTAGAAATTAATTAAAAATTAATGAAAGGCATTACTTCATGTGCTAACCTAAGAATAAAGGCAGGAACAGCAGCCTGTGCTTGTTTTCTATCACTGTGATGCAATCTTCCCATGCTTGGACATCCTGATACCCTAAAGAACAAAGACTGCATACACCAACAACAAAACCAGTCGCAGGCCACACTAATGGCCCGTTCCACCAGCTTCACCATTTCCATACTGTGGGGTCTTGGAGAATTTCATCATACATAAAATGGGAATAATTGTTAGATTAATAGGGATAAATTTTTTGCAGATTAAATAAATAATGTATATAAAGAATTTAGGACAATGTCTACATGGAGGAAATAATGCATATAAAACATCTATTATTAATAGTTCTATTAATGTACAGTGAAGCTACATTTATCTAAAATTTGCTTCTCTAATAAAAACTATTTCAGAGAAATATTAATAAAAAGAATCCAGACAAGTTAAAGTTACCAGGTCTATTCATTGAGAACCTCTTAGCCCCCTCCCTGTGTCTACTTTAATAAATTTATTTATGCACCGAGTTAGCATGTTCAGTTAACTGACTTGCAGCCATGAGCAGATTAAAAGCAGTGACTGAAGACTGATGTAAGGTAAGGAAGAGTCCTAGAGGTAGGCACCATTACAGCAGCCAGAGGAAGCTGCCAATCATTCATTTGCCCATTTGTTCATCCTTTTTTTTTTTTTTTTTTTTTTTGGTCTTCTTTCTTTCAAAAATCTCTTTATGATAATCTAGTATGTACCAGATGCTGGGTATATACTAGTAAACACAACAAGCATTTTCAATAGTCTCAGAGCTTATAATCCAGTGGAAAGTTGTGATGAAGGTAACAGTTCCATCCCTTGACAGCATGGAGGATGTTATCAGGAAGACATTTAAGAACCAAATAGTTGAAAAAAAAAAAAAAAAAGAACCAAATAGTTGCAGGTCATGAAAAAGACTACTTTATGCAACACATCCTTTCTCAAATAACATCAATTTGCATGTAATATCTTTTAGAGGGCTTTCTTATGGGGTACGTGGGTGGCTTAGTTAGTTAAGTATCTGCCTTTGACTCAGGTCATGATCCCAGGGCTGTGGGACAGAGCCTCTTGTAGGACTCCCTATGCAGTGGGGAGTCTGCTTCTCCCTCTTCCCCTGCCCCTTCCCACCCCAACTCTTAAACTCTTAAATAAATAAATAAAATATTTTTTAAAAAATAAGGTGTTATCTTATATTTTGATTTAATCAGGGATTTTCCAAATCTAATAATGCAGTGAAATGATACAATTAAATTATCGACAATCTGCGGTCCAGGGATAAAAGAGTGATGGGCCTGGAAAGAGAGGGGAGAGGTTAGGTCACAGTCTTATTTTCTCTAGGAGCATCAGGAAAGGGAGTGAACAGAAGGATATAGAGCTCCCGTCAAGCCCTTCAAACAGCACTAACCAAGTTCTGCTGCAAATAAGAAATGTTTTGGTGATTTTAGCAGTGATTATAATGACAATAAATGATATCCACAATGAGTTTTTCAGTTGACAAGGTGGCATATAATCAGGAGATCACACCATTGGTAGTGAAATACACAGAATCCATCACTGGAGAGCAAGAAGACATGTCTGGTTCCACTACGTGCCAGCAGGGCATACTTTGCACAATTCACAACACTAACCTGTGCCCAACCATCCTCATCTGTACAGGGCAGGCAGAGTGGCTTCATCAGAAGTGATACACAGGATAAATGAGATAATGCATGAAAAGTACCTAAAACAGAGTCAGACATATATAGTAAAGGCTCAATATATGTTAACTATTATCATTATGATCCATGTGATATGAAGTGAACAGATCATAAATTATTGGCATTCCTCACACACTCCCCTATAGGCCAGGGAGACTAAGTCTTTGAGACAGTAAACAACTTGTCCTAAATCACTGAATTACTGAAGCTATATGCAAGCACCTGCAGCATGTGTGTATATATAGCTATTTCTACAGTAATAAAACCACAAATGCAATAGTCTTGGTCCTCAAGACATGAATGTACGTGTAGAATTGTGTTCACATAAAGGAACGTAAATATATTGATTCAACATTTAAACACTCTCTATATTTCGAAGCCTCAATAAAGGAGGATATTCCCTTAGTTCCTGTAAATAAAAAGGTTGCCTGAAAGAACATTTTTAGTAACTTGATGGCTGCTGCTGCTGAAAGTGAGTTAGAACCCATTCTGTTGTCAGTTTCCAGGTTACAAATTTGTTTCTGTTCCTATCAGAACACAGAGTTGTAAATCCATTATAAGGATAAGAGGAATAAAGACACTTTTGTAGATAAATGTATCTCCCACAATAGGAAGCAAATTCACCAAATTAAATGCAAGTTGAAAAAGCCCTCAATGGTTTATAATTACCTGTAAATTCTATACAGCCATTTCAATCAAGCAACCAACACCTAGTTAGCTGCACACTCTCCATCTTACCTCACAAGGCAAAAGCTACCATTGCTATATGCCTCTTCCAACCCATCTGCCTGGAAAACTCATATGTGATCATTTAAATGTTCGAATTGTTTAATGTAAGCATGCAAGCATCCTATTAGAAACTATCCCTAATCTAATTCATCCAGACAGAATTAATCAGAATCCCTTCTGCTGAATCATTTCCATCCTTTGAACATACTCGATTACTGTACTTGTGTGTGTGTGTGTGTGTGTGTGTGTGTGTGTGTGTGTGAATGAAAAGTTATGAGTCTATCTCTTCAATTGACTTTGGCTTTCTAAGTATCCTGTCATGTTTATTTTTGTTGTCCCATTCCTTAGAACATAATAAGCACTGTTAAGCACTGATAAAAACTCAGATAAGCTGATTCTATGTCTTCTTTTTCTTGTCTTAAACTCAGATTAAAAATAATTTCAACCTCATGCTAGCCATAATTTCAGTCAAAGAATATGGTCCTGCAAAATCATTTACTCTCTAATCGCTTCTTTTTCTAAACTGCACTGTCTATGGCTCAAAAAGCCATCTAATTCAGTTTCGGCGGGGGGTGGGGGGTGGCCAGGGAAGAGGGGAAATGATTAATGTCACTTCATGCCAAGAAGGTACTACGTGTGCTAACAAATTTTACACAAGCTCAGGTTACTTTGGCATCATATAGACACAGCATATCAGGCATCTTATGTATTCACAGAAAAATGACTCCTTTTTCTGTCCTGCAAGTCACAGGAAACAATCTAATATATATTTTACACAAAACTAAAGAATTCTAATGTTCCTTCATAAATTCAGGATTTTAAAAAGCTAAACCTTTAATCTTTGTAATCTAAATAATTTGTAAACAACTGAATACGCTGTTTTCTCCAACTTGTAGTTAAATTGTTTATTAAGTTTGGTAAATAGATTTGCTATATAGCAACGATATTTCTGGTCTTTGGTAATACCTCCTTTTTCCAGGATAAGTTTGCAAGGCACCCTAATGTAGGCACAAAAATCAACCTGAATATGAATTATATCTCCACCAGCTCTCTGCTAGGTCAGTTGGGTAAGTTTCTAAACTTTTCCAAGACTCTTTATCGCCTAGATTAAGTGGGAACTATATTAGTACCTAAGATTAAAGATTATTTAATTGATTACATCAGAAAGTCCATCGAGCAGTTTTAGCATAGTATTTGATACATAGTGAGAACTTAGGAAATTATAGCTCACAATGTTATATAAACTTCAGGTTTATTCAGTTTGCTCTAAATATACTTGTACTCTGAGAGCAGAAAGACATAATTATATTGGAAGTTACTTACAACATCACTGTAGAAACATTTAGAGCCTACACAAACTCATACAATCCCTACGTGTGTGTCGTAATGCCATAATTTGTGATGTCTTTTCATTCATTATCAGTTCATCAATCAAAAATATTTATTGTTAAAAATTAATTTAAGGACTAAGAATTTTAAAAATTAAGAAGACTAAAGATAGCATCATAATCCTGTTTCCTACCTCGTTAAGGAAAAACATTAGGAAAAGCTACCAGGAAGACTCTAAATATTTTTCCTATGAATCCATTACTGACTTTTGAAAATTATCCTAGAAAAGGAGTGATCGTTTTTTTTATAAAAGCAGAACTTGCAGTGTTAACAAATTGCACTATAGTTGATAATTTACCACTTACTGTGAATTAGTTGCACAAAGCCTTTTAAACAAAAAGGGGGATTTACTTTTGATGCAGCATGGAAGAGAAGGAGGAAACTATGAAAGCAGGAACTCCTGGGAGGCCATGCTCTGAGAGGAGGCAAACTCCACACATGGGTAAGAATGCCATGATGGCAAATATCATAACACAGGTTAACAAATTGTGATATTCAGCACAGGCAATCAGAAAACCCCTCCACCCCACTGGCAAAATAAGCTTTCTCTATCAGAAAGAAAAAAATCCACAAAAAAAAAAAAAAAAAAACACTAACTGCTATATATTAAAATTCTCTATTATATGACTTTTTAGATCCTTTGCTAATAATAAATAACATTTTTACAACTCCAAAATATATTTTAAAGATCAGAGGAGCTATACAGGTTTCTCAGAGTATTTAACAGAACCATAATTTGCACTTTAGTCTACCTAATTCTAAATTATTTTGTTTAAATAACTGGTAGTTTTATTTTACTATTTTTTTACATCTCAGTAGACAATTGCAATCATAAGCACAGCAGATAAAACATACCCTAAGGTGAAAGCAATGTATGGAAATAATACCTGTCCTCACCACATACTCATGTACACAAAAACCCATAAAAGGCAGCAGACGTAATATCCATGAGCAAAAAATCTAATTCCATGGAGATAAAAATAAATCTCTTTTTTTATTATAACCACAAATGAGATAGTACTATGATCCAACTCAGCCCTTTTATAGACAAAAAATAAAGATAATGAATACATACACAGTGCAATCCCTAAGTCATCTGAGTTTTCTCACTTTAGGAGCTTCGGCTGAACTTTGTAGATTCTTGAGGGATAATGTCCCAGATCAGTAATTAAAACTTAATTATTTGTTCTGAGGGATTCCTGGTTGAGGCATTTGTTGGTTGCACTGCCTCTTCTCCCTCCCCTGCATATGACCTTGTACCATGGTTAAAGTGACCCTTCCAAGTGACCTGGGTGTCCTCATCCTTCAGAATTGTCTAATACTGGTAATCATGAATATGAGTGTATTCATCACAAGAAGAGAAAAACCTAAGAAGCAGAGTTCAGAGACCAAACACAGAGTCATTTCCCTGGAATCTATTGGAACTTAGAGATGATAATGAAGCTAGTATACTCTCAACTATCCACATAGCAAATTTGAACCCTACATTCCTTTCTCCCAGATCACAGCAAACTCTGGAACCATCTCCTATTGCATAGTAACAATACACAAACTATTTATAAGGGCACGGTAGAGCCAGCATGGGAACTTCCTAGATGTGACCTCAAACATACCACTTCATTTTCCTGCACCTCATCTTATTCATCTTTAAAATGGACATAAAAATATCAGGTGCCTGGGTGGCTGGCTCAATAACTTGACTCTTGATTTTAGCTCAGGGTCATGATCTCAGGGTCAGGAGATCAGGCCCCATGTGGGGCTCTGCACTGAGCATGGAATGTGCTTAAGATTCTTTCTGTCCCTCTCCCTCTCCTCCTCTCACACGGTGCTCTTCCTCTCTCAAACAAACAAACAAACATTAAAATATCTAGATCACTATATCACTCCCTTTTTATGGAACTACAGGGAGGAAATGAAGAAAAAGAGGAAGAAAACAAGGAAAGAAGACATAAAAGGAAGGAAGTAAAAAGTTAACATTAATTCAGTCCTCCCGGTGTATAGTCAGCTGAGTCAATTCATGCTTCCACATAACGATATCTCTTCATCTGATAATTCTCAAATCTTGAACGGTTGTTGTAGTTTGTTTGGTTTTAATATCAATGCCCAGACCTATCCTGAATCAATTAAATCATAATCCTTGCCAACAGGACTCTGGTATAGGTATTTTTAAAAGTTATCCAGGTGAACTCTTAAAGCCTGATTTTCCACTATTTTTACTGGAAAAAAAGATATGCTTGTGGATTTACACAAAACTAAGCCCAAAATATTCAACCTTTTAGGGAGTTCCATATTTTTACTTCTAATTTTTTCCCTACTATATTCAACTTTTAAGAACTGTTGGGTAAAAATAATGTAAAAAGTACTACATCCAAGATTTTTTGGAATGTCCAGTCCTACTTTGCTTTGATTAAACTGGAGACTCCCAGATTAGACCCTTACCAGGTGTCATCCCCTCAGAGTGCATTGACTCAGGAATTGTAATGGAAGCTACCCAGCACATGAAGGAAAAACAACACATGGAACATATCTGTTACCATATATTTTCTTATTTGAGCCTCACAACTCCAGGAAACAGAGAGGACTCTGCTGAATGAAGTTCAGAAAAAGAAACCACTTTTCTAGGTTTGTGTAGTACATAAGTGACAAGAAAAACACTTAAAGTTTTCTCACATTAATATGTACATTGTCTAGGGCCATGGTCAGCACAAAGACCTAATAAAAATTCTGGAGGTTTTTTGAAACCATATGGGATCCTATTGATGATATGTTGACTGTCTCTCTCGGGTCTCTATATGACCCAAAGACTCCATCAAAAACTTGTTAGAACTAATAAGAAAAATTTTCAGTAAAGCTCCAAGTTAAAAAATCAATATACAAAAATCAGTTACATTTCTATACACTAACAATGAACTATCTGAAAGGGAAATTAAGAAAGCAATCCCATTTACCATAGAATCAAAAAGAGTAAGATACTTAGGAATAAATTTAACAAGGAGGTGAAAGCTCTCTACTCCAAAATCTAAAAGACATTGATGAAAGAAATTGAAGAAGACACAAATAAATGAAAAGATAGCCACTGTTTATGGATCAGAAAGAATTATATTGTTAAAATGGTCCATATTACTGAAAGCAATCTTTAGGGATGGCTCAGTAGTCAAGCATCTATCTGTCTGGCTCAGGGCATGATCCCAAGGTCCTGGGATTGAGTCCCCAGCAGTCTCCCCAGAGGAAGCCTGCTTCTACCTCTGCCTATGTCTCTGCCTCTATCTCTGTGTCTCTCATGAATGAATAAATAAAATATTTTTTAAAAAAGCAATCTATAGATTCAGTGTAACATCTATCAAAACACTCATGGCATTTTCCCCAGAATTGTTTTTTAAAAATGTTTTTTAATGCATATGGAGCCATGAAAGACCATAAATAGCCAAAAAATAAACAAACAAATGAAAAACTTGAGCAAGAAGAGCAATGTTGGTGGCATCATACTTTCTGATTTTACAACATATTACAGAATACAATAATTGAAGAGTATGGTACTGGAATAAAAACAGACATATACACCAATAGAATAGAATACAGAGCCCAGAAATAAACCCACGCATATATAGTCAACTGATTATCAACAAAGGTACAAAAAAACACACACAGGGAAAGACAATCTCTTCAAAGGATGTTGAGAAAACTAAATATACACAGGCAGAGGAGTGAAATTAGACTTTTATCACACACCTTATACAAAAAATCAACTCAAAATGGATTAAAGACTTAAATATGTAAGGCCTGAAACTGTAAAGCTCTAGAAGAAAACATAGGGAAAGAGGCTTACCAACATTCTCCTTGCAGACTGGTTTCTGCAGTCAGTGCCCTCCAGTGGACATCTGTGATAGATAGAGCATGAGTATCTTCACGCTGTCCTTTCCAAGAATTGCATCCATGTACCTCTCTCAGACTTCCTTCTCACTAAATTTCCAGTCTTATTCTAAATCTCTGCTCAGTCAATCCACTAGTTACCATTCAAACAGTATAGTACCATCAAACAGATGCACTTCACTCCACCACTCTTTCTATGTTCAGAGGAGTCAACCCATTGTACCCTGTTGTTCCCACACTTCAGAACTTAATTTGTATCCTTAATACTACTACCCACTGAAGTATTTCTTAGAGGATAGCTCAGTCTATGTTTTAGACTGAGAAAATAAATAGTACCTGCCTGAAATATTCTGGAATATTCTAGGATACACAGATATGTCTACAAATAACAAAGACAGGAACAAAAGGAGCTAACTTAAAGGGTCCTGTGAAGTTGAAGTTGTGGAATTCTGAGCATCAAAGCAAAATTATGATAATAGCCAAAATAATATGGTTTATATTGCAATATGGTGAACCAATGAAAACCAAGAAGTTCAAGATAAGAGAGAGAGAGAGAGAAAGAAAGAAGTGCATGTAAAGAATATAAGATAGCAATAAAGCAAAAGAAGGGGAAATATAACAGCTTATTTCATTTTGACTGGATTTTCAAAGGAACCAATTTGATTAAATATTTAGCATAGAGAAATACATGAAGATTCAAATAAATACTGATATGTCCATGTTTTATTGGTTTAAACAGCAAATAATAATAAGTATAAAGAACGGTGTTTTCCAGACAATTCCAGTAAAATTAGGAGCTAAACAAAGATCAGAAAGGAATAATCAGTGCTGATGAATATGAATAATAATAATCAGTAGCAGATATCATACAAAATAAGCAAGTTGAGACAGAGGAGTTCTGATATTCTGAATTAGATAACAGATTTTATGTTTTTTTAATAATAAATTTATTTTTTATTGGTGTTCAATTTGCCAACATATAGAATAACACCCAGTGCTCATCCCGTCAAGTGCCCACCTCAGTGCCCATCACTCAGTCACCCCCAACCCCGGCCCACCTTCCCTTCCACCACCCCTCTTTCGTTTCCCAGAGTTAGGAGTCTTTCATGTTCTGTCTCCCTTAGTGACATTTCCCACCTTTTTTTCTTCTTAGATAACAGATTTTAAATGAATAGTTAACTATGCCTACTCAATCTCTGATTTAACAGATGAATATTGAGTACTCTTACTAATTAAAGCTATTATAAGGCTAAATTATTCTTAAATAATTCTCATGTATTAAATTAATATTATAATAATAACATAAAAGGAGTTATTTAATGTTGGCTGAAGATTTGAAAAAATAAGTTTTATTTTATTTTTTTATAAATTTATTTTTTATTGGTGTTCAATTTGCCAACATATAGAATAACACCCAGTGCTCATCCCAACAAGTGCCCCACTCAGTGCCCATCACCCAGTCACCCCCACCCCCCACCCACCTTCCCTTCCACCACCCCTAGTTCGTTTCCCAGAGTTAGGAGTCTCTCATGTTCTCTCATGTTCTCATGTTCCTTTTCTGATATTTTCCACTCATGAAAAAATTATTTTAGAAGATACCATTTGGCAAAAATCCCACAAAATTTCTGTTTGAAAAGTCATATTAAAAGTTAAACAATTAAAAAGGAAACTTGATCATGTGACACGTTGCTCCTGTTTTATTTACTTTAGGAAAACTTCTATTTTCCAAATAAGAAACCACTGCCATCCTGAGAAGATATTTTTATTCATTTTTATCTTGTAAAGTTAATTCAACTCGAGAAAGGTCCAAATAACGTCACTGAAACATGGGAAGATTATAAATAAACAAGTAATGCTCAGAAGTTAGCACACTAAATATAGACATCATGAAGAAATTAACTATGCCTATGGTATTGATATTAACCACATATTTTGTCATCACTGCATTGGGAATATTTTCTCTTCAGTAAGTAAACAGTTCAAAAAATCAATCCTATTGAGTATTTATAGCATAAATTCCTAGAGTTCTTGAGGAAACAGTGAATTCCTGAATTTTTCATGGGTGCACCTGTGATGATAAATTTGGCTTAATTAATCTTTACATTTCATTCTCCTTGGCTTTTCACTTTTAGAACCCATTCTCATACATGCTTCCCAGATTCATGATAAACAGATTGGTAAGATCCTATAAATTTCTTAGTGTATAATTGCTCTAAGAGAAAGTATTTGATTTCTTCATCTGGGTTAATGATATTTAACTTTCACTCAGAGTTGGTGAGTGTTGTGAGGTTGGGTGTTGAGAATTACATGAGCTCATAAGGCAACTTCTTAAGTGCAGTCATTGGAAAAGTTGTCCAGAGAAAAGCTATTTTCCTCAAGTAGGAGAAGTTAGGGATTACCTCTTCAAGCAGGGATTTTTATTTTTGGCTCTGTCCTTGTCTACCCAGTATCCCTACCCCTTTGCTATATGGTCCCAATTCTTCCCTCCATCAATTATTTTAGAGTGCCATAAAATCTCTGGCAATGTTTAGCATTTATGGTTGACCCTTGAACAACATGGGGGTTAGGGGCACTGACCCACACATAATTCAAAAGTCAGCATATAATTTCGGACTCCCCCAAAACTTACCTACTAATGGCCTACTGTTGACCAGAGCCTTAGTGATAGCATAAATAATAGATTAATACATATTTTATATGTTCTATGTATTCAATATTGTATTCTTATAATTAAGCTAGAGGGAAAAAAAAGGTTATAAAGAACGTCACAAGAAAAATACATTTCATTTATGGCACTTTTCTATATTTATTGAAAAAAATCTACATGTAAGTGGACCCACACAGTTCAACCCCATGTTATTCAAGGGTCAATGTTAGTAGTATTGCTTCTCTGCAATCCTCACAATCAGGCCCCAGCTTGGACCTCAACCATATCTTTCCTAAAGGATTGATGGAGAAGGGAAACTCCTTCACACCTACAGTTGAGGCTTTCCAAATGCCCTTCCTGTTCACAGTCTGATAATATCATTTTCAGTTCAAAAGATCTCATGATTTTTCCAAACAATATTATTGTGATCACGATCAATGCTACAACCAATTGATTGTTCAATGCTTTGCTCCTCAACTGCACTTCAAGCTGTGTCATTACTGGTGATGATTTAAATTATCATGATGCCATTACATTCCATGGCTTACCAGTGTCCCATTCTGGAGTATGTCATATATCTGCACATTTTTTTAATATGTGAGCAAATTAATCCCAGTGAGCCAGTTTAAAGATTTCATTCTAGGCTACTCCTAATATTAATTACTGTATCAGTCAGAATCCTGTCAGGAAACAGATGGCCCACTCAAATTGAAGAGAACTTAATAAAGGGACTATTTACAAAGATGTGAACAGAGCATTGAAAAGCCACAAAGGACAAACCAGTCCTCTGACAGAGCATCTTACTATACATGTAGATCTGAAGAGAGAAAAGGAGAGAGCAGTTATCAGAACCCAGAAAGAGAGGGAAAGGGAGAGATTTTGTGGTGAGGAAAATGGGATAAAAGCTGTGGCATTAATCTAAGGGTTAATGTGGCCTTGGTTGGCTGTGCAGGAACAGAGTCTAGGAATACATATTCTGTATCACCTTTTTCCTCCTTTTAGTTTCCTCCCCCAATGGCCAAGTTAACTGATACAATCTGTACAGGATGGTAGAAAGCAAGGTGGCAAAGGATGTAGAAGGGCTAATGGAAGGTATCTTAGTACCCTACAGAAATATTGTTACCCATCTTGGTGGGTGTGAAGCCAAAAGACACAAGCAAGCTGAAGAGTAGCAAAAGGAAGGGTTTTACTTACACCAAGTAAAGGAGAACTGGGATCTTTCATAGAGCATTGTCTCCTGGAACTAAAATGGAGTTTTAAGCTAAGGGTGTGTACATATTCACAAAGAGGCTTGTCCAGTGGGGAATTCAACACAACATTGGGTATTGGTGACTTAAGGTGACTGAGTCCAGGTCAAAGTCACAAGAGCTGGCAAAGATCAGTATCATCAATTTTCTGGCTCCAGTTGCTTCAGTATCTGAGTGCTTAGAGGGATTTAGATCCTGCAAAGACAATTCAAAAATATATATCAGGGCAATCTTCACTTTTCAATCAGCACTGGGAGTTTTACCACTGATTTATCGTCCTGGATGTGATTAGATTATCTCCTAGCCTGATAATGACTGTTGGTTCTTACAATCTTTCACAAGATGGCCAGGGGCCTAAAATGACTTTTCTTAAGTTAAGGGAGCTATGCCTGTCTTTCAGTTTCTGAGGACCTAACTCTTGTTGCTTACAAAGTCAGTACTTAGGTGTTTACCAGTAGTCAAATGTATATATGTGAACTGTAAATATATGAATTTATGTATATAACTCAATATAGAATGTGAAGGAATATTATAGTTAAATACATCTATCATTGGGGAATCACAGTCTGTAAACAAAACTGTTCTGAGTCTTTATTAAATAAGGTTGACCTGACTTTGTCAATGCATAGTGTTGTTTAATTGCCTTGTTTGCCATTCCCCAAAGCTACAAAACCATGAGGAATTCCATGGATATAAAACCCTTGGGATTGTTAAATAACAAAAAATTGAACTGAGTAATTTAAAAGATCAAATTGGCTTTATTAAGTGATTCATAAATTGGGTAGCATCCATCTAGCAAACAGAAAGGAGCTCTGTCAAGCTGTAGAAAAGGAAGAGTGTTTAAAGGTAGAAAGGGGGTGGCAAAAGGAAGTTATTAGCAAAGAATACATTGTTCTGGGCCAGGCGATGTTCCTAAGGGGAATGGAAGGAATCTCTCTGGAGGAATATCTCACGAGGTAATTCCATGTTGACTAGTTAAAGGTTACCTTCTGGGGTGGGAGAGTGCGGTTGAAACTTCAGTTAGGTTAGCTGACATGGGCCTTAATTAACAAGTGACTCCCATTTTGAGCCTGTGGTTTTCTTTTTAACAGGATCTACGAACAATTATAGAAGATTCTGGAATGAGCTGACTTGAATATTAGAATGTTGGAATGAAGTCTTGCACTGAATTTAAGTAAGTTATGGGATTTGGATATTACCGATGGCATAGAAATTCGTTTTTTTTCCCAGGACAGCTCAATAGCCATTTACATTCTGTATATAGCAGGATGTAAACAGAAAGATCAAGCTTCTGAATCCCTGTCATCAGCCCCAAGGCCCAGTGCTGTATCTGGATGGACAACCCTCCAGTTGTGGCCACTTTCATTTCAAAGATATGGCTCCTCATAGCTCTTCAACATGAAAGAATTTGCTGCTCACGTGGAAACAACCTCCCTCGCAAATATACTCTATTTCAAATACAATTATTACGCCTCTAACAGTGGTCAGGCTGTTTATTCTTTAACTATTTGTCCCTGGTTTCTCTTGCACAGGCCTGTGACTAGCACAGAATACGCAGAGATTTCTGTTATTGCAAGGAATATAGAATAGCAAAGACGTCTTTGAAGGGTTAAATGCCATCATTGGCGCAGACAAGTATGTGGATTTGATTGAAACACTTCTTGAGAATTAGGGCTGTCCATCTATTCATCTATTCAGCAAACATTATTCATGCCTACTCTATGGCAGATACTGTTTTAAGCCCTGGCATCCAGCAGTGAACAAGCAACAGAACATGCCCTTCTTGCATTCACATCCTACTGGGAGGAGACAGGAAATAACATAGTCAATTATATGGTAACCCAGATGATAAGTGCTCTGGAAAATAAAGCAAGGTAGGAGATAGAGAGTGCTAGGGGATGTGGAAGGGACACAACTTTGAAGAGGGTTATGGAAGAAGACCTACCTGAGAAGGTGATATATTTCGGACAACTAAAGGAGATAAAATAATATTCTAAACAGAATGAATAGCAAGTCCAAATACCTCACAAGTGAACATCCTCTGGTCTACAAATGAAGTGTGTGTGTGTGTATGTGTGTGTGTGTGTGTGTGTGTATACGTGAGAGTTCAGAGTTCCTGTGGAGACACATAGGCATCCCTAGGCAAAAGGTCCCCTGGGGTACAAATATTCCACTGCACTGTGAAGCTCTCCATTTTCCACCCGTGCCACCTCTCCCTAGGTTACCAATCATCTTTATGGGAGGATGGGTGAGTTAGGGCATGAGGTTTGGGAAGGTATGAGTCATTTGCCCCTTCTCTTCAAGATATCAGTAGCAGAAAAAAAAATGCCTAAAAAGATGAAAGATCTTTGTCATGGCAGGAAAATGTTTAGGAGGAATTTGCTGTTGTAGAAAAGAGCTCAAAAGGTAGAGTCAGAGTCACTGAGTTTAGACTCAGCCATACACACTGATTTGCTTTACAATCCCCAGTCACCACTTTCATCTTTAGGAGGCCGGCTCTCTTCTTATTTTTCTGATCTTGAATCAGGCGTGGAGTGGAGTGTCTATCATTCATTATTCAGACTTGGAGCACATATTGATTTGAGCAGTGCTAACTGCCTCCCTAATACCATCAAAGTTGTGCCAAAGCCATTGACATTTCAAGCATTTTTTAAGACTTATTTATTTTATAGAGAGAGAACGAGAACAGAGGGGGACAGCCAAGAGAGAGGGAGTTTTCAGCAGACTCCACGTTGAGCACAGAGCCCACTCAGGGCTTAATTTCAGGACCCTGAGATCATGACCTAAGCTGAAACCGAGTCAGAAGCCTAATGGACTGCACCACCCAGGCACCCTTAAAGTATTTTAATGTTGGTCAAGGTTAAACCATAGTCTTCAAGAACATTCTGAGTATGGCATTAAAGGCCCTGCACAATCTCATCTAACATCATTCCAACAAAAACACACTATATTCCAGATGCATCTGACAAACTTTGGACAGTTTTCTCACCCTCAATCCCATGTCTTGCCTCTATGCCTTGAGGGTTGTAGTTTCTTTTTCTTTGCCATAAACGTCTCTTCAAGCAGGATATGTATCTCTTCCTCCCATGTGAAATCTCCCATGGCACACATACAATGCTTCCCTCATTGCCCTTGGCAAGCTCTCCACTCTGGCCTGCTTCCCACCATCAGGGATGATAGGCAATTCTATCATAACCTGTGGTGCTTATTTGTTTATAAAGATTTGGTTTCCCCAAATAAACTACACCCTTCTTGAGATCAGACCCCATGCCTTAGTTCTCTCTCTTGTCTATAGTGCCTGGAAAAGCATCGAGAATATAGTAAATGCTAAATAGATATGTAGGTTTGGGAATAGATGATACACAATGGGAGAACTGGTTTTGAATTTTGGTTCTAGAAGCCTCAAATTTTGTGACCCTGAAGAATATATGTACAATTGTTTCTCTCAAATAGCTCATCTGTAAAATGGGACTAATAATCATACTTATTTCACAAGATTATTATGAAGGTTAAAATAAGGAGTCTTTTAAAGCATTCAGTAGAGTGCCTGGGACATACTAAGAATTCAGTAAATGTTATTAGGATAATCAGGCTGCCTTGAGTTTAAATTCTGACTGCATTTACTTCTGAGCTTGACTTAGGAAAGTTAATTAAGTACTCTGGATTTATTCTCTTGTCTGTGATAGGAATTGCAATACCTTTTCCTCAGAGTTGTTTGACAATCAAATACAGTTTCCAGGAAAGTCTTTGGGAAAGAGTAGTTTCTCAAAATATCACAATAATTATTACTTTTAAAATCATTCTCTTTTTTTTTTTTTTTTTTTTTTTTTGCTTTCAGCAAGAAGAATCTCTCAAAGTTAATATGCTTTTTGGTTAATTGCCTTTTAGGCACTTTAAAAGCGATGAACCCCTGAGGTACTTGAGGAATCAAATACACTGGGGATCCTGAACAAGTATAAGGTACTTGGATCCACAGTGTAGTCCTTTGTTGGCTGTGACTGTGAGTTTCAGGCAAGTGTCTTGGCCCTGGATGAGGTGAGTAGACCATTTCTGTGTTCATAATCAGGGTGGCCTATAAATGTGAGACACAGGACTCTGTTAGATGATTTGAGTACTTCTTAGAAGCATTTATCAGACCCCATTTGTATAAGGTACTTATCTATGACAGCATCTGAATCTGTCACCATTATTCTATTGGTTTTGAGTTAAGTTGTTATAACCAAAAAGAAAGAGACCCATGTATGGAGCCTAAAAGCAACTCTTAACCTAATATCAAATATGAAAGGACATGACTTAGTGGTTAAATACCAGATCTCTGGAGTAAGACAGCACCACTGCTAATTGTATACTTACTAGCTACTTATTAACACTGAATTTTGTCATCTGTAAAATTATTGCTATCAATCTTTCAGTATACCTGTCATGGAAGTTGTCAAGTGTTTCCCACAGGAAACCCTTCATAGTTCTCATGGATCTATTTTCAAAGATTTTGCTCAGTTGCACAATTGTTGTTATTGACTCGTTTAAAACAAACAGCCCACAAAATCTCATAATAACCTACACATTAACATGAGATAAACATTGAAATGATATGTGTTTTCCATCAAAAACAGGTGGGGAAGGGTATATTGCTGAGACACAAAATCCAGTCCAGTCCAACCAAAAGATCCAATTGGTTGGCTTTATCTAGTGATTCATGAATCAAGCAACAATCCATCAGGCAAATAGAAGGATTGGGAGCTGTACTGAATGAAACATTTTTGTAGGATGGACAGTGGAGCAAGGAAGTTATTAGCAAAAGAAAAGAGGGGATCCCTGGGTGGCTCAGAGGTTTGGTGCCTGCCTTTGGCCCAGGGTGTGATCCTAGAGGCCCAGGATCAAGTCTCACATTGGGCTCCCTGTGTGGGACCTGCTTTTCCCTCTGCCTGTGTCTCTGACTCTCTCTCTCTCTCCCTGTGTCTCTCATGAATAAATAAATAAAATCTTTGGGGAAAAGAAGAAAGAAAAAAAGAAGAAAAGTAAAGAAAAGAAAGAAAAGAAGTGATTGTTTCAAGCCAGAACATATTTTGAGGGAAAAGGAGGAAACAGTTTTTATAATGCAAATGACTTCACTAGTGCTG
Organism: Vulpes lagopus; assembly: GCF_018345385.1. Lineage (NCBI taxonomy): Eukaryota > Metazoa > Chordata > Mammalia > Carnivora > Canidae > Vulpes > Vulpes lagopus. The sequence continues at coordinate 63,480,114 of NC_054834.1, read as the reverse complement.
ATCAGGAAATTTCAGATTGACTACTAAAAGGTCAAAATCCCTGGATATACTGAAACTGTAATTAAATCTTGATTTGTTGTCCCAGGAATCAAAGGACTCTGTAGGAGCATGTTGTTTATTTTATTTTCTTTTTAGCAATATTCTAGTGAAGAGAAAAGAAAATAAGTTAAATTAATGGGATGTTCATAGTATTAGATACTGAGTAGCCCTCAGGAGAATAATAAAGTAGAAAAAGGATATAAGAAATGCCAGGAAAGTAAATTACAAATAGTGATCAAAAACACCTGAAAAGGGGTAATATGTGGCAATTAAGACTTTAAAAAATGTCAGAGAGTTTGCTATAAAGATATGTGAGGGAGCAGCCCAGGTGGCTCAGCGGTTTAGCCAGAGTGTGATCTGGAGACCCGGGATCGAGTCCCACGTCAGGCTCCCTGCATGGAGCCTGCTTCTCCCTCTGCCTGTGTCTCTGGCTCTCTCTCTCTCCTCTCTGTCTGTGTCTCTCATGAATAAATAAACAAAATCTTAAAAAAAAAGATATGTGAGGAAGAGTATCCTGGTCATACGGAGAAGCAACTTCAAAGGCTCAGAGCATCCTCTGCTTATTCCAAGAATTGAAAGGAGGATGTCATGGATAGAATGGACAGTAGGAGTCAGAAGCAGAGAGGCAAAAAGCTTGCTCATCTTTGCGATGACTTTATTATGAATAAGTTGAGAAGTCACTGGAGCGTTTGAAGCAGAAAAGTAACATAATCTAACTGGTCTTTTCACAGAATCGCTCTGCCTGCCTTGTTCAGAGAACCGGCCTGGGTAAAGGATAGAAGGAGAGAGGTTGTGGGCAGACCATTAGAAGCTCTGTGATAACACGCACTGGAGATATCAAGGGTTTCAGTCTAGGGCAGAACCACCCACCAGAGCTGGAAAACACTGGTCAGGCTCTGGATATATTGTGAGGGTAGAATCAAGATGTTTCTGGTCAGTTAAAATGTAAAAGTCAGAGAGGAGTCAAGAATAGTAAATGATTTCCCCTAAACTAGGATACTGCCAATTACTGTAGTGGAGAAACTGAGAGAAAAGCAGGGTGAGGAGGAATTGTTGGAAATAAGTTTTTTTTTAATGCCTGTAGATGTCCTATAAGAGATGCTAAGTAGAGATTTGGTTTCATGAGTTAGAGTCCAGGGGAAAGAAAATGATCAGGAAATAAAAAATGAAAATAAAACTACCGTATATATAATTTTTAATTTAGCGTACTATCTATTTATTCAGCACAATGAGGCAAGCTGAAATCACATTTTTTCTCCTCTTAGGCAAGCCATGGAAAGAAGCAACAATACAGTGACTGAGTTCATCCTGGTGGGCTTCACGACAGACCCAGTCATGCAGCTGGTCCTGTTTGTGGTATTCCTTGGCGTGTACTCTCTGACTGTGGTAGCAAACGCCACCCTCATAGTGTTGATCTGTAATGACTCCCGGCTGCACACACCCATGTATTTTTTCATTGGGAATCTATCTTTTCTGGATCTCTGGTATTCCTCTGTCTACACCCCAAAGATTCTCTTGACCTGCATCTCTGAAGACAAAAGCATCTCCTTTGCTGGCTGTGTATGTCAGTTCTTCTTCTCTGCTGGACTGGCATACAGTGAGTGTTACCTGTTGGCTGCCATGGCTTATGACCGCTATATGGCCATCTCGAAGCCACTGCGCTATGCTCAGGCCATGTCTATAAAGCTGTGTGCTCTTTTGGTAGCATCCTCATATCTTGGTGGTTTTATTAACTCTTCTATCATCACCAAAAGAACTTTTGCCCTGAACTTCTGTAGTGGCAATATCATTGATGACTTTTTTTGTGATTTGTATCCCCTGGTGAAGTTGGCTTGTGGCAGGAAAGATGGCTACCAGACTGTGCTGTATTTGATCCTGTGCTCCAATGTCATCACCCCCACAGTGCTCATCCTAGCCTCCTACCAGTTCATCATTGCCACCATCTTGAGGATCCGCTCCACCCAGGGCCGACTCAAAGCCTTCTCTACGTGTTCCTCACACCTGGTCTCTGTCACCTTGTACTATGGCTCTATTCTCTACATCTACTCTCGTCCCCGATCTAGCTATTCTTTGGACACAGACAAAATAGTTTCTACATTTTATACTGTGGTGTTCCCCATGCTGAATCCCATGATCTACAGCCTGAGGAATAAGGATGTGAAAGAGGCTCTGAATAAACTCATTAAATAAATTAAGATTCTCTCCTTCTCAGGAGATGCAATGACAATTTTTGATCAGGTTACTATATTTCAAGAAGAGCTGCCATTGTGTTCCATCAGGATTAAGAATTCTGACAATGCGGGCAGCCTGAGTGGCTCATCTGTTTAGCTCCACCTTCAGCTCAGGGCCTGATCCTGGAGACCTGGGATGGAGTCTCATGTTGGGTTCCCTGCCTGGAGCCTGCTTCTCCCTTTGCCTGTGTCTCTGCCTCTCTCTCTCTCTCTCTCTCTCTCTCTCTCTCTATCTGTGTGTGTGTGTGTGTGTGTCATGAAAAAATAAATAAAACCTTAAAAAAAAAGAAATCTGACAATGCAAGTTAAAGACTTTGCACCCTTGATCCACGACAATTTAAGAGAAGACAAAATTAGAGCATTTTTAGGAGATAGAATTTAAATACAAAATTTAAGAATTTTTATTGAATTTCATGCTACTCTAGAAAAAAATGAATGAAAACTTAAAATTCTCCTTTACATTCAAAATATAGCAGAATACTTCACATCTTTAGCGTGAAAATATTTCTTATTGATTGATACACACAGAATAGGATCTATCCAGTTAGGTCCTTGAAAATAGGAACTAATATGCTGAGTCCATTTTAAATATTTTCCTATGAAAGTTAATTGGTTGAAATTATCCCTTTCTATTGCCTCACCAGGATTTCTTTTTTTTTTCTTTATCCATTCATCTTTTATTTATTTTTTAATAAATTAATTTTTATTGGTGTTCAATTTACCAACATACAGAAAAACACCCACTGCTCATCCCATCAAGTGTCCACCTCAGTGCCTGTAACCCATTCCCCCCCACCCCCCGCCCTCCTCCCCTTCCACCACCCCTAGTTCGTTTCCCAGAGTTAGAAGTCTTTATGTTCTGTCTCCCTTCCTGATATTTCCCACGCATTTCTTCTCCCTTCCCTTCTATTCCCTTTCACTATTATTTATATTCCCCCAAATGAATGAGAACATACACTGTTTGTCCTTTTCCGATTGACTTACTTCACTCAGCATTATACCCTCCAGTTCCATCCATGTTGAAGCAAATGGTGGGTATTCGTCGTTTCTAATGGCTGAGGAATATTCCATTGTATACATAAACCACATCTTCTTTATCCATTCATCTTTCGATGGACACCGAGGCTCCTTCCACAGTTTGGCTATTGTGGCCATTGCTGATAGAAACATCAGGGTGCAGGTGTCCCGGCGTTTCATTGCATCTGAGTCTTTGGGGTAAATCCCCAACAGTGCAATTGCTGGGTCGTAGGGCTGGTCTATTTTTAACTCTTTGAGGAACCTCCACACAGTTTTCCAGAGTGGCTGCACCAGTTCACATTCCCACCAACAGTGCAAGAGGGTTTCCCTTTCTCCGCATCCTCTCCAACATTCGTTGTTTCCTGCCTTGTTAATTTTCCCCATTCTCACTGGTGTGAGGTGGTATCTCATTGTGGTTTTGATTTGTACTTCCCTGATGGCAAGTGATGCAGAGCATTTTCTCATGTGCTTGTTGGCCATGTCCATGTCTTCCTCTGTGAGATTTCTCTTCATGTCTTTTGCCCATTTCATGATTGGATTGTTTGTTTCTTTGGTGTTGAGTTTAATAAGTTCTTTATAGATCTTGGAAACTAGCCCTTTATCTGATATGTCACTTGCAAATATCTTCTCCCATTCTGTAGGTTGTCTTTTAGTTTTGTTGACTGTATCCTTTGCTGTGCAAAAGCTTCTTATCTTGATGAAGTCCCTATAGTTCATATTTGCTTTTGTTTCTTTTGCCTTCGTGGATGTATCTTGCAAGAAATTACTGTGGCCAAGTTCAAAAAGGGTATTGCCTGTGTTCTCCTCTAGGATTTTGATGGAATCTTGTCTCACATTTAGATCTCTCATCCATTTTGAGTTTATCTTTGTATATGGTGAAAGAGAGTGGTCCAGTTTCATTCTTCTGCATGTGGATGTCCAATTTTCCCAGCACCATTTACTGAAGAGACTGTCTTTCTTACAATGGATAGTCTTTCCTCCTTTATCGAATATTAGTTGACCATAAAGTTCAGGGTCCACTTCTGGATTCTCTATTCTGTTCCATTGATCTGTGTCTGTTTTTGTGCCAGTACCACACTGTCTTGATGACCACAGCTTTGTAGTACAACCTGAAATCTGACATTGTGATGCCCCAAGCTATGGTTTTCTTTTTTAAAATTCCCCTGGCTATTCGGGGTCTTTTCTGATTCCACACAAATCTTAAAATAATTTGTTCTAACTCTCTGAAGAAAGTCCATGGTATTTTGATAGGGATTGCATTAAACGTGTAAATTGCCCTGGGTAACATTGACATTTTCACAATATTAATTCTGCCAATCCATGAGCATGAAATATTTTTCCATCTCTTTGTGTCTTCCTCAATTTCTTTCAGAAGTGTTCTATAGTTTTTAGGGTATAGATCCTTTACCTCTTTGGTTAGGTTTATTCCTAGGTATCTTATGCTTTTGGGTGCAATTGTAAATGGGATTGACTCCTTAATTTCTCTTTCTTCAGTCTCATTGTTAGTGTATAGAAATGCCATTGATTTCTGGGCATTGATTTTGTATCCTGCCACGCTACCAAATTGCTGTATGAGTTCTAGCAATCTTGGGGTGGAGGCTTTGGGCTTTTCTATGTAGAGTATCATGTCATCGAGGAAGAGGGAGAGTTTGACTTCTTCTTTGCCAATTTGAATGCCTTTAATGTCTTTTTGTTTTTTGATTGCTGAGGCGAGGACTTCCAGTACTATGTTGAATAGCAGTCTCACCAGGATTTCTTAAGTGTTTTTATTTACCTTTTGCCCCCAGAAGCAATAGCATGAAGACCCAGAGGTACCCATGAAATAATCTTCTATGATTAGACTCACCAAGCATCATCTCTCCAATCTATATTTCTTCCATATGTCCCTCATTAAGGAAAAATCTGTCAAGTTTCTATAGATATGACTTTTGTAAATCACTGTGTAACTACCAGAGTTCCTCTTTTATTTTACAAGGGTGAACTTGCAAGGTCTTCCACATCCACATGATGATATTCTGAGCATCAAAGCACAATTATGATGATAAAGAATAATAACTACAATGAGCTGAAACAATTTGAGAAATAAAAGTCTATGACTTCCCATTACTCAACAGAGAAAAATTCATATAGGTGATACAAACAGGTGGTGATAAAACAAAAGTGAAAACATGGTAAGTTGTGTTTAGTTTTGGTTTTTAAAAGTAGGGCAATGAAGATATTGTTTGTGTTCATACAACATGAATATGTTCTTGTTTCTAGTGGTAAAAGTAGTAGTAAACTAACAAACAAACACCCAAGAAAGTGAACATAAAGCAAGTAGTCCCCTAAACTGTAGGAGCTCCATACAGAGCAGGAAAGCCTGATCAGACCAGCAATAATACACATTACCTGTAAAGTAAATCCAAGGTGTGTAATCAGTACGAGTCTTAACACATAGTACCCCAGTAGAGACAGAACACAACAGTGTAACTCCAAGATGTTTGAATTACACAGAGCTCTAAAATGGAGAGCTATTCATGCTAATTCAGATTCTCATTTTCTTTCTTTTTTTTATTTTTAAAGACTTCATTTATTTATTCATGAGACACATAGAGAGAGAGAGGCAGAGACATAGGCAGAGGGAGATGCAGGCTCCTCACAGGGAGCCCAATGTGGGACTCCATCCCGGGACCGGGATCATGCCCTGAGCCGAGGCAGATGCTCAACCATCCAGCCACCCAGCGTCCCAGATTCCCATTTTGTTGAAGCTCTCTATGGCCCAACCAATAATATTAAAATTCATATAAATTATATTACTTTTAAGTCCTGTGAACAGATCTCAGTGTAGAGATCTGTTTAATGTTGGTGGTGAAACAAGAAAATCTATCATTGCAGAAGGAAATCGGAGCTACAAAGGTAAAACTGGTGTAATACCATCCCAATATTATAAATCCTGACTTTTAGTACAATAAAGATGTTCAAAGTACTTATCAAGAACTATTATTTTAATCCTTTTAAGAGAAGCATTCAAGTCCTATTCTCCAAATAATTATTAATCTACCAAATATTGTAACTTTCATTGGCCCAAGTGTAGAGTCATATTATTTTGTGTATGGAAAAGTTATCTCAAGGCCAAAATCAAGCCTACATAACATTACTAAAACCCCACTGAAAAGATTAAATACAGCTATGAACACTCTTTGAAGATGTAAATATATGTAAGTATATAACACGAATGAAATTAAATATGTCGTACTAAAGTTTTAGAAAAAGTTTTAGAATATGTTTAAGTATCTGTTTGGCAGTAAGGTTGTTAAGCACACTTGGGAATGCTTCACCTGCAGTTATGGTTGTGAAGGATTCAAAAGAATCTCCCATATTAACTTATAATTAACTACACCATAAATTCCTAAGGGAATTTTGCTACTCAGATCACAAGTGAAATTTGAAGCCTAAAAAAAAGTAGTTTCTTAGTTGTATTATTTATATATACGAGTTTTACCAAATTAAACATTTTTTTTCAAGTCCACTCTCTACCTTGTTTCTTGTATTACTCTGGTTCATTCATTCTTTCTCAACACCTTGGTTGGATCAGAATTATCTGATAAGCTGTCCATAATTTCTTATTATAAGGTCTGTGTCTTTGATCACCTTGTTTTTATTTGGTTGTGGTACTTTTCATCTCAAAGAGAAGGCCAAGAGCATACTATGAAATATGGTGCTTGAGACGCCTGACTGGCTCAGCAGCTAAACACCTGCCTTCGACTCAGGGCCTGATCCCCAACTCCTAAGATGGAGTCCTACATCGGGCTCCCTGCATGGAGTCTGCTTCTCACTCTGTCTGCGTCTCTCTCTCTCTCTTTCTCTCTCTGTCTTCCACAAATAAATAAATAAGATCCTTTTTTAAAAAAGAAATATGATGCCCTATCCCAATGGTTCCAAACAATTCTTCTTCAACTCATTCTGTACCACTAACTAATTTTTCCCAGGTCATTGAGATCAATCACTATGCCCACTGGAGTGACACCTCTTAGATCAATGCATGAGGAGTCGAACAGGGCCAGAGTACAGTCCCAAATTCCAAATAAACAGAGCGCTGAGGCTTTTCCTTTGGGTCATTAGGGACATTATACTCTTATACATACAGACTCCAAATATACTCACTATATGGTTATGGGTAAGGAAATTAAATTTGAGTGGGGCATTTTATGCAATAATAAAAGAGGCCACAGTAGTCAGAGTTCTACAAGAGGAAGACACTAAGGTTGACTTAAAATTGCAAGGACTTTGTTAGGGGAAACAGTTGTGTCTGTGTAAGAGAAAAGAGAGAGGCAGCCAGAAGAACAAGAAATGCCACTACAACATAGGCAAGTATAGGCACACGTGAAGAAGAGAGGGAAGGAAGATGGGCAAAAGCATCCTAGACCATTGTCCAGTTTATGGTAAGCTCAGCAAGGTAAGTACTTGAGCCAAAATTAGCCATCAAGCCAGTGCCTAAGAGGGATAGTCCTGCATTGCTATCCTTGCTGTGCTCAGTCATTAGGTAGCAGCAGTCTCTGGGCAGCATAACATTGGTACAAATGGGGAAATGTGTTTCAAAGCTCAGCAGCTATGACTTGTGCTAATTATACTCAGTGTACCTGGAGCTTTGAAAGGCTCACATTCCTGGTCACCACAGGTACACCATGCCAGCTTTATCCCCTCAGTTTGTAGACATGTATGTTCTTCAAACAGACCTTCAAACAGAAGGTCTTCAAACAGACCTTCAAACAGAAGATGGAGCCATATATTGGGTATAAGGGCATGTTGAGCATGAACAGGAGAAAGAGGAGAAGGAGGCTGCGTGTGTGGAGAAAGAGACTGACTGACATTCACAGAGCATGTCATTTCAATGACCTGATAAGTGACAACCTCCCAGTATATGCATGTGTGGAAGAATCGGGCACATGTTGATGTACACGAACGGTTTAGGATATCTTCTAAACCAAGTATATGACTCTGCAAATAAAATGAAATATACTTGTCTCTCTGCCTCCCCCACAAAGTGACCTTAAAACACAATGTTTATTCCTCAAAAGCTACAGTTGCTTCATGCCGGTGTATGTCTGTTGACTTTGAGGATACAATATGGTTTCCAACACAAACTAACCCACTCCATTTATTTCTCAAGATAAAAGTTATTATTCCTGACACCCTTCTTTAATCTATCTATAAAACGTGTTCTCTCATGACCGCCACCTTGCAGATCCGAAATTCTTTTGCCTCCAAAGAAAGGATTAAAGGTGATGATTTGGAATCCCCACTCTTGTATCCTCCATGTTTTTGAGGGAAATGCTAACCTTCGCCCTTACCTCAGGTTGAGTTTTGTTTGCTTTTTTACTGTCTTTTCAGAGCAATTCAGTTCCTACTTGAACCATAAACCTTGAAACTAATAACCCTCATTCTAAGGGTCAAAAATGGAATTAATATGAGGATCCCATTTCACTCTGTGTATATGTCTACATATCAATAACTATATTATATCTGGGTCTATATTGTATCTTTTCTGGGTGGCTGTTAATTGGGTGTTTAACTGACTAAGCCACAAGGGCACCCCTCAGTTATATTATTCTTATTCTTTGTCACAGAAGCTGGTAGGAGCTATGATCTAGGTCCTGGATGAAGCCAGCTGTGGCATTTCTTTGCAAGAAAGGAAAATGGAAAAAACCACTCAGACCTCCATCTTTTCCCCACCAATGACAACTACTGGCTAAACCTATTAAGGACACAGAGACCAATGGAGTCCACTCATGCAGTTAATACAGCGGAGTATCATGGAGCACAAAGGAGGTCAAAAAGTGGAGAATGGATTTTGGACAAAAGAAAGGTACTCGACATTTAACACAAGTATCAGTATTGTTGAACAAACAATACTTTAATATGCACATAATATATGAATATTTTTCTATACATGATATACATGCACATATATGGCTTAGTTTAGCTTCTACACAAGTCAAGAAAAAGAGAATACAAATTATAAATGACTATACTGTCACCGGGAAATCATAGTCTCAAAAAAGAATTCTCCATTATTAAACAATACGCACAATTCTCTTTAATTGTCTGGTTAGGCATTTCCTAAGCTTATGAAATCCCGAGGGTGTTGAAGGAATCTGCCACTCTGGGGATCCGGAAGCTACTATAAAGATATGTGATGGAAGCATATTTGAATTCTGTTGAGGTGATGGCATTGCTGAGAACTTTAGGTAAGTTTTCTGATCCAGATGTTAGAGGTAGATGGAAATTTTTACTTGTTCCTCACAACCGGGATGAAGGTCATGTATATACTATGATATCTTAAGTGCTAAACAAAGGACTTCTTTTGAAATATCTTCACCACCCTCCTACTACAATTTCTGAAACTGTCGAGTTTACAAGGAGAAAGAGCACATCTTACTCTTAGATTCCAAAAAAGGCAGTTAATATCACAGAAAAAGACAAAGGAGAAAAAAACAACTAGGTACACAGACAATCAAGCAATACAGGAACCATTTACAACAAAAACAGTGTCCTTAGATCTAGACAGCATCTGGGCAACAGGATGAAGTAGCCTCAGCTACTTACCAGAGATTATTAAAGGCCAAAGACATCCTGAAAAGCTAAAATCCCTTTCAGTTTGATACACTGTAAGAGAGTATCATATCATATGGTCTACGGGTAGCAAACAGGGCCAGACTACCCCCGCCAGATTAACCAAACAGACGTCTATTCTTTAAGCCACTCTCTATCCAAGGAAACGTATGCCCTACTTGTTTCTGTGCCTGCAGAGCATTCAAAGTAGATCTGTTCATAGCTCATCTCGTTAAAGGTAAAACCTTAGGCAACTCCTCTTTAACTCTTCCAGTCTTTACAACATTGTAATGGCAGGCAGACTTCTGTGACAAAGAATAAGAATAATATAACTGAGGGGTGCCCTTGTGGCTTAGTCAGTTAAACACCCAATTAGCAGCCACCCAGAAAATCAATCTATTGCTTTGTTTCTTTTCCAGATAGGGATGCTCATTGCTTCATTCATGTATTCATTCAATATTATGTGTCTAGTATATGCCAGATATTATTTAGACACTAAGCATATAATAATGAATGGAACAGACAAAACTTCCTGCTCTCGTGGAATTTACATCCTAGTGGACTCCTATCTCCTCTTGGCCTCAGTGACCCCGAAGGCCCATGAAAAGTAGAAATTTACCACTCAAAGATATTCTCCAGGTATTTTCTATTTCTTCACATAATTCCCAGAAGAACCCTATCGTAAGTCCAAGGTAAAATACAAAGCTGTGGAGTGGAGTTTATTCACCGACTGATAACATCCTTTAAAGAACATTTTTGAAATGTGTCGCTGGATCTATGCCTGCCACATAGATCAAGGGCCCATTTAGTAAGCAGCACACAAGAATTAAAGGTTTTACACTTAGGGGCTACTCTCATCCAAAGAAAAAAATTCCCCACCCTGCACAGCCAGTGTCTTAATGGACATTTGTGCATTGAAAAAGATCTTTGTAATTGTGTGAGTTTGAAGTCTACTCTGCTTTACAAATAAACACTACATTTTGCAAGATTTTACTATAAATCAACTCACACATTAATTCAAAATGGAAATAAGAGGCTCATTTATTTTGTTTGGAACTTTATCAAAAACTATTCACCTTGTCGGAAAAATCCTATCACCGATGGAAATGCCACTCCTGATATTGGAATCACTAATACTTTTGTGATGACTCTACATATATGTATAACCATTTCATCAAGTGTGGCAGGATTTACATATGAAAATTCATGTTATTTTAGAATACATCCTGTAATTATTACCATGGAATAGTTACATTATGAGCTACTTTTCTTTTTTATCATCTTTGCAATTAGAATTAGATGTTTTAAGTATATCTACAAATATGTTTGTAAGTAGGTTGTATTAACCATAGAACCATTTCAGCTCGATAAAGTAAGTATCTTAAATGTTTGTTATAAAGTGGACGTTTTTTAATGTGATAAAATTGGGGACTATTACAACAAACACTATCCAGTTGGGATAAGGGTCTTTTTAAAGATAATAGGTGAAGAGCTATAAAACCTGAAGAATAATATTAAGTCCCAGGCTTTAGACCCAAAAGATTTACAATGACATCACATATTTTGTTACTTGGCATAACCAGATGGATTATATTTTTGGTCTCCACTCTGAAGTTTCTCTGATTCTCTATTTCTCTCCCTGAGACTTTGATAAATATGCCAGAGGGCTTCTTCACAATAAGTGAGGGGAGAGGTTGTTTGGTGATTGTGGAGTGAAACTGTATTGGAGACATAAAATTTACCTTAGTGTTCAGGGCTGGGCTTGAGAATTAAATTAGTGGGAGAGAGATTGACAGGAGAAAAGCACACAAATGTATGTAACATAAATGTTATATGGTATGGAACATTCACAAGGAAATTAAGACCCCAAAATGTGACAAGACCTAAATGTTCTTTTGCAAGGTTGAACAAAGAGGGGCAACCTTGGAAGGGTTACTAAAATATATGGAGAGGCTAAAGGAAAATAATTACTTTAAAGAGAAAAACCAAAAAAAAAAAATTTTTTTTTAAAAAGTGAAGAGCCAAAAGCAATTTCAAACCTTACTCAAAGGGACAGTAATTCAGACCTTGGGGTATTAGCATAAACATGGACATATCGATCAGTGGAATAGACTGGAGAATCCTGAAACAAATACTTACACTTATGGTTTGGATAGGTAGGATAATGTCCGCCAAAACTGCCTATGTTCTAACCCCCTGGAAGCCATGAATATGTTAGAATACAAAGGAAGTGGAAGTTAAAGTTGCCAATTACCTGACTTTAAAATAGATTGTCCTGGATTAGAAGTGACAAATACCCACCATTTGCTTCAACATGGATAGAACTGGAGGGTATTATGCTGAGTGAGGTAAGTCAATCGGAGAAGGACAAACAGTATATTTTCTCATTCATTTGGGGAATATAAATAAACAGTTTGGTAATTTCTCAGGATGTTACTTAGAGGTACATCATGTGAATCAACAATTCTACTCCTAGGTATCTTCTCAAGACAAATGAAAACATACATCTATACAAGGTTTGTACAAGAATGCTCATAGCAGCATTGTTCATAACTGGCAAAAGTAGAAAATATAAAACATGTGTCAGTTGATGAGTGAGTAAACAAAATATGGTGTGTTCATATAAAGGAATATTACTTGGCAATAAAAACAAAGTAATGATACATGCTACAACATCAATGAAAAAGAAAAATACGACAAAATGGCCTATTTGGGGGTGGCATATTTTACCACCTTTCAAATGTCACCACCTTCTCAACCACGGGGACTTTCCCATCTCTTGTGGACTTGAAAATTTTGTGTATTTGTACCTCACAAACAAGAAAAGACTTTTCCCTCTCGGGGTCTAAGTTTAATTTCCCTTTCCCTTAGTTCACTTTCACTGAATCATTCAGTTTTATTTTCTTAATATCTCTAACATTAACTGAAAATATTTCTACATGTATGTGTTTATTTAGTATGTAGTCACTCTTCTAAATAGAGTCTCCATAGAATAAGGGTCAGCCTTGTTGTCCTCACTGCTGTATCCCAATGCCTACTTGACACCTGGAACTCAAATAATATTTTCTTAAAAAAGTGTATAAGCCCCCAAAAGCACTCAAGCTTTCCTGTTTTAAATGCATCTCATTGAAATGAATATGTTGACATTCAGAAAGCTCTTCTCACCTGTACTAGTCAGGCAAGATTCCTGCTCTGATCTCCCTTGCCCTGACATCCATAGCCTTGACCACATGTCGCAGGCCTAACACTGAGAATGTTCTGTAGTATTGACTCAGGCAATTAAACTTTTCACTCTTTCACTTCTAGGTGAGATCTCTTTAAGCCATGGAGAGAGGCAATCATACAGTGACTGAGTTCATCCTGCTGGGGTTCACGACAGACCCAATGATGCAGCTGGTCCTGTTTGTGGTATTCCTTGGCGTGTACTCTCTGACTGTGGTAGCAAATGCCACCCTCATAGTTTTGATCTGTAATGACTCCCAGCTGCACACCCCTATGTATTTTTTCATTGGGAATCTATCTTTTCTGGATCTCTGGTATTCCTCTGTCTACACCCCAAAGATTCTCATGACCTGCATCTCAGAAGACAAAAGCATCTCCTTTGCTGGCTGTGTATGTCAGTTCTTCTTCTCTGCAGGGCTGGCATATACTGAGTGTTGCCTGTTGGCTGCCATGGCTTATGACCGCTATATGGCCATCTCAAAGCCACTGCACTATGCTCAGGCCATGTCTATAAAGCTGTGTGCTCTTTTGGTAGCATCCTCATACCTTGGTGGTTTTTTTAACTCTTCTATCATCACCAAAAGAACTTTTGCCTTGGACTTCTGTAGTGGCAATATCATTGATGACTTTTTTTGTGATTTGTATCCCCTGGTGAAGTTGGCTTGTGGCAAGAAAGATGGCTACCAGGCTGTGCTGTACTTCCTCCTGGCCTCCAATGTCATCACTCCCATAGTGCTCATCCTAGCCTCCTACCAGTTCATTATTGCCACCATCTTGAGGATCCGCTCCACCCAGGGCCGACTCAAAGCCTTCTCTACGTGTTCCTCACACCTGGTCTCTGTCACCTTGTACTATGGCTCTATTCTCTACATCTACTCTCGTCCCCGATCTAGCTATTCTTTGGACACAGACAAAATAGTTTCTACATTTTATACTGTGGTGTTCCCCATGCTGAATCCCATGATCTATAGCCTGAGGAATAAGGATGTGAAAGAGGCTCTGAATAAACTCATTAAATAAATCAAGATTCTCTCCTTCTCAGGAGATGCAATGACAATATTTGATCAGGTTACTATATTTCAAGAAGAGCTGCCATTGTGTTCCATCAGGATTAAGAATTCTGATAATGCGGGTAGCCCGGGTGGCTCAGGGGTTTAGCACCACCTTTGGTCAGGGTCTCATCCTGGAGATCCAGGATTGAGTCCCACCGTTGGGTTCCCTGCATGGAACTTGCCTCTCCCTCTGCTTGTGTGTGTGTGTGTGTGTGTGTGTGTGTGTGTGTGTGTGTGTGTGACTCATGAATAAATAAATAAAATATTTAAAAAAAAGAAATCTGACAATGTAAGTTAAAGACTTTGCACATTTAATACATGACAATTTAAGAGTAGACAAAATTAGAGCATTTTAGGAGATAGAAGTTAAATACAAAATTTAAGAATTTTTATTGAATTTCATGCTACTCTAGACTAAAGATAAAAAAAAAACTTAAAAATTCTCCTTTACCTTCAAAATATAACAGAACACCTCACTTCTTTAGTGTGAGAATATTTCTTATTGATTGATATACACAGAATAGGATCTATCTAGTTATTTCCTTGAAAATAGGAACTAATATGCTGAGTTCATTTTAAATATTTTCCAATGAAAATTATTTGGTTGAAATTATACCTTTCTATTGCCTCACCAGGATTTCTTAAGTGTTTTTATCTACCTTTTGCCCCCAGAAGCAATAGCATGAAGACCCAGAGGTACCCATGAAATAATCTGGTACGACTAGACTCAGCAAGCATCATCTCTCCAATTTATATTTCTTCCATATGTCCCTCATTAAGGAAAAATCTGTCAAGTTTCTATAGATATGACTTTTGTAAATCACTGTGTAACTACCACAGTTCCTCTTTTATTTTACAAGGGTGAACTTGCAAGGTCTTCCACATCCACATGATGATATTCTGAGCATCAAAGCACAATTATGATGATAAAGAATAATAACTACAATGAGCTGAAACAATTTGAGAAATAAAAGTCTATGACTTCCCATTACTCAACAGAGAAAAATTCATATAGGTGATACAAACAGGTGGTGATAAAACAAAAGTGAAAACATGGTAAGTTGTATTTAGTTTTGGTTTTTAAAAGTAGGGCAATGAAGATATTGTTTGTGTTCATACAACATGAATATGTTCTTGTTTCTAGTGGTAAAAGTAGTAGTAAACTAACAAAAAAACACACAAGAAAGTGAACATAAAGCAAGTAGTCCCCTAAACTGTAGGAGCTCCATACAGAGCAGGAAAGCCTGATCAGACCAGCAATAATACACATTACCTATAAAGTAAATCCAAGGTGTGTAATCAGTACGAGTCTTAACACATAATACCCCAGTAGAGACAGAACACAACAGTGTAACTCCAAGATGTTTGAATTACACAGAGCTCTAAAATGGAGAGCTATTCATGCTAATTCAGATTCTCATTTTCTTTCTTTTTTTTATTTTTAAAGACTTCATTTATTTATTCATGAGACACATAGAGAGAGAGAGAGGCAGAGACATAGACAGAGGGAGATGCAGGCTCCTCACAGGGAGCCCGATGTGGGACTCCATCCCGGGACCGGGATCATGCCCTGAGCCGAGACAGATGCTCAACCATCCAGCCACCCAGCCACCCAGCGTCCCAGATTCTCATTTTCTTAAAGCTCTCTATTGCCCAACTAATAATATTAAAATCCATATAAATTATATTACTTTTAAGTCCTGTGAACAGATCTCATTGGTGGCCACAGTGTAGAATATCAGCTGTTTAATGGTGGTGAAACAAGAATTCTATCATTGCAGAAGGAAATCGGAGCTACAAAGGTAAAACTGGTGTAATACCATGCCAATATTATAAATCTTGACTTTTACTACAATAAATATGTTCAAAGTACTTGTCAAGAACTATTATTTTAATCCTTCTAAGAGAAGCAATCAAGTCCTATTCTCAAAATAATTATTAATATCTACCAGATACTGTAACTTTCATTGGCCCAAGTGTAGAGTCATATTATTTTGTGTATGGAAAAGTTATTTCAAGTCCAAATCAAGCCTAAATAACATTACTAAGACCCCACTAAAAATATCAAGTACAGCTATGAATACTCTTTGAAGACGTAAATATATATAAGTATATAACATGAATGAAAGTAAATATGTCGTACTAAGGTTTTAGAAAAAGTTTTAGAATACGTAAGTGTATGTTTGGCAGTAAGGTTGTTAAGCACACTTGGGAATGCTTCACCTGCAGTTATGGTTGTGAAGGATTCAAAAGAATCTCCCGTATTAACTTATAACTAACTACACCATAAATTCCTAAAGGAATTTTGCTACTCAGATCACAAGTGAAATTTGAAGCTTAAAAAAAGTAGTTTCTTAGTTGTATTATTTATATATACGAGTTTTACCAAATTAAACATTTTTTTAAGTCCACTCTCTACCTTGTTTCTTGTATTACTCTGGTTCATTCATTCTTTCTCAACACCTTGGTTGGATCAGAATTATCTGATAAGCTGTCCATAATTTCTTATTATAAGGTCTGTGTCTTTGATCACCTTGTTTTTATTTGATTGTGGTATTTTTCATCTCAAAGAGAAGGCCAAGAGCATACTATGAAATATGGTGCTTGAGACGCCTAATTGGCTCAGCAGCTAAACACCTGCCTTCAACTCAGGGCGTGATCCTGGACCCCCGGGATCGAGTCCTACATCAGGCCCCTATATGGAGTCTGCTTCTCCCTCTCCCTGCATTTTACCTCTCTCTCTTTGTCTCTCATGAATAAATAAATAAGATCCTTTTAAAAAAAAAAAGAAAGAAAGAAATATGATGCTCACTTGGGCTCCCTGCATGGAGTCTCTTTCCCCTCTGCCAGTGTCTCTACCTCTCTTTCTCTCTTTGTCTCTCATGAATAAATATATAAGATCCTTTAAAAAAAAAAAAGAAATATGATGCCCAATCCCAATGGTTCCAAACAATTCTTCTTCAACTCATTCTGTACCACTAACTAATTTTTCCCAGGTCATTGAGATCAATCACCATGCCCACTGGAGTGACACCTCTTAGATCAATGCATAAGGAGTTGAACAGGGCCAGAGTACAGTCCCAAATTCCAAATAATCATAGCACTGAGGTTTTCCTTTGAGACATTATACTCTTATACATACAGACTCCAAAAATACTGAGTATATGCTTATGGGTAGGGAAATTAAATTTGAGTGGGCCATTTTATGCAATGATAAAAGAGGCCACAGTAGTCAGAATCCTACAAGAAGAAGACACTAATGTAGAATTAAAACTGCAAGGATTTCATTAGGGGAAACAGTTCTGTCTGTGTAAGAGAAAATAGAGAGGCGGCCAGAAAAACAACAAATGCCACTACACCATAAGTAAGTATAGCCACATGTGAAGAAGAGAAGGGAGGAAGATGGGCAAAAGCATCCTAAACCTTTGTCCAGTTTATGGTAAGCTCAGCAAGGTAGGTACTTGAGCCAAAATTAGCCATAACACCAGTGCCTAAGAGGGATAGTCCTGCATTGCTATCCTTGCTGTGCTCAGTCACTAGGTAGCAGCAGTCTCTGGGCAGCGTAACATTGATACAAATGTGGAAATGTGTTTCAAAGCTCAGCAGCTAAGACCTATGCCAATTATACTCGCTATACCTGGAGCTTTGAAAGGCTCACATTCCTGGCCACCACGGGTACCATGCCAGCCTCATCCACTCAGTTCACAGGCATGTACATTCTTCATAAGGGAAGGTGGAGCCATTTATTGGCTGCCCACACAGCATACTTAGAGGATACCTCAACAACCATGACTGAGCTTTCATATAGCCCTTCTACAATTTGATCATCCTAATCAGTTCTGAATGGTTAGACAAAAAGTAAAACCAATTATTTCTGTAGATCAGAGGAGAATATTACTATTTTTGCCATCCAATGTATTTCTTGGTAGAGATAATGTTCAGTGGGATACTGTGTGGACAAAAAAAGGCATTTTGTAAGTCTACACCTGCAAGTTCCAGCAGGAAAACGATAGGAAAAAGGGAATGTAAACCAAATATAACACCTAAAAGTGATTATTTGTGGAAAGAAAGTCATTAGGTCTGTAATCTTGAATTAGTAAGAAGTTGTGCAATCTAATCACCTTGCTAGCCAAGGGGTTCACCAATCCTCCCAGAAAATGATGGCATATCATAGCACAGTTGTGACCTCTGTTGTTGGCATTTGGGATACCTAACAGTGGAAGAAGAGAAATTAGGCATGGTGAAGAAAACCATGATGTTGAGCCCATTCCAGCTGCAATAGCCGTTTGTACAAGGGCATGTCGAGCATGAACAGGAGAAAGAGGAGAAGGAGGCTGTGTCTGTGGAGAAAGAGACCAACTGACATTCACAGAGCATGTCACTTCAACTACCTGATTAGTGACAACCTCCCAGTATATGCATGTGTGGAAGAATCGGGCACGAATGGTTTAGGATAGCTTCTAAACAAAGTATATGACTGTGCACATACAATAAAATATACTCGTCTCTCAGCCTCCTCCACAAAGTGATCTTAAAACGTATTGTTTATTCCTCAAAAGCTACAATTGCTTCATACCAGTGTATGTCTGTTGAACAGTATGGACTTTGAGGATACAAAACTGTTTCAAACACAAATTGACCCACTCCATTATTTCTCAAGATAGAAGTTATTATTCCTGCCTCCCTTCTTTATCTGTAAAACGTGTTCTTTCATGACCGCCACCTTGCAGATCCGAAATTCTTTTGCCTCCAAAGAAAGGATTAAAGGTGATGAATTGGGATCCCCACTCTTGTATCCTCCATATTTTTGAGGGAAACACTAATCTTCGCTCTTCCTCTCAGGTTAAGGGTGTTTTACTGTCTTTTCAGAGCAATTCACTTCCACTTGAACCCTGAACCTTGAAACCAATAACCCTCATTTCAAGGGTCAGAAATGGAATTAATATGAGGATCCCATTTCACTCTGTGTATAAGTCTACATATCGATAACAATATTATATCTGGGTCCGGGTATATAGTGATCGGCTCTATACCTGGTCCCAGAAACCCACTGAAAGATGCACTCAGGCCAAAGTTATCTTTTACATTGTTTCCATTACCCTCACTGACCAGTATATTCCTCTAGCGTTTTCCGTCTCTGTAAGTTAGAGTCAGTTCAAGACCAATGACTAATAACCCAGAGAAGATCAGGGCACTTCTGCTTTCCTAATGGGATTACCCTCATGATGGGCAGCCAGACATTCCCAAGAAGACTTCAAGGAAGATGTACAGTGTATATTTGGCTAACTTTCAGGATACCTCTTCAAAGGGATCTTACCTCACCATAAGTTTATGTTTTCATTGGCTGTGAACAGGCAATAACATAGGTCAGATAATTTTATAAGAAGTCATAATTTCCTACGAGAACATCGTGAGCTATTTTTTATCCAAGTAAAAATGAAATTCTTTACTTTACAGGAAAATATCACTTTGGTTGGTTTCCCATTGATGTCACTCCTTAAGAAGCACCTAATCCATGAGACATTGCCACAAGTTCCTGAACAAAATAACTTGGTTACCACCCACCTTTGACCTACTGGGCAATTCTTTCCATCCTGTCTCTGAGAGTTATTCACTGCCATATGGCGCTCTGGCTGCCTGGTTGTTTAAGCCAATAGTCCGGCTTTAAACTGCAGCAGAAGCCAAATCACCACATGATATTTATGGCATGCCTCTGTGCCACAGAAAAATAATGCCTTGCTCTCTACCTGTCCTTCATTCCGTGAGCCACTGGTGATCGTTTAAGTAAGTGTGATGCTACTGGATGCGATACATTACCATTGTTCTATTTCTCACCATGATGGATTTAAATATTTAACCTTTGAATATATGAAGGATCCATCCCATTTGGATTATATCCTGGCAATACTTCTAGGATTGGTATCTGATAAGGATCAGATAGCCAGCTAAACTGATTAATTTGAAGAGGGTTTAAAAAGGATTATTGCAAAGAATTGTGTGTGGTATAGAGAACTCCTAAGAAATAGTGTAGTAACTCTAGAACAAATAACTTCTGAGAGCTCTAACTTTCTCTATTTTTGAAAGTTCATGAAGTCATAGAGGTCATGAGCAATGGAGGAGAGCTTTGAAATGGGTCACCTGGTAGCAGTTATGATCTAGGTCCAGGGATGAAGCCAGCTGTGGCATCTTTGAAAGAAAGGAAAATGGAGAAAACCACTCAGACCTCTATCTCTTCCCCACCAATGACAACTACAGGCTAAACCGATTAAGGACATAGAGGCCAATGGAGCCCACTCATGTAGTTAATACAGTTGAATATCATGGAGCACAGAGGAGGTTCAAAAGATGGAGAATGAATTTTGAAGGACAGAAGAAAGGTATACAACATTTAGCACAAGTATCAGTATTGTTGAACAAACAATACTTTAATATGCAGATAAAATATGAATACATATTTCTATAAATGATATACATGCACATATATGGCTTAGTTTAGCTTCTACACAAGTCAAGAGAAAAGAGAATACAAATTATGAATGACTATATTATCACCAGGAAATCATAGTCTCAAAAAAAATAATTCTCCATTATTAAACAATACGCACAATTCTCTTTAATTGTCTGGTTAGGCATTTCCTAAGCTTATGAAATCCTGAGGGTGTTGCAGGAATCTGCCACTCTGGGGAGCCGGAAACTACTATAAAGATATGTGATGGAAGCATATTTGAATTCTGTTGAGGTGATGGCATTGCTGAGAACTTTAGGTAAGTTTTCTGATCCAGATGTTAGAGGTAGATGGAATTTTTACTTGTTCCTCACAACCAGGATGAAGGTCATGTATATACTATGATATCTTAAGTGCTAAACAAAGGACTTCTTTTAAAATATCTTCACCACCCTCCTACTACAATTTCTGAAACTGTCGAGTTCCCAAGGAGAAAGAGCACATCTTACTCTTAGATTCCAAAAAAGGCAGTTAATATCACAGAAAAAGACAAGGGAGAAAACAACTAGGTACACAGACAATCAAGTAATACAGGAACCATTTACAACAAAAACAGTGTCCTTAGATCTAGACAGCATCTGGGCAACAGGATGAAGTAGCTGAGATTACCAGAGATTATTAAAGGCCAAAGACATCCTGAAAAGCTAAAATCCCTTTCAGTTTGATACACTGAAAGAGAGTATCATATAATATGGTCTACGGGTAGCAAACAGGGCCAGACTACCTCAGTCAGATTAACCAAACAGAAGTCAATTCTTTAACCCACTCCCTTTTATTCCTTTTTTTTTTTTTGAAGGGAAATGCATTTTATTTTTCTAATAATAAATTTATTTTTATTGGTGTTCAATTTGCCAACATACAGAATAACACCCAGTGCTCATCCCATCAAGTGCCCCCCTCAGTGCCCGTGACCCATTCACCCACACCCCACGCCCTCCTCCCCTTCCACCACGCCTAGTTCGTTTCCCAGAGTTAGGAGTCTTCATGTTCTGTCTCCCTTTCTGATATTTCCACCAATTTCTTCTCCCTTCCCTTCTATTCCCTTTCACTATTATTTTTATTCCCCAAATGAATGGGAACATATAATGTTTGTCCTTCTCCAATTGACTTTTTTCACTCAGCATAATACCCTCCGGTTCTATCCACGTCGAAGCAAATGGTGGGTATTTGTCATTTCTAATGGCTGAGTATACAATATTCCATTGTATACATAAACCACATCTTCTTTATCCATTCATCTTTCAATGGACACCGAGGCTCCTTCCACAGTCTGGCTATTGTGGACATTGCTGCTATAAACATCAGGGTGCAGGTGTCCCGGCGTTTCATTGCATCTGAATCTTTGGGGTAAATCCACTCTCTATCCAAGGAAACGTATGCCCTACTTGTTTCTGTGCCTGCAGAGCATTCAAAGTAGATCTGTTCATAGCTCATCTCGTTAAAGGTAAAACCCTAGGCAACTCCTCTTTAACTCTTCCAGTCTTTACAACATTGTAATGGCAGGCAGACTTCTGTGATAAAGAATAAGAATAATATAACTGAGCGGAGCCCTTGTGGCTTCGTCAGTTAAACACCCAACTGGATCTCCACTCAGGTCTTGATCTCAGGGCTGTGAGTTCAAGCCCCATGTTAGGCCTCACACTGGGGATGGAGTCTACATAAAGAAAAAAAAGAATATAAATGATACTTATTTCAGCATTTGTCAGACTTGATCTATGGACAATATGTGTACAAGCCCTTGGGCTGCTTTACTGAAAATAGGCTCATAGGCCCTTTTCACAGCCTGCTAAAGTAGAAATTCTGGAGCATGGCCACATGACCTTACAATCACAGAATTTAGGAAGCACCTGGGGGTTTACGACGTGCCAGGCCACTATGCCCACTCCTTACTCGAGTTATCTTCTTTACAACAGCCTACAGAGATACGTTATCCCTGCCTGACACATGAAGAAATTAAGGCTTTATACTGTTGACTAGTGATGGCCAACCTGAATCACTGTTAATCTCCTAAAAGTCAAATGCTTTTCCATGATATCTTAGGTATCTCTGATTGAGAGCACTCAGCTCTGATTTTAGACTCATGCTCCCTATGCATCATGACACATGAGGATGGAAAATCTGTTGTTGATGTGAAAAAAAGGATCTTCACAGACTCCATTTAGGCTAAGAAATATTGGGTAAGCCTTTTGCATAGGCAGATGCCTTTGTTTCTTCCTATTTCTGTTTGCAAAGTCAAGGAAAGGATTACTAGTGACAGAAAATGCATGTGGGATATCATACAATTCTGCTATTGGTTTAAGAGTAAAATGACAAAATTAGCAGTCACCCAGAAAATCAATTCTATTGCTTTGTTTCTTTTTCCAAATAGGGATGCTCATTGCTTCATTCATGTATTCATTCAATATTTATTATATGTCTACTATATGCCAGATATTGTTCTAGGCACTAAGCATATAATAATGAATGAAACAGACAAAACTTCCTGCTCTCGTGGAATTTACATCCTACTGGGCTCTTATCTCCCCTTGGCCCCAGTAACCCTGTAACCCAAAGTAGAAGTTTCCACTCAAAGATATTCTCCAGGTATTTTCTATTTCTTCACATAATTCCCAGAAGAACCTTATCATAAATCCAAAGTAAAATACAAACCTGTGGAGTGGAGTTTATTCACAGACTGATAACATCCTTTAAGGAACATTTTTAAATGTGTCCTTGAATTTTTGCCTGCCACATGGATCAAGGGCCCATTTAGTAAGCAGTACACAGGATGAAAAGGTTTTAGACTTAGGGACTACTCTCATCAAAAGAAAAAAAAAAATGCCCCATCCTGCACAGCCAGTGTCTTAATGGACATTTGTGCATTGAAAAAGATCTTTGTTATTGTGTGAGTTTGGAGTCTACTCTGCTTTACAAATAAACACTACATTTTGCAAGATTTTACTATAAATCAACTCACATAGGAATTCAAAATGGAAGGAAGAGGCTCATTTATTTTGTTTGCAACTTTATCAAGAACTATTCACCTTGTCAGAAAAATCCTATCACCGATGGAAATGCCACTCCTGATATTGGAATTACTAATACATTTGTGATGACTCTACATATATGTATAATCATTTGACCAAATGTTGCAGGATTTACATATGAAAATTCATGTTACTTTAGAATACATCCTGTAATTATTACCATGGAATAGTTACATTATGAGCTACTTTTCTTTTTTATCATCTTTGCAATTAGAATTAGATGTTTTACATATATATGCAAACATGTTTGTAAGTAGGTTGTATTCACCATAAAACCATTTCAGCTTGATAAAGGAAGTATCTTAAATGTTTGTTATAAAGTGGAAATTTTTGAATGTGATAAAATTGAGGACTATTACTATAAATAATATCCAGTTGGGATAAGTGTCTTTTTAAAGATTATATATGACCAGCTATAACCTGAAGAATAATATTAAGTCCCAGGCTTTAGACCCAAAAGATTTACAATGACATCACATATTTTGTTATTTGACATAACCAGATGGATTAATTGTTTTGGGCTCCACTCTAAAGTTTCTCTGATTTTCAATTTATTTCTCTTCCTGAGAATTTGATAAATGTGCCAGAGGCTTCTTCACAATAAGATAAGTGAGGGGAGAGCTTGTTTGGTGATTGTGGAGTGAAACTGTATTGAAGACATACAATTTTACCTTAGGGTTTGGGGCTGGGCTTGAGGATTAAATTGGCAGGAGACAGATTGACAGGAGAAAAGCACACAGATGTATGTAACATAAATGTTACATGGGATAAAACCTTCACAAGGAAATGAACGCCCCAAAATGTGACAAAAACCTAAATGTTTTTTGCAAGGTTGAACAAAGAGGGGCAACTTTGGAAGACTTACTAAAATATGGGGAGGCTAAAGGAAGGGAATTATTTTAAAGAGAAGAGCCAAAAGCAATTTCAAACCTTACTCCAAGGGACAGTAATTCAGACATTGGGGTATTAGCATAAAGATGGACATAATGATCAGTGGAATAGAATGGAGAACCCTGAAATAAATCCTTGCACTTATGGTTTGGGTAGGTAAGATAATGTTTACCAAAAATGCCTAAGTTCTAACCCCTGAAATCCATGAATATGTTAGAATACAAAGGAAATGGAAGTTAAAGTTGCCAATTACCTGACTTTAAAATAGATTGTCCTGGATGGCTCAGTCAGTAGAACATGCAATAAAATCCTTATATGATCCACATCTTAGGAATAAATGAACACTTACATCTTATTATAAATTAATTAATTTAAAAAATGGATTGTCTTGGATTACCACATAGGCTGAATATAATGACAAGAATCCTTAAAAGTGAAAAGAGATACAAAAGACTTAAGAGTCAAAAAAAGGTGTGGCCATAGAGATACAATGATGCTGACTTTGAAGATGGAGAAGACGGACCATGAACCAAAGAATGTGAGCAACCTATAGAAGCTGGAAGAGGCAAGGAAATGAATCTTCCCTAGAGCCTCCAGAAAGGAACACAGTCCTGTCAACATTTTTTTTAAGATTTTGTTTATTTATTCATGAGAGACACACAGAGAGAGAGACAGAGACACAGGCAGAGGGAGAAGGAGGCTCCTCGCAGGAAGCCTGATGAAGGACTCAGTCCCAGGACCCTTGGGTCAAACCTGAGCTGAAGAAAGATGCTCAAGCACTGAGCCCCAGGAGTCTCTCTCAGTGTCTAAGTTTAATTAGCCTTTCCCCTAGTACATTTTCACACCGTCATCCAGTTTCATTTTCTTAATATGTCTAACATTAACTGAAAATATTTCTACATGTATTTGTTTATTATGTAGTCCACCTTCTAAATAAAGTCTCCATAGAATGGGGGTCAGCCCTCTTGTCCTCACTGCTGTATCCCAAAGCCTAGAGGATACCTGACACTCAATAAATAGTTTCATGGGATGCTTGGGTGTCTCAGCAGTTGAGCATCTGCCTTTGACTCAGGGGGTGATGGCAGAGTCCTGTGGAGTCTCAGATCAGGCTTCTTGCAGGGAGCCTGCTTAACCCTCAGCTTATGTCTCTGCCTTTCTGGTCTCTCATGAATAAATAAATCTTTAAAATATATTTTTTCATAAAATTTTGATAAACCCCAAACATTCAAGCTTTCCTGTTTTAAATGCATTTCATTGAAATGAATATGTGACACTCAGAAAGCTCCCTTCATCTGCCCTACTTAAGCAAGATTCCTGCTCTGATCTCCCTTGCCCTGACATCCATAGTCTTGACCACATGTCACAGGCCTAACACAGAGAATGTTCTGTAGTATTGGCTCAGGCAATTAAACTCTTCACTCTTTCACTTCTAGGTGAGATCTCTTTAAGCCATGGAGAGAGGCAATCATACAGTGACTGAATTCATCCTGGTGGGGTTCACGACAGACCCAGTGATGCAGCTGGTCCTGTTTGTGGTATTCCTTGGCGTGTACTCTCTGACTGTGGTAGCAAACGCCACCCTCATAGTTTTGATCTGTAATGACTCCCGGCTGCACACACCCATGTATTTTTTCATTGGGAATCTATCTTTTCTGGATCTCTGGTATTCCTCTGTCTACACTCCGAAAATCCTCATGACCTGCATCTCAGAAGACAAAAGCATCTCCTTTGCTGGCTGTGTATGTCAGTTCTTCTTCTCTGCAGGGCTGGCATATACTGAGTGTTACCTGTTGGCTGCCATGGCTTATGACCGCTATATGGCCATCTCAAAGCCACTGCGCTATGCTCAGGCCATGTCTATAAAGCTGTGTGCTCTTTTGGTAGCATCCTCATATCTTGGTGCTTTTATTAACTCTTCTATCATCACCAAAAGAACTTTTGCCTTGGACTTCTGTAGTGGCAATGTTATTGATGACTTTTTTTGTGATTTGCTGCCTCTAGTGAAGTTGGCTTGTGGCAGAAAAGATGGCTACCAGGCTATACTGTACTTCCTCCTGGCCTCCAATGTCATCACCCCCACAGTGCTCATCCTAGCCTCCTACCTGTTCATCATTGGTGCCATCTTGAGGATCCGCTCCACCCAGGGCCGACTCAAAGCCTTCTCTACGTGTTCCTCACACCTGGTCTCTGTCACCTTGTACTATGGCTCTATTCTCTACATCTACTCTCGTCCCCGATCTAGCTATTCTTTGGACACAGACAAAATAGTTTCTACATTTTATACTGTGGTGTTCCCCATGCTGAATCCCATGATCTATAGCCTGAGGAATAAGGATGTGAAAGAGGCTCTGAATAAACTCATTAAATAAATCAAGATTCTCTCCTTCTCAGAAGATGCAATGACAATTTTTGATCAGGTTACTTACTATATTTCAAGAAGAGCTGCCATTGTGTTCCATCAGGATTAAGAATTCTTACAATGCAAGTTAAAGACTTTGCACCCTTGATCCATGACAATTTAAGAGAAATAAGACAAAATTAGAGCAGTTTAGGAGATAGAATTTAAATGCAAAATTTAAGAATTTTTTTTGAATTTCATGTTATTCTAGACTAAAACTAAATGAAACATTTTAAATTCTCCTTTACATTCAAAATATAACAGAACACCTCACTTTATAGTGAGAATATTTATGACTGATTGATATACACAGAATAGGATCTATCCAGTTAGGTCCTGAAAATAGGAGCAAATACGCTGAGTTAATTTTAAATATTTTGCTATGAAAGTTAATTGGTTGAAATTATCCCTTTCTATTGCCTCACCTGGATTTCTTAAGCGTTTTTATCTACCTTTTGCCCTCAGAAGCATTTGCATGAAGACCCAGAGGTACCCATGAAATAATTTGGTACGATTAGACTCACCAAGCATCATTTCTCCAATCTATATTTCTTACATATGTCCCTCAAGGAAAAATCTATCGCGTTTCTATAGATATGATGTTTGTAAATCACAGTGTAAGTACCAGAGTTCCTCTTTTATTTTACAAGGGTGAACTTGCAAGGTCTTCCACATCCAAATGGTGACATTCTGAGCATCAAAGCACAATTATGATGATAAAGAATGATAACTACAGTGAGCTGAAACAATTTGAGAAATAAAAGTCTATGACTTCCCATTACTCAACAGAGAAAAATTCTTATATGTTATACACACAGGTGGTGATAAATTAAAAATATGGTAACGTACATTTAATTTTGGTTTTTAAAGGTACAGCAATGAAGATATCATTTGCGTTGATACAACATGAATATGTTCTTGTTCTAGTGGTAAAATAACTTGTAAACTAACAAACACCACAAGAAAGTGAAAGTAAAGCAAGTAGTCCCCCAAACAGTACGAGCTCCACACGGAGCAAGAAAGACTAATCACCATCAGCAATAATACATATTAAAGTGTAAAGCAAATCCAAGGTATGTAATCAGTATGAGTCTTAACACATATACCCCAGTAGAGACAGAGCACAACCGTGTAACTCCTAGATGTTTGATTCACACAGTGCTCTAAAATGGAGAGCTATTCATGCTAATTCAGATTCTCATTTTCTAAAAACATTTTCTAAATAATAAGAGTAAAATTCATATAAAATATATCCTTTGTAAGTAGTGTGAACAGGTCTAATCAGGTATTTAATGTTGGTAATGAAACTAGAAAACCAATCATTGCATAGGGAAACATCATTACAAAAGGCAAAACTGGTATAATAATACCCAATTATCACAAATCATGACTTTTACTACTATAAAGATGTTCAAAGTACTAATCAAGAGCTATTATCTTAATTTTTTAGAGAAGCAATCAAGTCCTATTTTCCAAATTATTATTATTATTATTATTATTATTATTATTATTAGTGCTGCTGGATTCTTTTATTAGCCAAGAAGGACAAAGAACAGGTAACATCACAGGAAGTCAGACGGACAGACGGATCACAGGACAGAGTCTCATGCTGCACTACGCAGGAGGCAGGGCAGGGAGGGGGGAATCTGAGTCTTGATTTTTTTCAATTAACAGAATGAATAAATAAGGTACACAGTGTTTTTGCCACGGCCTGGCACGACCTCTAAGCACAAATGGTCAAGAAACAGCTGGTTTGGAAAGCAGTCTGTACAGCCCGCCAGCTGCGGAGTCGGGGTAGGGGCCTGGGCCCTTGGACCATGCTCTGGGGGAGGGGGGTGAAGCAATAGCGAGATGGAGACCTCCGATAAGAGGGAGAGGTGGGGCCTGAGGATTTCCTGGAAGGGACAGCCAGAGACAGAGCCTCTTGAGCCTGCAGTCCTGGAGGGGCCCACCCCAAGCCCGTGCCCTGCGACGCCCTCCTGTGGCTCTCTAGCCGCCTGCAGTAACACTTGCTTCTAATGTTTTAGAATATGTTTAAGTTTGGCAGTGTGGTCGTTAAGAACACTTGGGAATGCTTCACCTGCAGTTTATGGTTGGGAAGCCTTCAAAAGAATCTCCCATATTAACTTTTAATTAATTACACTACGGATTCCTAAGGGAATTTCATTACTCAAATACCAAATGAGGTTTGAAGCTTAAAGAAAGTAGTTTCTCCTTCTCCCATTGACTTTTCACTCAGCATAATACCCTCCAGTTCCATCCACATAGAAGCAAATGGTGGGTATTTGTCATTTCTAATGGCTGAGTAATATTCCATTGTATACATAAACCACATCTTCTTTATCCATTCATCTTTCGATGGACACCGAGGCTCCTTCCACAGTTTGGCTATTGTGGACATTGCTGCTAGAAACATCGGGGTGCAGGTGCCCCGGCGTTTCATTGCACCTGAATCTTTGGGGTAAATCCCCAGCAGTGCAATTGCTGGGTCGTAGGGCAGGTCTATTTTTAACTCTTTGAGGAACCTCCACACAGTTTTCCAGAGTGGCTGTACCAGTTCACATTCCCACCAACAGTGTAAGAGGTTCCCTTTTCTCCACACCCTCTCCAACATTTGTTGTTTCCTGCCTTGTTAATTTTCCCCATTCTCACTGGTGTGAGGTGGTATCTCATTGTGGTTTTTTTTTTTCATTGTGGTTTTGATTTGTATTTCCCTAATGGCAAGTGATGAGGACATTATATGGTCTCATTCATCTGGGGAATATAAAAAATAGTGAAAGGGAATAAAGGGGAAAGGAGAAAAATGAATGGGAAATATCAAAAAGGGAGACAGAACATAAGAGACTCCTAACTCTGGGAAACGAACTGGGGTGGTGTAAAGGGAGGTGGGCGGGGGTGGAGGGTGGGAGTGACTGGGTGACGGGCACTGAGGGAGGCATTGATGGGATGAGCACTAGGTGTTATTATATATGTTGGCAAATTGAACACCAACAAAAAATAAATTTATAAAAAAGTAGTTTCTCAGTTGCATTAGTTAGATATACAAGTTTTACCAAATTAAACACTGTTCAAAGTCCACTCCCTACCTTGCTTTTTGTCTTACTCTGGATAATTCACTCTTTCTCAACACCTCAGTTGGATCAGAATTCCTTGACAAGCTGTCCATAATTTCTTATTACAAGGTCTGATCTTTCATCATCTTGTTTTTATTTGGTTGCAGTACTTTTCATCTCAAGGAAGCCAAGAAGATACTATGAAATGTAGTGCTCAATCCCGTGGGTTCCAAACAATTCTTGATCTCAACCTGGACCACTAATTTTTCCCAGGTGATTGAAATCAATCACCATGCCCAGTGAGAGCCCTCTTGGATCAATGCATGAGGAGGCCTATATGGCCAGAGTACAGTCCCTGATTCTAAATAATCAGAGCATTGAAGGTGCTCCTTTAAGACATTCTACCCTTGTGCACATAGACTGCAACATACTAAGGATATTGTGATGTGTAGGGAAATTAAATTCAAGTGGGCCATTTCATGTAATTGTAATAGAGGCCACAGAGGTCAGAGTTCTACAAAAGGAAGACACTAAGGTGGACTTAGAACTTCAAGGATTTCGTTAGGGGAAACAGTTGTGTCTGTGTAAGAGAAAAGAGAGAGGCAGCCAGAAGAACAACAAATGCCACTACACCATAGGCAAGTATAGGCACACATGAAGAAGATAGGGAAGGAAGATGGGCAAAAGCATCCTAGACCATTGTCCAGTTTATGGTAAGCTCAGCAAGGTAAGTACTTGAGCCAAAATTAGCCATCAAGCCAGTGCCTAAGAGGGATAGTCCTGCATTGCTATCCTTGCTGTGCTCAGTCATTAGGTAGCAGCAGTCTCTGGGCAGCATAACATTGGTACAAATGGGGAAATGTGTTTCAAAGCTCAGCAGCTAAGACCTGTGCACAATTATACTCGGTGTACCTGGAGCTTTGAAAGGCTCACATTCCTGGCCACCACAGGTACCATGCCAGCCTTATCCCCTCAGTTCGTAGACATGTACATTCTTCAAACAGAAGATGGAGCCATATATTGGCTGCCGTTTTAGAGCATGCAGCATACTTAGCAGATATCTCAACAACCATGACTAAGTGTTCATATACCTTTCCGCGATTTGTCCAGGCTAATCAGTTCTCAATTAGACATAAAGTAAAACCAACTATTTCTGTGGATTGGGGGGGGGGGGTGGAGATTGTTACTATTCTTTTCCATCTAATGTATTTCTCAGTAGAGACAATATTTGATGGGATACCATGTTCGCAAAAAAAAGGCATTATGTAAGTCTACATCTGCAGGTGCCAGCAGGAAAACAACTGGTAGGAAAGTGGGTACTGTAACCCAAATAAATCTCCTAAAAATGTGATTATTGTGGAAAGAAAGTCATTAGCTCTGTAATCTTGAATTAGTAAGAAGTTGTGCAATCTAATCACCCTGCTAGCCAAGGGGTTCACCAATCCTCCCAGAAAATGATGGCATATCAAGGCACAGTTGTGACCTCTGTTGTTGGCGTTTGGGATACCTAACAGTGGAAGAAGAGAAATTAGGCATGGTGAAGAAAACCATGATGTTGAGCCCGTTCCAGCTGCAATAGCCGTTTGTACAAGGGCATGTTGAGCATGAACAGGAGAAAGAAGAGAAGGAAGCTGTGTGGAGAAAGAGACTGACATTCACAGAGCCTGTCACTTCAACTACCTGATTAGTGACAACCTCCCAGTATATGCATGTGTGGAAGAATCGGGCACATATGGGTGAACACAAATGGTTTAGGATATCTTCTAAACAAAGTATATGACTCTGCACATACAATAAAATATACTCGTCTCTCAGCCTCCTCCACAGTGACCTTAAAACGCATTGTTTATTTCTTAAAAGGTACAACTGCTTCATATTAGTGTATGTCTGTTGAACAGTATGGACTTTGAGGATACAGTACTGTTTCCAACACAAATTGACCCACTCCATTTATTTCTCAAGATAAAAGCTATTATTCCTGACTCCCTTCTTTAATCTATCTGTAAAATGTGTTCTCTCATGACTTCCACCTTGCAGATCCGAAATTCTTTTGCCTCCAAAGAAAGGAGTTAAAGGTGACAGATTGGGATCCCCACTCATATCCTCCATTTCTTTGATAGAAACACTAATCTTCGCCCTTCCTCTCAGGTTTAGATTTGTTTGTTAGTTTTTTTACTGTCGTTTCAGAGCAATTCAACTTCTACTTGAACCAAAGACCTTGAAACTAATAACCCTCATTCCAAGGGTCAAAAATGGAATTGATATGAGGATCCCATTTCACTCTGTGTATATGTCTACATATCGATAACAATATTATATCTGAGTCTGGGTACATAATGATCAGTTATATACCTGGTCCCATTAGACCCATTGAAAGATGCACTCAGGCCATTTTTCCATTACCCTCACAGGCGAGTATATACCTCTAGTGTTTTCCTCCTCAGTAAATTAAAGTCAGTTCAGGACCAATAACTAATAACCCACAGAAGATCAGGGCACTTCTGCTTTCCTAAGGGATTACCCTCATGAAGGGCAGCCAGCCATCCCCAAGATGGCTTCAAGGAAGATGTACAGTGTATGTCTTGGCTAATTTTCAGGATCTCTCTCCAAAGAGATCTTACTTCACTGTAAGTTTGTGTTTTCAATACTGTAAAAAGGCCATTGAAACAGGTCAGAGAATTGTATAAGAGGTTGTAATTACCTACTAGAACATCCTGAGCTATTTTTTATCCAATTAAAAATGAAATTCTTTACTTTACAAGAAAATATCCTGAGCTATTTTTTATCCAAGTAAAAATGAAATTCTTTACTTTACAAGAAAATATCACTTTGGTTGGTTTCCCATTGACGTCACTCCTTAAGAAGCACCTAATCTGTGAGACATTACCACAAGTTCCTGAACAAAATACTCGGTTACCACCCACCTTTGACCTACTGGGCAATTCTTTCCATCCTGTCTCTGAGAGTTATTCACTGCCATATGGCTTCCTGGCTGCCTGGTTGTTTAAGTCAATAGTCCAGCTTTAAATGGCAGCAGAAGCCAAATCACTACGTGATATTTATGGCATGCCTCTGTCCCACAGAAAAATAATGCCTTGCTCTCTACCTGTCCTTCATTCCATGAAGCCACTGGTGATAATTTAAGTAAGTTTGATGCTACCGGATGCAATACGTGACCATTGTCCAACTTCCCACCATGACGATTTATATGCTTACCCTTCGAATACATGAAGGATCCAATCCCATTTGGATTATCTCCTGGCAATACTTCTAGGAATGGTATCTGGTAAGGATCAGATAGCCAGTAAACTGATTAATTTGAGGAGGGTTTAAAAAGGATTATTACAAAGAATTGTGTGTGGTATAGAGAACTCCTAAGGAATAGCGTAGTAACTCTACAAATAACTGTAACAAATAATAGTAACAAATAACTTCTGAGAGCTCTAACTTTCTCTATTTTTGAAGGTGCATGAAGACATAGAGGTCATGAGATATGGAGGAGAGCTTTGAATGGGTCAAAAGCTAGTAGGAGCTATAACCTAGGTCCAGAGATGAAGTCAGCTGTGGCATCTTTGAAAGAAAGGAAAATGGAGAAAACCACTCAGACCTCCATCTCTTCCCCACCAATGACAACTACTGGATAAACCCATTAAGGACACAGAGACCAAAGGAGCCCACTCATGCAGTTAATACAGCTGAATATCATGGAACACAGAGGAGGTTCAAAAGGTGTAAAATGGATTTTGAAGGATAAAAGAAGGTATTCAACATTTAACACAAGTATCAGTATTGTTGAACAAACAATACTTTAATATGCAGATAAAATATGAATACATATTTCTATACATGATATACATGAACATATATGGCTTAGTTTAGCTTCTAACAAGTCAAGAGAAAAGAGAATACAAATTATAAATGACTATATTATCACCAGGGAATCATAATCTAAAAAAAAGAACTCTCCATTATTAGACAATACATACAATTTTCTTTAATTGACTGGTTAGGCATTTCCTAAGCTTATGAAATCCCGAGGGGTTGCAGGAATCTACCACTCTGGGGATCCGGAAGCTACTATAAAGATATGTGAAGCATATTTGAATTCTGTTGAGGTGATGGCATTGCTGAGAATTTTAGGTAAGTTTTATGATCCAGATGTTAGAGGTAAATGGAAATTTTTACTTGTTCCTCACAACCAGGATGAAGGTCATGTACATGCTATGATATCTTAAGTGCTAAACAAAGGACTTCTTATGAAATATCTTCACCACCCTACTACTATAATTCCTGAAACTGTCAAGTTCACAAGGAGAAAGAGCACATCTTACTATTAGATTCCCAAAAAGGTAGGTAATATCACAGAAAAAGACAAGGGAGAAAAAAACAACTAGGTACACAGACAATCAAGTAATACAGGAACCATTTACAACAAAAACAGCGTTCTTAAAATCTAGAGAGCATCTGGGCAACAGGATGCCTCAGAGCCTCAGCTACTTACCGGAGATTATTAAAGGCCAAAGACATCCCATAAAGCTCAAATTCCATTCAGTTTGATATACTGTAAGAGAGTATCATATCATATGATCTCCAGGTACCAAACAGGGACAGACTACCTCAGTCAGATTAACAAAACAGAAGTCAATTCTTTAAGCCACTCTCTATCCAAGGAAACGTATGCCCTACTTGTTTCTGTGCCTGCAGAGCATTCAAAGTAGATCTGTTCATAGCTCATCTCGTTAAAGGTAAAACCTTAGGCAACTCCTCTTTAACTCCTCCAGGCTTTACAACATTGTAATGGCAGGCAGACTTCTGTGATAAAGCATAAGAATAATATAACTGAGGGGTGCCCTTGTGACTTAGTCAGTTAAGCACCCAACTGGATCTCCACTCAGGTCTTGATCTCAGGGCTGTGAGTTCAAGCCCCATGTTGGGCTCCACACTTGGTATGGAGTCTACTTTAAAAAAAAAGAGGATAAATGATACTTATTTCAGCATTTATCAGACTTGATCTATGGACAATCTATATATAAGCCCTTGGGCTGCTTTACTGAAAATAGGTTCCTAGGACCTATTCACAGCCTGCTAAAGTAGAAATTCTGGAGCATGGCCACATGACCTTACAATCACAGAATTTAGGAAGCACCTGAGTGTTTACGATGTGACAGGCCACTATGCCCAATCGTTACTCACGTTATCTTCTTTACAGCAACCTACAGAGATACGTTATCCCTGCCTGACACATGAAGAAATTAAGGCTTTACACTGTTGACTAGTGGTGGCCAACCTGAATCACTGTTAATCTCCTGAAAGTCAAATGCTTTTTCCATGATACCCTAGGTATCTCTGGTTTAGAGCACTCAGCTCTGATTTTAGACTCATGCTTCCCAATGCATCATGACATATGAGGATGGAAAATCTGTTGTTGATGTGAAAAAAAGAATCTTCACAGACTCCATTTAGGCTAAGAAATATTGGGTAAGCCTTTTGCATAGGCAGATGCCTTTGTTTCTTCCTATTTCTGTTTGCAAAGTCAAGGCAAGGATTAGTAGTGACAGAAAATGCATGTGGGATATCATACAATTGTATGAGTAAAGAGTAAAATGACAAAATTAGCAGCCACCCAGAAAATCAATCTATTGCTTTGTTTCTTTTCCAAATAGGGATGCTCATTGCTTCATTCATGTATTCATTCAATATTTATTATTTGTCTACTATATGCCAGATATTATTCTAGGCACTAAGCATATAATAATGAATGAAACAGACAAAACTTCCTGCTCTCGTGGAATTTACATCCTAGTGGACTCCTATCTCCTCTTGGCCCCAGTGACCCCATAGGCCCATGCAAAGTAGAAGTTTACCACTAAAAGATATTTTCCAGGTATTTTCTTTTCTTCACATAATTCCCAGAGGAACCCTATCATAAGTCCAAGGTTAAATACAAAGCTGTGGAGTGGAGTTTATTCACCAACTGATAACATCCTTTAAGGAACATTTTTGAAATGTGTCCTTCTATTTTTGTCTGCCACATGGATCAAGGGTCCATTTAGTAAGCAGTACACAGCATGAAAAGGTTTCACACCTGGGGGCTACTCTCACCCAAAGAAAAAAATATCTCATCCTGCATAGCCAGTTCTTGATGACATTTGTGCATTGAAAAAAATTCTTTGTAATTGTGTGAGTTTGGAGTCTACTCTGCTTTACAAATAAACACTACATTTTGCAAGATTTTACTATAAATCAACTCACGTAGAAATTCAAAATGGAAGGAAGAGGCTCATTTATTTTGTTTCGAACTTTATGAAGAATTATTCACCTTGTCAGAAGTATCCTATCACTGATAGAAATGCCACTCCTGATATTGGAATCACTAATACATTTGTGATGACTCTACACATATGTATAGCCATTTCACCAAATGTTGCAGGATTTACATATGAAAATTCATGTTATTTTAGAATACATCCTGTAATTATTACCATGGAATAGTTACATTATGAGCTACTTTTCTTTTTTATCATCTTTGCAATTAGAATTAGATGTTTTACGTATATATACATGTTGTGGAAACGACAAAGTGATGGTAGATTGAAATAATCTTTTATTTTTATTTTATATGTTTTTTCACTAGGGCCATATCTCCTCAATCCCCAAAAAAAAGAGAAAAAAATTTTTTTAAATGAGAGTAACGTACAAGTTTTTGTACACATAAAGTCATGCTCTATCTCACAAGAGCAGCTGATCACAATTTGTTTCAAGAATCAAGGTGTCGATATGATCGCATATGGATAAATCTAAAC
This sequence comes from Vulpes lagopus, assembly GCF_018345385.1. Taxonomy (NCBI): domain Eukaryota; kingdom Metazoa; phylum Chordata; class Mammalia; order Carnivora; family Canidae; genus Vulpes; species Vulpes lagopus. The sequence goes on along the minus strand of NC_054834.1, from coordinate 63,443,286 downwards.
AACACTTACCCTAGAAAGAAAAAAATGAAAAAAATGCAACTAAAAAGAAAAAGCAACATCAAAGATTTTTTAGTGGTGAGAATCCTCACTTATATTACAAGTTAATGTAGTTTTTTAAATAAAGGGAAAAACTGGGCATAAATTCCTCCTTTCCTTTGGCTTAGTGAAATCATTTATTCAGTATAAAATCCTGATATGTTCCACATATTAGGGATAAATGTACATTATATCTTGTTATAAATTAATTAATTTTAAAAACGCATTGTCCTGGATTATCACCTAGGCTGAATATAATGACAAGAGTCCTTAAAAGTGAAAAGAGAGGCAAAATTGTTGAAAGTCAGAAGAAGATGTGGCCATAGAGATACGATGGTGCTGACTTTGAAGATGGAGAAGACAGACCATGAACCAAAGAATGTGAGCAACCTGTAGCAGCTGGAAGAGGCATGGAAATGGATCCTCCTTGGAAGCTTCCAGTAAGGAACACAGTCCTGCCAACATCTTGATTTCATCCCAACTGGACCCACTTTGGACTGCTTTTTAATCTACAAAACTGTAAGATAATATATTTCCATTGTTGAAAGCCATTCCGTGTGAAGTAATTTGTTACCAGGGTGATAGGAAACATATAATGGTGAACTGATTTTGGACAAGGGTGCCAAGACAATCCAGTAGGGAAAAAATAGTCTTTTCAACAAATGCTGTTGGAATGAGATATCCGCAATCAAAAGAAAGACGTTGTACCTCCACTTCACACCATATACAGAAGTTAATTCAAAATGGATCGTTAACATACATGTAAGAACTAAAACTAGAACCCTTGGATAAAACAGAGCAAAGTCTTGTGAACTTGGGTTAGTCAATGGTCTCTTAAATAAGAAACCAAGAGCAAGCAAAAATAAAAATCTAAGTTGGACTTTCTGATATTTCAAAACTATTGTACATCAAAGGAGAACTTCAAGAGTGTAAAAAGAAAACAGAGAATAGGAGAATATATTTGCATGTCTTATATCTGATCATAAAAGGCTTATACATCTAGAAAATTTAAGAAGTACTACAATTCAACGATGAAAAGACAAAAGAAACTCATAAAAAGATAAGCAAAGGAGATAAAACTAATAAAAAGATAAGCAAAGAGGATAAATAGCCATTAAACACTTGGAAAGACATTTAACATCATTAGTTATTAAGAAGATGTAAATCAAGGGGTGCCTGGTGGCTTAGTTCAGCATCTGGCTCCTGATTTTGGCTAAGGTCATGACATCAGACTTGTAGAATAAAGCCCATGTCCAGCTCCTCGCTAAGCGGGGAGTCTGGGATTCTCCCTTTCTCTCTGCCTTTCACCCCTCCTTTCTTTCTCTCTCCTTCTCTGTTGCCGTCTCTCTCTCTCTCTCTCTCTCTCTCTCTCTCTCTTTTGTCTCTCTCTCTCTTTCTCTCAAGTAAATAAATAAATTCTTAAGAAAAGAAACTGTAAATCAAAACCACAATTATATACCACCTCACATCCAAGTATCTAAAAGATAATTACTTGTATAAGGATGAGGAAAAGCTGGAACCCACATACTTTACTGATGTGATTGAAAACTTGCAGGGTTAATTTGGAAGACAGTTTGGTAATTTCTCAGGATGTTACTTAAAGGTACATCATGTGAATCAGCAATTCTACTCCTAGGTATCTTCTCAAGACAAATGAAAATATATGTCCATACAAAGTTTGTACGAGAATGCTCATAGCAGCATTTTTCATAACTGGCAAAAGTAGAAAATATAAAACATGTGTCAGTTGATGAGTGAGTAAACAAAATACGGTGTGTTCATATAAAGGAATATTACTTGGCAATAAAAACAAAGTAATGATACATGCTACAACATCAATGAAAAAGAAAAATACGACAAAATGGCCTATTTGGGGGTGGCATATTTTACCACCTTTCAAATGTCACCACCTTCTCAACCACGGGGACTTTCCCATCTCTTGTGGACTTGAAAATTTTGTGTATTTGTACCTCACAAACAAGAAAAGACTTTTCCCTCTCAGAGTCTAAGTTTAATTTCCCTTTCCCTTAGTTCATTTTCACCCAATCATCCAGTTTCATTTTCTTAAAATCTCTAACATTAACTGAAAATATTTCTACATGTATGTGTTTATTTAGTATGTAGTCACTCTTCTAAATAGAGTCTCCATAGAATAAGGGTCAGCCTTGTCCTCACTGCTGTATCTCAATGCCTAGTTGACACCTGGAACTCAAGAAATATTTTCTTGAAAAAAAATGAATAAGCCCCCAAAAGCACTCAAGCTTTCCTGTTTTAAATGCATTTCATTGAAATGAATATGTTGACACTCAGAAAGCTCTTCTCACCTGCACTAGTCAGGCAAGATTCCTGCTCTGATCTCCCTTGCCCTGACGTCCATAGCCTTGACCACATGTCACAGGCCTAACACTGAGAATGTTTTGTAGTATTGGCTCAGGCAATTAAACTCTTCACTCTTTCACTTCTAGGTGAGATCTCTTTAAGCCATGGAGAGAGGCAATCACACAGTGACTGAATTCATCCTGGTGGGCTTCACGACAGACCCAATGATGCAGGTGGTCCTGTTTGTGGTATTCCTTGGCGTGTACTCTCTGACTGTGGTAGCAAATGCCACCCTCATAGTGTTGATCTGTAATGACTCCCGGCTGCACACACCCATGTATTTTTTCATTGGGAATCTATCTTTTCTGGATGTCTGGTATTCCTCCGTCTACACACCAAAGATCCTCATGACCTGCATCTCTGAAGACAAAAGCATCTCCTTTGCTGGCTGTGTATGTCAGTTCTTCTTCTCTGCTGGGTTGGCATATAGTGAGTGTTACCTGTTGGCCGCCATGGCTTATGACCGCTATGCAGCCATTTCCAACCCCCTGCTGTATGCTCAGACCATGTCAAGTAGACTGTGCATCTGTTTGGTTGTATACTCCTATACTGGAGGTTTTGTCAATGCAATAATACTTACCAGTAACACATTCACATTGGATTTTTGTGGTGACAATGTCATAGACGATTTTTTCTGTGATGTCCCACCACTGGTGAAATTGGCATGTGATGTGAAGGAAAGCTATCAGGCTGTGTTGTACTTCCTCCTGGCCTCCAATGTCATCACTCCCACGGCGCTCATCCTTGCTTCCTACATGTTCATCATTGCTGCCATCTTGAGGATCCGCTCCACCCAGGGCCGTCGCAAGGCCTTCTCCACATGCTCCTCCCACCTGGTCTCAGTCACTTTGTACTATGGCTCCATTCTCTACATCTACTCTCGCCCAAGTTCCAGCTATTCCCTTGAGAGGGACAAAATGGTATCAACATTTTATACTGTGCTATTCCCCATGTTGAATCCCATGATCTATAGTCTAAGGAATAAGGATGTGAAAGAAGCTCTGAAAAAGCTCATCTGGTTAACACAATCAGATGTCTAAGTTGATATGTTTCTCAAATCAGTGCTCAGGAAAAAAGGGCTGCTTCAGGAGAAGTTTAGGGAACTGACTTTTTTAAACAACACCCCTTTTTTCTAGTCAAATCCAGTGTCAAAAATTTTGTGTGTATTAGTTTGATTTGCTTTAGTGATCAGACTATAATTTATACTATAACATATTGATTCAATTCAATATTAATATAGTTTTTAAAAAGCAACATTAGGGTTTAATGCAAAATAAAACTATATATATTGTTTCTACAATCCCAAAAGATTAAATTGACTTTGCTATCTCCCCTAGGATTGGCCTATTTTTTCCCCTACATACTGAGCTTTCTGAAAATGTGAAGAAATTCTGGAGACTTATGTAATATACCCCAAATCCTTCTCATCCAGTACTTACAGTTATTCTGTGATAGAAGAATTAAAAAATGTTGGGGCACCTGAGTGGCTCAGTTGATTGAGCATCTGACTCTTGATTCAGGGTTGTGGGATCGAGCCCCACATTAGGCTCTATGCTCAGTGGAGAGTCTGCTTGAGATTCTCTCCCTCTCCCTCTAGCTCTCTCTCTCTCAAATAAGTTAAATTAAATTAATAAATAAATAAAAATCTTTTTTAAAAAGAATAAGAAAATATTAAGAATATTGTGATGAAAAGAGAAGGTGCTATTTGATGAATGCAGAGGAATAGAAAGACTGGAAGTGTCAGAAGAAATGCTGAAGTGACTCCATCTAGTTCTAAAATTTTAATTGTATTTTATAACTGTGTCCATTACAGTAATAGCTATTGTCTTTCAATAATAAAGTACTAACTGGTGAGGCACAAGGTACTCATTTGTCACATGTAACTAATAATCCTTAATATTCACTGTGTTTGTAAGTATTGAAAAAATATCAACTAAATCTGTCATGTACTGGTTATTGAGCCATAAGTTTCTTCATGTATAAGACGTTCTGGTGGGGGAGAAAAAAGAAGTATTGAGTCTAGAAGACAGTGGCGTTTTGTTAGTTGGTTTGTTTCAGTTCTTTCCTGATCTTTTTCTCCATGAGGAGACTATGTGATGTTATGAGGTGAGAGAGTATAAAGTAGAAAACTCATTCTGTTCTCCATGGAGAAATCACTGTTTTGAGATGATATAAAATTTCAGAGATACATATCTCTCCATGGAATTAGAAAGGTACTTTGGTTGTTTGTTTATTTGCTCGTCCTAAAAAACTATTAAACATGTTGCCTAACATTAAATTGATGTAGAAGATACAAGATTTACAAAGATATTTTCTATATACTCAATTAGAACTTTATGAAGAAATATGGAGAGAATGCCTTACTAAAAATAAATATTTGTAAAATCTTGAGTAAATTTCCAGAAGTTTAGCCAGTCTAGATATTTTCCCCACACAATAAAATTGGCTTGCCAAGGTTCAAAGACAAACTGGATGCACAAAAACTATCCAGTTACTTTTTTCTTTCCAAGATCCCCCAAAGATAATCAAGAAAATGAGCTTTGTGTAAATGTAGCACTACTAAAAACAAAAGACAATATTGTAAAACATCAAACAACCCGATGTTATAAGGTTTAAAATAGTTTAATCACAAAATAATAATAAACAATTAAAGAGTGATGTGTCATCTTTTCCTCAATGTGTCATTCCTTTAAGTATGGGTTATGTTTACTTGAGAATTTCAATGATTACCAACATACATATAAGCCAATAATTTGGAAAATTATGCAATAAGAACATTCTGCAAAAAGATAACCTTCATCTCTGCAGCCTTATGGTTTGTGTTGCTTTCCAGAAGGCCTCTTTGACGTCTTTGTTTCTCAGGCTATAGATGAGAGGGTTGAGCAATGGGTTGACCACAGTGTAGAACAGAGCAGCCACTTTGTCTCTCTCCAGGGAGTAGGTGGAACTTGGCCTTGAATACATGAAGAGCAAGGATCCATAGAAGAGCATGACCGAAATGAGGTGTGAAGCACAGGTGGAAAAGGCTTTGCGCCTTCCTGAAGCCGAGCGGATCCTCAGGATAGCCAGAAGGATGTTGCAATAGGAAACCAGGATGGCAAGAATGCTGGAAAGGACTGTGAAGCCCACCACACCCAGGAGGACTTTTTCATAGACGTGAGTATCTGTACAAGACATTTTTACCAATGGTGGTGCATCACAGAAGAAGTGGTCAATGATATTTTTACCACAGAAACTCAAGCGGAAAGTGTTAGCAGTATGGGCTATGGCATTCAAAAGTCCTCCTAAGTAGGAGCCAGCAACAAGCCCAGTACAGAGAGAATTGGACATCATACTTGAATAAAGCAATGGGTTACAGATTGCTGCATACCGGTCATATGCCATGGCTGCTAGGAGATAGCATTCAGTGTAGGCTACAACACAGGAAAAGAACAACTGGGCTCCACATCCAGCCAAGGAAATACGTTTATCTTCTGAGACACAATTAGCCAAGATTTTGGGAGTATACACAGAAGTGTACCAAAAATCCAAAAAGGACAAATTGCCAATGAAGAAGTACATAGGGGTGTGCAAGCGGGAATCAATTCGGATTAGGATAACCAGGGTCATGTTCCCTGACAAAGTCATCAAATAGAGCATCAGAAATATTCCAAATAGAATCAGCTGCCACCGTGGGTCTGCTGAGAAGCCCACCAAGATGAATTCAGTCAGAATGGTACGGTTTCCTACTTCCATGTCCACAGAGGAGAAAGCCTGACAAAGGTTTTGAGGGGAAAATAATCATTTTGTGATTTTTCTATTAAAATAAACAAAGGTATAAGTTAAATCAGTAATTACTAGGGCATTTATGGACTTTTATCTATGATTAACTAGAATGATAGAACTTCAGTCTGTGACTTGGAAGACCACAGGAATTGCTATTCAAATCTGATTGTGAAATTAGGGCTTTCACTTATTAATTTTTTAATGCAGGGTAAGTCCCTTAGTCCCACCAAACAGAGAAAAAAAATGAAGCCCTCAACAGTTTGTTTGATTAAGTGAAGAAGACATGCATGAAAATATCCAACCCAATGTCAAGTACATAGTAAGTGCTGAAAAAATTTTAGTATCCTTCATGCATTGTTGAGAATTTATGTGTCAGGCTTTATGCTGATAATTATACAGATACCAATATACTATACCACTCCTGTGACTATCAATACAACATTTACATATAATATGATATAATATAATATATATATGTTACTCGCTGTACCAGTTAATATCCTAAATCCTAACCCTGAACCACACAATCCTTTCCACAACTTTATAAAGTAGATACTATTATGATTCTCATGGAGTTTAAGAAAAAATCCACAGTCACAGAATAGGTCACCAGCAGAGCTGGTATTTGAACCCAGAATTTTCCTTACCAAGAGTATGTGCTTGGGATGCCTGGGTGGCTCAGTGGTTGAGCATCTACCTTACACTGAGGTCGTGATCCCAGGATCCTGGGATCCAGTTCCATATCAGGCTCCCCGCAGGAGCCTGCTTCGTCCTCTGCCTGTGTCTCTGCCTCTCTCTGTGTGTCTCATGAATAAATAAATAACATCTTTAAAACAAAAAAGAGTATGTGCTCTCAATTGTTAAGCCATTTATGTCTTTTAGAAGTAAACTTTTTTCTCTTGCTTGGCTGGCTAAGACAATATATAATCCTTTGATAACCTGAATTTCTTTAATTAACAAAAAGATCTTTTAAAAAGCCTTTTTTTTAGAGAGGCGGGGCAAGATGGCAGAGGAGTAGGGTCCCCATCTCACCTGACCCCACCAACTTACCTAGGTAACCTTCAAATCATCCTGAACACCTACAAATCTGACTTGAGATTTAAAGAGAGAACATCCTGAATGTTACAGAGAGAAAGGTTCTGGATTCTAACAACGTAGCAAAGTGGGAAAAAAATAAAATAAAATAAAAAAGAGTCCAGTGGGGGAGGGGCCCCGCGAGGAGCCAGGCTAAGGGGGGCAGCAGGAGCCTCGGGGACAGGAAAGCCCCGCCCCAGAGAAGCGGGAACCTTAAAAAATCCACACTGGATTCTTCCCGGAGGGAAAGGCGCTCAGCAGGGAGCTCGCGCAGGATACCAGGAGGGGTATGGAGCCCCCAGATCCCCGGGGTCACTAACAGAGGAGGTGCCCCCGGGGGGAGAGCCACCGCACACCGTGGGCTGAGCTCCCTAAAGGGCTGGAGAGCGCCGGGGGGGCCTTGGGGAAAGCTCTGACGGCTCAGCTGGGAGCGGGGCTGCTCAGCTCCAGGAGCAGGAACCCAGCAGTGCAGGTCCCGAATCCCAGGGCATTGGGGGACACAGCCCAGGATCCTGCACTTCTCTGGGACAGACGGAGGCAGGGAGGGCCCAGGACAGCAAGGAGCTCCTGCTGCAGGGTGCCCTGAGCTGTGCAGGTCATTGCCCCCTGCCCCCAGAGCATCCAGGCCCCTGCAGACGGGGGCTACGGGAGTTACTGCAGGATCTGACTCCAGAGCTGGAGAGCTGGATGCCGCCAGGGTGGCTGTTCCTCCTCGTGTCACCCTGTGCCTGGGACTGAGTGGGGCCACCAGGGAGCAGGGGCCTCACGTGGAAAACAGCTCCCACTGAGCCCGCAACCTGGCGGGGGCGGGGCATCTCTTCCAGGTGCACACACCTGAGAATCAGCACAGCAGGCCCCTCCCCCAGAAGACCAGCTGGGAAGACAGGGGAAAAGCAAGTTCTTGACCCAGCAACACTGGAAAGTTCCAGGGGAAGTCGAGAGATTTACAGTATATAGAACTGGAGGGAACCCCTCCTTTTTTTCTTTTTTCCTTTTTCCAGTACAACTCGTTTTTATATCAGACTAAAAATTCCCAATATTTTTTCTCTTTTCCCATCTTAACTACAATATTTTACCAACTCTTGATTTTTAACTTTCTTCCATTTTGGCTTTCATATTTCTACAATTACAGGTCTTAGATATATTTTCCACTTCTAGATTCCTTTCAACATACTCAACTTAATTTTGGGAGATATACAAGATAGGTTTTTGTTTGTTTGTTTTCCCTGCCTCATATTGTTCTACAAAGGCGGAAGTTAATACCTTCTAAAAGATGATCAGCATGCACCCAGAACCAAGTGGTATACCGAGCTGGTTCATTCTGTGAGATTCCTCATTCCCATTTTGCCCCCCTCTTTTATCTCATTTATGCTTTGGTGGTCAATGTTGGGGCTTTCTACAAATATTTCTGGTTTATATAAATTTGGGACTGAGCATCTTCTATCATACAGAAATTAATATACTCAGAACCAAGAGGATCACACTCTAGGAACCCTCAGATAGGCTACATTCTCCCTCTACTACAACTTCGTCATGACCATCTCCCAGTCCCCGCCCCTTTTCTCTCTTTTTTTTTTTCTTTTTTCTTTTTTTCTTACCTCTTTAATTTTGCTTTTTTCTCTTCTTTTTTTTCTTCTTCTTTGGGATTCTTGGCCTTTTATTTTTACTACTTTGTTTTAAAATTTGTTTTTCACTTTAGTGGTCCTTTTGTTTTATTTTGTTCTGATCTTTGTTTTCAATTTCTGGTCTCTGACCTCATCAGAATCATCTAGAGTGAAATTTACTTAGGTTGTGCTTGATTTTCTTGATGCAGCCCGCTCATACAGCCATCTGCACTAAGCGAAATGACTAGAATGAAGAACTCACCACAAAAGAAAGAATCAGAAACAGTCCTCTCTCCTACAGAGTTACAAAATTTGGATTACAATTCAATGTCAGAAAGCCAGTTCAGAAGCACAATTATAAAGCTACTGGTGGCTCTGGAAAAAAAGCATTAAGGACTCAAGAGACTTCATTACTGCAGAATTTAGTCCTAATCAGGCCAAAATCAAAAATCAATTAAATGAGATGCAACCCAAACTGCAAGTCCTAACGATGAGGGTTAATGAGGTAGAAGAAAGAGTGAGTGACATTGAAGACTAGCTGATGGCAAGGAAGGATGCTGAGGAAAAAAAGAGAAAAACAATTAAAAGACCATGAGGAAAGGTTAAGGGAAATAAATGATAGCCTCAGAAAGAAAAATCTACATATAATTAGGGTTCCAGAGGGCACCGAGAGGGACAGAGGGACAGAAAGCATATTTGAACAAATCATATCTGAGAACTTCCCCAATTTGGGGAGGGAAACAGGCATTCAGATCCAGGAGATAGAGAGGTCCCTCCCAAAATCAATAAAAACCATTCAACACCTCAACATTTAATAGTGAAACTTGCAAATTCCAAAGAGAAATTCCTTAAAGCAGCAAGAGACAAGAGATCCCTAACTTATATGGGAAGAAATATTAGATTAACAGCAGACCTCTCCACAGAGACCCGGCAGCCCAGAAAGGGCTGGCAGGATATATGCAAGGCTCTCATTCAGAATAGAAGGAGAGATAAAGAGCTTCCAAGATAGGCAGAAACTGAATGAATATGTGACCACCAAACCATCTCTGCAAGAAATAGTAAGGGGGACTCTGTAAAAGAAAGAGGAAGCACAAAGAAATAATCCACAAAAAAAGGGACTGAAAGGTATTATGATACTAAATTCATATCTTTCAGTAGTAACTCTGAACGTGAATGGGCTAAATAATCCCATCAAAAGGCGCAGGGTTTCATACTGAATAAAAAAGCAAGACCCATCTATTTTCTATCTACAAGAGACTCATTTGAGACGTAAGGACACCTCCAGCCTCAAAATGAAAGGTTGGAAAACCATTTGCCATTCAAATGGTCCTCAAAAGAAAGCAGGGGTAGTAATCCTCATATCAGATAAATTAAACTTTATCCCAAAGACTGTACTAAGAGATGAAAAGGGACACTATATCATACTTAAAGGGTCTATCCAACAAGAGGACCTAACAATAATGAATATTTAAGCCCCTAATATGGGAGCTTCCAAGTATATCAATCAATTAATGACCAAAGTAAATACATATTTAGATAATAATACACTAATACTGGGAGACCTCAACATGGTGCTTTCTGCAAATGACAGATATTCTAAGCACAGCATCACCAAAGAAACAAGATCTTTAAATGATACACTGGACCAGATCGATTTCACAGATATATACAGAACTTTGCGTCTGAACCCAACTGAATACACATTTTTCTCAAGTGCACATGGAACTTTCTACAGAATAGACCACATACTAGGTCTCAAATCAGGTCTCAACCAATACCAAAAGATTGGGATTGTCCCCCGCATATTTTCAGACCACAATACTTTGAAACTAGAACTCAATCACAGGAAGAAATTTAGAAGAATCTCAAACACATGGAAGTTAAAGAGCATCCTGCTAAAAGAGGAATGAGTCAACCAGGAAATTAGAGAAGAATTAAAAAGATTCATGGAAACTAATGAAAATGAAGAAACAACCATTCAAAATCTGTGGGATACAGCAAAAGCAGTCCTGAGAGAGAAAAAAATCTCAATACAAGCATCCCTCAAAAAATTGGAAAAAAAACCTCAAATACACAAGCTAACTTCGCACCTATAAGACCTGGAGAAAGAACAGCAAATCAAACCTAAACCAAGCAGAAGAAGAGAGTTAATAAAGATTTGAGCAGAACTCAATGAAATAGAGACCAGAAGAACTGTAGAACAGATCAACAAAATCAGGAGTTGGTTCTTTGAAAGAATAAATAAGATAGATAAACCATTCGCCAGCCTTATTATAAAGAAAAAAGACTCAAATTAATAAAATCATGAATGAGAAAGGAGAGATCACCACCAATACCAAGGAAATACAAACAATTTTAAAAACATAATATGAGCAGCTATACGCCAATAAATTAGACAATCTAGAAGCAATGGACACATTTCTGGAAAACCACAAACTACCAAAATTGGAACAGGAAGAAATAGAAAACCTGAACAGGCCAATAACCAGGGAGGAAACTGAAGCAATCATCAAAAACCTCCCAAGGCACAAAAGCCCAGGGTCAGATGGCTTCCCAGGGGAATTCTATCAAACATTTAAAGAAGAAAGAATACCTATTCTACTAAAGCTGTTCAGAAAGATAGAAAGGGGTGGAATACTTTCAAACTCATTCTATGAGGCCAGCATCACCTTAATTCCAAAACCAGACAAAGACCCCACCAAAAAGGAGAATTTTAGACCAATATCTCTGATGAACACAGATGCAAAAATTCTCAACAAGATACTAGCCAGTAGGATCCAACTGTACATTAAGAAGATTATTCATCATGACCAAGTGGGATTTATCCCCGGGATGCAAGGCTGGTTCAACACTCTTAAAGCAATCAATGTGATTGATCATATCAGCAAGAGAAAAAAACAAGAACCATATGATCCTCTCAATAGATGCAGAGAAACCATTTGACAAAATACAGCATCCATTCTTGATCGAAACTCTTCAGAGTGTAGGGATAGAGGGAACATTCCTCAGCATCTTAAAAGCCATCTATAAAAAGCCTACAGAAAATATTATTCTCAATAAGGATCACTGAGAGCCTTTCCTCTAAGATCAAGAACACAACAAGCATGTCCACTCTCACCACTGCTATTCAACATAGTACTAGAAGTCCTAGCCTCAGCAATCAGGCAACAAAAAGAAATAAAAGGCATTCAAATTGGCAAAGAAGTCAAACTCTCCCTCTTCGCCGATGACATGATACTCTACATAGAAAATCCCAAAGACTCCACCCCAAGATTGCTAGAACTCATACAGCAATTTGGCAGTGTGGCAGGATACAAAATCAATTCCCAGAAGCATTTCTATCCACTAACAATGACACTAAAGAAAGAGAAATTAAGGAGTCAATCCCATTTACGATTGCACCCAAAAGCATAAGATACCTAGGAATAAACCTAACCAAAGAGGTAAAGGATTGGGCAGCCCAGGTGGCTCAGTGGTTTAGTGCCGACTTCGGTCCAGGGTGTGATCCTGAAGACCTGGGATTGAGTCCCACATCGGACTCCCTGCATGGAACCAGCTTCTCCCTCTGCCTGTGTCTCTGCCTCTGTGTGTGTGTGTGTGTGTGTGTGTGTGTGTGTGTGTCATGAATAAATTAATAAAATCTTTAAAAAAACAAAGAGATAAAGAATCTATATCCTAAAAACTACAGAACACTTCTGAAAGAAATTGAGGAAAACACAAAAGAGATGGAAAAATATTCCAGGCTCATGGATTAGAAGAATTAATATCGTGAATCCGGGGCAATTTACATGTTCAATGCAATCACTATCAAAATACCATGGGCTTTCTTCAGAGTTATAACCAATCATCTTAAGATTTGTGTGGAATCAGAAAAGACCCAGAATAGCCAAGGGAATATTAAAAAAGAAAACCAGAGCTGGGGGCATCACAATTTCATATTTCAGGTTGTACTACAAACCTGTTATCATCAAGATAGTGTGGTATTGGCACAAAAACAGAAACATAGATCAGTAGAACAGAATAGAGAACCCAGAAATGGGCCCTCACTCAACTCTATGGTCAACTAATAATTGACAAAGCCAGGAAGACTATCCTTTGGAAAAAGGACAATCTCTTCAATAAATGGTGCTGGGAAAATTGAATAGCCACATGCAGAAGAATGAAACTAGACCACTCTCTTACACCAGACACAAAGATAAACTCAAAATGGATTGAAAGATCTAAATGTGAGAGAAGAATCCATCAAAATCCTAGAGAACACAGGCAACACCCTTTTTGAACTTGGCCACAGTAACTTCTTGCAAGAAAACTCTATGAAAGCAAGAGAAACAAAAGCAAAAATGAACTATTAGGACTTCATCAAGATAAAAAGCTTCTGCACAGCAAGAGAAACAGTCAACATAACTAAAAGACAACCTACAGAATGGGAGAAGATATTTGCAAATGACCTAGCAGATAAAGGTCTAGTATCCAAGATCTATAAAGAACTTATTAAATTCAACAGCAAAGAAACATACAATCCAATCATGAAATGGGAAAAAGACATGAACAGAAATCTCACAGAGGAAGACATAGACATGGCCAACAAGCCCATGAGAAAATGCTCCGCATCACTTGCCATCAGGAAAATACAAATCAAAACCACAATGAGATACCACCTCACACCAGTGAGAATGGGGAAAATTAACAAGACAAGAAACAACGAATGTTGGAGAGGATGTGGAGAAGGGGGAACCCTCTTGCACGGTTGGTGGGAATGTGAACTGGTGCAGCCACTCTGGAAAACTGTGTGGAGGGTCCTCAAAGACTTAAAAATAGATCTGCCCTATGACCTAGCAATTGCACTGCTGGGTATTTACCCCAAAGATACAGATGCAATGAAAGACCGAGACACCTGCCCCGCAATGTTTATAATAGTAATGTCCACAATAGCCAAACTGGAAGGATCCTCAGTGTCCATCAACAGATGAATGGATAAAGAAGATGTGGCCTATGTGTACAATGGAATATTACTCAGCCATTAGAAATGACAAATACCCACCATTTGCTTCGACGTGGATGGAACTGGAGGGTATTATGCTGAGTGAAGTGAGTCAATAGGAGAAGGACAAACATTATATGGTCTCATTCATACGGGAAATATAATAAATAGTGAAAGGGAATAAAGGGTTAAGGAGAAAAGGTGAGTGAAAATATCAGTGAGGGTGACAAAACATGAACCTAGGTCTGGGAAATGAACAAGGGGTGGTGGAAGGGGAGATGTGTGGGAGGATGGAGTGACTGGGTGATGGACACTGAGGGGGGCACTTGGCAGGATGAGCACTGGGTGTTATGCCATATGTTGGCAAAGCAAACTCCAATAAAAAAAACATACCAGGGCAGCCCAGGTGACTCAGCGGTTTAGTGCTGCCTTTGGCCTAGAGACCCGGGATCAAGTCCCATGTCAGGCTCCCTGCATGGAGCCTGCTTTTCCCTCTGCCTATGTCTCTGCCTCCCTCTCTCTCTCTGTCTGTCTCTCATGAATAAATAAGTAAACTCTTTAGAAAAAAAGCCTTCTTTAAAAACATTTTCCCCACCTTCTCTTGTTGATATGAGATTCATATACAGAGCTATTTTTTGATATAGTAAATGCTGAACATTAGGAAGAGCCCAAATTTTGGCGTCAAGGATTCATTGAGAAGCTGTGAATACTTCCAACTTATCTTTAACTTTAAAACTCTGAGGGACGCTCAGCTGTTTAAACTTCTGCCTTCAGCCCAGGGCATGATCCTGGAGTCCCGGAATCGAGTCCCACATGGGGATCCCTGCGTGGTGGTTGCTTCTCCCTCTGTCTATGTCTCTGCCTCTCTCTCTCTCTCTGTATGTGTCTCTCATGAATAAATAAATAAAATCTTTTTTTAAGAAAACACTTCTGATGGAGAAGCTAAAAAGAGGAATCTAATTTAAAATATACAGAATTGGGGCTGATGCCCCAGTAACCAGCTGACTGTCCCTTAGCGAAAAAAAATAGTGGGAGAAAGCCAATACTGAGAGAGGATTGTGATTTATTTCCATGTTTGAAACATTTTCCTTTGAGCTAAGACAGAATCAGTTTGTAACTAGGATGTAAATGTGAATTTTCTACCCCAGGGTCTACTATTGCTGCTTGTTAGGAAGGCAGGTATCTTAATCTTTAAATATTAAGAGTCCTGGAATGCCTGGGTGGCTCAGCAGTTGAACGTCTGCCTTTGGCTCAGGGCATGATCCCAGGGTCCAGGATCAAGTCCTGCATTGGGCTCCTTGCAAGTACCCTGCTTCTCCCTCTGCCTGTCTCTGCCTCTTTGTGTGTGTGTGTGTGTGTGTGTGTGTGTGTGTGTGTGTGTGTGTCTCATGAATAAATAAATAAAATCTTTTTAAAAAATATTAAGTGTCCTTATGTTTCAAATGTAGCTGATAATGTTCAGAGAAAACATGACTTGATCAGTGACATTGTGGTAGGTAAAGCTTGGAATCCTGAACATCATTCATTTATCCATTATCTTATAATGGATCTCATCTCTTTAGCACACAAACCACACATGCTTTAGTCTTACACCCCCCTTCCATAAGTAGGCTTTAACCTATCTTTACAACTCTCTCTCACTACTTGTCTTCATCTATTTAGGACTTCAGCGAAACTAAATTACTCACATAATCGATTTCACCTTAAAAATCTTACAACTCAAGAGCTTCACATTTATAGTGCTATGCTGGTGTTCATTTGTACACTATAATTTTTTCTGAATTTGCTCATGCTTGAGCAATTGTTACGTTGACAAGGATTTATGGTCATTATATTGATAATGTACAAACTGGTGGGTGATAGCCATCATCTCAATAGTTACTATGAACTTCCTCTGCTGTGTTATCGCTTATCTATATAATGAAAAATACCTGTGCCTTATTAAGTTTACCTTTAATATGATATAACTTGGGGGGAAATGGAAATATCTGACAGTGGCTATATTGCTACTTGTCTACTCTTATCCTCTGGAGTGGCAAATAACTGAAAAAAATTAATAATTTTTTGGTCTACTTCACAAAAGAAGATATACTGAAAGATATACTGAAATGAGACCTGAGAAATGACTCCAGTGCTAGCCCACTGTAGGAGTAAGGAGGAAAAGACAGCAGTTCCATGAGAAGAAAGAACATATATCAGAGTCCTCACATGAGAGAGTCTGGTGGGCTCAAAAGGCTGAAAGAGGTTAAGTAAAGATGTTGCAGGGAGGAACCAGTGAGTGAACCACAGGAGTGATCAGCTCACAAAGCCTATTGAAAGCCACATTAAGGATTTTGGATCTTGGGGAAAATAGAGCAGAGTTTGAACAAAACAAGAGGATGGGGATTGCTGGTGTTAAGAGGACCTAGTATTTTAATAGAGTGATGAGAACAGACCTTTGCCAGACATTTGAATGGGATTTTCAGGAGATGAGGGTATGAGCACAGACTCTGCTCTAGTTTCCCCAAGACATACTGTCATCTTCTAACTCCTGAATATGGTTTATTGTCCATTTTTGTCCATCAGCATGCAATGACACAATAAGATCTCTCTTTTTTGTTTACTGCTGTATCTAGCGCATAAAGAACTGCCCCCCCCCCAAAAAAAACTGTTCCCATCAACTAATTGTCAATAAATATTTCTAGAATGAATAAATGGGTAATTATCTTTATATCTTGAAGCTGTTTTCCCCAAAAGTACCATCTACTTCTAAACTAGCATAGACTACTTAGGACAAATTTACCTTCAAATGGACTTTCCTGATTCAGTGTACTTTATCACTTTAGAAGGAAGATTATTAAAGGAAGGACTCATAACCATCACACTCATAACCATCCAGATGTCCCAAAATCCACCTTGAATTTGAAATAAATTGCAATTATAGTGTTGTGAAATAAAAGACACAGAAAAAGTCTGAGCCAATAATGCTAAAGCATCCCTTTCAAGTTTTTCAAGATGTGTGTTCCCCTCTTCCCTGCTCCTTCCACTGGAGCACTAAACATTCGGGGGAAGAATATGTCCCTCTAACACCTGAAAACTAGTGGCAAGATGTGATAATATCACACACTAGTAGTTTGGACAGCACAGAGCACCAGAACCAATACAGTCCAAAAGCATGTCAACTTTATTCCCCTCTTGTTTACCCTACTGAGTAAGTGAATATATGATGACACAGTGTAACTACCAGACTGAATTTAAAATTCTAGATGAAGGCTAGGTATATCATTAGTGAACTCCTTATTTAGAAACTTGTGTGTCTGTGTGTAGATGTGTGTGCATTTGGCATAACAATGATCCTTTGAGATCATGCCTGACACTGTATCCCAATTCTAACTGAGCTAAGGCCAAAGAGAGACCAAACCACTTAACTACTGCTGGTTCCAGTTGCTTACCCTTGACCAGAAAGGACAGATGCTACAAGCGACCGGCTTTTCCCTTTCCTCTGATATTTTGGCAGGCTTTGTTGGACTCAATATATGTGTTTTCTCAACAGACCTTTGAGACCTCTTCCACAGAGTAGCCCAGTCTCTACACCTCAGTCTCTAAAGAATTAATTAGAGTGCATTTAGAATATGGGGATGATATACTAATTAGGATATGATGAGATGAAAAATATTTCACTAAAATTTTACACTCTTACCATTAATCACAATATAATCATAAATGTGTCTGAGAATAGAAACTCTCCAAATTATTTGAATTAAACTGTTTTTAGAGTGTGTCATTTGTGGTCGATAATTTTTTTTTTACTACCAGAAAATATTCTACACTTCCTTGTCTACACTACACTTCCAGGGTACATTTCCTTCTCTCATTTATTAAGAAATTCCTATTAAACCCTGATGCTATGGGTCGAATGGAAATTCTCTAATTCATATGTTGACTGATAATGACTTAGAATGTGTATTTGGATATAGGGTCTCTATAGAAGTGATTAAGTTAAGAGGCACCTGGGTGGTTCAGTAGGCTAAGCGTCTAACTATTGATTTCAGCTCAAGTCATGATCTTAGGGTCCTGGAATCAAGTCCCAAGTCTCCATGCACAGTGTAGAGTCAGCTTGAGGATTCTCTCTCTCCCTCTCCCTCTGCCCCTCCCATTCATGATTTCTCTCTCTCTCTCTCTCTCTAATAAATAAATAAATCTTTTAAAAAATAATTAAATTAAAATGAGATGGTTAGGATGAGCTCTAATCCAATCTGACCCAAGTCTTCACAAAAAGAAGAGATGGAAATTTGGACACACAAAGATGTACTTGTGCACAGAAAAGACCATGTGAGGAGAAAGCAAGAGGGTGGCTGCCTGCAAGCAAAGGAAAGAAGCCTCAGAACAAATAAACCTTAATGGCACCTTCATCTTGGCCTTTTAGTCTCCAGAACTATAAGAAAATAAATTTCTGTTGTTTCAGCCACCCAGTCAGTCTGTGGCATTCTGTTATGGAAACATTAGCAACTGAATATACTTGGTCACCGACACTAGGGCTCTTTTGTGTGGTATAGTTTCATGTTTTATATTTATTTTATTTTATTATTATTATTATTTATTCATTCATGAGAGATACAGAGAGAGAGAGGCAGAGATACAAGCAGAGGAAGAAGCAGGCTCCTGCTCCCTGCAGGAACCCTGATGTGGGACTTGATCCCGAAACTCTGGAATCACGCTCTGAGCCAAGGGCAGATGCTCAACTGCTGAGCCACCCAGGCATCCCGCTTCATGTTTTATACATAAAAAGACTTAAAATTAGGAAATGTGACACATCGTGATGAAACACTCTCTAAGTTGCTATGAATTTCATATATAAAACTGAACCAGCAAAGAAACCCAAACATTTGTAGATCTTTAATGGCTGTCAATTATTGATTCACCTAATAGAGATTTTCACAATTAATCTTCTCATTGGGTATAAAACTTTTTAAAATCTGTCTAGTTACTATTTCTTTCTACATCTCCATTTCTATCTTCATACAGCTCCTATTCTTTTTTCCTTGATTATTCTAATTGTTAGGAAACATTCCTTCACTGGAAGCTCACTGTGACTCTGGGTTATTTGTTCTATCTGCCAAAAAAAAAAAAAAATCTTTGCATAATGGCAAGCAAAAAAACAGAATAGAACAAAACAAAACAAAAACTACTCCCTTTCACCCTTCTCAGAATTCTAAGAATTTTAGACTCTGTTCCCAGCTGGCAGGCATAGCAGTTTTTCCAAACATACCCACTTATTTATTTTAAGCACATATTCAAATACATTAGCACCAACTTAAAAAGACTATTGTAGTTAAGGGTTTCCACATTCTCCAATAATTTTATTTTTTGCTTTTTTCATTATGTCTGAGAGTCTTGGCTAATGTGAAGATCACCAAAAACACCTATATAGCCATGTTTCCCAAGTACTTTCATTTAAGAAAATGGTGCCTTATCTAACATTTTCTTCAGAGCCTCTTTAACATCCTTATTTCTTAAGCTATAGATCAAAGGATTCAACAATGGTATCACCACAGTATAGAACACTGACACCACTTTATCCCTTTCCAGAGCATAACTGGTACTTGGTCGGGAGTAAATAAAGAGAATAGAGCCATAGTACAAGGTGACAGCTGTCAGATGAGAGCCACAGGTGGAGACAGCTTTGAGGCGGCCCTGAGTGGAGCGGATCTTCAAGATAGCAGCAATGATGAAGAGGTAAGAGGCCAGATCAGCACAGTGGGAGCAATGACATTGGAGGCCAGTATGAAATAGAGCACAGACTGGTAGCTCTCCTTCACATCGCAGGCCAGCTTTACAAGGGGTGGCAGGTCACAGAAATAATCATCAATGACATTGCTCCCACAGAAGCTCAGGGTAAATGTCTCGCTGGTAATGATGGTTGAGTTAAGAAAGCCACCAAGGTATGAAGCTGCAACGAGACTGGCACATAACCTTGAGGACATTGTCTGGGAATAAAGCAAAGGGTTGGAGATGGCCACATAGCGGTCATAAGCCATGGCAGCCAACAGGTAACACTCACTGTATGCCAGACCAGCAGAGAAGAAGAACTGAGCTAGGCAGCCAGCAAAAGATATGCTTTTGTCTTCAGCCATACAAGTCCTAAGAATTTGGGGAGCATAGACAGAAGAGTACCAGAGATCAAGGAATGAAAGATTCCCAATGAAGAAATACATGGCTGTGTGGAGCCGAGAATCAGCACAGATCAGAGAAATCAGAGTCATGTTCCCTGAAAGACTGGTGACATAGATGAAGAGGAAAATAACAAAGAGTACTTTCTGTAACCACAAGTCTGCTGTGAACCCTAGAAGTATAAATTCTTTCACTTCAGTGAAATTTTTCTCATCCATTGATCTTGGGTTTCGATGGTCCTTTCCTGTGAAAAGATTAATAAATATGTCAGTAGATCAGTATATCAACCTCCCTCATCATTTGCCATTTTAGATCACTGAAATACCCAACTGATGCATGTATGTTGTTCATCGTGAGACATGAACACCATGCCATAAGTATCAGGCATTTTAGATGATGAGAAATCAGTCCTATGCTGCCAGAGGAGATCAGTTATCATGCACATAACATAAC
This sequence comes from Vulpes lagopus, assembly GCF_018345385.1. NCBI lineage: Eukaryota > Metazoa > Chordata > Mammalia > Carnivora > Canidae > Vulpes > Vulpes lagopus. The sequence continues at coordinate 63,422,844 of NC_054834.1, read as the reverse complement.
GTGAGTCACCATATTCTTTTCTTTGAGTATAGTTGACACACAATGTTACATTAGTTTCAGGTGTGCAACATAGTGATCCAACAGGTTTATACATTATGCTGTGTCACCACAAATGTAGCCATCATCTGTCACCATACAAAGCTATTAAAATTCCATTTTTTCAACAGTTCATAATATTTTTGTATATTTTTATTGGAGCTCGATTTGCTAATATATAGTATAACACCCAATGCCCAACCCATCAAGTGCTGCCCTCAGTGTCCATCACCCAGTAACCCCATCCCCCTGCCCACCTCCCCTTCCACTACCCCTTGTTCATTAGAATACTCATTATGCTGTACCTTTTCCTCCCTGTCACCATATATCTTTCAACTAATTTTCCCTCCTTTTCGGGAGAGGGTGATTGAGTTATCTTTTCTCTTTGCATTTAATGGAGCACCTTGTGAAAGATATAAAAAAGAAGTTCCGGTTTCTGTGCTGGTCATTGACTCCTTTTGTCTTTACTAGGGAATTCCATGAAGAAGCATGCTTTTATTCTAATAGTGTTTTAGAATATCATCAGAAATGCATTTATTATAATTTCCTTGAAAGCAATAACTACATTTTATTCAACTTTTATCCTCAAAACCAATTTTATGCATAGATGCATAAAGTATGTAACTTGAATAATAGAATAGTTTTCCTTTGACAGTAGGAATGTGAGCTCTAGCTACTTGTATGACGCTCAAATGGATGCTGAAAAGAAGCAACTTATTCATCAACAGATAATTGTGTTCATAATGTGGTTGAATTTCCTATAAAGAGTTAAAACAAACAAAATACTTGAACTGGCCAAACTGAATGGTTTAGAGCAATACCACAAGCTGAATATGGCCCATAAAGGTATCTAGGTTCTAGTTCCTGGAACCTGGGAATATTACCTTATATGAGGAAAGACTCATTAAGTTCAAAATTAAGAATCTTGAGATGGGAAGATTATCGGAGTAGGCCCTTAATGCAATCACAAATACCCTTATAGGAAAGGGGCAGAGGGAAATTTGACTACAGACACAGGAGGAGGAGGCAGTGTGGCCATAGAAGCAGAGACTGGAATGATAGAACCACAGGGAATACCAGCACTACCAGGCCTTTGAGGCAAAGATTGGATTCTCCAATGGAGCCTCTGGGTGGACAGTAGCCCTGCCAACACCTTGATTTTGACCCAGTGATATTGAGTTTGGACTTATGACCTCCAGAACTTTGAGAAAATAAATTTTTCTTGTTTTATGCCACCAAGTGGATGGTGATTTGTTAATACAAAAAGTTATGGAATTGAACGTTTGACAGTTTTTTTCTTCTTCTGGGGCAGACACAGGAGGCGGGAGTATTGCCAGCAGTGCAGGAAGCACCATTTCCACTTGTCTGTGTTAAACCCCCAGAGCATCTACTACTCCAGCACAGCACAAAGAAAAAAGAGCTAAATTATCACTGTCAGAGTTCTGAGCTAATATTTCTGCTTTAAATCCAAGGCTTTAAATTCTCTTATGTTTGAGAAAAAAAACTTAGTTTTGCTCATGTGCTACATGATGAACTTAAAATCAAGGGAGAAAAAGTAAGAATTGCTCTCTTGGAATTGTATCTATTTGATTGTAAGAATCTATACTTTTTAACTTTAAAATAGATAAATAAAAAAATGCATGTATACATACATACTAATGCTATATTGATTGCCAAGGTAGAAATTCTTCATAATAAGCAAAAGAAGGTTGGAATAAGTGCTATTTTAATACTCTTAGAATTCAAGGTGGTCATTTTCACAAAGCATATTCCTAAAAGAGTCTTAAGCCCAAGAACCAAAAGACCTGAGTTCTGATCTTGATGCTGCCAATTTTATTTTATTATTTTTAAGATGTTATTTACTTATTCATGAGAGACACACAGAGAGAGAAGCAGAGACATAGACATAGAGTCACGCACAGATGCGGGACTCAATCCCAGAATCCCAGGATCATGCCCTGAGCCAAAGGCAGACGCTCAACCATTGAACTACACAGGTGTGCCAGCTGCTGCAATTTTAAATGAACTTAAAAGCTCAAAACTCTACTGTCTCACCTACCTTCCTTAGTTGGGTGGACCTCCAAGAGATCACAAATGTGATTAAGCACTTTGAAAACTAGAAGTTAAAAGTACAGATTGCATTCTCTATGACTTCGCAATTTCTTCACCTCAGTCATCTGTCCTTCAGATATATTTGCTTTACCTTCCAAGGACTTCCAACTGTAGCTATGCTATGACTCCTTACAATTTCACGTGTTGTCATGCAGAAACCTCCCCTTTTCAACATGTGGCTTTTACACAAGGTGGGAAATTGCTGGGCTTGACTGAAGAATCATATTAGGAATGAAAATTGCAAGACATTCCTTCCCCAATCTCTCCTATTTGCCTCTCCAGTTATTAAAATATAGAATATACATACATGTCAATATATACATATGTGAATATGTATGTCAATGCTTTTACATATTAACAAAGGGTTGCAGGTGTTTAGGGTGAGACATGAGACACAGGTAAGTAGCATAAATAAGAAAATGTTAAAAAAGAAAAACAAGATCAGGACAAAAAAATAAATGCAAGAATAAAACCTGTTGCACATGAGGAAGTCTTACCCACTACTTTGTGCAGACCAGAGATTTCCCGCAAAAGGCTTTAGAAAAAAAAAAAAAAACTTTTAGCAGCCCATATATACAATTAGTAGCATCCAAAAGACAAGTAAATCAGCCAGGAATTTAGGCAAAACATTACCATTCTTGTTACCAACTTTGAAATCATGTATTCCAAAAACCCTTATGAAGAGAATGAGTTTAATATGATGCATGATATATTGAATGGTGTTCTTATATGTGGAGACACACAAAATAGAGCTTTTTTGAACTACTTTTACTTGTCATTCATTTGTTGACTTAAAGCTCCACTGCATGCCTTGTTAGAGTCAAGGAATGCTCAGAAACTTTCTCCCCATAAAACATCTCTCCTCTCCATATCTCAAACACCTCCTTGTAGGAGACGTTTCTAAAAGGTAGATGCTTCTAAAAATGGTCATCCACAAGTAACTGAGTTCTTAGTTCATCCTCTCCAGGCCACATGTACCTGCCATCATTTTATCTATTATCTACATTTCTATATATAGATCTTAGATATCTAAAAAAGTGAAAAAATAGAGGCAAATAGATACAGATATAGGTACAGATAGATGTATAGAAAGAAATTGATATAGCTGGATTACATGTAAATAGGGGTAGAGATGATGATGATGATAGATAGATAGATAGATAGATAATAGACAGATAGATGATAGATAAAAATTGTACTCCTAAAAAAAAAAAAATTGTACTCCTCTTGAGCTCTTCTTCCATGTACTACCTAACATAGAAAAAGAAATGTTTTAAGGTCATGAAAATAATGACTCAAGTTGATATTTCTATAATTTGACCTACTTTACGGGCTAATAAGTTTCCTGCAAGATATAAGGAGAGACAATAGTGGGCAATACACAATTACATAGAGCTATAGAGGATTCATGAAGATGAAGATATCTATCACATGCACATCTAATTGCCTGCTTCACTGAAAAAGATAGGAACTGAACTATGACCCAGCAATTAAACTACTGGGGATTTACCCCAAAGATACAGATGCAATGAAACGTCGGGACACCTGCACCCCGATGTTTATAGCAGCAATGTCCACAATAGCCAAACTGTGGAAGGAGCCTCAGTGTCCATTGAAAGATGAATGGATAAAGAAGCTGTGGTCTATGTATACAATGGAATATTCCTCAGCCATTAGAAACGATGAATACCCACCATTTGCTTTGACGTGGATGGAACTGGAGGGTATTATGCTGAGTGAAATAAGTCAATCGGAGAAGGACAAACATTATATGGTCTCATTCATTTGGGGAATGTTAAAAATAGTGAAAGGGATTATAGGGGAAAAGAGAGAAAATAAGTGGGAAAAACTAGAGAGGGAGACAGAACATGAGAGACTCCTAACTCTGGGAAATGAACAAGGGGAGGTGGAAGGGGAGGTGGGCAGGAGGATGGGGTGACTGGGTGACAGGCACTGAGGGGGGCCCTTGATGGAATGAACACTGGGTGTTATTCTATATGTTGGCAAATCAAACTCCAATAAAAAATATATACAAAAAAAAAAAGAAGTCACGGGAATAAAAGGCACAAAATAGGGAATATACTCAGTGGTATTGCGATAGCATTGTATGGTGGCAGATAGTAGGTACACTTGTGGTGACCACAGTATGATGAATAAACATATTGAGCTCTAAAAAAAAGGAACTGAACACAAGACATTTGTAGACATTTCAGCTATTTTCATCAAATATGTTAATAAGAAAGAAAACCTTAATTGTATTTCACAAAGTCAAATGATGTTATGGTTTGATTACAGGAAGAATGGGGGGGGGGGTGTTGTCCATATAGTGATTTACCGAGCATTTTCATCTGGTTAAACACAACTTACTTTATGAATGTAACGACTTCATTCGATTTTCAACTCAATTCCACAATTTTTCACATTACCTTAGGAAAAAAAAAGTGCCTTCAATTCACGCCACAGGAATCCTCCTTCTAGTGGTAACAATGCCAGGAGAAAATATAAGCCTGAGCATCCCTTTGGGATATGCCACTAAAAGCAAAATGGATCTTCATGTGCTCTTCTGGTGCCAAGTGAACAATTATAATGCTCAGTTATCTTTCTAGAATGAAGTGAGAGATCATTTATGATGAATATAATTGGTCCAATTAACATGCAAAGTCCATTTCCTTTGTGAGTATCATTTATGTATTTGAGATAAAACAGAATCTGGGAGAAAGGAATAACCAATAGAATTATTTTCACACAATAGATTCTCAAGAATTATTTGTAGTCCATAATGATAATGGTAATAATGAAGATAATGCAAAGACTAAAGAATTTTAGCTCTGAACCATATTGAGTGCCACTTAACCATTTTGTAAGCAATCAAATTGAGAGACGGTATTTGAGAAATTGAAACTGAGAGACAGCAAAGCCACATGGTTAGGGCAAACTTTATCTCTACATCAAACTTTATATTTATACATTCAAAATATATTTATCAAGCAACTCCCAGATATCCGATACTGAGTCAGATGTTGGGATAGATATAACCATGAGTCAAGGTAAGGTCTTAGGTGAGTTTGTAACAGTTAAGAAGCAAGCCAGGACTGAGACTGCCCAAGTGTGACCCCCAAATCTAGAACTCACTACCTGTGTGACCAGGAGCAGTGCAAGTAAACTCACCAAGCCTCAGTTTTCCTATCTATAAAATGGAAATAACTTGTCTTCCCCCATAGAATTGTTATAAGGGTGAAATGAGATAACATATATAAAGGTTTTAATAAATGTCACTTAAAATCAAAAAACAAGTAAAAATTAAAATAAAGATACAGTGCTTTTTGGAACCTACTGCCGTATGGGGGAAGAAATCAAATAATTATATAACATATTTATGCATTATGACTAGTGTCATGGAAGCATCACAATAAAGTGTCCACAATTGTATTACAAGACACGACATAGGGTGTAACCTTAGGGAAGATTTATCTGAGGAGCTAATATTAAACTTAGAAATGAAGGATAACAGAACAGGAGTTTTCTGGGTAAAGTGGTGACAAAGATGGGGTGGCAGTGCCAGGAGGCTACAGAGAGCAGTCTTACAGTGGTGATAGACATGCAAACCTCTGAGTTGAGAAAAAGCAATGTGGATTCAAGGAAATGAAGTTCAGGGTGGCTGGACCCTGGAGAGATAACTAGAGCAGCACTGAATTAAGCAAGAGCGGTGGGCAAGACCAGATTGCACAGGACTGGGAAGTCCATGTTAATGACTGTGGGGTATATCCTGTGGACCATGTGGAAGAATTTTAAGAAACAATACTATGTCAGACAAAGGGCTATATCTTTGAGTCTCTGTAAAACCTACAGGTCACCCCTATACCGTGACTTAGGAAGGTTGTATCACCATTCCAGGTGGGATTGGGAGAGCACTTCTTCCATTCAGTGCAACCCGCACAATGCACATCCACACATGACCAATCTCAAAGCACAAAATGGAGGGGCGACTAATGTAAGGCGAGAGATGGAACACATTATAGAGCACCTAGAGTTGCTAGGAACCACACAGAGATTGCAGAAGGACAGAGCTGCTTGGTGCAACTGTGTCAAGAAAGAGGCGCCAGAGGCCATTTTTTTTGGAAGGATAGAAAGAAGGAATAGATTCATACTCACTGACTGTGTTTTTCGACTTTAGGAAGAGACTCTTGCATGATGGGGGAGACTCTCCCCCAAAAATATGACTGTACAGATTAGAGTGGGTCATTAGAACTTCTATAAGTAGAACATAAATCAGAAAAACAATGTTACTGTTGTTGTTTATGACCCTATTATAAATCGCCTGTCCATCTCAATAACCTCCAGAACACTATGGCAACTTGACAAGATAATGTGTCAAGGTCCTCTGCAAGACACAAAGGCTCATCAGTTACAGCCTTCCTCTTCAGCCACTTCTGCTACTCACCACCACCATGCCCTTGATGGTGCAGGTCCTCAGGACTCAAGCTGTGTTGCCTGAAAAAGCCTCCAGTGTTACCACCTATCCTTGATTTGAGCATGCTGCTGCTTAGAATGTCCTGACATGGTACTATATCTGGCATTGCTTCCTACTCAAGCCCCATGCTTCTAGCCAGAAGTTAACCAAATATATTTGGTTTTCCCCATGCTCCCCGCACCAACAAAATTAATTATTCCCTGTGCTTCGTACTAGGTGATCACCAGCCCAATGCATTCTGTACAAACTACAGTGTGTAATATCCAGAAGTCAGGGTCCCCTCCATTCTTGCCCCCATTCTCAAATATTAATAAGAGGAATAAGCTATAATTCTAAGTATTTGTGAGATGCCAGGCACAAGGTGGAGCATTTTATGGACATTATCTCCTTCAAACCTTAAGCAATTCAAAGAGAGAAACCTGTGTAGGGCAGCGAAGAACATTCCTAAACAGCATACAACAGAAAAATGAGAAATGTATGAAACAACAATTCTTTAAGACAATTGCTTTGGGACTCCTGGGTGGCTCAGTCAGTTGAGCCTCTGCTCTCTGCTCAGGTCATGATCCTAGGGTCCTGGAATTGAGCCCTGTGTCAGGCTTCCTGCTCAGTGGGGAACTTGCTTCCGTCTCCCCTGCTCCCTCTTCCTGCCACTCCCCCTGCTTGTGAGCTCTCTATCTCTCTCTCTCTCTCTCTCTGTGTCAAATAAATAAATAAAATATATTTTAAAAAAATAAAGAAAACAAAATTGTTTTTTAAAAAACAGAAAATGTCAGCAACTGCATTTAAGCCTGTGAATCATTTGATCGGTTAATACACTTAAAGTGTTTAGAACCTTATTTAGAATGCACAATAATGATATATAAATTTAGGATATTAATATTGCTCCTGAAGTTTCACTTATCTGTTTTGAACATTGCAGTGCATTTTGCATCTGTCTTGAGGAGGTGAAGGACTAAAATTTCAGAAATTACAGTTTTTCTGCTAATGTGAAATTGCTATCTACTTTTATTGTAGGGGATCCCTGGGTGGCGCAGCGGTTTAGCGCCTGCCTTTGGCCCAGGGCGCGATCCTGGAGACCCGGGATCCAATCCCACGTCGGGCTCCTGGTGCATGGAGCCTGCTTCCCCTCTGCCTGTGTCTCTGCCTCTCTCTCTCTCTCTCTGTGACTATCATAAATAATAAAAATAAATAAAAAAATAGTTTTATTGTAAAATTCTACCCTTCAGCACCCTGAGGAGAGTACAATAATGGGACAGTGGGGAGACAAAATGACAATAGCATCAGCCAGAAAAAGAAAGCTCTATTAGGATATTCCCAAATGCAAGAGACACTGAGCCTAGAGGAATAAGAAATGGAATACACACAGAGATTCTGTGGTATGTATTTATGACCCAAATCCCAATCATTACGTGGTGATATTAAGAAGCAGAAGGCCTAATGCACACATGTGCACACACATGCACACACACACACACACGCACATACACACACACACACACAAATATTCAAAGAAAGAAACACTTAGGAAATGCCAAATACTCAAACATACCTCTCTGCTTCATAATAGCTAACTTACCCAACCAAAAAGTCAACATATTTGAAGGTCTGAGTTTACCTTTTCATGTTATCTTCTAAGGATACAATGCAAACACAATGAAAGCTGATAACAGGAGGAAGTTGCTGTGTTAGATACGTTAGTTGCAGATACATCTCTGAGCTCTGAGGATCTGACATATAGCCAGCTAACACTTAAATAAAGGAAGACCAATATGGATGGTTTGAAGCATCCATAGAGCTTCAAAGAGAATGAGATACACAAATTAAGAGAAACCTCTGAGGAAATCGATGACGTTCTTCAATGGGTTTTGCAAAACTAACACCCTTCATGTATGAATAAGCAATAAAAACCATTATGGAATGCTGAAAATAATATGCTCTTCTCAGTATTTAATTTTATTAGTTTTTTTGTATAAATTTCATAATTGAAATTTGGTATAGCATTTCATAGTTTTTGTTCTGTTTTTCAAGATCCATTCCATCAAACACTTCATTGCAATATAATAGAAAATGTTGGTTTTGTTTTCCATGTTGGTGTATTTCATGAACATTTGCCTGATATCTGTTTACATCAGATAATAAGGACCTTCTGGGGGCACAGTTGGTTACCTAAGTGTCTGACTCTTGATCTCAGCCCAGGTCTTCACCAAACTGTCGTGAGTTCAAGCCCTATATTGGACTTGACGCTGGGCATGAAGCCTACTTAAAAATTAAATAAATGAACAAATAAATAAATAAATAAATAAATAAATAGGACCTTCTGTATTTGTGAATGGTTAATTCTTCTGTACAATGTACTTATAAAATAGCTTCCTTATTCAGGGCCGGAAACTGGAGCAGGAGGGTGACAAGTCCCCTCAATTCGTTTAGAAAGCCTGTATCTCTCTTGTCCCTTGAGCCCAGCGTTCCATGAACAATGTGTGTGTGTCCAAGGCCACACTTCTAAATACCTGATTCTGTCTTTTGCCAGGAGCTAGTTCCTCAAGTCCAGTGTAGTGGTAGAAGGAGGACTTTCTCGGTGTTCATAGATAAATAAATGAATAAAATTATTTTTGGCCAACTTTCTTTTTTTCATGAAATTGATTTTATATCAAATCAGAGACAGAGTCAAATAGCAATAATTTAGGTCCCATGTAGCCATAGGCCAAATATTTATTGAACAGTGCCTACGGACCATTTATCCAATTATGTACTAAACACTAGAGATAAAGCCATGAACAAATCAGAGGTTTCTTGCCCTTGTGGTGCTTTTAGTTCAGGTTGTCACAACTACAGAGGAAAACAATTGTTTAGTGTGATTATGAGAACTTCTATGTTTGCCCAGGATCATGAAGAGAGTTAATGGCAGAGTCAGTATAATCAGAACTCATCCCAATGCATCTTGTATATTAGGAGCTCTAGCACTTAGTTTTCCATCCTCTTTTTCTTCTTCTTCTTCTTCTTCTTCTTCTTCTTCTTCTTCTTCTTCTTCTTCTTCTTCTTCTTCTTCTTCTTCTTCTCCTTCTCCTTCTCCTTCTTCTTCCTTCTCCTTCTCCTTCTCCTTCTCCTCCTCCTCCTCCTCCTCCTCCTCCTCCTCCTCCTCCTTCTCCTTCCTCTTCCTCTTCCTCTTCCTCTTCCTCTTCTTCTTCTTCTTCTTCTTCTTCTTCTTCTTCTTCTTCTTCTTCTTCTTCACCTGAATGGTTTTCTCTGCCTCTGCTAGAGCAGGAGTTCTAAAATTAGGTCCATTGTTCATTAGGAAGAACACAGGTGAGTTTCAAAGGGTCCAAGATTCTCCCTGAAAATGTTCAGTAGAAATCTTGTTTGTGTGCTTACTTGTTCAAGAGGGTCTATTAGATTCTCAGTAGAAGTCAGTGGTTCACAGCCTTTCGGCTAGAGGTTTCAGATTTTCATTCCTCAAAATGAAAGCCTTCCAGAGTGATGTTGACACTTCTTGAAATGGATTGTCAAAGGAATTTGGGAAAAAAAAAAAAGTTAATTCGGTAAAATTTCCTTGAAAGTGCCTTAAAATGCTGACCTGCCAACTTGATTGTTGAAAATATTTGTCAAACACTAAAATGATTTCGCATTCTGTCATTTTGTACATATTCAGAAAAAGAAGAAACCTAGGCTAAATGAAACTTTGTCAAGAGGAGGAAATAAATGTATGCTGATATTTCACATAGATCTTGTCGAGAAAAATAAAGAGAAGACATCCTAATGAAGAATTACTGGTTTCCTAAGAATGATTTTCAAATCAGAGCAATGATTGGGAATTTTAAGTGTTTAAAATAGCATCAGTGTAGGCAAACATTGGTAAGGAATGCTTGTTCTTCCACTTAATTTATCTTAAAAGGAAAAAAGATGTCCAAGTTCTCAAAGAGCTTCCCCTTTGCTAATATAGACAGGCTAGATGCTCACTGAGCCCATCTCCTCTTTCTGGGTACACAGGACAACCACATATCTCAGCCTATTTTGTACCTGTCAGGATCACACGATTACATTCTTAACAATGGGATACAAAAAAAAAAAGTGAGGTACACTATTTCTATTTCTGGCTATAAAACCTCATACACATGATCCAATCTATCTCTTCTCCTTCTGCCAAATCATGGTGGCCACGTATTGGTGATAGTGACACCAAAAGAGGGAAGGAAACTGGCTTATTGAAGTCATCAATTAGTAAAAAGACGATATGTCTCATGGACTTGAAATATAATGTAATCTAGCTTATCCTGACTAAAATAGTCTTGATCATTCATTTAAATATTAAACAAATATATTCTGTGTCAACCTCAATATTTTTTTTAAATCACACAAATAGGTTTTTAAAACCTGCCCTTACAATTGCTAAAAGTCAAAGACAAATAAAAATGCAGTCCCTACCTCCAAGTAAGAAAATTTAATTGTGGAAAATGTAATTGCAAGCAGATTTTTTTTAGAAAGAGAAAGAATGCATGTATGCATGGGAGGGGAGAGAGGGGCAGAAGGAGAGGGAGAAAGAATCTTAAGCAGGCTCATGAGTAGGTTGCTACTTCATGAGAAGAAACTTGAATTTCAGCAGGGTGAATATGAGGTGGAAAGTTGAGTGGGTTTTCAATTTTCTTCTGTCTACTTCAATATTGGATTCTTTTTAGTAACAGGCACACTTTAATATACTACCTATATCATGGAAATAAAAGGTAATTAAAGATTATTTTCCAGGACTAACAAATATATTAAATGTAATCAATGATATTTTAATAAATATCTAAAATTATTGCCTTTTTATATGATTATTTACCCATACATGGACAGCCAAAAAAATATATTCCAACTTCTGCTTAGCAGGGAGAATTTTGACACCTTTTGCTGAATAATAGCAATACCACATATTTAGTGTATCCATACTTCTGTTCAGCAATATACATCTTTCATTAGCCAGGCTCTGCTGCTTTAAACACTTTTGTAGAATCTACACCTTTCAAGGTATCCATGACCAAGAATCCTTACTTTATGGTACTTACTATGTTATAAAATTGGCATATATTTGTGGCTCTATACCATAAACCCCAAGAAGGCAGGTCTATATCTGTTTTTACTCACTAAGGTACTATATCCCTGCCCTGGCATAGTCCTCTACATAGCACCTAGCACAGTAGTACTTGATAAAAATTTGTGGGGTTAGCTACTTAATTAATTAACATACTGAAACATAATAATGTCTAAGGGTTTTTTTATTTAAAAAATCAATGCACAGTGTATGCAGTATCTTTTCATTTGCCTGTGTATGCAAAGATAAGTTCATGTATATTCTTATGAGGGATGAAAATCTTCTGGAAGGAAACACAGAATTATTAATACTGCCCCACACCAAAGAGGGAAGCTGGAGATCTGGGCTGTGATCACTTCTTGCCAGGTATTCATTTGCATGCCTTCTTTGAATATTTACCATGAACATACATTATTTTTTAATATAAAAGCATAAAGTCAAATAAGTTGTGTAATCATCACCAAATGTGGATGGTAAATTACTTGCATTTTACGCAATTTGTAAAAATAAGAAAATAAAATTCCACATGCCTCTTTAACTTGATTTTTAATAAAAATTGTGTATATTTAAGGCATACAGTATGATGTTAGCATACATATGCATAGTGAAATAACTATAATCAAGCTAAGTAACATATTCATCTCCTAACATAGTTATCATTTTTGTGTGTTTAATGAGAGCACCTAAGAACTACTCTCTTCACATATTTTCAGTATAAAATACAGGATTAATTACTCTAGACCCTATCCAATACATTAGATTTCTGGAACTTATTCATTCTACATAACTGAAATATTGTGCCCATTGACTAATCTTTCTGTTTCCCCCAAATTCCCTGCCCTGAGTAATCATGATTTTCTTACTATAAACTTTACTTTTTTAGATTTCATATCTAAGTCACATCCCACATATAAGTAAAACCATGTATTATGTGTCTTTTCTGCCTCTGGTTTATTTCACTTAGCGTAATATCCTCCAGATCCATCCACTCCATCGCAAAGACAGTATCTCCTTCATTTTTAAAAAGCGAACATATACAATCACAATGTCTTTATCCATTCATTCATCAATGGACACTTAGACTATTTTCAAATCTTGGCTACTGTGAATAATGTTGCAGTGTGGTGCAATTGTTATTTTCTCATAATAATTTTCTTGTCTTTTTTTAAAAAAAAAGATTTTATTTATTTATTTTTTTTTTTGAGAGAGAGAGAGTGCAAGCATGTGCATGAGGTGGGGGGAGGGGCAGAGGGAGAGAGAGAGAGAGAGAATCCCCAGCAAACTCCATGCTCAGCACAAAGCCCAATGACGGGCTTGATTCCATGACCCTGAGATCATGACCTGAGCCAAACTCGAGTCCTTTTGATATGAGGATAATTAAGATATCTATTATATGCCTAACATTAGATATCAAAAGAAATCTGAAAAGTTAAAACATGCTCTCTGCCATGGACAATTTTCCAATTTTATGTATATATAAACATTTATATATACATATATTTTGCTTAACCAACTGAGCCACCCAGTTGCTCCTACTTTGTTGTCTTTTTTGATGTCTCTCCTCCTGAAGCTGAAAATCCTTCACTGCCATAGCTTCCAGCCTACAGATGATCTAGTCAGAGATTCAAACCTGTTGTCTACCTTGGGTGCAGCTGCCTCTACATTTTGTAACTCCTATATATAAATTCCCCAAATGACCCATAGGTAGAGATATCTCTGCTCCCCTCATTCAGCAGGAAGAAGCTACTGAAGATGAGACTTCTGCCCAAATGCCAAAGATTTGTCATGGTTGACCTGTCAGCGGGGATGTAAAGGCTGCTTTTAGGCAACAGGTTTGAGCAATGTAAATTTGAGCAAGACACAAGGACTCACAGTGGCAACCACACTGAATGCAAAACAGGCTTATTAAGGGACCCACCTTGAAATAGCCACAGGACCTAACTAACCAATGGGCTACTTACAACCAGGCACAGTTACCAAAAAAGGGGAAATTCCATTCGTTCCCATACCCCCCTCACCACCACCTCCTCACAGTCTCTCCTGCCCACTGCTGTCCTACAGTGTATTCAATAAACTTCAATCAAAAAAAAAGAAAAAAAAAGAAAGAAAGAAAGAAAGAAAGAAAGAAAGAAGAAAGAAAGAAAGAAAGAAAGAAAGAAAGAAAGAAAGAAAGAAAGAAAGAAAGAAAGAAAGAAAGAAAGAAAGAAAGAGAAAGAAAGAAAGAAAGAAAGAAAGAAAGAAAGAAAGAAAGAAAGAAAAAGAAGAAAGAAAGAAGAAAGAAAGAAAGAAAGAAAGAAAGAAAGAAAGAAAGAAAGAAAGAAAGAAAGAAAGAAAGAAAACATGAGAATGCAAATATCTCTTCAAGGTACTAATTTCATTTTCTATGAATAAATAAATATCCAAAAGTGGATTGCTGGATTATACGGTAGTTCTCTTTTTAGAGGAAATTCTGTACTGTTTTTCCATAATGCCTGTAATCATTTACATTCCCACCAAAAGGGCACAAGGGCCCTTTTTTCTCCACATCCTTCACAACACTTGTTATCTTTTGTCTTTTTTTTTCTTATATGTGAGCCCAATGCAGGGCTTGAACTCATGACCCTGAGATCAAGATCTGAGCTGAGATCAAGAGTTGGGCACTTAACCAGCTGAGTCACCCCAGAGCCCCTCTGTTGTCTTTTGATAATAGTCATCACAACAGGCATGAGGTGTTATCTCACTGTGCTTTCGATTTGCATTTCCCTGATGATTAGAGGTGTTGAGTATCTTTTTATATACTCATTTATGTCTATTTATATGTCATCTCCTGAAAAATAACTATGAATATTCTTTGCCCATTTTGTAACCAAGTTTTTGTTGTTTGGATTGGTTTGGCTTGCCATTGAGTTGTTTGAGTTCCTTATATAATTTGGATGTTAATCCCCTATCAGATCTATGGTTTGCAAATATTTTTTTCTCAATAAATAAGTTGCCTTTTTGGTATGTATATTATTTGCTTTGCTATGCAGGAGCTTTTTACTTTGCTGTAGTCTCACTTGCTTGTTTTTGTTTTTGTTTTCGATGCTTTCACATCAAATCCAAAAAAAAATATTTCTAAAATCAATGTAAAGGGTCTTTGCCTCTATTTTTTCTTCTAAGAGTTTTTATAGTTCTGGGTCTTACATTTATGTCTCTAATCCATGGTGAGTTGATTAATGATTATGCTATAAGACCAGGGTCCCTGACTGCTCTTTTGCATAAAAGAGCCTTTTGTTGCAACTTTCTCACTTTTATCTTAAACCTTAACACTGTAATATCTATTTAAACATCTCATTCCAGAACCTTGCCTCCCCCCACCAGGCTAGTATAATGTTTGCTCTGACATATATTTGCTATATTGTGCATGTGTGCAACGTTTACACATAAAAGAAAACATAAAATATATATTTGGACGGCTATATCTTATCAAGAGATTATATCAATCAAATATTTCTCAGAAAAAAGATCTAATTTTTTAAAAATGGGTGAAAAGAGAACAGAGGTAAAGGCTTAAGCTAGTGTCATTATTTCCCTGAGTGCTCAAAACTACTTCCTTGCCTTCACTGGCTCCATCAGGAAGTACCAGAAAACACTGAATCTCTTTTTTAAAAATTCTCCTTTGCTGCTCTATCACAAGTTTCTAAAATTCCATGATAATATAATTGTCTTTTTTTTTTAGAAGCTCCTTTGGAAATAGCCACAAGTTAATTATAAAATGTCTAATACTCCCTGCCAGTGTGAGAGTTATTGGAGCTTTCTCTGCTTCCTTCACTTCCTTTTCCTTCTCTCCTGCCTTCCTTCTTTCTTTCCTTCCTTTTTCAGGAGCAGGTGTCATGGTACCTGACAAGGAGTAATTGCTCTACATTCAGGAGGACCAGGTTCTTGACAGAATTGTGCCTCTAACTTCATGACCTTGAGCAGATCACTTTCTTCCCTTGACAAAGAAAGGGCTCAGCCCAGAGTTTGTCTAAGGTAGTTTTCACTTCTAACATTTCTTTGAGACTATATGTGAGTTTGAAGCCTGAGCCATCAGTAAACTCTTCAGAGAACCCCTTACGGCAAAAAGCTAACTTAAACTCATCTTGCTGGTGTAAGATTGAGACTTCAAAGCCCAACATTGCTATTGTTCCCCTGTCTAACAAGATGCCTTGGGTATCATTAGGATTGATTGCGTGCATAGAGATCTGCAATTACTGAACTCAAAACTAAGTATTTCACTTCTAAACAAGTTTCAGAGGAACTAATTAATCAAAGTAATTTTAAATGAGAAAACTTCCTGTGTGATAATTGCTGTTCAACTCTGAAAGTTGGCTCCCAGGGCCTGACACAGTAGAGGCAACAAAGAAGGACTGACCCTGGGGATGGGTGATGGCTTTGTAAATAGATACAGAACAGAAGGGCCACTTTCTCGCATGATGATTTCATTGATTGCAATCCTATCTCCTTGCAGCTTTACCCCCGACCCTACAAAACAAAATAAAAACTTACTCCAAATTCAGCAAAATCTGGCAAACCCAGAAGGTTAATTATAAAAATTAGAAGCTGTAGGAAAAACTGTACTTCAAATCTTGGCTGCGTTGAAGAACATGTCTCTTGTCCACGGACACTTCTAGATTGCAACACCGTCTCTTGATCTCAAACAAATTAAATTTAGAACTCTCACTTTGATTCCTTCCAATGTAATAGCAGTTAAACAGCAGTGCCTACAGTGGAAAATTAAATAAGGCACATAATGTGTCTGGGATGTAGCAAGAGCTCAACCAATAATAAGCGTTCTCACTGTATGGCCATCACTCTCCTCACCCTGGCCATTGTATTAGCTTCTATCAGGCCCTAATCTCCAGTCTCTCCTCATTGCTGACCATTCTCCACAAGGCCACTTCTCCAACCTGGTTGTCCTACGTGGTAGCCCTACCACTATAAATGTCAGCCTCTTGCCTTGGAAAGAATAATGCCCCAACTCCTCAAACTGATTATGGGATCTTACTCCATCTCTTCTTCTATCCATCTGCCCCTACCCCTTTCCTTCACAGTTCCTATGATCTCAGCTAAATCAGATCCCTTCTCTGTCACATCACTGAGCCCTTGTGCCATTCTCACCACCTGGTATCCTCACCAGGGCTAGGCATCCAACCTCTACCTTGACTGCCAATCTCAAGGATCACTTCCTCTGTGAAATCATTCACAACTTTAATCCAACATGAAGCTTCTTTCTTCCTTTTCTTCTTATATTTCTTCCTTTATTCTTTCCTTTGAGCCTCCATTAAAGCATATACTTGCTTCTTATAACAATATAATTAATCTTAGTCATTTATACATTAGCCATGCTTTATTTGGTTGGAAGCTTCTTGAGGATAGACATTATATCTCCCTGATTATTTTGATTAACACTAATAATAAATGTCAACAAATTTCTATACTATTTAACTTCCATATATAATCTTTATTTCATTGTTCATAAATACTTAAAAGTCTATTTTATACATGAGGAAAATGAAGCTGTCCTAAAAGCAAATTAGCTCTCAGAGATCACATCGAAAGTTAGTGACAGAGTCTAAAACTTTGACTTCATATCCAATGATCTTCGGAGTCCAATATTTTCTTGATAGTATATAGACAAGATTGATGGTTTTTTATCAATGTTGTCAATGATTCTTATGCCTTCAGGCTTCCCACATAGCTACTCACATATTTACCAGAATATAGTTGGATCTCAATTTTATAAAACAAGCTTAGTGAAACTGTAAGTCTTGCTTCCCCAGCCCCATCTCCCATTCCCCCTTTCTGCTCCTTCCCCGTCCTCCTGACACAGTCTCCCACCAGAGGGTCCAGAGGCCCAGAACCTCCTAAGAACATCTCATCAGGTAGAAAATCCATGGCACAGGGGCCTCAGGTATAAAATCAGGCAAATCAAGATATGGAACAGGAGTGGTGATGCATCTTTTACACCAGCAAATAGTAAATTAAATACGTGAAGTCTATACATTGGCAAGACAATGCTTAAAACAATATTATTGACTGAAAATGAAGAATACATGGGTTAAAAACAGGATTCTTCTCAAATCCTAACCTCAATTACAAATAAATAAGAGGGGATGCCTGGGTGGCTCAGTGGTTGCGTGTCTGCCTTCGGCTCAGGTCCTGATCTCAGGTCCCAGGATAGAGCCCCACATCAGGCTCCCTGCGAGGAATCTGCTTCTCCCTCTGCCTATGTCTCTGCTTTTTTCTGTGTGTCCTCATGAATAAATAAATTATATTAAAATTAAATAAATAAATAAACAAACAAATAAATAAATAAGAGGATAGTCACTATCCTTGAGAAAGACAGTAGAGAACTAAGTGGACATTCCAAAGAAAATTCCAGGGCTTTTTATTTATTTTTTTTTTTTAAGTCACTCGGTATTTATTGGTATCAATCTATTTTCCCAGAGAGCAAACATACAGTCTGAGATCGCCCGTTTTAATAAATCCTCTGCTTCTGTTTTCACATCCTGAATTTCTATGACCTCTAATCAAGATTCAGTACCATAAAACTGTGGTTAAAATGTTTCCCTGAGATCATGAAGGCTGTGCCTTTAGCCACAGATCATCCTGGCTTACCAAAATTCAGGAGAAAACAAGAAATTGGAAGTCTTTTGGTGGTCGAAGAGGCAGGCAACTTAGGTTGTATTCCTGAGGAAAAGGTGGAGAGTTGATCAATCCACTAATTAATATTTCCTTCGCTGTGAACTATATCTGTTCAATATCTCTAAACATTCTAGAAGGTAATTCATTTTATTGCATAGAAAGACACTTTATCACAGTGCTGTGTGCAGAGCATCTTGCCTTTTGCTAACTGCCAGAGCCATCGTGATGCCTCAGTTTCCCATAAAATGCAGAATAAGC
Organism: Vulpes lagopus; assembly: GCF_018345385.1. NCBI lineage: Eukaryota > Metazoa > Chordata > Mammalia > Carnivora > Canidae > Vulpes > Vulpes lagopus. The sequence continues at coordinate 63,404,257 of NC_054834.1, read as the reverse complement.
AAGGTATGCGCAGCCTCTCCCCTGGGGCATGTGGGAAACAGAAATCTAGACATGGATGATGAGAAAAAAGTGGTTATCACATTAAGTGCTTAGGCCTGTACTAGTTTTCAGAATGGTTTGAAATCAAAACAGGTCATGATCTTCCACAAGTAGGATCGGGAGAGAGACTTACTGCATTATCACCTCACGCTGCAGCCAAATCAATACACCAAAGCATAAGGCAAATGGACTTCAGTCCATATCATCCAGTCTTGTTGCCCTGAGACTCCATTCTGAAGGGGATGGGGCTCCCAGCAGGCCCTCCTGAGCTGCAAGAAGTCACATTCTGGGAAGGAGCCAGCTCCCGGGATCCCCGGGATGCATTGTTATCGTTCCTCCACCCACCCATCCCGCTGAAATGGCACAATGGAATGACTGTGTTCTCTACTGAGGACTTCCCTTTTTAAAAATAAACAAGCAAGAGTTTCCCTATTCTGACCCATATTCAACAGTGGAAGAAAGCAGCCAGTCCTGGGGTGGGGAGACTGGGAAAGGAAGCCCGGTGTCAGGCAAACACACTCAGGGATGATGTGCAGGAGAGCATGCAGCTCTCTGAAGATGGCAGAGTGAAAGGAAAGCTGAGCATCGGTGGCCTGTGGCAGTCCCAGAGAAACCATTCCATTGACACACAATTGACTTCCTTAGGCTTTCTTGAGGTAGTTTTGACAGGCTTTCCCCATATCTTTCAGGAAGTTAGGAACACCACTCTTGGCGACCCAGTTAATGAGCCAGGACGGAATTTGGCCACCCGGGTTATCGAAGTAATACATGAAAACTTTGCTCCCCTTCTTGCCATCACTCTCGATTGCCAGGCTCTGCTTGTACCGATTCACCCGGACCACACCAGACCTCTCAGCAATCTGAGGCACAGAGGTGCTCTGAGCCAGGATCACGTGGATCTTCCTCCCGTCCAAGTCCAGGTCTCGTCGCTGCCGGATGTAGATGTAGTCTCGGTTGGACATGGGAAAAGGGTACTTCACTTGCCAGTAGACCACGGTTTCTCCATTGCATTCCTTTTCATAGAGTTCTTTAACATATTGGTCCCACTGTTTTCTGTAGTCTAAGTCCATATAGACATCCGCAAGTACATCCGGCAGACAATTGTCCAGAACACCAAAGACCTTATACTCATAAAGTCCAGTTTGCTGGTCCAGCAGCCCGTAGATGCTGATGCCCAGGGCCTCCAGCAGCAGCTCCCAGCTGGCCCCGGGCAGCGCCGGCCGCCGGAGCTCCGCGCAGGCCTCCCGGAACTGGTCCTCGGGGAAGCCGCCGCCCGCAGGCTCCATCCTCGCACAGCCCGGCCGCGCCAGCCCCCTCCAGGGCTTTTTAAAGTAGATTTTTAAAAAGAATTTTTTAACTCAATATAGAAATATAGAGAGAAATTTTTTTAAGAAGTCATGTTTGGCCAGTCTCACCACACGAATATAATTGCTACTAAGGTAGATGGTTTCTTTCTTTTATTTCCTTTTTGTCTTTTGTCCATATGTAGTGCTTTTAACACATATATATATCATCTTATTTTTACTTCACTTAGCATAATGTCTTTAAGTTTCATCCATGTTGTAACATAAAGAAAAATCATTTTCCTTTTCAAGGCTGGGTAATATTCCACTGTATGGATAGACCACATTTCATAATCCAATCATCCTTCAATGGATATTTAGGTTGTTTCCAGCTTTGGACTACAGTAAATAGCGCTGCTATGAATGTCCATCAGCTCTGTAGACACACAGAGACAAAGAAAATATTTTCTGCTGAAATAAGGATGAATATGATAATATTAAATATTGGACAGCTTTTTCATTCAACAATTCATTCAGCTTATTCATTCAACAGTATTATTACTTACCTACTCTGTAGTAGGCGTTCCTCTAGGGGGACATTGGTGAACAAAAAGGGCTTTTCAATCAACATGCAAAGTATAGCTGTGCCAAGAAACATGGGGACAAAGATAGGGCAGCTTGCCCCCACCTGGCCTGGTAAGCTCCAACTGTGGGCAGTTGTGAGCAACCAGTTGTGGAGTTTATCTGAGAACTGAATCTTGTAGTCCTGGACACACTGGGGATTCGTGAGGTGCTGAGCCTGTCCACTGACTCTTGACCACATTGTTCTCCAGATACAGCTCCTCTGCTCCCCTCTCCTTGAGTTAATAGCCTATTCTTTTACCCTTTGAAATAAGCACGTTTTTCTCTGCTTTGCAAAATTAATAATTCCTATGGCTAATCTGCTAGCCCTCTTAATAAAAGCTGGAGGAGACAAAGCCTCAGGGTCTGAGTTTGAGTGCTCTTGGTCCTCCTGTTTTAGTCTGGATGTTTCTGTGAAGGTGTCTCTGGATGAGATCAACATTTAAGTCAGTGAAGTTTGAGGAGATTGCCCTCCATAATGTGGGTGGGCCTCATCCAATCACGGAAGCAAGCCGCCTGCAGACTCAGGGGGGCCATGTTGTGGCCCCAAGTTATCCCTCAGAATCACACAACTCTGTCGTTACGTACAGTCTTTACTTAAGTCTTAGTAGGAGTTGTAGCCTGGCATCAACTATACTGTGGATGACTTAGAAAAAAGTGGGTATGTTTGCAAGTTTTGAGGACATGGTGGAGTCTTGGAAGAGTGGCTGCCACTGGGAAGAAGAAGAGGAGGCTTGCACAATGGGAATAAGGACCTCTGGGTAGAGCAGTAGTGTTTTTCTTAGTTTCTTGGGGAAAAGAAATGAGAAGTATGTGAAGAATTGGGGGGGGTCAGTCTTTGCTTTGAAAAATTACTCAGAGCAGGAGTAGCAAATGTAAGCATCATACCAGGAAAACATTACCCTGTGGGGGTAATGGTGCATTTTCTAAGCTTAACATCAGTGCAAAAAATTATAGATTTGACTACGTATCTTAAAACTTCCCTAGGTCAAAGAATTAAAAGTTCATTTTTAAAGGGGGAAATATTTGTAGGAAATACATATTTGGTACTTTTCTTATTAAGTATTTTTGTAAATGAAAAAATATTCTGAACAGAAAATCAGGAGAAGGGGAAAGCTCTGTCACTCCTCAAAGTTCAATTAATTCTATTTCAAGTGAAAGGAAATATCTGGATCTCTATCACATCCTTTCTTTCCCTACAAGACAGTTTTTTTTAACTGCAACATGGAATAACATGTCACCAAGAATTCTTTTAAAAGGGCTCCATTGCCAAATAAGTTTGGGAAACATGGGCTTAATCAAATATAAACAGATTTATTTAATGTCAGATTTCTATGAACATTTTTTAAATCACCACAAAGAAGGGATGTGATACATATAAAGTGCAGTCTTCCTCAATTTATTTTGTAGACCTAAAAATTCAATGATTATTATATTCCAGAGGATGTGTAAAGTGCTTAATGATACCTCACCCTTTTTTTTTAAGATTTATTTATTTATTTTAGAGTGAGACAAAGAGTGCACACGTGAATAGGAGGAGGCACAGAAGAGAGAATCCTCAAACAGACTCCACGCTGAGCTTGGAACCCCACATGGAGCTCCATCCCAGGACCCTGAGATTATGACCTGAGTCAAAATCAAGAGCCACCAACTGAGCCACCTAGGTGACCCAACACATTCCCTTTTTTTTAATGTTTCACAGTGTCTCATCCCCAAAAAGGTTTCATTGTGGTATGCTGTTCTAAAACACTTTACCATAATACAGAAAAAAAAAATCTCAAAAATAACACTCTAGGGTAATTATCCTCAGTTTACCTACAAGAGCAGACTTACAGTTAAAATCACACAGATAATTCATTAGGAATCTGGCATTCCTATTCTCATCCCCTAATCCAAGATACAAGTGAGAAAGGAGTTTCCGTGTCTCATTATTTTCCCTACCACCTGAGAGTATTATAAAGGGCAGGATACAAATATTACTGAAGCTCTAATGTGAAGGTTGTGGGTAAATTAACTTCAACTGTTATTTCTAAGGTTTCATTATTTAAACAAAGCAAAAAGTAAAGTCTTTATTTCTATAATTCATTACTGTGCAAATATAAAACATAACTGCGATCTGTACATTTTCTCAGGGAATGGGAAATCACTAAACTAAAAAATTGTAATTTTTTTTAGTAAGGTTGATGAATTATCTGACAATAAAAGAGAAAATTTTTTATATACAGTAATATTTAGGGATTGTCACAGGTGAAAAAATACTTTAGTCAATGTCCCAAGAGTAATACAGTCTGTATTTTTTGACCATTTATTATATTATAGCAAGGCACAAACTAGGCACTTAACACTTATTATCTGATTTAAATTATACCAGGATGCTAAATGTTATCTCAGAGTTTTGGCAGAGATTCCCAAATCAAGTACAAGCTGGCATAGCTGAATTTGTTGACTTTTAAAGCAGAGTATGTGGACATCTCCTTGTGGGAGCAGCCACCCTGAATCCCAGATCCTCCAGCATTAGCAGATTGGATCACTTTCCTCTACTTTCCCTGAGCCTAGAAGAGAAGCACCTGGGGGGATGAAGTAATAATTTTGGGAGGATTTCTTTGGAAAGAATTGTCACTGTGACTCTCTTTTACCTTCACCCAAGCTAAGGGACAGAGCCTATTCTTCCAGAACTTGGAGGGCACAACAGTGCCTGTGTTTTCTGGAGCCAGGCATGGGCCACATGAAAGATGGAAGATTCTGGATCATCTTAAAAAGGAACTCCCTCAAGTCAGCCTCCTGGTGGGATAAGCTCATCACAGTCCAGGAGTCAAGGCAAGAAGCCAGGGAGCTACTGAAGGAGCCATATATGTCCAGCCAGAAGAGAAATTGGCTTCTCAGAGGACTAACAGATTGAACTCAGAGGTCAGGGTTAGTGGGGCTGAGGGGCATTCTGGCTCTGAGGAATGCAGGAAAGAATCCCCCAAGACAAAGAGGCATGCCTCTGTCACTAGATTCCAATTATTCCAGCCAGCTCTTTCTGTCCTCTTCTTTGCATCCTGGCTTTGATCATAGACATAAGAGGGAAGGCCAGTCGTAGTGACTTGGGTTTGCCCCCTTTGACCACTGTCAAAAGCACCTGAGGCAAGAGAGGAGGATGTTGTAATTGGGAGAAGGGTATGTAGTCTGACATTACAGTCAGAGGGGGAAAGAAAACCATTTGTTTCCTGTTTTCAAGGAAAAACTATTAGATCTGCCTGTAATGTTAATAAGTGGGAGGGAGGTCTGAGATAACACAGTAACTTTTTGAAGGGGCAATGATGAAAAATAATAAAGTTGTCTCCTACTTACACTCTGTGAACTTCAGTCCCTTCAAGAAACTGGTCACAAATCCTCAGTAACTTGGCATTATTATCCCTAGATTATAAGTAAAATTAAAAAGACATCCCCGAAATCAGAAAACTCAAGTGATGGATCTGGGATTAGAATTGAAATGGCTGTCCCAACTGCTTTTGTTTTCCCTCCCAGTACTGCACCCTAAGATTCTGCCAAAGCATCAATACTGGGAGATCTGACACACTTCCAATAACACTCTGGTTCCAGACTTTTGCTGTTTTCATTGAATGGTTTTTATTGAGAAGCAGTAAAAACTATTTATAGTTTATGTAGTGATTCCATATCCATTATTTAATTTAATCTTCATGATAATCTATGATAAGGAAGATATTATCATTACTTCTGTGTATCTCATTATGGACTTGACTGACACATCAGAAGGGTAATGAGCAGAAGAACATCTTGGATCTGCTATCTTACAAACTGCACAGATGCAGGAATGATGTTTGTTTTCTTCACTGTTGTATGCAGCACGAGGCTTGGTGCCTGGCACATAAAAGAAGTTCAATAATTATTTGTTGAATAAATGAATGCATGGTGTTTTCCAATTCTAATTTTTTTGTTGTTATATCATGTTGCTTCTCTACCAATGAATGGTCTTGGAGAAATCTTACTCCATCTGGGAAACTCACTGTAAAACAAAGTTCCTGAATTTTAAATGGGTCTATCATAAATACATTTTATAGCAAGTCATATTTTGGGCTTTTGCAAAGCATAAAATAGTATAAAATATTTTCTCCTGAGCCAGTGATCTGATGAGGATAAATTATCTCTAAAGCCCCATAGCTATAAAGCATGCTATGATTGTGGAAGTGGGAACTCACTTATGAATTGTCTATTTTCAGAGACTGCATTGTACAATAATCAATAGAAAATAACCCATAATACTTTGTTATGTAGAAAGTACTCAAAAGTTTAGGACATTTATTTATTTATCTAAACCATAGCCATGATTCTCAGTAAAAAGCTTCTTAATTAACTTTGCCAAATTCATTTTAGGCAAATAAGTGGATGTAGGAATTCCTTAGAATTCTGAGGACATTTCTACCATGATTTAGCTATGATGTTACAATGTCACCTAGGAATGCTGATCCATTTTTTTCCATGAAACTCTCTGTTATTTATGTCTTCATTATAGAAGAGATAAAGCTATATTAAGAAAGATAAGATAGAAGTGGGTCACTTTGTTGGGTCTCTGAGAGGACATGGAGACCCTGGTGTGGGTTCCCACTCTCCACAGGCAGTGATGGTGCTCAGACCTGGAAGGCTGTCCAGCACTCATCTTGCCCTAGAATCATAATCATAAAATTAAGCTGCATGTATGAACTCCCTTGTGGCAATACTACAAACCTACTAGCCTTACTAGAAACAAGTGGGTCTAGACTGAGAGCCTATCTTCAACTATGGCATTTCTCTTTAAGTTCTTGGTTGAGTAATAAACATTATTACCAGAGTTTTAAAGGCACCGCCATATACACAACCAAGTCCCAACCTGCAGAAGTTTAGGTAATAATCCTCTCAACATTTTCCAGAAAATTGAATTCTTAGAAAATACAGGCTTAACACCTTCAATCAGAAGCTCTTTCTGAAAAAAAAAAAAAAAAAAAAAGAAGCTCTTTCTGTATTAAATGCACTAGAGATGAACACAAGTCTCTGTTACTATACTATAAATGATCCCTATGGACCATCCACTTGTCAGAGCGGAACACAGATCCATCTCCAGTCCCTGAGATATACGTAGTTCTTTGTGTCAAGGTCATCCCCCCCCAAAAAAAACTAGTGTATACAGTCAAGGATTTCATCCCACTCATGAGGTTAAGCATAAAATCCCATGTCTTTTTTTTATATATAGATTCCTATTGATGGGAGCTAGATATGAGTGCAAAACACAGAGCACTGCATTTTTTTAGATTTATCTATTTATTTTAGAGAGAGAATGCAGTGGGGAGGGACAGAAATAGAGGGAGAGAGAGTCTTTAGTAGACTCTCTGCTTAGCACAGAGCCAGAGGTAGGGCTCAGTCTCATCACCCTGAGGATCAGGACCTGAGCCGAAACCTAGAGTTAGACACAACCAACTGTGCCCCCAGGTTCTCCCAGAACACTGCATTTTAGAACTCCAATGTCAAGGGGTCATCAGGGAAAGAAAATATATTAGCATAATTAATCATTGAAACCTAACTGAAATTAAATTTTAAAAAAAACTCTTTAAAAAATAATAAACTGTGAAGTACTAAGAGAAGCAAAACTAAATAGTCTGTAGATGTGAACTATAATATTGGTATATTACATAGAATAGATCATATACAGGGCTGAGTGGATCCCAATTGATTGACTAGATGAATAAGTGGAGAGGTGAATGGATAAAGGGATACCAATCAGCCCCCAACACTTGCAACTGGCCTGGAATCTTAGGAATCTACACAGATAGTCTGTCTTTTTAGATTTCTCCTCCAATTTCCTTTCTACATAAGAATTTATGCCCTACAAAACTTCCTCCTAGTAATAGTCCTATGGATGGCATCTTTGACCTCCTTGTTCCTCAAGCTGTAGATAAGCGGGTTCAACATGGGGATCACTGCTGTGTAAAATACCGACACCACTTTGTTGAGATCCAGTGAGAAACTGGCACTAGGCCGTACATAAATAAAGAAAAGAGTACCGTATAGGATGGAGACAGCGGTCAGGTGAGAAGAGCATGTAGAAAAGGCTTTGCGCCTCCCATCGGCAGAGTGTATCTTCATGATGGCAATGAGGATATAAATGTAGGAGACCACGATAGTCAAACCACTGAAGACTCCCACAGCTCCAGCCACAACAAAAACTACCAACTTAGTAAGCCTGCTGTCAGCACATACAAGGGAAAGCAGGGGGGACATATCACAGAAGAAATGATTAAGAACATCGGGGCCACAAAAAGGAAGACGAAATGCATTCGTTGTATGGGTCATGGTGTTCACAAACCCGATGATGTAGGGACCAACCACCAGCTGGACACAGAGTCTCTGGGACATGGCAACTGAATACAATAATGGGTTGCAGATGGCCACATAGCGGTCATAGGCCATGGACGCCAGGAGGAAACACTCTGCTGCCACAAAGAACCCAAAAAACCACTGTTGCAAAGCACAGCCCAAGAAAGAGATGGCCTTCCTCTTCACAAAGAAGTTGGTGAGCATCTTTGGGCTCACAACAGAGGAGAAGCAGATATCCACAAAGGACAAGTGGCTGAGAAAAAAGTACATGGGCGTGTGAAGGCGGGAATCAACCCGAATCAGAATAATCATACCCAAGTTTCCAGTTAGATTGATGAGGTAAAAACTCAGGAAGAGCAGGAAGAGGAAAACCTACAATTGGGGGCTGCAATTCAAACCTGTGAAAATGAATTCGGTGACCCTCGTATAGTTTTCAAAGGCCATTGACTGGTTCTGGTTTCCACTAGAAGAAGAACAGAGGAGTCACAACAGATTTGATCAACATATCTTCAAAACTGGGACACAGAAAAAAACATACCAGTAACTGGGAGAGCATCAGGGGGTGAGATGACTTAGTTGCATGCAGTAGACAAGGAAACAAAAGTAATATATGGACCAGTGCAAAAGATCAGATCTGAAGCTATTACATTTTAAGATTCTGCAGAAATCCACCAATATAGAAAGGAGAGGCCAAAATCTAGAAGCGAGAAGCAGCTTGCTCAGGGTCCCATGGCTAACTGATTGCAGAGATGGTTCCAGAACAGATGTCTAATAACTCACTGCAGCGAACTTTGCTTGAGTTCACCACACATGCAGCAGGGTGGAAGTGAAGGAATCTGCAGAAGAAATGAGCAGCCACTTATTTTTAGGACAGGTACCATGCACTTTGTGATTATAACCCAAGGCTAAATGCACCTGGAGCCCATCTTCTCTGACCCTGGAAAAGTCTTCGTTGTGAAACAGGAGTAATCATGGTTAGAGCTACCTTGTAAACTGTTGTGAGGGTACAATGAGATAATGCATGAGAAGAATTTAGCAGAATCTCATTAGGTACCTTGATGAGTATACAATAATTGTTAGTATTTTTGCCTTACATGCTTCATTTAATAAGCCTTCAAGCTAAATATCATTATTTCATTGTACATAGGAGGAAAATTGAAGCTCAATCCACATTCATGATGCTGATGACTGGCAGAGGTGGGCTTTGCACATGTATAAGTCCAAACGGACTGTGTTTTTACCTTTGTCACACTGCAAAAATTGTGTGTTCACAATTCCAGTCCTCACAAAGAGATACACAATTCAGTCCACTAGGAGTACAGAATGATGCAAGTTGGCTGCTTACTCCTGGTGTTAAGGTTACAGCCAATGGCCACTAGTGAGAAGACCTTAGGATAATAGACTGGTACCCTTGAGTATCACCTTTATGGAAATGTACAGGGAAGAAATCTGGAAAAGAGTCTAAATTATCCCACCTGTATACCCTCCATCTATCCCTTATCACCCTCTCTCACGGTGCCTTTGTTTAGGTCAGCTGATCTCTTTGACCTTGAGCTGCTTCATGTGTTCAGTGTAACTAAAATTCTGTCTCCTGCTCTCTCAGAACTCTCTTCCACTTAGAATGAGAGGAAAATATGTAAGTACTCTGAACACTACCTATACTTTACTTTTAAAAAAAATATTTATTTGTTTGTTTGTTTGTTTGTTTGTTTATGAGAGAGAGAGAGAGAGAGAGAGAGAGCAGGCGAGGAGTAGAGAGAGAGAATCTCAAATAGACTTCATGCTGAGCTTGGAGTCTGATGCTGGGTTTGATCCCATGACCCTGAAGCTGAGCTGAAGTCAAGAGTGGGACACTTAACCAAATGAGCCATCCAGGCACCCCTATACTTTAAAGAAGTTTTATTAGCCCAGGACTAGTGGAGTGCAATAATCATACTTAGGCTAGATACTTTTCTTCCAATTTTCTAATATGAAATGTATTATTCAAAGTTAGCAGGGTCTCCTCTTAGGCCAATAATACAGCTTACATTTTATCCTCTGCTTCAGAGGGTTAAAGAAGAAGATGGGATAGTCAGGAAGACAGTCCGCCCATCACACTCAACTCTTTCTTAGGGCTCTTCAAGAGTCTAGGAACACCTCCAGAGTCCTCATACACTACATATCAGTCTTCCATTTGACAGTTGCCCAAAGCTCTTAGACAATGCCTTATCAACCTTGGTTTCTAAACCTACCCAAGCCTTCCATGCACATTTTAATTTCTCAGCTTCTCTGCTGTATTTGATTCTTAGAAGAGAATAGAGTGCTCCACAAAGATCGAACCACACAGAGCAGGGGAACACAACCAGCTCTCATGTTCAGAGCACTAGTAGAATATCAACCCAACCTATGATAATCTTCTCTTAGCAAGGAAGACACCCAGGTGGTACAGATAGGGATGTGAGTTGAATTCATTGTTCTTTTACCTTTTGCGGCTACTAAAGCATCTCTGTCCCATTTTATACCGAGGCAAGTATATTTTGATACAGTTGCAAAATCTAAGCTTATCTCTACATAAATTATCTCTTCTTAGATCTTGCTCAATGATCCAACAAAGATGAGGATCATGCCAGTCCTGGCCTTGAGCCAAACATATAATTTATTTTAATTCTACTTAAAATAATCTGTGTTCTCTTGAGCTTGTTGAAAAGCAGGTAGAAAAAAAAAACAGAAAATGATTTAGAAGTTCTCAACTTACATTCTAATAGGCTCTCTCTTCTTTGAAGATGGCATGAAGAACTACTGTAAGAATGAGCCAAGTTTGTCAGCTTTCATCTCTCCCTTTAATGTGGCCACCTTCTCATGCACAATAGGTCCGAATTTTTAATAGTCATTTGGTTTTACTGTTTCTTTTCTTCCAAGAAGAAAATGTGGAATACTTGATGCAAAACATATCCAGAGGCTTCATCAATATTAGATAAAAGTTCCCTAAATTAGTTACATCATCTTTTCTTTGTGGTTGCTATGGAAGATCCTCTGTCCCCAAAGTCTACCATATCTTGGGAATGAACCACTAAGGGAAAGTGCAAAGTTTTGCTTCATATCGTACATAAGTCCAATGAGATCTGTTTTCTGATCATTTTATATTTGGTTTTTTTTTTTTTGAACCACGGCAATTTTTGTATATATATTTTTTTTTATTGGAGTTCAGTTTGCAAGCATATAGCATAACATCCAGTGCCCATCCCATCAAGTGCCCCCCTCAGTGCCTGTAACCCAGTCACTCCATCCCCCAGCCCACCTCCCTTTCCACCACCCCTTGTTCATTTCCCAGAGTTAGGAGTCTCTCAAGTTCTGTCTCCCTCACTGATGTTTCCCACTCATTTTCTCTCCTTTCCCCTTTATTCCCTTTCATAATTTTTATATTCCCCAAATGAATGAGACCATATAATGTTTGTCCTTCTCCAAATATATTTGCTTTTAACTGGAAATAGGCCCTCCATTCTCTCTGTTTCCAGGCTAAGCCAGGAACCACTATGGAATCCCTGGTAAACTGAAGTAGCATGGAGAGGGTGGGCCACTGGAGGACCTTAGTTCTCTCTGTCTCTCTCTCTATTGCATTCATATCTTGGGAGCAAGAGCAAAGAATCTGAAAAATGAACTTTTCTCAAAGATAGCATGTAGCCAAATAAATTAATCTTCCTAGGACTTTATCCAAAACATACAAAGAATTTAACCAAGGGCTGGAAGCGAATTTCTGAGAACACGGATCATTAAACTTTATAGCAATTATATTTGAACTTTTAGCCTACGGCAAGAGAAATACATTTCTAATTGCCAAGAAAAGAATACAAATAAATAAAACAAAATACTTTAGGGTCCTGTTTCATCTGCAAAACAAACACCATAAGCCTGACAAAACAGAGTCAATATGGGTTCCACCCTGAGTGATGAAAAGTATAAGCCCTTCAGCAAACAACACAACTTCCCTACTCTAGGAGGTTTTATTGGTTTCACTTTTAATTTCTTAGAATGCTGCTATATTCTTTAAAGCAAATTTCTCCATGAAACCTTACTTTTTGATGATAGCTCTCTGTTGACTCCACATATGAAAGACAATTCTGTTTCTTCCCTGAAGACTGTTCAGATTTTGTTCATTTATGTATTTGTTTTTAGTTTCAAGTTTTTATTTAAATTCTAGTTAGTTCATACACAATGTAATGTTGATTTTTGGTATAGAATTTAATGATTCAACACTTAGATACAACACTCAGTGCTCATCACAAGTGTCCTCCTTAGTGTCCATCACCCATCTAGCCCATCCCCCCACCAACCTCCCCTCCATCAACCCTCAGTGTCTTCTCTGTCATTATGAGCACTGGGTGTTATTCTATATGTTGGCAAATTGAACACCAATAAAAAATAAATTTAAAAAAAGAGTCTGGGGGATCCCTGGGTGGCGCAGCGGTTTAGCGCCTGCCTTTGGCCCAGGGCGCGATCCTGGAGACCCGGGATCCAGTCCCACGTCGGGCTCCCTGCGTGGAGCCTGCTTCTCCCTCTGCCTGTGTCTCTGCCTCTCTCTCTCTCTCTCTGTGTGTGACTATCATAAATAAATAAAAATTAAAAATAAAAATTAAAAAATAAAAAATAAAAAAAGAGTCTGTTTTGTGGTTTGCCTCCCCCCTTTCTTTTTCCCCTATGTTTCATCTGTTTTGTTTCTTAAATTCCACATGTGAGTGAAATAATATGGTATGTGTATCTCTGACGGACTTGTTTCACTTATCATAGTACTCTTTAGCTCCATCCAAGTTCTTGCAAATTATGATGGCTGAGTAATTCCATCTTCTTTATCCTTCATAAGTAGATGGACATTTGGGCTCTTTTCATAATTTGGCTATTGTTGATAGTGAGTTGTCTGCATAATAATCCATTTTTATTGTATGACACTGTGTGTTTATAGGTTCAATATTGCTAATGGTTTTTATATGTGTGTTGTCTTAGGTAAAGTGTCTACAACAAGCAGTTGTCATTAGTCAGGATTTGGGGAATGACTTTGGCCCTGTTTATTGTCTTCATGATGGTTGGTTCTTTTCTTTGAAGACCTGGCTAATGCTTATTCTGTAAACATAGTTATATTTTCTTTTGGGGGGCAAATTGTACTTTAACTTAAATGGAAATTAATATTTTCATTCTTCCTATGTTGCTTATCACAGTTATTTTAAATCCCTTATGTAAATCTGTCTTGAATCTTCAGAATATATATTTCTAAGATTTCTTTTAAAATTTACTTCCTGAATGGGGTGTCTGGGTGGCTCAGTTAAGCGTCTGGCTCTTGATTTTGGCTCAGGTCATGATCCCAGGATTGTGAGATAAGCCAGCATCAGGGTCCACGCTGCCTATGGAGCCTGCTTAAGATTCTCTCTCTCTCCCTCTCCTTCTGCCCCCTGCTTCTCTCCTTCCCTAAAAAAATAAAAATCAAAAATGGAGAAAAAATCATAATAAACACAAAAAAGGTTTAAAATTTACTTCCTGAAATAAGTCAAAGAAAGACAAATACTGTGTGATTTCACTGATATGTGGAATCTAAAAAAATGAAACAAAACAAAAACTCATAGATACAGAGAAGTGCTGGGTGGTTTGGTAGTTGCCAGAGGCAGAGGTTGGAAAGGTGAGCAAAATGAATTATAAGATCAATAAGGCCTGAGGATGTAGGGTACAGCATGGAGACCATTGTCAATAATACTGTATGTATATTTGAAAGTTGCTTAGAGAATAGTTCTTAAAAGTTCTCATTCCAAAAAAAAAAAAATTGTAACTCTGGGTGATAGATGCTAACAAAACTTGTGGTAACCATTCTGCAATAAACACATACAGCAAATTATTATGTTGCACACCTAAAACTAGTACAATGTTATATGTCAATTAAATTACTTTCTGAGGTCATAAAAACCTAAATTCCAAATAGTTTATTTTTAGGTATATTAATATAATCACTGTTGATTAAAGTTGAAATTTCAAATTCACAAGGCAAACCCATTTGCCAAAGAAAAAGCAAATAATTAAGTTTATTTTTAATGTATACTCTTAAAAGTTATTGTTTTCTTTACCTAAATGATTAATATTAGGCAAGGAAAAATGAGCAAAGGAAAGAAAGGTAAAAATAAACTATACTAAGCTTCACCACAGAGCATTCACCCTCTGCTGCAAAAGATTTGCAAATTTTTAGCTGACAATAAGGAAAAATTAATAAAATACATTTTATGCATTTTTGTTATAATAATATCAGATAAATATTGAAAAATGTTTCTAATTCATGCAATTTTAAGTTGAAACATAACCTCCTCCATAAAGAGCCTTCCTTCTGACATCTGCAATCTAAAGCAATCTCTCCCTCTAAATTTCAAAACCTATAATGACCCCACAAATGGAATTTATTGGTGCTACTTTTTATTATGGTGGTTTTCTGTCACATTTAGTATATGACCCTAAGGGAGAGAGACCACAACCCAATCAATGCAACAGACATTGCAGTGTCTAGCGTAGCACTGCTAGGGCTGTACCAGCTGTTAAATTCAAAATACATCCCTAGTCTTTGGAAAATAGCTCCCTCTCTCAGCCCTTCACATGCCAAGCACCCTGAACACCCCACCCTCTACTCCATATCCAGACTTCCCTGAAATCTACCCACTGGGAAGATAATGGGGGGACAGCTCAGGGCTGCAGGACCTTTTTAAACCAGCATTCTCTTTGATGGATCAGTGCCCTTGTCCCACCAGTTATATTTTGAATACCATCCCTGACTGAGGCCCACTCTTTGCAAGATTCTGTAACATGGGGTGAGGTATGCAGAGGGGACCAAAGATTGGTTTTTGAAATAATTCAGCTTACTTTCTTGTGCCCTTATAAATGGCAATACATTAATGACCAAATAATAAATAAATAAACAAACAACTTGATTTTTTTTTTTTTAAGTATCATTGGCTAAGGAATGTCAGGGAACAGAAATCTTGAATTGAACTGTTACTCCAGTTGACAATACATGTAGATATTTTCCACTGAAGAATTATCAGCATAAGGATTTTTTCAAATTTACATTTGAATTTTTTAAAAAATCTGCATTTATATAAAGCATTTCACTACTAAATATATCAAGAAAGATTCCAAAATTGCTAAGTAGGGTATAAAATGCCAGACATCCTGAAAAATAGACTTTCTGTATAAGTGTTAGACGAGATGATGCTTACCAGAACAGAGGACTGAATACAAGTGCTACCATTAAGCTATAGATTTTCCAACAATAAGGTAAAAAAAAAAAAAAAAAAGACTTTAATAAAAGGAGAGCTTGAAAACCAAGCAGACGTAATTTGACATCTCTGTCTGCCATTCCCTTCCATGTAGCTTCAGACAAGTCACTCCACTTCCATGACCTTCACTTTTCATTATCTTCTGAATGAGGATTTCTACCACACAGAGTTGCTTTAAAATAAAATTATCTGTACAAAGCCTACAACATTACATTTTACCTAAGAATTTTACATCACGTGTTCTTTTTCTTCTTTCTTCTTTTCTTGTTTTACTTTGTGATAGAGAGAAAGCGGGAGGAAGGGAGAGGCAGAGACTATCTCAACCAGCTCACAAAGCCCTATGAGGGGCTCCATCTCACAACCCTGAGATCATGATCTGAGCTGAAATCAGGAGTCCAATGCTCAACTGACTGAGCCACTCAGGCACCCATTTAGCACCTGTTCTTTAAGAGGGTTTCAATAGCTCAGTTGACAACAGCATTTTACAATCACCACTATTATTAATATGTAAGTGTTATCCCATGAAGAGGGAAGGGGATTATACTTAGGATATTTTTAAATTCCTGAATAATTAGATTAAAATACAAATATGAAAAGCCACAAAAACTCAAACATAAATGCCAAATATTCTAATCTATACTCCATATTTAAAGATGGGAGTTGTAATAAAAATGAAAAAAAACCCACACAATTTTATTTATTTTCAAAGTTGCAAAGGACAGACCAGGAAACGTATTTGTAACTAATGTTATGAAGGCTTTTTATTTATTGTTATGATGATGTAAGGAGTTATAAGAATGTTTGACCACAGAGTGAAATCTCTGAGCTATGTATTCTAAACTGTGTTACTCTTCATAGGAAGTCCTTCTCCCTTTATACCTTACTCCCAAAATTTGAAAGATAAGAATGTGAGAATAGATCAGAGATGTTAAATTTCTATGTTCAATAAACATTTATGTGATGGGATATCCAGTATAAAGTATAGTAGCCCCCTTTTATCTGTAAGGGTTGCATGCCAAGACCCCCAGTGGATGCCTGAAACTGTATATAAGTACTGAACCCTCTACAAACCCCATTTTTTCTTACATGTATATACCTAGGATAGAGTTTATTCATAAATTAGGCACAGTAAGAGATTAATGACAATAATAATATAATAAAACAATTATAACAATATATTGTAAAGAAAAGTTATGTGAATGTGGTCTCTCCCAAAATATCTGACTGTGCTGTGTTCATCCTTCTTCTTGAGATAATGTGAGATGATAAAATGTCTACATGATGAGATGAAGTGAGGTGAATGACATAGGCACTGTGACATAGCTTTGGGTCATTATTGATCTTCTGACAATACCTCAGGAGGAGGATCACCTGCTTCCAGACCTTAATTGACTGCAAGTAACTAAAACTTCAGAAAGTAAAACCAAAGATAATGGGGGGACTAGTATACATAGGCCCAAACACACAAAATGTGTATTTGATTTCACAGCCCTTCAAAATTAATTTTTAGACTTTTGAAAACTTTTTCCAACCCTCCTACTTTTTTTTTTTTTTTTTTTTTTTGGTGTTTGAACTATTTCATTTTTTTTATATTTTTATAATTATTATTATTATTTACATTTGTTTTTATTTAAAATTATAACAGCCAGTGCTCATCCCATCAAGTGCCTTCCTCAGTGCCGGTCACCCAATCACCCCATCTCCCCTCCCCTTCCACAACCCTTTGTTTCCCAGAGTTAGGAGTCTCTCATAGTTTGTCTCCCTCTCAAATTTTTCCCACTCAGTTCCCCTCCTTTGCCTTATAGTCTCTTTCACACAATATAAGAAATATATATTCCACATATAAGTGAAACCATATAATGATTGTCCTTCTCCAATTGATTTATTTCACTCAGCATAATACCCTCCAGTTCCATCCACACTGAAGCACTTATCTTAATTAGGTTTTCAATTATTAAAGAAAACATTAGACAAAATTATTGTGATTGGCAAGCTGTTGCTGCCATCTAGTGGCTAAGTTTAGAAAGACCTTAAGGAGGAATTCTTACAAGGCTATTTCACTAAGGAAACCTGCCTACCTTTTATTTAAACAGCCTATATTCACTGAGACCATGTCAATAGATGACTTTTAAAAATGAGGATGATCATAAAAGATACGTCATGACTAATATGAAATTGTGCCTGTCATGGTACTGAAAGCACATACTGTAAAACAAACCTTGACCCTCTTATTCTAAAATAATACTGAATTTTTAAACTAAGTTTTTATGAATTGAGGATCTATGGCCATCTTGAGGGAATCTTTATTAACATGGAACTGGAGAGAGACTAGTCTCAGCCTTAAAGGTTAATAATGCTTCATTACATTCATTTCAAAATGACCTCAGAAGCATTTAACAAACTTCTATTGAATCACTTCTGAGTCAGATATTGTGCTAGACTCTGATGATAAAGTAGTATTCCCCAGAACATGTGATAAGGAAGCATTATTTCTCTTTTCTAGGCTACTAAAATTTTATAAAATTTGATTAGGAGCAGATGGCATCATATGCCTTCCTAACATTTATAAAGATGATTATATAAAATTTTTATTAGACTAGCAATAATAATAATATTATAAATATCAATCACAATCTTCTGAGAAGTTATCTGTAGTAACTTTCTTAATGTTATAATAATAAAGTGCCGTATATAGGTATTATCTCCATTTCATAGATAAGTATAGTAAGAAATGTTTTTGTTTAAATTTTCTGTATTATTGGATATAGCTTCTTATTTTGAATTTGGTTCTATATGGTCTCACTTGTGAAATGTGAATATAACTGGGCCATTCCCATATAAATTCTCTCTCTCCTCTCCCTCTTTCTTCCTCTTCCTCTCTTTCTACCTATCATTCATACACATGAATTTAAACATATTTTAAATGGTTTTTTTTATTGTCTCTCACATTGGTAGGGGAGAAGAAATGTGTGAAAATGGCATCTCTTTCTCTCTCCAGACATCTTCCTTAAACCTTTCTTTCTCTTTCCTCAAAGTTCCATATCAAATGTGTCCATCTGGAATAGACCAGATGTCTCTTTTCCCTTCTTTGGCAGAAGAACCACTCTCTCAGTATAAATACCATGTCCATCCCACACCTGGTGGGACTGTAAATCCTGAGACTCTGCCTCTCCAAAGCCTCAGATGTAGGCACTTGCTCCAGGAGGGGAAGTAGGTCACAGAATCCCTATACCCTGGACACAGCCACCAGATGGGGGACAGAGGCAGAAACTGGCCCAAGCATGTAGTGCAAGCACACCTTGGAGATATTGTGGGTTCATTTCCAGAGCACTGCGATAAAACGAATATTACATTAAGCAAGTCAAGTGAATTTTTTTGTTTCCCAGTGTATATAAAAGTTATAGTTACATCATACTGTAGTTTATTATGTGCAATAGCATTATATCTAAAATAAAAAAGTACATACCTTAATTAAAAATACACTATTGCTAAAAAATGCTAACCATCATCTGAGCTTTAGGCAAGTTATGATCCTCTGCTGGTGGAAGGTCCTGCCTCCATGTTGATGGATGCTGATCAGTCATGGTGGTGCTGAACCTTGGGATGGCTGTGGCAATTTCTTAAAGTAAGACAACAGTGAAGTTTGCCATACCCATTGACTCTCCACTTGACCTTATTAATTGGTCTAATTTCAGTATTATGTCTCAGAAAATAAGAGGGGGAGACAGAGAGAGAGACGGGGTCACTAGCCAGTTGGTAGAGCAGTAAGAACCCACATTCACCGTAAGGTTTGCCATCTTATATGGGTGTGGTTCGTGGTGCCCCAATTACAATAGTAACACCAAGCTCACTGACCACAGATCACTATAATAATATAATAATTTATATTATTTTATTATTTTATAATAACAAAATATTGCAGGAATGACCAAAACATGAGACACACACACAAAGTGAGCAAATGCTGTTGGAAAAATATTGCCGATAGTATTGCTCATCACAGGATGGTAAACCTTCAATTTGTAAAAGATACAAGTATCCATGAAGCACAATAAATTGAAATGAAATAGAGAAGGTATACTTGTATTTGTTTCTCTTGAAGGGTGTCAAGTGAGGAGAAAGAAAATGAATAGAAACCTCTTTTCAACTACACACCATCTTAAGTATTTTCTCCTAATTTTATTCTCCTTTAATTCACTGAAGCTTTAAAAGTCAAGCCAATAGTCAACCAAGGTGTGATGTGGGTGTTCTGCTCCCATCCTCTGCCTTCAAAAGAGGGATTTATATCAGTTTGAATTAGGATTGGTGATATAAGAGGGGAGACTCAAAATAACAGTAACGTTAAAAATTATTTCAAGAAATGTATTTTCTCTATTGTAAAACAAATCTGGAGGTGGCAAATTTAGGGCTGATAATGGCTGATATACAGCATCTAGAACCTAAATGCTTCTTCGTGGTACAAAATGAGTGTTCAAGGTCTAGCCATTAAATCTGCATTCCAGGTAATAGGAAGGATACAGATGAGAGAAAAGGCACTTCCTGAAATTCTAAGGAGACCTCCTAGAGCACCTTACAAAGTTTCCACTTATCTGTCAGGACTTAGTCACATGTCAACCCTGGCCTACAAAGAAAATTGAAAAAATGCAGTCTTTTATTGCGGTTTCAATGTGCCCAGCTAAAGGTGGGACCTCTATCAAAGAAGGGGAGAACAAAAGATAGGATGGTTCTTCAGTAGTTTCTGTGGTAGAAACAAATGGAACCTGTTTGGTTTCTTTTCTTCTTAGCTATTCTTTTTCCGAGGTAATCTCATTAGGGTGGGGGTATCAGCATAACAACTAAAAATGTAAAAATCCCATCCCCACCACTTATTAGCTGAATGATGTTGCCTCCATCCTGACATCTACTCTATCCCATTATGCTATTTGTAGTAACAGTAGTAGCAGTAGTGATGGTGGTGGTGGTGGTGGTGGTGGTGGTATTGACCTCTAGCTGATTTACCTTTACTTACAAGCCTCTTTCCCTCAAATATATGCCTTGTGGAGGAAAGGTCTTGGCCTGTCTTACTTACTGCTACATCCTCAGAACTTGATAATGCCAACCAATTAGGAGTCATCACCCATCGTCATTGTTAATTTTATAAATTCTCTTGGCAATTAAAAATCCTCTTGAGAGGAATGTTTACTAGAAAACAGTTTATTTAAAATATTTGATTTATGATTTAGTTTAAAACAGGCTAAAATAATATTTAATATGAAATTTTGTAAAATTACACACATACAAACACACAGAGAAAATTGCTGGAAGAATATAAGCCAAAGATTTAATATAGATTATCTGTACAAACAAAATCATATTGCAACAATGTGTTATTCAAGATTTCATTATCTTTAAAATAGACTGTGTACATTTATGTGTCTCTGAATTCTATATATATACTATACAAATATACATAAATGGGAAAATGCCTGAAATAAGTGTATTAAAATAGGCACAGTTTTTATATGTGGCTAGTGAAATTACATGATTTTATTCTTTTTTGTGTTCCGCCTTCCAAATACTCTACAATAATTAAATCCCCCCAAAAATGTGCTCTTACTGCTTTCTGTAAGCAACAACAAAAAATTATTAAATTTAGTTACCTATTGTATATTATTATTAGTTCAAAGATTTTTTATTCAATTTATGCATTAAATTATATAATATCCTAAGTAAATTGAAACATCTTCTCAATTAAAAAAATAATTTTTGCTTCGTCATTGAAAAATAGTGGTATAAACCATGGAGAAAGTGGTTTCTTGAGGGCAGAAAGCCTTTCATTATACTTGATGGGAACTCTTGTTAGGTTATAGGTGAGTGTGCTTTCCATCAGCATCATGCGATTTGCCTTCAGGCCCATTATATTTGGCATTTGAATTGCTCGAGTGAGGTTCAAGGAGATTGCAGTTACTGACCTACCACCCTGAGTTCAGATGATGGTTCACATCCATCTGGATGAGTTCTAATGGGGCGCCTGGGTGGCTTGGTCAGTTAAGCATCTGCCTTCAGCTCAGGTCAGGATCCCAAGGTCCTGAGCCCTGTGTCATCATCAGGCTCCCTACTCAGAGGAGAGTCTGCTTCTCCCTCCCCCTCTGCCCCTTCCTCCCTTGTTCTCTCTTTCTCTATCAAATAAATAAATAAAATCGTTTTAAAAAATAAAATAAATAAATGAGTTCAATTGGCCCATTCCTTAGATGAGCTACCCATAAAATATCAAGAGCCTTGGCAAAAGTAGAGTGTCTCATATTCTGTATGTTGGCAAATTGAACACCAATAAAAAATAAATTTATTATTAAAAATAAAAAAAAAAAAGTAGAGTGTCTCAGAGATGATTCCGGTGGATTCCAGGGAATTTTTAAGCACTTGAAGAAGACCTGATATCACCCATTCCATTCTGAATGTCAGATTCTTCACCAAGAGATATTTTATATGCACAGGCGCTTATAATCAATTCCATATCCTGGGGCACCTGGGTGGCACAGTCAGTTACGCATCTGCCTTTGGCTCAGGTCATGATCCCAAGGTTCTGGGATGGAGCCCCATGTCAGGCTCCCAGCTCACTAGGGAGCCTACTTCTCCCTCTCCCTGTTTGTGCTGATGTGCTCTCTCTTGCTCTCTCGCTCTCTCTCTCTCTCTCTCTCAAATAAATAAGTGTATTATTATCTAAGTATGTCTTAACTTTGGTTATTAATTAATTGAATATTTGGCAACTCCCACATTTGGGGCATATATATTGATGATTGTTAAGTCCTCTTGTTGGATAGATCCTTTAAGTATGATATATGTCCCTCTTCATCTCTCACTACAGTCTTAGGGATAAATTTTAGTTTATCTGATATAAGGATGGCTACCCCTGCTTTCTTTTGAGGACCATTTGAATGGTAAATGGTTCTCCAACCTTTTATTTTCAGGCTGTAGGTGTCCTTATGTCTAAAATGAGTCTCTTGTAGAGAGCAAATAGATGGACCTTTTTAAAAAATCTACAATCCCTTTTCTTGACCAGAAACATTTTCTTAAATGGTTTATAAAACTTTCATTATTTGAGTGACACATAAAATGTGGTATAGCTTGTCTGGTGGTGTCTCCCAACATCATGAAGTGAACAAAATCTAAAATTCTATGACCCACATTATTTCTCCATCACAACTCCCCAAGGCTGCAAGAGGCAAGTATTCTGGGAGGGAGATACAGGGTTGTGATTTGAATCAATTCACGCTTAGTGAGACTCAGAGTGGCCACTGAATGACTTGAATGACTCTCTTGCCCTTACCCTTAAATAGCTCTCCTCCCAGATTGCTTCAGATATGTGCGTGTCTCATCACTCATACCAGAGGGAACATGGGGCTCACAAAACTCCCTGTGGACCCCAGGCTGAACCAAAGCTACTACCTGGATCCCAATAACTCAGGTGTAAAAGGTTTGGGGTGTTTTGTTGTAGTTTTTTTTAAATGTTGCATAATTTTCCTAGTCCAAAATCACAGATAAAACAGATCAGGTTCGTATTTGTACCCTGTAACATTAAGCTTAGAGATTCTAGGAAAAAAAAAAAAAAACACGCAATGGGAGAGGGGGAAAAAAACCAAAAGAATGCTCACGAACCTTCCTTTAGTGCAGGATCTGTGCTGTAAAGAAAGGCACAGCCTAAAACATTGATAATTTTCCTTTCAGCAAAAAAAAAAAAAAAAAAGTAAGTCACTTATTTCAACACTAAAACAAAGACACACATCTGAGAGTGAGAGTGTTGATCCCAGCCTTCACCTAATTAACTACTTCAAAAATAAATAAATAATGTAAATTAAATGGAAGAAATTTCCGAGCTAAAATCTGAATCCTTTTCAGAGCAACCCATTGGCACTAATTCTGTCTGTCTAGTTTCCTAGCCCATGACTCATACCTGCTGTCTGAAATAGTTGCCTCACTGAAACTGTGATTATCCTTAGCCTACACATCACTTCATTGTCTTGGTATTCAGTTCTCTGCACAACTTGCTCACTCTCTCTGATTGCAAACCACCCTATTATGACCAGTCATTGCAAAGTGATCTGCTTAGAATAACTGCAATATTTAAAGCATGATCCCAAGAACGGATGGCTAGGACACCATCATCCCATCAACACTGCCAAAGAAAATATTTGTTTATCCAGGAAATCCATCATGAAATTTATTAGTCACAGACTTGAGATACATTTATACTCTAGCTCTCCCTGTATTGTTACCAAGGCATGTTTCACTCTCCTTTTTCCCCCTCTATCTTTCTATAATCTAGAGATAAATTTTATATTTTTAGATCACACTCAGCGATCAGGGCTCAAAAGCCTGCAGATTGTTGCACCGAAAGTGTTGCACCAAAACAACACTTTTCAGAAATCATTTTCTCTTACCGGAAGTAATTATAATACCTCTTGAATTGTTTAAATGTTTTATGAGGGACAGAAAGGTGTTTAAAAATGTGTAAACTACATCCTATTGTATTTTTCTTTTTTTCTAATTTGGAACAACAATAAAAGGCTAACATGAAAACAGGATATACATTTTCTGCATTTTAGTTTACCTCTGACTTCTCAACACCTATTGCCTCTGATTCTTTAGAATTTTCTTCTTCTCTCATTCACCTGTTTGTATTTTATTTCTAAATTCTATAAGTGATACCTACTTATTTTTGTCGAAAGAAACAGAAAAAACTAAATATCAAATATTAAAGTAATAGTTGGAACAACTTCAGAGCTAAATATGTAGAGAGGCATCTCTGTTGCCACTTGTAACTTGGTGGAAAAGTAAGAATATAAGTTTTGTGTTGTCAATATTGTTCACTTTTTACTTGTCTATATTTACTTTTTTCTGCAGTGATTGTGACGTGGTATTCTTAAAGACAAGAATAAAGAAAATAGGCATAAAAGATATTTAAAGGAAATGATACGAGGAGTTTCTTTAGTTAAAAGAATCATCCATAGCTAAGTGACCTGCTCTGTTTCCTATTTTCAATTCTGTGTTTAGGGATGGTGACCATATGTGTCATTCCAATAAATTGCACCTGGTCTGGACATATTGGTCCAGCCAGTGCCGTAGTATTAATAGCTAGATGATCCAACACTTATTAGATTTTTATCCTATTTCCAATAATAAAATTGTTTGAGGAAGCATAATTACTCTGACTCAGGACTGGGAATTTTTATCATCACACACGTGATTGAAATAGAGCTTTAAAGAAAAAATTGGCAAGGATACCATATTCCAAATTCTGCCCATTGCTTAGCATCTTCAGATGAGGAGCAGGTAGACCTTTCACATCTAGAAGGTATATATATATATATATATAGTGTATATATATTTTTTATTCCTGACAGGAATTTAACTTCTGATGCAAAACTTCCTCCTGACGATCATTCTGTGCATGGCAGCTTTCACTTCTTTATTTCTCAAGCTGTAGATGAGAGGATTCAACATGGGGATCACCGCTGTGTAGAACACTGAGACCACTTTATTGACATCCAGGGAAAAAATTGCACCTGGCCTCACGTAGATAAAGAAGAGTGTCCCGTATAAGATGGACACCGCGGTGAGATGGGAGGAACAGGTGGAAAAGGCTTTGCGCCTCCCATCGGCAGAACGGATCCTCAGGATGGCAGTAAGGATGTAAAAATAGGAGATTATAATGGTCAGGCTACTGACAACCAGTACGGCTCCAGCCACAATGAAAACTAACAATTTATTGATCCGGGTGTCAGCACATACCAAAGAAAGAAGGGGGGACATGTCACAGAAGAAATGATTGATAAT
The DNA here is from genome assembly GCF_018345385.1 of Vulpes lagopus. NCBI lineage: Eukaryota > Metazoa > Chordata > Mammalia > Carnivora > Canidae > Vulpes > Vulpes lagopus. The sequence goes on along the minus strand of NC_054834.1, from coordinate 63,378,870 downwards.
GTTGGAGCCACAAAAGGGAAGTCGGAAAGCAGCCGTCGTGTGAGTCATGGTGCTCAGAAACCCAACAGTGTAGGGTCCAACCACCAGCTGTATGCAGAGTCTCTGTGACATGGCAACAGAATATAATAATGGGTTACAGATGGCAACATAGCGATCATAGGCCATGGATGCCAGCAGAAGACACTCAATGGCCACAAAGAATCCAAAGAACCATTGCTGCAAAGCACAGCCCAGGAAGGAGATGGCCTTCTTTTCAGCGAAGAAGTCGGTGAGCATCTTGGGACCCACAACTGAAGAAAAGCAGATGTCCACGAAAGACAGGTGACTGAGAAAAAAGTACATGGGTGTGTGAAGGCGGGAATCCATCTGGATGAGAATAATCATACCCAAGTTTCCTGTCATGGTAACAAAGTAAAAAAGTAGAAAGAGCAAGAAAAGGAAGACTTGCATCCGAGGATGATACTTCAAGCCTATGAAAATAAATTCTGTGATTCTTGTATGGTTTCCATCAGCCATCGATTGTGTTGGTCTTCTAGAGTGAGAAAAACAGAAAATAGATATGCATACGACTTTAAGTTCTTTAAAAGCATAACATAATACACAAGAAAAGAAACTGTAGGCCCAATTTTGGAAAAATCGATATAAGAGACTAAATTAAATGCTAGCAAATCAAACATAGTAAAGCTCTTAAAAGCAATATGGCTTAAACGTTTTAAAGAGAAAATTAGAACTAAGAATTGGGTCACCATTAGAAAACCTGTAAAATTACTCACCACATTTACATATTAAAAGAAAATGCATTATAATTATTTCAGTAAAATTCTTTAATTTGCTAAATATGGCTCTCAAAACCACAACAACAAAGAAAAAAATCCCAAACTGCAAATGAAAAGGAATTACTTAACTCAGTAAAAAGAATCTTTCTGAAACTTCCAGAGAATATATGTGTGCAGCATAATAGAAACACTCACACTATAACCAGAAACTATATATTCTCACAATTTGTACTATTTAACATTATACTGGAGAACACATTCAAAGTACTAAACCATAAAAAAAGAAAGAAGATGTAAGAATTCTAGAAAACAGAATTAAGAAAATACTGACACTGCAGGCAAAATAGTCATCCACATAGAAAAATGTACAATAGTCAACCAATAAGATAACTTTCTTAGAAAAAATGAAACAGTTCAACAAAATAGTGAAGATCAGTGTAAGAAAGTCAATAATAATTACCTATGAGTTATAATGGAAAAACTTACATTCATTCACTCAAATTGATAAAATAGCTATAAATAAGCCTAACAAGGAATATTCTAGATTCATATAAAGAAAAATATAAATTATAGAACTTTACTGTGCAAGAGAAGAAATGCCTAAATCAGTGAAAAATACATTCCGTGTATTTTTATGTGTTTATTAAGATTCATTTCTTCCTGAGAAAGCAAAAATTAGCTAAGGCTAATTTAACAGGGAGTGAGAATCAAGAACAATTCTGATGAGCTCAAAGCAAAGCCAGGCTATGTATAAAGGGGCCAGCAACATCAGAACAGGTCTAGACTGAACAGGTAGCATGGGGTCCTGTTTCCTTGAAAACCACAAAGGTAAGATAGATGTAGAAGGTTGTATCCAGACATCCTTCATGTGGAGTTTTGTACCTGGGTAGGGAATTGAGATTGTTTTGCTCTATCAGACTGATTTAGATATTCCAGACCAGAGTAGGAGGTTTTATCTTGATGATATAATGTCAAACAAAAATTTTAGAGAGCTTGTAATTTTAGAAAATAAAGTTTCTCATCGAATAACAAATAATAAATAAAAAATAATAAAGCATTTGTCATGAGCCTCCCCCCAGAATATTGTTAGGATGCATTATAGGGAGAAATATTTTTTCCTGTTCACTTCACAATTGATTTGTGTCTATTTTTCCGACCTGAAGAATGGCCATGGAGATTCTCACTCCCAAAATCCAATACTAACTCTAGATTTTCTTTGTTTAACAAAACAGCCATGGTTTTCCCAAGGTGTGTGGTCTCCTTCATTGCAACAGGTCAAAAGCTGATTGGGTCAGGCTACAAACTTAAGGCTTTTAGGCTAACCACCACATTATATGGCAAACTTAATACAATTCCAGCCAATTGGAAAAATTAAAATGAAAATAAAATTTTTAATGAAGCAATCTGATTTTTAAGGCCGTGGAAGAGAAAAATGTTCAAAGGTAGCAAAACAGTGAAATAAGTGAATCGGAGAAGGGCAAACATTATATGGTCTCATTCATTTGGGGAATATAAGAACTAGTGAAAGGGAATAAAGGGAAAGGAGAGAAAATGAATGAGACTATCAGTGAGGGTGACAAAACATGAGAGACTCCTAACTCTGGGAAATGAACAAGGGGTAGTGGAAAGGGAGGTGGGTGGGGTTGGGGTGACTGGGTGATGGGCACTGAGGGAGGCACTTGGCGGGATGAGCAATGGGTGTTATGCTATATGTTGGCTAATTGAATTCCAATAAAGAAAATAAAAAAATTAAAAAGTAGCAAAACAATTTCAAAAAAGAAAAACAAAGAAAGGGGATGTACTATTCCAGATATGAATACTTAAAGCCATTGTACTTAAACCAATAAGATGTTGTTACTAGAACAGATGGGAGATGAATAGGAGACAGAAAAACCATAGGTAGACCTAGGCATAGATGTCAGTTCTGTATGAATAAAGGTTTCCTTTCAATGAGGAAAGATTACCCCTAAAAGAGTGTTACAATATTTGGATGACCATTCAAAAAAGTAGATAATATTGAAATTCTACTTACATCACTAAACTAAAAAGAAAAATTCTAACTATAAATATATAACATAAAACCATAAAGACTAGCATTATGATGTGTTATAGGGTTGGTCTTCCATAATAGAACATAAAAATTACCTGAAGAAAATGGTGAAAAATTTTACTGCCTCATAATTTTAAGTAGATGGATGCCAAATACGCTCCAGGTAAAAACAAGACACACAGATTGAAAAAAATACAGAGGAATATGTCACAAAGAATTAAGATCAGATCACACAAAGAACTGTCACAGATTATCCACTTAAATAGCGGTACTAGTTGTGATGCTAGGCCAACCGACATGTCACAGAGGGGACACTCAAAATCCAACAAATAGGAAAAAATTTTAATATCCCAAATAATCACAGAAACCCAACTGAGACAACAATTATATACTATTTTCACCCATCAAATTGACAAGATAGTCAGAAATGAGAAAATATAAAATGCTGACAAAGCCAGGAGACAATATAGTGGTCACAGAAGATCGGTGGCTGCAGCAGGAGCATGGCCTCTGGATGGCAGTTTTTCACTGTATCTTAAAAAAAAAATTTTTTTTTTAAGTGCATATCTGGGGACACCTTGGTGGCTCAATGGCTGAGCATCTGCCTTTGGCTCAGAGCGTGATCCCGAGGTCCTGGGATCGAGTCCTGCATCAGGCTCTCCAGTGGAGAGCCTGCTTCTCCCTCTGCCTATGTCTCTGCCTCTCTCTGTGTGTCTCTCATAAGTAAATAAATAAAATCACTTTTAAACAGTGCATATCCAATGATCCAGAAATTCCATTACTTAGTATATACCCTGAGGAAACAGAATGGAAAAACAATGATGTCCGCTTCACTGTTGCTTCAAGCAATGAAAAACTGAAGTCCACATTAATATTCTCCAAAAGACATAATAGCAAACAAACCTTGGTATAGTCATTCTGTGGAATCTTGTATGGACATTTAAAAATTAAGTAGTAGATTACCAGAGGGGAGGTGAGGAAGGAGCATGAGTAAAATAGGTAAAGGGGATGAAGAAAACATGTATTGTGACAAGCACTGAGTAATGTACAGAATTGTTGAATTATTATATTGTACACCTGAAACTAGTATAACACTATATGCTAATTATACTGGTAGAAAATTAAGTAGTAGAAACATGGCTATTTTTCCAAAATATGTGAAGGAGAAGTAAGTCACAGAATGATGGGTACACTATGGTAGTAGGAGCATTGTTAATGTTTTCTTTAATTTTAATTATTTAAGTGTGTTTCCATGTGTGTATGTATAAATAAAATAAACGTCTGGAAAGATAAGTAATAAGGAGGACTCATTAACTCTGAAAACAGGGGGACAGTGAACCAGTATGTAGGTAGGGAATCAAAGGAGACTCTAGGTTTATCTGAGATTTTAAAATTCAATGCAAGGAGAAAATGCACATGCATTACCTTTGTAATTAAAAATAATCTAGGAGTGCATGCGTGGCTCAATTGATTAAGCTTCAGACTCTTGGTTTCAGCTCAGGTCATGCAATAAATCAAGCCCTGCTTTAGACGCCCCACTCAGCGGGGAGCCTGCTAGTCCCTCTGCACCACCATCCCCCGACCACTGCACATGTGGGCTCTCTCTCTCTCTCTCTCTCTCTGTCTAAAATAATAGAATAGAATAGAATAGAATAGAATAGAATAGAATAGAATAGAATAGAATAGAATAGAATCTTTGAAAAAAAATGTAAAACAAAACCAAATAAAAGCAATCTAAAGCAATTCCTTAATTGCTTTTATTTATTATTTAATTTTATCTATTTTTATATGAAATTTATTTCAGCGTTTAAAAAGAAAAAGAGAGAAGAAAAAATAGCTATGATCAAGTGGGGGAAGAGCAACAACAGGCAAGAAAGAAATGAAGCCTCGGAGCTAGAAAGTGAGAAACAACTGCAAGCTGTGCATTTGAAGTTCAAAACTTCTGAAGTTCTAATAGGTAGAGAGAACTCTAACCCCTCCCTCACACTTTATAAATAAGAAAACTGAGTTCTTCAAGATGTCTGAGCCAGGACCACAGAGCTGGTGGCAAATACATAATCACATCCTACCTGCAGTTCTAAGTGATGCTTAGCTGCATGATACAAACCTTTAGGGTTATAATAAATATGGGACAAGGAACAAGCATTTGCAGAGTATTCCAGACTTAGGCTGTGCCCCAGGTGCTTTGCAAATGTCAGCCCGATTTCCACCCAAGCCTGGATCAGAAACATTTTGTCATCCCCACTTTACAGAGCAGGCAATTAGGGCTGTTGTCAAGTGTGGTCGGTGGTGCCTAAAGTGCACCACCAGAGTTAATATCTCATAAGAGTTATCTGAAATGAAGACACAGCCCCCTCTGAATACAGAGTCTCCATCCTTTTAAAGATGTCACTCTCCCAAGAAGGAACCTTAGGTCCCTCAGAGTGTCGACCCATTCTGCGTGCTGTTTGAGCGATGCAGAATCAGGCAATATGCATATGTGAATTTATCAGTGGAAGAGCTTTGGCTACAAAGAGAGCAATGAGGCCCCAGAGAGATTGTGTGTAGAGTCCAAGTTTACTCAAGTACAAGGGCTCTCGAACAGCTGCCGTTGTGCTCTCACAGTTCCCTCATTTTACCCCATGCTATGAGTGTCATCCTCATAAATGCAGGGCAACATTCCATATGGATGGCACCACACCTGGATAGGGTGGCCAGACCGCTCTCCTGCTGGCAGCAGTCATTGGGCTTGAAGAGGGGTTTCACTTGTCTTATAACGTCTTTGTACATCTTACAGAATTTCACATTACTTCATAATAGATTTGCTGCATTTTTTACATTCTAACCAATTATGATCTGACAGTGAAGATTTCTCTGTGTACCAAAAAAGACCACATTTTAGATGTCAGTCATTTTCATTTTCCCATAAACCCACTTATTTTGAACTTCTTGAAGAGTTAACGCAAGGGACCAAAATGGATTTTTTTTAAATGTTTTAAACTTACATTCCAATGAGTTCTTCTCCTCTTCCAAGAATTAAAATTAAAATGGAGTACAAATTGTACTCTTTTTCAGCATATATTCCCTCTTCCCACCATCATCTATGCCTCCACACAGTGAAGAGGTCAGACTTTCTTGAAATCACTTGGTTTTATTCTTAGATTTCTTCCCAAGGAACTGGTAAGATTCCACTCCAAAACACATTGTCTTTTCACTTGGATCAAAGTTTCCAGAAGTAGTTACATCATTTTTTTTGTTCTGGGAGAACTTATGTCCCAAAGCATGCCATACCTTGGGATTTGGTAAGGGGGAATTAAATTAAAATGTTACAGCTATCTTTAAACTCTAAAAAAAAAAAAATCCACTGGGATGTCAAATTACTTGTTTCCTATGACTGACTGAGTAAACTCTTTATTTCTTACCTCCTTCTTACATAAGAAAATATTTAGAATAAACTTTAGTGCCATGTTGTAACAACTGCTGAGTTTTCCCCACGAGAAGTACCACAAAATTTCTGCAACTGTTCATCTAGGGATCATTACAGTAGAGGATCAGCTCCCAGGATAGCTTAATTGGCATTGTTGATAATTAATCTTTGTTTCTAATACTCAAAGAAAACTCACTGTGAATCAGAACATATGAAGAATCTCTATCATATTCACACAGGTTTTTTTATGGGATCATGAGAGAGGTTTCACTTGCAAATGCAAGCCTGATACTATATGTTTTTCAGCTTTTGTTGATGAATAACATACGAAAAAGTGCAAAAATCTTAATGTACTGCTCATTGAATTATTGCATTGTGAGTACATCTATGTAAACCACCACCCAAGTCAGGAAATAGAACATCTCCACCATCCATAATATGTTTGTGAAATCTATCTTTTGTTGAATAAATCTCTAGTTCATGTATTTTGTTGATGCTAGCATTCCATTATATTAATATTCCACAAATAATTTATCAATTACTTTGTTGTTGGGCATTTGCCAGGTTTTAACTTTTGTGATTTTTTTCTTCAATGAGCATCTAATGAATACCATGTGTTTTGGTGTTCATGAGCAAGCATTTCTCTTGGGAATATTCCTGGAGGTGAAATTTCTTTGTTATGGGGTACATATATGTTCGTATTGACTAAGAATTTAGGAAGTCTTCCCAAATTCATTGCTTATACTTCCATAAGTACTATATGAGAGTCAGTGTTTGTCATTTTAGTCATTTTGGTGAGTGTATAGTGAGTTGGTATCTCATTGTGCCTTTAGCTTCCATTTGAGGGAGATTGAGCCATTTTGCAATATTTGTAGGTCATTTCCATAACCACTTTTATGGATCGTCTATTGAAGTGTCTTGCCCACATTTCATCACTGGATTGCCTGTCTTTCTTTAAAAGTTACAATAGTTATTCATATACTTCAGATATGTCACTTATATGCCTTGTAAATATCCTTTCCCTTCCTGTGGCTCCCATGTTTATACTCCTATGGGTAAACCTAAGTCTTTAGTGTAGTTCAGAGAATCAATATTTTTTTTGATGTTTAGCATTTTTGTAGTGTACTTTCAAAAACTGCCTACCATAAAGGTTTTCCCCAGTATTATCTTCTAAATGTCTTAATTCCTTGCCTTTCACATTTCAATCTCCAAACAATTGGAATTAATTTTAATGTGTAATGTGAGATGGGAGTAAAATTCTACTTTTTTTCCCATTCAGACATCCAATGGCTCCAACACCATTTTTTTCCAATCCTTTCTTTCCCCCCACTTCCCTGCTGTGTCACCCCTGTCATAAATGAAGTGTCCTTGTATTGGGTCTGTATGTTCTTTAATAATAAAGGTATTAGTGTGTATTTATTACCTGGATACTCTGTCCCACTGGATGGACTATTAATCTATTCTTGATCTTGTCTTTTTATTTTTTTAAGAGAGAGACAATGCAAAGGGGTAAAGGGGGAAGCCAAGGGAGAAAGAGAAAGAAAATCTTAAGCAGGATCCATTCTCAGCATGGAGCCCAATGTGGGGCTAGATCTCATGACCCAAGATCATTATCTGAGCCAAAATCAAGAGTTGGACACTTAACTGACTGAGCCACCCAGACACCCCAATCCTGTCTTAATTACTATAGTTTTGTAATTTTCCTTTGCATTTACATATAAACTTCAGAATCACAGCAACATCTTGGGAAGATTTAAGTCTGGATTCACTATAACATTGCTTCTTCAGTCCTGCAAGACCTACATTGACAGCTTCCTTTCGCACTATGGGAGCATTGTAAGATTCAAATAGACTTACTCATTTGCCATTCCCACACAGACCCATATGTCCCTCCTTCCTTATAACCCTCCTGACTTTCCCTTCTCACTTACTGAAATATTGGAAGTCAAAATTCCATCTGTTCTGCAAGGTATGGCTGCATTATAACTTCATCTAAGAAGCCTTCCCTGATCCTTATAGAAATAATCACTTTCTTTGAACTTTAACAGTACCTTTTGCTTCTCTTCTGTCTCTTAGAAATGCCACCACATATCATTCTTTTAAGGCATTATGTCCTTCTCTAATAAACACTCTAGTATGTCAAGGGTCATATCCAACTGGATTGAACTGGCATTTTCAAAAGTCCTACTAACCATGTGTCTCTATTTTCTGAGTTATTGACAAAATGAGGATGCTGATTACACAGGAAGAACCTTATAGTGAAACCAATTTACTCAAAGAGTAATTTGAAATACTGGTTTCAAAATGAAAATACACTAAAATGAATAGAAAGTGTTCATCAGAATCAATGCAAATATTGCTTTTCCAAAGTGCACTGCATGATAAAAGAGAAATGATTACCTTTTGCAGCTTTACATCAAGTTCTTTTTAGTTACATCATTTTACGAAATCTATCAGAATTATCATCTTAAACAATAACTGTCTACATCAAATTGTCCTCATTTTTGTCTGGAATAAGCAAATGTGAACCTAGAAAAAAAGTAGTATGAAAAAAGAGAATAAGTCCTGTTCCACTAATGACCTTACCCTAATTGCATGAAAAGACTAGAGCTGGCAGGGCTCAGAGCAGAGTCACAGGCACCTCCTTTATTTGGAAGATGCCTGATTTGATGCATGTGGCTCAGGCTCTCTGAAGCCTCAGACTCCCAAGCTGTAAAGTAGATCAAATAACTCATATCACAAGGGGAACTGAAATATTCAATAAAATGTTTGCAAACAGTTAGTACAGTGTGATATAGCAGATCCTCCACAAATGTATGAAATAGCATTACTATTATAGAATACAAGTCAATCGGAGAAGGACAAACATTATATGGTCTCATTCATTTGGGGAATATAAGAATTAGTGAAAAAAAAGAATTAGTGAAAAGGAATAAAGGAAAAGGAGAGAAAATGAGTGAGAGTATCAGTGAGGGTGACAAAACATGAGAGACACCTAACTCTGGAAAACGAACAAGGGGTAGTGGAAAGGGAGGTGGGCGGGGGTTGGGGTGACTGGGTGATGGGCACTGAGGGGGGCACTTGGTGGGATGAGCACTGGGTGTTATGCTATATGTTGGCAATTTGAACTCCAATAAAAATTTTTTTTTAAAAATAGTCTATACTAATCAGTGCTTTAAAATTATGTTAGTATAGAAACTACCAGAAAAAAAAAAAAAAAAACATCAGAACGGCAGATCCAGGAAAAAAATACAGACACACACATATGCAAATTAACAAAGACAAACTCGAATGTCAGTTCTTCCCTTTTACATTTAGGATAGATGTTTATTCTGTGAGCATAAGTGTAGGTGGCAAAACTCCTAAAATGGTCCTGTAAAGATCCCTAATCTTTGTCCTAATCCCAGAAATCTCTGAATACGGTGAAGTGCCACTCATATCATTATGTTATATTATATGATACAGTTAGCCTTCTAAGAGACATGACTCTGGATGAGCTCGTGGGTCCCAAGCTTTGTCCAACTGAGAGCAGAAGAGTCAGAGAGGTTGATTAAAAATGTGAGGAGAGCTAGACAAGTCACTGCTCATCTGAATCTGGAGGGGCCATGACAGAAGGCAAATGAGAAACCCTAAGGAGCTGAGAGAGGCTCCAGCTGACCACCCCTGGGGAACAGGCACCAGCCATGCAACCACAACCAACTGAATTTTCTCAAACACACAAGTGAGCTCAGAAACGAGTCTTCCCAAGAGCCTTTAGAAGGGAGCTGAGCCCTGGCAACAGTTTTGTGTCAGCCTGTGAGACCCTAAGAGAATCAGGCCATGATGGATCCAGATCCAAGACCCAGGGAAACTGCAAGGCAGTAAATTTGTGTGGTTATAACTTACTGGCTTGGAGGCAATTGGTTATGCAGCCCTAGAAAGTGACTATGGGAACATGTTCGAAAAATAATACTATTAATACTATTGAGATACAGCCGGAACAGAGAACTATTTTAGGTAAAGAGGTCCAGAGGGTCTCTTGGATGACATCACATTTGAACAGAGACTCAGGTGAGGTAAACACAGACCAGCAACACTGCCCCAGGAAGAAGAAACAGAAAGTGGAAAGGCCGCATGAGACCCCAAGAATGACTGAAGAAATCCCACAGAAGAGGCCTCTGGATGGCACACACCACTGAAGGAGAATGTGGCCTAAGCAGTGTGCTGCTACTCCCCCCAAAACACATTCAGATTGCACTAAGGCTACCAAGTCAGCTCAGCTCTTTCCATGGTTCTGTTTTGATGGCACATAGAGGCCTAGAGTGAGTAGGAAATAGACCATAATTAATCCAGCATGAGGTGCCCGGAAGATCTTACAAATTCATGCAGCAAAGAGTCACCCAATGAAAGATAACAAAGATCTTAATCAATTCTTGAAAGTGATTGCTTCTATCAGCACTTACATATTATATAATAAATCCCTTCTCCTAATAAAACAATTCATTTGTCCTCCTACTATAAACCTTGCCCATTCTCCAAACATATCATATAAAGGAATGAATAAAAGTATCCTGAGGATTAGAATCAATTAGCTTGCAAACTCTAGTGCCTGCTCCCCAACCTAGAATACCCAGAAGCATCTGTTACTATTTGGGGGAGGCACATTCTCCTTTTATGCTCCAAATAATGACCTCTAGATTCCATGGAAAGATATTCTATGAAAAGAATTTTTTCATCTTTGCCAATCCCTCCTTTTTTAAAAAGGCCTTTTTTAAAAACTACCCTTCCTAGAATATACTCTTTACACTGCCCATTCATTCTTTGATTATCTTAACATTTGTCACGGAAATCACCATATATAAGTAAATATTTTTCAATCTTTTTGTCTGTCTTTCCTTTATACTAGCCTGTAACTTCCAGAAGCGTTTTCCTCTCAGTATGAATAATACCCAGTAAAAGTGTCAGGCACATAAGAGGCATACATAAAAATTTGTTTAATTATTGAGCCTAGCATTCTTTCACTCCTATTTCCTCTTAATTAAATAACATCTTGACCCACATCAGTACCCAACATAGACACAAAAACTGGCAGAAAGCATGGTGAAAAACAAGCAAGACAAGCAAACATATGCTAGGGCCTTAGAGATGGCTTATATCCTTTAAAGAAATCCTTCAAAAGAAGACAGAGTGTGGCCCTCATTGAGTTTTAGAGTTGCACAAAAACATAATTGATCCCCTCATTCCTTAGATTTGTTGCTACATTCTAGAAAATAAAACACAGAAGTATGGTTGAAAAATATTGTACCTGGAGAAAATAAAAGTGTGACCCAAGTTATGAGGCCATGGGCAATACACTAATTCTTCATGTATGCCAGATTAAACATCTTGTAAAAATAGAATTCGCATCCTGCCTATGACACAAAATTCAATAAATCACAATACCAATACACACTTTATTTAAAAATTGAAATGCATTTTGCCTTTTACATGCATGACTCATATAACTACAGTGGCAAAATCCCAACAGTTATTACTATGAGCAGAGAGTCTTGGGGATATAAAAGGCCTCTGTAAAATGTCTGCTTCCAACGTGAAGGTAGTATTAGAGAGTACTATTGTTACATACTTCCTGAAAAACCCACTTTTTTCCATTGTCTTGATATATAATTGACCTATCACATTCTGTTAGTCCAAGGTATCAACATAATGGTTTGATATAAGTATATTTCGCAAAACGATTAGACAATACATTTAGTTAAAACAAATCACCTTATATAGTTATGTATTTTTTCCAGTGAAGAGAACTTTTAAAAGCTGCTCTCTTAAAACTTATAAATGTACAGACAGTATTGTTAACTAGAGTAACCATGTTTACATTACATTCCCAAGATGTATTTAACTTTTTTTTAAAGATTTTATTTATTTATTCATGACAGACACAGAGAGAGAGAGAGAGGCAGAGACACAGGCAGAGGGAGAAGCAGGCTCCATGCAGGGAGCCTGCCGCGGGACCCGATCCCAGGTCTCCAGGATGATATCCTGGGCCAAAGGCAGCGCCAAACTGCTGGGCCATTGGGGCTGCCCAATGTATTTAACTTTTTAATTTTTTTAATTTATTTATTCATAGAGGTGGAGGGAGAGAGATACAGAGACATAGGCAGAGGGAGAAACAGGCTCCCTGTGGAGAGCCTGATGTGGGACCCAGGATCATGCCCTGAGCTGAAGACAGACGCTCAGTCACTAAGCCACCCAGGCCTCCCATATTTATCTTATAAGTAGAAGTTTTTACCCTTTGATAATAATACACTTGTTAACAGTTTATGTTTAAAGAGTCGAGTCCCAGCTTGCAGATAATTGAGGGATCTCAATACGTTGGAAACTAAACTGTCAAGTCACTAATTAAGATTCTAGCATTTAGACAGGATTTAACAGATACCTCTCCTATCCTATTCACAGGCGATGGAAATATTTTCAAAGCATTGGGGCTCAATAATCCCCTTATCTCATTTTAAAGATTTAAAACTCCTTCCTGATCAATGACAAGAAACTTGTAATCTGAAGACTTCATGTGATATTTCAATGACACAGAGTAATAAAGGGTACATCTCAACCTAAAGTAGGACTCCCATTGCTCAGCCCATGTTCTTTCTTCTTGCATATATATCAGCTCTCAATCTGTAGTATAAATGAGATCTAGTTTATCTACTCATGAGAAACTGCTTCTTCTCAAACGTCCTTCTGAATGAATCCTTGACCTCTCTGTTTCTCAGGCTGTAGATAAGGGGGTTCAACATAGGAGTCACAGATGTATAGAACACTGAAACCACTTTATTGATGTCCAGGGAGAAACTAGAACTGGGGCGTACGTAGATAAAGAAGAGTGTCCCATACAAGATGGAGACAGCTGTCAGGTGTGAAGAGCAAGTGGAAAAGGCTTTGTGCCTCCCCGCAGCAGAGCGGATCCTCAGGATAGTGATGACAATGTAAGTGTAGGAAACTAGGATGATCACACCACTGAGCACACCTAGAGCTCCAGCCAAGATGAAAAGTAGAAACTGATTGACCTGGGTGTCTGCACATGCCAAGGACAGAACAGGAAGAAGGTCACAGAAGAAGTGATTGATGATTTGGGGGCCACAATAAGGTAGGTTAAAGGCTAAAGTTGTGTGGGTCATGGTGCTCATCAGACCCATGGCATAAGGTCCTACCACTAGCTGCACACAGACACGCTGGGACATAATGAGTGTATACAACAAGGGCTTACAGATGGCCATATACCGGTCATATGCCATGGAGGCCAGGAGAAAACACTCAGTCACTACAAACTGACCAAAAAAACAGATCTGAGCAGCACAACCAAAAAAGGAGATTACTTTTTTCTCCACAAAGATATCAGTCAACATCTTAGGACCAATGGCAGAAGAAGAGCAGACATCCACAAAGGACAAGTGGCTAAGAAAAAAGTACATAGGCGTGTGGAGTCGGGGATCCAACCAAATGAGGGTGATCATTCCCACATTTCCCAGAAGAGTGACAAGATAAACCAAGAGAAATATCACAAAGAGAACAACCTGGTGCTGGAATTGATTTGTTAAGCCCACAAAAAAAAATTCAGTCACCAAAGTCTGATTTCCATAATCCATCCTCTGATTCAATCTGTAATGAGAAAGAGAAAGATTCTTCTTTGCTATCAATTTGTAATTAAATTTAAGATGAATTTAACTTCTATTTTTTTCAGTTAAAAAGGATAACCTGACACCAACTCTCTTGAATTCTATATTGGATGATCATGCAATCCATTTGCAAACTATTTGCGTAATACAGGTAAGTCACTAAACTTCACAGAGCTCTTTAGTTTCTTCCACACAAGCAGATTTTTTTAATAGAATCATAGAATTTTAACCTTAGAAGTGAAAATTGAGGATTATCTAAGGCAAGTCCTCTAACTGCACCAGATTACATTTCTAAAAATCCCTACATTGTAAGAAGTATACTTTAAGAAACATTTTATAGAAAAGAAAAATACTGTGTGAATTTGATGAATTCAGGAAAATACCTTCTCTCAGTCTAGATGAAAGGCATTAGGAATGTAACTTCTCCACCAATTCCTTTAGATTTTAGATAGTTGGTCATGTTGTCTAAAATATATTCCTGTGATGTCTAAGAAGGAAGACAAGCTCAGACAAGGGAAGATGGCTTTGACCAAGGATCAAAATCTTCCACCGAATTTCCTCAGTGACCTCTTCTCCCAAACACCTACAATCCTCTTGTCATTGGTTTATGTACCCATTGGCCTCATCAAACTCCATCAGATGTTTTAGTGCATCGAAGAAGAAACTAGTTCTTAAATATTGAGTAAGTCTTGTAACCAATAAGCATTAATAGGAGCTGCAAAAGAAAAGTAGTAATTTAAGAATGAAAAGGACACATCTGGGAATTTATCCCAGAGAAATGAAAACTTATGTCCACATAAAAGCCCGTATAATTTTGTTCACAGAAGCTTTCATCATAATGGCCACACATGTGAAACAACCAAAATGTCCTATAATATGTAAATGGTTCAACAATATTAGTATATCATACTATGGAATACTAGTCAATAAGAAAGAAGGGGGGAAATATGGTATACACAAGAGCTTAAATGGTTGGATCTCCAGGTCATTACACTGAGTACTGAGTTAAAAAAAAAAAAAAAAGCCAATCTCAAAAATTCAGAATTCTATAATCATGAAATTTTTTAACCATCTCAACATGGTAAAATTATAGAGATGGAGAATAGGTTATTGGTTACCTGGATTAGGAAAGGGAGGAAGAGTGGAGGTGTGACTATAAAAGTGTAGCCCAGAGGCATTCTATGTAGCGATGGACCAGTTCTGCAGCCTGATTGCTGTGTGGGTTAAACAAATGACATAGAACAAAACACATCACACTGATACCAATTTCCCAGATTTGATGTTGTGCTGTAGTTGGTAAGATGTAACACTGAGGGAACTTGAGGGAAGGGTATGTGAGCCTCTCTGTACTATCTTTGCAACTTCCCATGAATCTGTATTTTGGAATATTTTTTAAAGGAATAAATGAATGAAAAAATGGGAAGTGAGAGGAAGGGGAAATAAAAATTGAACCCCAAAAATGGGCAATTGAGGAAGGGAGGCACATGTTTTGGACACTTTGAGATAATCACAAGGATTCCGACAGCACAATCACATAAAAATATCAATGGGCTGTGCAGCAGCAGAAGTATCAACAGAAATCTGTCAACAGTTTCTCCTAGCAAGAAAACTTGAAAAGGGTTTTTCTTAATAGGAAAATAATGAAATGAAAATCCACTGATTTTCTGTGGTCTCAGAGGAAATGGAGCTTGGAAAGAAAAGGCCTGGAGAGGTGGAATCCAAGATTAGTCAGGAAAACTGTACCCCATGGACGCCTGGGTGCTCAGGGGTTGAGTGTCTGCCTTTGGCTCAGGTCATGATCCCTGCGTCCTGAGATCAAGTCCCACATCAGGCTCCCCACAAGGAAACTGCTTCTCTCTCTGTCTCTGCCTTTTTCTCTCTGTGTCTCTTATGAATAAATAAAAAATTTAAAAAAAGAAAAACTGTATTTCAGTATCAAGATGTTCAAGAATGTAATATTTTTTTCTTTTTTTTAAGATTTTATTTATGTATTCATGAGAGACAGAGAGAGAGAGAGAGGCAGAGACACAGGCAGAGGGAAAAGCAGGCTCCATGCAGGGAGCCCGATATGGGACTCAATCCCTGGAGTCCAGGACCACACCCTGGGCCAAAGGCAGGCGCTAAACCTATAGGCCACCCAGGGATCCCCAATATTTTCTAAATATACAAACTCATCGCAGGTCATTGATATTTATATTTGCAATTTACTCAAGAAAGATGTGTATGAAAACAATAGTTCATAACTGTCAAAATGCATATTACCTTATTTTTCCCAATCCAAAAATTCTAACACATAGAAATCATGATCCTAGATATGCATATGAGTTTTGGTGTGAGCAACATGGAATTCAGGTCAGTAGATTCTTATAAGACCCAGCATAGGGGTGCCTGGGTGATCTAGGCAGTTATGCATCTGCCTTTGGCTCAGGTCAAGATCCTGGGGTCCTGGGATCAAGGCCCAAGTTGGTTTCACTGCTCAAAGGGGAACCTTCTCTATCTGCCCCTCTCCCCACTATATTCTCTCTCACTCTCTCTCAAATAAATAAATAAATCTTAAAAAACAAACAAAAAAAAAGACCAAATGTAGGGAAAGGAAAGAAGAGACAGAAAAGCCAAAGCCTCTTAATTCTAATATCCATTATGGCTCATTTATGAGCCATAAATCCAATAGCACATTTCACTATCTCTATGCCAAACATCCAATTCAACCAACAGGTACATTCAAGTTAGTATATTTAAACCAAGTTAGTGGGGGGAGGGGCAAGATGGCGGAGGAGTAGGGTCTCCAGGTCACCTGTCCTCAGCAAATTACCTAGAAAACCATCCAATCATCCTGAAAACCTACGAATTCGGCCTGAGATTTAAAGAGAGAACAGCTGGAACGCTACAGTGAGAAGAGTTCGCGCTTCTATCAAGGTAGGAAGACGGGGAAAAAGAAATAAAGAAACAAAAGGCCTCCAAGGGGGAGGGGCCCCGAGGAGCCGGGCTGAGGCCGGGGCGAGTGTCCCCAGGACAGGAGAGCCCCGTCCCGGAGGAGCAGGAGCTGCACCGACCTTCCCCGCGGAAAGGCCTCCCGGGGAGTTGGAGCAGGATCCCCAGGAGGGCGGGGATGCCCTCGGGCTCCCTGGGACACTAACAGAGGAACTGCGCCCCGGGAGATGCGCCGAGCTCCCTAAGGGCTGCAGCGCGCGGCGGGACCCGGAGCAGCTCGGAGGGGCTCGGCGGCGGCTCCGCGGAGGGGGCTGCGGGGCTCCGGGAACAGCTCAGCGGCGGCGGCTCGGGCGGAGGAAGAAGCTCCGCGCGGAGGGGGCTGCGCGGCTCCGGGAACAGCTGGGAGGGGCTCGGGCGGCGGCTCCGCGGAGGGGGCTGCACCGCCAGGAGCGCGAATCCAGCAGCGCAGGCCCCGGAACACAGGGCGCCGGGACACAGCCCAGGATCCGGCCTCCCCGGGACAGGCAGAGGCCGGGAGGGCCCAGGACAGCAAGGACGCTCCTGCCTGGAGCTGAGCAGATCAGCTGCCCCGCCCCGGAGCCCCCAGGCCCTGCAGACAGAGAGCCCCGGAGCTACTGCGGGGGCTGACTCCAGGGTCCCAGAGCTGCCCCCGCCACTGTGGCTTCCTCCCGGGGCCTCACGGGGTAAACACCCCCCACTGAGCCCTGCACCAGGCAGGGGCAGAGCAGCTCCCCCAAGTGCTAACACCTGAGAATCAGCACAGCAGGCCCCTCCCCCAGAAGACCAGCGAGACGGACCAGTTCCAAGGGAAGTCAAGGGACTTAAAGTATACAGAATCGGAAGATACTCCCCCGTGGTTTTTTTTGTTTTTGTTTTTGTTTTGTTTTGTTTTGTGCTTTTTTTTTTCTCTCTTTCTTCTTGATTTCTGATTGCTTCCCCCACCCCCCCTTTTTTTCTTTTTTCTCCTTTCTTTTTCTTTCTTTTTCTTCTCTTTTTCCCCTATTTTTTTCTTCTTTCTCTTTTTTCTTTTTCTCTTTTTTTCCTTCTCTCTCTTTTTCTCCTTTTCCCAATACAACTTGTTTTTGGCCACTCTGCACTGAGCAAAATGACTAGAAGGAAAACCTCACCTCAAAAAAAAGAATCAGAAACAGCCCACTCTCCCACAGAGTTACAAAATATGGATTACAATTCAATGTCAGAAAGCCAATTCAGAAGCACTATTTTACAGCTACTGCTGGCTCTAGAAAAAACCATAAAGGACTCAAGAGACTTCATGACTGCAGAATTTAGATCCAATCAGGCAGAAATTAAAAATCAATTAAATGAGATGCAATCCAAGCTAGAAGTCCTAAAGACGAGGGTTAACGAGGTGGAAGAACGAGTGAGTGACATAGAAGACAAGTTGATGGCAAAGAGGGAAACTGAGGAAAAAAGAGACAGGCAATTAAAAGACCATGAGGATAGATTAAGGGAAATAAATGATAGCCTGAGGAAGAAAAACCTACATTTAATTGGGGTTCCCGAGGGCGCCGAAAGGGACAGAGGGCCAGAATATGTATTTGAACAAATCCTAGCTGAAAACTTTCCGAATCTGGGAAGGGAAACAGGCATTCAGATCCAGGAAATAGAGAGATCCCCCCCTAAAATCAACAAAAACCGTTCAACACCTCGACATTTAATAGTGAAGCTTGCAAATTCCGAAGAT
Organism: Vulpes lagopus; assembly: GCF_018345385.1. Lineage (NCBI taxonomy): Eukaryota > Metazoa > Chordata > Mammalia > Carnivora > Canidae > Vulpes > Vulpes lagopus. The sequence continues at coordinate 63,360,329 of NC_054834.1, read as the reverse complement.
AAGGAGAAGATCCTTAAAGCAGCAAGAGAAAAAAAGTCCCTGACTTTTATGGGGAGGAATATTAGGGTAACAGCAGACCTCTCCACAGAGACCTGGCAGGCCAGAAAGGGCTGGCAGGATATATTCAGGGTCCTAAATGAAAAGAACATGCAACCAAGAATACTTTACCCAGCAAGGCTTTCATTCAAAATGGAAGGAGAGATAAAGAGCTTCCAAGACAGGCAGCAACTGAAAGAATATGTGACCTCCAAACCAGCTCTGCAAGAAATTTTAAGGGGGACTCTTAAAATTCCCCTTTAAGAAGAAGTTCAGTGGAACAATCCACAAAAACAAGGACTGAATAGATATGATGACACTAAACTCATATCTATCAATAGTAACTCTGAATGTGAACGGGCTTAATGACCCCATCAAAAGGCGCAGGGTTTCAGACTGGATAAAAAAGCAGGACCCATCTATTTGCTGTCTACAAGAGACTCATTTTAGACAGAAGGACACCTACAACCTGAAAATAAAAGGTTGGAGAACCATTTACCATTCAAATGGTCCTCAAAAGAAAGCAGGGGTTGCCATCCTTATATCAGATAAATTAAAATTTACCCCGAAGACTATAGTGAGAGATGAAGAGGGACACTATCTCATACTCAAAGGATCTATCCAACAAGAGGACTTAACACTCCTCAATATATATGCCCCGAATGTGGGAGCTGCCAAATATTTAAACCAATTAATAACCAAACTCAAGAAATACCTTGATAATAATACACTTATACTTGGTGACTTCAATCTAGCTCTTTCTACCCTGGATAGGTCTTCTAAGCACAACATCTCCAAAGAAACGAGAGCTTTAAATGATACACTGGACCAGATGGATTTCACAGATATCTACAGAACTTTACATCCAAACTCAACTGAATACACATTCTTCTCAAGTGCACATGGAACTTTCTCCAGAATAGACCACATACTGGGTCACAAATCGGGTCTGAACCGATACCAAAAGATCGGGATAGTCCCCTGTATATTCTCAGACCATAATGCCTTGAAATTAGAACTTAATCACAACAAGAAATATGGAAGGACCACAAACACGTGGAGGTTAAGGACCATCCTGCTAAAAGATGAAAAGGTCAACCAGGAAATTAAGGAAGAATTAAAAAGATTCATGGAAACTAATGAAAATGAAGATACAACCGTTCAAAATCTTTGGGATGCAGCAAAAGCAGTCCTGAGGGGGAAATACATCGCAATACAAGCATACATTCAAAAACTGGAAAGATCTCAAATTCAAAAGCTCACCTTACACATAAAGGAACTAGAGAAAAAGCAACAAATAGACCCCACCCCTAGCAGAAGAAGAGAGTTAATTAAAATTCGAGCAGAACTCAATGATATCGAGACCAAAAGAACTGTGGAACAGATCAACAGAACCAGGAGTTGGTTCTTTGAAAGAATTAATAAGATAGATAAACCATTAGCCAACCTTATTAAAAAGAAGAGAGAGAAGACTCAAATTAATAAAATCATGAATGAGAAAGGGGACATCACTACCAACACCAAGGAAATACAAACAATTTTAAAAATATATTATGAACAGCTGTACGCCAATAAATTAGGAAATCTAGAAGAAATGGACGCATTCCTGGAAAGCCACAAACTACCAAAACTGGAGCAGGAAGAAATAGAAAACCTGAACAGGCCAATAACCAGGGAGGAAATTGAAGCAGTCATCAAAAACCTCCCAAGACACAAGAGTCCAGGGCCAGATGGCTTCCCAGGGGAATTCTATCAAATGTTTAAAGAAGAAATCATACCTATTCTACTAAAGCTGTTTGGAAAGATAGAAAGAGATGGAGTACTTCCAAATTCGTTCTATGAGGCCAGCATCACCTTAATTCCGAAACCAGACAAAGACCCCACCAAAAAGGAGAATTACAGACCAATATCCCTGATGAACATGGATGCAAAAATTCTCAACAAGATACTAGCCAATAGGATCCAACAACACATTAAGAAAATTATTCACCATGACCAAGTAGGATTTATCCCTGGGACACAAGGCTGGTTCAACACTCGTAAAACCATCAATGTGATTCATCATATCAGCAAGAGAAAAACCAAGAACCATATGATACTCTCATTAGATGCAGAGAAAGCATTTGACAAAATACAGCATCCATTCCTGATCAAAACCCTTCAGAGTGTTGGGATAGAGGGAACTTTCCTCGACATCTTAAAAGCCATCTACGAAAAGCCCACAGCAAATATCATTCTCAATGGGGAAGCACTGGGAGCCTTTCCCCTAAGATCAGGAACAAGACAGGGATGTCCACTCTCACCACTGCTGTTCAACATAGTTCTGGAAGTCCTCGCCTCAGCAATCAGACAACAAAAAGACATTAAAGGCATTCAAATTGGCAAAGAAGAAGTCAAACTCTCCCTCTTCGCCGATGACATGATACTCTACATAGAAAACCCAAAAGCCTCCACCCCCAGATTGCTAGAACTCATACAGCAATTTGGTAGCGTGGCAGGATACAAAATCAATGCCCAGAAATCAATGGCATTTCTATACACTAACAATGAGACTGAAGAAAGAGAAATTAAGGAGTCAATCCCATTTACAATTGCACCCAAAAGCATAAGATACCTAGGAATAAACCTAACCAAAGAGGTAAAAGATCTATACCCTAAAAACTATAGAACACTTCTGAAAGAAATTGAGGAAGACACAAAGAGATGGAAAAATATTCCATGCTCATGGATTGGCAGAATTAATATTGTAAAAATGTCAATGTTACCCAGGGCAATTTATACGTTTAATGCAATCCCTATCAAAATACCATGGACTTTCTTCAGAGAGTTAGAACAAATTATTTTAAGATTTGTGTGGAATCAGAAAAGACCCCGAATAGCCAGGGGAATTTTAAAAAAGAAAACCTTAGCTGGGGGCATCACAATGCCAGATTTCAGGTTGTATTACAAAGCTGTGGTCATCAAGACAGTGTGGTACTGGCACAAAAACAGACACATAGATCAATGGAACAGAATAGAGAACCCAGAAGTGGACCCTGAAATGTACGGTCATCTAATATTCGATAAAGGAGGAAAGACTATCCATTGGAAGAAAGACAGTCTCTTCAATAAATGGTGCTGGGAAAATTGGACATCCACATGCAGAAGAATGAAACTGGACCACTCTCTTGCACCATACACAAAGATAAACTCAAAATGGATGAGAGATCTAAATGTGAGACAAGATTCCATCAAAATCCTAGAGGAGAACACAGGCAACACCCTTTTTGAACTTGGCCACAGTAACTTCTTGCAAGATACATCCACGAAGGCAAAAGAAACAAAAGCAAAAATGAACTATTGGGACTTCATCAAGATAAGAAGCTTTTGCACAGCAAAGGATACAGTCAACAAAACTAAAAGACAACCTACAGAATGGGAGAAGATATTTGCAAATGACATATCAGATAAAGGGCTAGTTTCCAAAATCTATAAAGAACTAATTAAACTCAACACCAAAGAAACAAACAATCCAATCATGAAATGGGCAAAAGACATGAAGAGAAATCTCACAGAGGAAGACATGGACATGGCCAACAAGCACATGAGAAAATGCTCTGCATCACTTGCCATCAGGGAAATACAAATCAAAACCACAATGAGATACCACCTCACACCAGTGAGAATGGGGAAAATTAACAAGGCAGGAAACAACAAATGTTGGAGAGGATGCGGAGAAAAGGGAACCCTCTTACACTGTTGGTGGGAATGTGAACTGGTGCAGCCACTCTGGAAAACTGTGTGGAGGTTCCTCAAAGAGTTAAAAATAGACCTGCCCTACGACCCAGCAATTGCACTATTGGGGATTTACCCCAAAGATTCAGATGCAATGAAACGTCGGGACACCTGCACCCCGATGTTTCTATCAGCAATGGCCACAATAGCCAAACTGTGGAAGGAGCCTCGGTGTCCATCGAAAGATGAATGGATAAAGAAGATGTGGTTTATGTATACAATGGAATATTACTCAGCAATTAGAAACGACAAATACCCACCATTTGCTTCAACGTGGATGGAACTGGAGGGTATTATGCTGAGTGAAATAAGTCAATCGGAGAAGGACAAACAGTGTATGTTCTCATTCATTGGGGGAATATGAATAATAGTGAAAGGGAATATAAAGGAAGGGAAAAGAAATGTTGGGAAATATCAGGAAGGGAGACAGAACATAAAGACTCCTAACTCGGGGAAACGAACTAGGGGTGGTGGAAGGGGAGGAGGGCGGGTGTTGGAGGGGAATGGGTGACGGGCACTGAGGTGGACACTTGACGGGATGAGCACTGGGTGTTTTTCTGTATGTTGGTAAATTAAACACCAATAAAAGTTAATTAAAAAAATAAAATAAAATAAAATAAAATAAACCAAGTTAGTTTACTTAAACTAAACATTTGACTTGTACCAAATTATTTTTCACAGGAAGCTTGAAGGTGATGCTTTTCCAGGAGCCTAAACTCATTCCTTTTATATTTAGAACCCCTGAAGGCAATTTACGAAATCACCTAATGCACCTATCTGAAGAAACATGCCCTAGACCGATTGCCTATCTATGTCACAGTAAATTATGAAAGTAGCATTCTCTGATATAAAAACCAATTACCCTACAAAGGTAGACTGATCATTCTTCTCAACTCTTCCAGGTGTCTAGGAAGACACACAATGCAGTGATACCATCTTGAAATCTGGGCCTTCCACTCACACTTCAAAAAGGCATTTATTGTCTCAATATGCCCAACACACAGCAGACGTTTTTCTAAAGAGTTGTTGTGTATGTAAGAGCCAATTCCCTTAAGGAACAAAAAGCTCAGGAGATAGGGACTATAGAGAAAATATTAAAGTTATTTCAAGAAATAAATATTGTTACTTGAATCCATTGTAATTAAAAAAAAAAACAAACCTATCTCTCCCTTTGGGACCACCCACACACACACTTCGAAATCCAGGTATATTTTGGGGTCTGTTGCTGTTGTTGTTTTAAAGATTTTATTTAGTCATTTATTTATTTTAGAGAAAGAGAGAAACAGAAAGAGCATGGGGGGAGGGGACAGAGGAGGAAGGAGAGAGAATCCCAAATGACTCTGTGCTAAGTGTGAAGCCCCACACAGGGCTCAATCTCAGACCCCAAAATCATGATCTGAGCTGAAATCAAGAGTCAGATGCTCAAATGAGCCACCCACATACCGCAAAATCCAGCTTTGAGCTTGCAACAGCTACATGATGACCACCTTTGGCAGTGTGAAAGTTGGGGAACCTAAAATAGAGCCTTGCTTCAGAGAGATTATAATCAGAAGGTGTTTGGAAACACTGCAGCATGCGAGACCCATATGATAGGACCATGAGTTACCAGGACAGCAGGATCATTGTAGCCTGAAGGTTTGAAAATAGTCTCTTGGATGTGATTAGTCTCAAAGGGAAGTAAGATATAGGCAAATAAAAATGAGATGGAGGTGCCTATGCAGCAAAGAAGAGCCATAAATTTAGACAGCATTTTTGAAAGACAAAAGTAGTCCACATTGGCTATATAAAAAATTCAAATATAAGGGTAGGAAAATGATTGGGGTCTCAAAATTCATAAAAATCTTTAACGTCAAGCAAAGGAGTTTGAATTTCTTTCTGTAAGCAATGAGGAATCTTTCAAAGTATTTCAGAAAACAGATGAGATCAATTTATTCACAAAAAAAGTTGAAACAGGGCATTAATCTTGTCACAGGAGATGTTTACTACATGCTGGGCACTCTTCAAAGTGCTTTGAGAGTATTAACCCATTCAGACATCATAAGAGCTCAGTGGAGGAGATGAAAAGAAAGGTCTGGATTCTCCTACCTCTCATCAGGACACTCAGTCCACTTTCTATTCTGGGAATGAGCAAAGCAGGATTCTACCTCAGAATCTTCCTCTCTCTTCCTTCCTTCTGCTTCTAGTGCATTTCTCTCCAGATATCTGCACAATTTTCTTCTTCACCTCATTCAGATTTCTGTTCATCATAAAGGCCATCTTCAATCATCCTTTGTAAAAGAGTAGAGCTAATCCCACCCCAACCATCACCTGCCTTCCCTCTTACACAGTTTTTTCTTCAAAACAATTACCATTACATAACACTGAATTTTTATCATATCATACCATCCTATAACAAGTATGGATTTTGTTAGTTTTTCTACACTTTACCCCCAGCTTCTGGGATAGTGCTCTAAAGAGTAAATGTTCAATAAATATTTTTAAACAAATGAGTGAATAAGTCATAATTTTAAGAATCTGACTGTAGGAAGAAAAATTGGGAGATTAATCTAACTTCTTCAAAGGGTTGGGTAATGTGAACATTCTGTAATAATGGAAAAGAATTAGGTTGTTTCTTTGAGAGATCTTCCCAGGAAAATCAAATTTGAATGGACAGAAGTTTGTTCTGGATGGGAGAGGGAAGAAGTGAACAAAGATTGAATTCTAAGTGCCAGACTTTGGACAATGCTTGTATAACTACATGACCTCCACTGCCTGGTTGGCCCTTGACTTCTTCCAATATACACCTCCTGGAATTCATTTCCGCCAAGGTCATGACTGATCCAAACGTGATCTCATCACACAGATCATTGGGCTTTAGAGATACAAATCCATTTCTACCACAATTTCTACCATCTTTAGAAAAGACACGAGGGCACTAGTATCACTAATATTAGTGGTATCTCTCTTCTCTAGACCAGATTGCAGTAGGAAACAATGTTACAGAAACATAGAGCTAGCTGATGGCCATAGTGACGGGGATCTGTGGGTGGCTCAGCAGTTTAGCACATGCCTTTGACCCAGGGTGTGACCCTGGAGTCCCAGGATTGAGTCCCACATTGGGATCCCTACATGGAGCCTGCTTCTCCTTCTGCCTATGTCTCTTATGAACAAATAAATAAAATCTTAAAAAAAAAAAAAAAGACCAAGTAGTGCAACTGCTGGGTAGTAGGTTCTATACACAGGTTTATATATTGTAATATAACTGCCATCTGTATGTCTTCTTTGGAAAAATATCTATTCAAGTCTTCTGCTCATTTCTTAACTGGATTATTTGTTTTGCATGTTGAGTTTGAGAGGTTCTTTATAGGTTTGGGATACTAACCCTTTATCAGATATGTCATTTGCAAATATCTTCTCCCATTACACAGGTTATCTTTTAGTTTTGTTGATTGTTTCCTTTGCTCTGCAGAAGTTTTTATCTGGATGAAATCCCAATACTTCATTTTTGCTTCTGTTTTCCTTGCCTCCAGCAACGTGTCTGGTAAGAGATTGCTATGGCCAATATCACAGAGGCTGCTGCCTGTTCTCTGAGACTTTGATGGTTTGCTTGAAGCAAACCTAAGAGACTGTTAACTATAGGGAACAAAAGAACAAACTGCTGGTTACTGGAGGGAAGATGGGTGGGAGATGGGCTAAGTGGGTGATGGGGATTAAGGAGAGCACTTGCTGTGATGAGTACTAGGTATTGTATGTAAGTAATGAATCACTAAATTCTACTCCCAAAATCAATACTACACAATATATTAACTAACCAGAATTCAAATAAAAACTTGAAACAAAAATAAATACAAAATAATCTATTTAAATGTTATAGGTTGGAATGTAATAAGTGTGATGAATAATAGAAAAAGGTTTGACCAGAGCAAAGGGAATATAAGTTTCCTAGTGGGGTAGCGATGATTAAAAATTCAATGTTATATAACTTAGAGTAATTCTTATTGAGAAAATTATCTCCAAGCCAAGGCAGAGAGGTGAGGCATTCCCCAGGCATATGTTGGAAGATGAGAGCTCTCAGCCAGAAAGAACATTATTGCAAAAACCAGGAAGAGATTTTAGACTTTTAGTTCTGCAGGTAAGGATATTAGAAGTCATTCTTCCTAATAAGTAAAAAGCTAAAGATACAGAAGAATCAATAACTCTTCTTGGATCTGTAAGACAAGGGAGGACACAGGGCAAACCACTACCCCCAAGACTGGAAAGAGAGGTGAAAGCAGAGAGTCACAGTTTACTCACAAGAGGAAACTGCCATTGGAACCAGTGCCTGGATAGGAAAACCTGAACAACAGAGTGAGATTCATCTCTAGGGTCTCAAAGTAGGTCCCGATAGTAAATGTAAGAGAAAAATCCCCTTGTGCTTCCATCAGGGGAGAAGAGGAAGCATCCTGAAACCCATCAGAGGCTCTGTACTCCTGCCTCAGGAGAAACTAGTTAACCACACAATCCCCTGCTCAGGTACTCTCAGAGCCTGATGAATCTGGGGAAGGGAAATGGCCAACATCAGTCTCCTCTAGCCTTCCATGTGGAGGAAGGAAATAACCCACTCCAGTCCAGTCTGATCATCCTGTCCCAACTTACAAGGGAGAGAAAAAAAAAAAAACACTGAGAAACACTTGTGAAGTTCACAATGCAGAGGCATAGCTCCACCAAAAGCTTGAGACCTAATCAGAGGACTACAGATCACTCCTCGCCCTCCATACCTTGCCACCACCTTGCTAAAGGCCTCTTTATAGCCACCCCTGTTACCTGGAGCATCACATCTGGTTACCAAGAAAAAATTACATGGCAGTTACGGAAAGGCAAATAAATGATCTGAAGAGACAATAAGCATCAGAACCAGACATGGTAGAGATGTAAGAATTATCAGGCCAGGAATTTAAATCAACTATGATTAAAATGCTGGAGATCAAAAACACTGTAACCAAAATGAAGAATGCCTTTGATGGACTCAGTAGACTGGACACAGCCAAGGAAAGAATCAATGAGCCTGAGGACAGAGCAATAGAAACTTCAAAAACTTGTAAAAGGAAAGTGAACAAAGACCAAAAAAAAAAAAAGAAGAAGAAGAAGAAGAAAAAAAAAAGGAACAGAGACAAATATCTAAGGAAGGTCTTTGGGGCAACAACTGCAAAAAGTGTAACATATACATGATGGGAATATCAAAAGATAAAAGAGGAAGGAATAGAAGAAATATTTGGAGAGTGTCTGGGTGGCTCAGTCAGTTGAGCGTTTGACTCTGGTTTTCGGCTCATGATCTCAAGGTCATGAGATTAAGCACTGCATCAGGCTCTGTGCTCAGTAGGAGTGTGCTTCAGATTCTCCCTCTCCCTCTTCCCCTTCCCCTCAACATTCTCCCTCTCTCTCAAATAAATCAATCTTAAAAAAAAATAAAAAGATTTGAAACTAATTATTTTCCCCCAATTAAACTTAGACACAAAGGATACCTGAGTGTCTCAGTGGTGTCTGAGTGTCTGCTTTCATCTCAGGGAGTGATCCTGGGGTCTTGGGATGGAGTCCCACATTGGGCTCCCTGAAGGGAGCCTGCTTCTCCCTCTGCCTCTGTCTCTGCCTCTCTGTGTCTCTCATGAATAAATACATAAAATCTTTTTTAAAAAAATTAGACACAAAACCATAGCTCCAGGGAGCTCAAAGAACACCAAGCAAATAAATGCCAGGAAAACTATACCCAGGCACAGAAAATCAAAACTAAGAAAAAAAAATCTTGGAAGATACCAGAGACAAAAATGCCTCATCTATAGAGAAACAAAGCTAAGAATTACATCCAGCTTCTCAGAAATGCCATATAAAAATCCATGGCCTTCTGCCAGGAGCTGATACTACAGTTTGGGAGATTTTGGTGAGTGGAGGCCTTAACTGACAGACAACTTCCCTCTGATATTGGGGCTAATTCACTTTTTCTTTACAAAATGAGGAGAACCACTTAAAGATTTTCAGGGTGAACAAACAAAAAAAACGCACCTACAATGAATTTCTGTCACTGCTCTGTAGGAAAAAATCTGTTGGGAACATTTCTTACCAATAAAAACAAAATAAAAATCTAGTTTAAGATGCACGGTGTTACACCTATAAAATCTAAAGGAAAAGAACATGGTGCCATAAGAACAAAATACAGAGGGTAGGCTCTAATTGGCCCTGTCTCTGAGAATCACTTCCTTAGGGTGAGTCTCTAAGGGGCAGTAACACTTACACAGTATGTGAAAAACGAGTAGCTAATCCACATGAATATGGTAGGAAGAGAATTCTAGACAGAATACATTAGATCAGAACAGCAATAACGAGAGCTAGAGGAAGACAGTTGGTTTGAATATATTTGCATATGCTTGGAAAAGGACCATAGAGCAGTTCAAGAAATTTATAATCATCACTTGCTGCCTGCTGTTCTCCTCCCAACCCCCATTCAATAGGATGTGCATCATGCATGTTTAAGAAGCCATTAAAATGGCAGAAAATACTTCAGCTCTCATACTAGGAAATTACTATCTCACAGGTGACAGATTTGAGACATGTAATGGAGATGCAGAATAGAGTCATTTTAAGACAAAGTCTGACGAGGAAGAAACTGTTGATCATTCTAGATAAAAACACATGTCCCTTTGGCACACCTAAGCCCAAGTCTCAACAACTCTGAGTAGTACGGTACTGGGAAATTTCAGAAAACTGACAATTAACAAAATTAATCATTCATAATCTTCGACCTAACTATCTTATATTTGGAAGTCTGGGTTACAGGTATATAAATACCAGACACCAATATTGGGATATCATTTGTAGGGGGAATAAAAGGAAATACGCTGAATTTGTAACGCTAGGAGAAGCATACATTCTTTCTATGAAATGTTGTGCTACAACAAGTATAAAATGGATCTATTTAACATGGATCTATTTAAGATAACATTTGGTTTACTTTTCAAAGTTCACCATTTGCACTGGGTCATTTTGATTTTAGCATTTTTTAAATCATTTTGATGCTTTTAATAAGGAGAAAACCTACCACCTTGTATAAAAATTATAGACCAGAGGGGAGGTTGGAGGGAGAAAATACTGATCCTTATAGGGAAAAACTAAGAGACTGAAGCACAGAGTTGCTAAGAATATCTCCATTTTATTTGGGGTTTTTTTTTTACATTTTTTAAATTTAAATTCAATTTGCCAACATCTAATATAATACCCAGTGCTCATCCCATCAATGGGATGGGATTCCTCAGTGCCCATCCCGGAATTACCCCATCCCCACTCCCACCTCCCCATTTTACTTAGTTTTTGATAAAGATTTCATTCACCAGTATTTAAAAGTATTTCACAAAATCAGAGTGTTAGAATGGAGAAGCAGCCGTACCAGAAGGCATTGAGTCCATTCATCCAAATTTATTTACTTACAGATGTATTCATTCATTCAGTTTTGACACAGATTATGGCTTTTCAAAAATAAATTTTAGTTACAAAATTAAACATTTGTTGTAAAACAAGTCCAACAATTCACATGAGCATGAAGCACCCTAACCCCCGCCCCCAATGCTACTTCCAACGTCGCCCTACTGAAGTAACCGAGGTTAACAGTTTGACCAGTAACTTTGCACACTTCTCTCCATGATCGTGTACATACGTATGTACCAATATATTTTACACAGTAGGTAAGTTTTACCTGCACCTTTTTTATTTTATTTTATTTTACAAAGTGTTGGGGGAGGTCATGAAGAATACCTGAGCTCTGGTTGACCTGTGAGCTGGACCCTGGCAACCTGAACTTCCTCCCCTGTCTCCTATCCTTGGAATATGCATTCTATAGACCTTTTCTGCTCCCAAAAGCTGCCCCAGTGACATAGCCTTGAGAGAGTGATGTGTTCTTGGGACTCTCTGGGTGGTGTATATGACTGAACCCCTTTATGGCTTCTATATAAACTGAAGATTTGTCAGGAGGTAGCAGAGATACACTCTGCTACCCAGCACCCAGAACAACCTCTTAAATTATGTTATGCCTGTTATGCCTGTTAAACCTGCCATCTACTATCCTGAAGTTGTCTGCTTTCTTTGGTCTCTTCTGCCCTTTGTGATGGGGGCCACTCATTTCATGGCAGCCTCCCAAGGAGGTTGCAAACCAACACAAACTGTGATCAGTTCTGCAGATTAAATTTTGACTTGGTTTTTTGCCCCATCTGTCAATGATTGTATGAGGGAGTTTCCTCCAAACCAAAGTATAAATATAAACTTCCACTTTTTATAATTAGCTGTGCAACATTTCAAAGACAGAGTGTATGTTTCTCCCAATGATACAAACTAGTTTTCTTTTATCCCCTATAAATGATGCTGTAACATTTGTGTCTGATATTTTTTTTCTGTAGCACAGATTTCCAAATGTAAGATAGCTAGGTAAAAGATTATGTGAATTTTAGTAGAAATCTTCAAATTACTTTTAAAAATGTAGCTATTCTACACTCAGCTGAAGTAGATAAGTGTAAAATTACCATCTATGTCCAGTGGTAACCTTACCAGCATTGCACATAATCATTTTAGTGTTTGATAATCAGATAAATGAAAAGAACATTCTCATTTTAATTTTATTTACTTAAACAATTGCAAAGTTGAACAGTTTTTATATATTTATATTTTTGGCCTTTTGCATTTCCAGTTGTGCCAAATGCTCCTTCAATTGGCCCATTTCTCTACTGTGTATATATATACACACATATATGTTCAGCACTTTCCGACTGGGACATTAACTCATTGTGAGTCACCTGTTTTGCAACTGTGTTCTCACTTTCCATTGTTCAACTTTTAACAAGGTCTATGACACCTTTATTAATGAACTCTCTCTTTCCATTTAATATCTTTCCCTTATAACATTTGCTATAATAAATGTCATCCCACATTTGAGAATATATAAATGTTCTGGATTTTTCTTCTGGCATACATTACATTTATACTGTTAATATCTGTAAATTATGTTGTATTCCCCATCGTTTTTGCAATGCAGAAGACTGAAGAAAAAAATATATCAAGTATAAGTAACCTGGTAACTACCCAGGATTAAAGAGAGCTTCTCATTCTCAGCCCAGTGTTATTTTTACTACACATTATGAACCAACCTCTATGGTACAACACAGCACAGTTCTATTTTACCAAAAGCATTAGAGAATTTTTCCTTTCAAACTTCCTCCTGAATACATTTTTTTACCTCCTTGTTCTTCAGACTGTAGATAAGGGGGTTCAACATGGGGATTACCACAGTATAAAATAGAGAAATCACTTTACTGATATCCAGGGATGAAATTGAGCCAGGCCAAACATAGATAAAGAAAAGAGTCCCATACAGCATGGAGACAATGGCCAGGTGAGAAGAGCAAGTGGAGAAAGCTTTCTGCCTCCCATCAGCAGTCTGGATCTTCAAGGCAGCCACCAGGATGCAAACATAGGAGATCATTATGATCAGGCCACTGAATATTTGTACAGATCCAGCCAAAAAGAAAAATACAAACTGAATCATGGAAGTGTCTGCACATGCAAGAGAAAGCAGTGGTGAAAAATCACAGAAATGATTAATGACTTTTGACCACAGAAGGGTAAGTGAAACCAACATCATATAGGTCATGCTGTATATAAGAGCCATGGCATAAGGCCCTACCACCAGCTGCACACAGACCCTCTGGGACATAATAAGTCTATACAGCAAAGGCTTACAGATGGCCATATACCGGTCATACGCCATGGAAGCCAGGAAAAAACATTCAGTTGCCACAAAAAGGCCAAAGAACCACATCTGTGCAGCACAAGCCATAAAAGAGACGCATTTTTTCTCTGCAAAGATATCACACAGCATCTTGGGGGCAATGGAAGAAGAGGAACAGAGATCTACAAAGGACAAGTGGCTGAGAAAAAGTACATAGGCGTGTGGAATATGGGATCAGTCCATATGAGAATTACCATCCCTATCTTACCCCCCAGGGTGACAAGATAGATGAAGAGAAGCATGACAAAGAGGACAATCTGTTGATGGAGATGATCTGTGAGGCTCAAGAAAAGAAATTCAGTCACTCCTGTCTGATTCTTCTCTTCCACTATGATCTGTGAGGCTCAAGAAAAGAAATTCAGTCACTCCTGTCTGATTCTTCTCTTCCACTAATCAGTTGTAACCTATGTAAGAAATTCAAAAATACATTTCATTTTTAAAATATCAATTGGAAAAAAAGTAAAATATCAATTAGCATATACAAAACAGCGTCTTAAATTTATGACAAGTGTTTTTTAATCTGTTAAGGAGGCAGTAATGGAAATAGTGTTGGACTGGTCAACAGTATTCCCAAGGACTAGTTCCTGTCCATTGTAATCCCCATGCAGACTTGAGCAATTCATACTTGATCTTTTTGGATTCAATATTCTCTGCCATCTCAAGAACAGTCTAACTATAAAATCTGAAACTCCCTCGGGCTCTAAAATTGTATTGGAAATTAAATTCAGTCTTTGTATTTCATCTTTATCACATGATAGAATAGTAATGCCTACCTAGGAACACAGTAACCAGTTATCGATATTGTGAGAAATGATGAAAAATTCAGATCCTGATAATCAACAGTTGGGGTGGGGTAAACAGAACAGAAATAAAGCCCTCTCAGTTCCTGTTTTGACGGAGTGGATAATACCATTCAGATGTCATGAAGACAATATTCATATCTGTGTATATTAATCTCTTCCTTTATAAAAGGCTTACAAAGGGAAATGTAAACAAATGTCAGTAGGGTTATTTAGAATGGGGATGATTTTATAGTAACACATAATAATCGTATTTATGTTTATAAAGGACTACCCTGCAAATGAGAGATTGGATATATTTACTCTTCGACCAGCATGAAGACAGAAGTGGCACAAGAACAGAGGATTCAAGTTGGGCGTTAAATGAAATGAAGGCTATGCCACTAACCATATAATTCAAATGAATATAACGATTTGGGAGGCATTGAGATGCTCTTTCTTTGAGATTAATTAATCTATCAAATATTGCACAACAAGTTTCCATGGAAATCTCATAGAAAAATAAGTATCCACTGGAAGCTCAACTGACTTCATCTTGAGTGGTAATTTCTACCAGTAATTTCTATGAATATATGAATATATTTTGTTCATCGAAATAAAATTATTTCCCCTAATTCCTTGTAATGTTTATAAATCTATTTAAGGCATAAATTCTGACAGCCTATTTATATTTTGTTAGCAAAAATGTGTAAAATGCTTGACATTTTTATTTAGACAAAATTTTCAGGCAAATATTTTTCTGACTCATCAACTGAGGAAGAATACAACAAGCTGTTTAAAATTATAGTAAGAAGCACAAGGTGTGGGAGTATCCATAAGAAAGATTCTAGGTTCATATGCTTACTATCAACTCAAATAATTCCTTGTATAAACAAAAACATTTCACACTTTGAAGATAGAATGATTAAGATACGGTCCTTGAAAAGCCATGGTGACAAAATAATAGTTAACACACTGTTGACGCCTCTTGAGTTTATTATTATTTGAGAAAATATCTGTGGCTTGCATTTTCCACAGATCAATTGCTTGTTAATGTCAGCCACTAATAGCAATTATTTTTAGTAATTTACACCTATTGGGAGAAAGAAGACCTAGGCATAAAAAGAAACCTACATTTCAAAGTCGTATTTGGCTAGTCCAAAACTACCTGTGCCACAGGATTTCAGAAAAAGCTTCTATCTTCACTGTGAACTGAAGTGGTTGGGGAAAACACTGCTTTAGTTTCATATTTGAAAGAGTTCAAAATCTACTTTGGAACTGTCAGTAGTTGTGAATATTTGTGGACATATGAGGTGAGTGTGTTTGCTGAGGGGAATGCGCTACCACCACCCCCCAAATGCACACAAACACGAATAAGAGACCCTGACTCTCCTATAAATAAGGGGGATGATCTCTGTGACTTTTCCATTTCTAGCATTCTATGACCCTGGAATTCTTTCAGGACATTGGAGTATCAAAATAACAAGATCAGGTTTAAAGGATCAAAAAATCAGTTATTTCATGTCCTGAAGAGCTGGACTAAACCAAAGACCACTCTCTTTGGAATACTTGGGCTGGTGAGTTTTTGTTCCCAGAAGTCAAGTTCATTTTAACATCTTTCCACTGCATTTCAAAGTTTCTTTTTTTAATCACTATGTGGGATACTCACTTCTTTAAGAGAATCCCTTGTTTCCCTATTAAGTGCTTCAAGATGAAGTTTTCTGGACTTCGTGGAAAATTTAAATCCTTCTTGGTAGTAACTTTCTGCAGCAGATATGACATCCTAAGCACTTAGTAAAAAAGATAAATCTCCATGCAGATGAGCCTGAAAGAAGCACTCCTTGTCCTCCAGCCTGATTCACATCCAGCACAAAATAAAAGGTTCATGTTCCTGATGGTTTTCAATACTTTAAGCCAGGCCTCTGAAGAACTTAAACCCTCAAAAGTTTACAGCTGAGGGGCAAAATTAAAGTGACATCATTGGCATTCATGCCAAGTATATTTACAAAATATCATTTTTCTCTCCAACAGTGGATTCCTAAAAAAAAATGGTTTTTTTATTCCTCTTTGAGATCCTCCTTGTCAAAACAAACCATATTTTCCATCTGCAGTGATGTTAACAGTAAACACATGCTAGGATGGAGTAGTGTGCTACCTGGATCCACAGTGTGTCCCTGTTGGCAAAGGGGGCTTATTGTTTGGTTTGTTCTTTACTCTCTTTTCCTCCAAATTCTCTTCTGTAGATTCTGTAGATGGGGTAAATAAAAAGAATACCCACAGTTCAACATATCACTGGCTTGGTCCAAGGCATAACAAACCACAGAATTTTAGTAGAATGGAGGATAGTTGTGAGCTGAAGTGGTTAGGAAAAATTTCATAGGCAGATTAGTGTGGAAAGATAGACAAGTTTGAGACGGAGACCTGAAATTAAGAGGAAGAGCATCACAGGTAGAAGTAAGGAGATGAACAGAGACAAGGAGGTAGGAACATCCAGCTTGGTTGGAATAAAGTTTTATAGAGGAGACAAAAAAATATCACATCTGAGGGGATAGTGTGATGAGCAGAATAATGCTCTCCAAAGATGTCCACCTCCTAATCCCAGGGACCTGCAAATATGGTACCTTCTGTGGCAGATAAGGGACTTTGCTGATGTTGTTAACCTAAAGAACTTGGGACACCTGGATGGTTCAGTCAGTTAAGCATCTGCCTTCGGCTCAGGTCATGATTCCAGGGTCCTGGGATCAAGCCCCACATTGGGCTTCCTAGTCAGCGGGGAGTCTGCTTCTCCCTCTCCCTCTGCCCCTCCCCCTGCTTGTGAGCCTGCTCTCTCTCTCTCTCTCTCTCTCTCTCTGGCTTTAAAGATAAAGGATGGGGGCCATCACCGAGGAATGTGGACAGTTTTGAAAAGCTGGAAAAAGCAAGGGAACGGGTCTCCTCTGGAGGCTCCCGGAAGCAATGTAATCCTGCCAACACCTTAATTATAGCCCAGTGAGACCCATGTAGGACTTTTTAGCCTGCAGAACTTTAAAATAATAAACTTGTGTTGTTTTAGCCACTAAGCTTGGGGTAGCTTGTTAGGACAGCATTGGGAAACCAGCACAATTTGGTTGGATGATCTCAGTCACCACTTCCCCTGGAAAACTTCCCACAATCCCCTAAAAGGGATGTGATCTCCCACTCCAGCAACCACCATAGCATTTTCTTGACTATCATCTGATTTTGCAAGTTCAAGGACATAGCTTTACAACTGTCGGCATCCTATGAAGTACCTATCTTGGAAAGTTGCAAAGAAGACATATTCTATAGGTATTTTTTGAGTGGCATGGAAAATTTAAAAAAAAAATATTGGGGATCCCTGAGTGGCAGTGGTTTAGCGCCTGCCTTTGGTCCAGGGCATAATCCTGGAGTCCCAAGATCAAGTCCTGCATCGGGCTCCCTGCATGAAGCCTGCTTCTCCCTCTGCCTGTGTCTCTGCCTCTTTGTGTGTGTGTGTGTGTGTGTCTCATGAATAAATAAAAAAATCTTTTTTAAAAGTTTTAAAAATAAAATAAAACAAAAGTATTACACAATCAATAGTTTAAATGTAGCAATTTAAATCATATCGTACACTTCAACTAACGAAGGCAAAACAAAGTCATTTTACCCTTTTCTTCTACTTGAAATCAACTAAAACTAGTAAAGAAATGGACAAAAATAACAAAAATAAATAAATAAAATGACACTTCATTAAACTTCAAGAGAAGGAAATAATATGATATGAAAAAATATGACAAAGCAAATTCTATTATAGGAAAGTGCTTCTCTTGGACATCTATGAGAAATTTTCCCTCTGGGGAATGTAAGAATTTTTTTAAAAAAGGTAAAATTGCCTAATGAGGTAACCAGTTAGCTGGCTGACTAGAAGTGGTCCTCAAGTATAAGTAACCATCCCTTGACCCTTCAGCTGGACCTAGGGGACTTGGAGTCCCCTAGCCCCTGTCCTTGGAAAGTACACACTGCCCGCCCTTCCCACAGTGGGAGCCCTTTTCAAGGATGCACCCTCAAGGGGGTAACGTGTTGCTGAGACCATCTTGATGGTGCATGTATGTGACTGAACCCATTAAGGGCCTCTATATAAACATTTAAGGGCTGCCTGGGTGGCTCAGTGGTTTAGTGCCGCCTTCAGCCCAGAGCGTGATCCTGGAGACCCAGGATCGAGTCCCATGTCAGGCTCCCTGCATGGAGCCTGCTTCTCCCTCTGCCTGTGTCTCTGCCTCTCTCTCTGTTTCTCATAAAGAAAGAAAGAAAGTCTTAAAAAAAAAGAGATTCTGGCAAAGCAGGTGTGGAGATCTACTCATCTTGCTGCTGCCTAAGACAAGCTTCATATGGTAGTTCCCTAGCTTATAAAACTTTCCACCTGCCATCTGAAGTAGCCTGACTCTTTCTTAAGTCTCTCCCTGCCCTCAGTGTATAAGGACCAGTTCTGGATTTTACCAAAAAAATTCCCTGGCATTCAAGTACTCAAACCAACAATTGGTGAGCCAGCTAGGGAACCAAAGAATGGAGTCTTGGGAGAGGGGCATCAGGAGGGAAATCCTGAGTTGGCCTACGACCACTATGTGAGGAAGGGTGGTCCATATATCAGATGCTTGTGAACTGCCACTTGAGTACAGAGATGCCCCCAAATGGTAGCTGCTTTAATGCATTTGTTTGAGGAATTGCAGCAAAGCAGAGGAAAAGTGGCTGCACAGTGGGCTGGTCTCTACTGTGGGCAGCTTGCCTGGTCACCGATGCCCAACTAGAGACTGAAGCTTGTCTTAGAGAGTAAGAAGAGCTCAGGTTAGAGAAGAAAGTGCAGGTATCCACATCTCTGCTAGTTTTAGGACTGGCGGATGAGGCGTACTTACACAACACTAAAACTTAATTTTCCTTCATCTGCTAAAAGCATGAAGTTTTCTTGAACTATTGGTCTATTCTTGATAAGATTGTGAAAAAGTTTTTCTTTCTCTTCTAAGTAATCTGCCTAGAAAACAAAAATTCTCTGTTTTATTGAAATAATTTCTGTTGCTTCATGTTGTTTTAATCAAGTCTTTGATTACTCAAGAATTCCATCTTTACTAGACTTACAAGAAAAAAAACTAAAAGGCTATCAGAAAAATACAGTCCTCAAAGTTTTATTATGTGAGAGTAAAATACATTAATATAAATATATTTCAATAATGGTATACATCTTAGGTTAAAAGAAGCTCAAGATCAAGTACACAAACTATTACAAAAATAACTGTTTGAAGCCTTTGTTTCTAAATAGTAATCATCTCTCAAAAGGAGACAATTAGCGGCAACTGTGTGTGTATGTTTTATTATTACCTCAAAGGCCCTGGAGATTAGTCAGTGTCCTCCCTGCTTATTATATGTGGTTACTTCCAGGGTAATCACCAGCTAAATCTTTATTAATTATGAGTTATCCCTCAATAAGAGATTCCATACTTTTCTGTTTTATTGCTGGTTAACAAAATAATAGAGGAAAATTGACTAAAATCTTAGACCGGTATTGGCAGGCCAATTTCACTTAAAATAATTGAGAATATTTCTTTTTCTGAAGATTTTTTTTCTTTTGAGAAGCAGTGGGAGTGGCAGGAAGGGAGGAGAAAGAATCTTAAGCAGACTCCCTTCTAAACAAGGAGCCCAATGTGCGGCTTTATCCCACTACCCTGAGATCATGACCTGAGCCGAAATCAAGCGTCCAATGATAAACTGACTGAGACCTGGGTACCCCATAAATTATTGAGAATATTTCTAGCACATGTTCCATCAGCCAAGCTTAGAGCTCTGACAAAAACCTAAAAGTAAAGGTAAGAACCAATGTAGAAAGATCATGTGAATATTTGTATTTTAAACAATTGCCTTCAATCTATTGGACTTGCTTTCCTGGATAAAACTAAGAAAGATAAGGGGGTGCAAAGAAGACATTTCAGAATCTAATAATGATACTACTTCAAGTGTTCCTTACCACTGTGGTCCCATATTTTATACTGCTTAGAGTTTAAGTGCCTCTGTGTAGCTGCTAACTACTAACTCAAGAGATATTGCAACCATCCCAAAAATCAAAACACTAAATCTTAGCTATTCTCCAAAATTCTTAACTTCCAAATGTTCCCACACTCCACTCCTTATCCCTAAATGCACTTAAGCAGCCAGTAGCTGTTACTCTGAGATTCCATCTTCCTGTTCCTACATCCTGTCCCATGATTAAGATAACCCATTTCCCCCTACTTTCCAAGAATGTGAACGGTGAATAATTCTTAGAACAAAATTAAACTTTGAATGACCCTCCTCAATCAACCTTGTAAAATCTTTCAGCTACTTGCTCCCTGCAGAACACCCCTCTTAAGCTTCTTCCATATTTTAGCATTCTTAATGCATGCTTGAGTTAATGACTTTGGATTATTGTTTCCTTTTTTTATAAGATTTATTTCTTTCTTTTAGAGAAAGAGAGAGGAGTGGGGAGGGGCAAAAGTAGAGGGAGAAAGAGAATCTCAAACAGACTTCTCTCTGAGCACGGAGCCTAGCAGATGTGAGGTGAGGCTCAATTCCAGGGCCCTGAGATCATGGCCTGAACTGAAATCAAGAGTCGGATGCTTAGCCAAATGAGCCACCCAGGCATCGTAGTTTTTTATTTTAGTGTAGTACCTACCGTACAGAGCTATAAATGTAAAATATATAGGCCGATCATCAAGTGGACTTCATAGCAGATCTTCCATAAATGGTTTTTAATACTTTTTTTAAAGATTTTTATTTATTTATTCATGAGAGACACAAAGAGAGAGAGAGAGAGAGGCAGAGACATAGGCAGAGGGAGAAGCAGGTTCCATGCAGGGAGCCCAATGTGGGACTCGATCCTGGGTCTCCAGGATCCTACCCTGGGCCTAAGGCAAGCACTCAACCGCTGAGCCACCCAGGCATCCCAAATGGTTTTTAATATTGATGCAGCCAATAAATAAAATATTGAAATGCAAAC
Organism: Vulpes lagopus; assembly: GCF_018345385.1. NCBI lineage: Eukaryota > Metazoa > Chordata > Mammalia > Carnivora > Canidae > Vulpes > Vulpes lagopus. The sequence continues at coordinate 63,338,962 of NC_054834.1, read as the reverse complement.
AGCAAATTATTTTGAAGATTATAAATTATTGTTTTCGTTCGTGATATCACATAGTGTTGCAGATTTCAGGCCATTGTTTCCTTACTGATACACAGCTCCAAATTGCTTGCAGATGTTTTTGAGAGAATGTTATAGTTTACTTGTGAGAGATTTCTGTCAAATCAGGTCTTTTCCTGCCATATCAGCCTCTGACGTTAGGACAGAAATAATAAAAGCATTTTTTCCCCTCAGGATAAATGGGAAGGTCTAAAAATTTGCAGTCTTACCCCTTGACACTGTGAAATATGAAATGAAATGAGGTCGCTTATTTATGTCCAGGAGTTTTTAATGGAGCCAGGATGCCATTAAGGTATGCCTTCTGTGCACCCTCATCAGAGAAACCATCAACTTTTGAACTGGGTCAAACCACAATATTCCAAGGACTCAGCCCAAATACCTGCAACTTGCTACAGTAGCATACTTTGCTTAGTGATAGCCTTAGCAACCAATTATATTCAGTTAAGATTAGTTTTCTGCCACCAACACCAATCAAAATTCAGTATAAACAAACATATGCAAACATTCCCTTTTGTCTTTAAAATCCCTAGACTTTTGTTCCCCGAGGGGACACAATTTGGGTGGCTACCCAAAGCTGTGCTTCCCAAATTTTTAATTCTGAGACCCCAAATAAATGCTTTTGTTTTATTTTAGCTTTGCCTCTTTCCTTTGTCAACACCAAGCTTTGTAGTGTTAAAGATTTCTACATCTTTGAAAAATGCTTATATTTAGAGAGCAGATTTATTTTTCAAGTGCTCACGGAAACTGTGTGAAACTTCTAACCACTAAAAAGCCAACGTTGCCTTCAGTTGTTCAGAGGAACTGCGGCAAAGCACTTGGGCAGAGTCCTGTTCTCTGCCCAGGAAATCAGGCTTGGCATATAAGAAATCAGTGGTCATGAATATTTTCATCTCTAAAGGAAGTGGCCTCTGAATTTTATTCCTAACCCACAAGGTTTGAGATCCAGATTTCTTTTTTTTTAGTTTATTGTTTCAATTTTTAAATTATCTTTTATTTCATTTATTATTAAAGTATGATTGACATATAATGTTATATTAATTTCAGGCATACAACACATTATTTCAACAATCTATATACAACTCAATGCTCACCATAATAAATGTAGTCACAATCTGTCACCATACATTATTTTTTTTAAGATCTATTTATTTGAGAGAGAGAAAGAGAAAGCACACAAGCAGGGGAAAGGGAGAAAGAATCTCCAGCAGCCCCCCCACTAAGCATGGAGCCCAATATTAGGCTTGATCTCACTCACAATTATATTACAAAAACATATCCATTCGTTCGAATGCTATACTTTCTTAAGTGAATTGACCTTTAGTCTCTTAGCCAAAGTTTTTGTAGAACTGTATACTAGGTTCAAGTTTTAGAGAGGCAGAGTCTGTTCTTAATGAAGTCATCTCTTGACTTCCAAAAAGTAGTTATAATTCCTAGGGCAAGCAGTTTCTAAAGGATATGTTTTTGCAATATAATTGTCCAAATTTTTACTGGGAATTATTTTCTATATGTCTCTGTATTATAAATTCATTGAACCCACATATAAGTAGATTGAGTTAATTCAGACACCTGCACCGTATTAAACAATAAGGTTTTTTGTTTATAATAAAGGTACTAAATTTTGTTTAGATTTTGTGATTCTAACAACTTTTGTTAGGTTACCCATAAGCATATTTAATTACTTCCTTTCTTACAAATGTGTGCTATTCCTCCACTGAAAGATTGAGGGTTTTTTTTTCCCTGTCTTTGAACGAGGCCTACCTTGGTAACTTGCTTGATCAATGAATTGAGCAGATTCTAGGATGGACTTCTTGGTGGACTTTCAGATTGCTGACTGGAGAGATGGCATTGCAATTACTAAGATTCACATCAGTGAATTGAGATGGGGTACAGGTGAAAAATATACATTGGCTTCTGTAATTATCTAGGTTGTGAGAGATAGAGGGAGCAATGGTAATTATTGCACTATGAAGTTGATTGTTGTTTAAATGCCACTAACATCCTAAAGGATGAAAATAAATAACAGACTCAGGCCAGATAATTTCCAATTTATGATATGATGTCAAAGTCAGATAGGCAGCATGTAAAAAGATCCTCATCTCCTACAGTCAGAGACCAGACTGTGTATAAACTCTACCCAACAACTTGACAGAGGGAAATAGAATAAGAAAGAAGCTGAATTCATATCCTCTGCAAGTTTCCTGTACAGAAGTCAGGACTCTGATAAGGAAGGAGTTGGACACTAAGAATTGTGATTAAGATATCTGTGTGGATGTATTTGAGATATTCCAGCTCCCACAAAGCTTGTGACCCTACAGAAGTGACCTTCTCCCCCTTGCTGGAAGAGACCAGCCTTCCTTTGCCAGAGAACATAAAGAGGGCTCTGTGAGAGAGGCTCAAGATAGTGCTTTTTTCAAAATCTTGCCCCACCTCTCTTCTCAGATTTTAAACATAAACCAGGGGCAAGGTTTAGAATGGTATGGTCTAATGACTAAGGAGAATTGGCCTATTATTTACCAAAAGAGTTCTAGGATTTGGCTAATAAGTACCAACCAGAACTGGAAAATAATGCAGTATACATCTTGAATGTGATGTGCTTAGGATAGGAGGAATATAAAGTTGAATGAGGAAGAATTTTCTGATGTAGAACTCCAGTGACTCAAAATTACCTTGTAGGCAAGACACCAGAAGCAGATCCTAATGCACTGTTGGGATGGCACCTTGAACCTTAGAAAAACTGACAGCCTACAGTAAGTGAGGTAGAGATTCCATTATTTCCATGTGAGAGTGTCAAAGAAGGGGCCCAAAGGCTCAGAGATGTGAAGATGCTTGAAAGGATTTATAAGTGAATATATATGATGATGATGATGATGCTATCAGGTATCCATCAAAGAAGATATCAGGTGACTGTGTTCCCTGAAGGGATACTTCTTCCATTGAAACAATAAAGAAAAAGCACTAGTAAGGGAGATTCCTGGGGGGACACCTGGGTGGCCCAATCCGTTAAGCACCTTACTCTTGATTTCAGCTCAGGTCATGATCTCAGGATTGTGAGATTGAGCACCCCCACCCATGGAACTCCATCCTCAGTACAGTCTTCTTGAGATTCTATCCCTTCCCCACCCCTACCCCTCCCAACTCGTGCACTCTCTCTCTCTCTCTCTCTCCCCGTCTCTTTAAATAAATAAATAAATAAATAAATAAATAAATAAATAAAATCTTTTTTAAAAGTTTTTAAAACTGGTGGTATGAGATATTGTTATGCATCTAGGCTTCCTAGAATCAAGGAGGATTGATAGGATTCCAGAACACTTGAATATAGAAATTAATGCCACCATCAAAGACATAGAGGATGCAACAGAAGTAGTTGTATTATCTTGATTTAATTCAGGAGTCTGGCCCATCCAAAAATCGAATGGTTCTTAGAGAGTGTCTGTAGACTGTTTAAAATTCAACCAAGTAGTAGCAACTCTATACTTCACATGGAAATATATACAAGGTCTCCCATACATGGTATGCAATCAATGATTTGGAAAATGTATTCTTTTCTATTCTGATAAGAATGGAGGGTGAAAAACAGTTTATGTTCATGTGAGATGAACAAAATTAACTTAAAATTTTCCCTCAAGGCTGTGCTAACACTCCTGCCCTCCTCAATATAGTCTGCAGGTATGTGGCCTCCTAAGATATATGCCCTCCCACCCACTACACTTAGTGGATCATAACTGCAATTTCTACAACTTTGGTAGCATCATACTGATAGAGCAGATCTCACAAGCAGTTGCTGGAACATTGGGGGCCTTGGTAAAACACCTGTGCTCCAGAGGGTGGGAAGCACAACACAAGCACAAACACCTATTAAGATTCAGGAACTCAATATTGGGTGAGTTTTTACAGATCCAGTGATTAGAAACATGCTACAATACACTATCCAAAGTGAAATTCATGAAGAAAAGAATCAGAGGGTCCTACTAGGCCTCTTTGGGTTTTGGAGGCAACATATTCCACACAGCTAAGAAAATTTCTCCAGCCCAGAGACCACATGGCACAGAAGGCTGGAGTCAGTAAGTGGAACGCAGAACAGGAGAGGCTCTGCAGCAGGTCCAGGTACACTATTAGCAGAAAATAAGGGTGTACATGGCCAAATAGGAGCTTCACCATCATTGTAAATTAAAAATATTCCGTCTAGGGATCCCTGGGTGGCGCAGCGGTTTAGCGCCTACCTTTGGCCCAGGGTGAGATCCTGGAGGCCCAGGGTGAGATCCTGGATACCCGGGATCGAATCCCACGTCGGGCTCCCTGCATGGAGCCTGCTTCTCTCTCTGCCTCTCTCTCTCTCTCTCTCTCTCTCTCTCTCTATCATAAATAATAAAAAAAAATGTTCCATCTACATTGAAAGGCACTGCATTGGTATTTTAATTTCCTTTCACTAACTTGACCAAAAATGATAGTGAATCTTTTTCCATACACTTTTGGCCTATGGGTCCCCGTTTCTGTGAATTATCTGTTCATTTGTTTGCCCATTTATCTATTTTCTTTTTCTTTGAATTTTAAAGAGATTTTTAATTACCAACAATTACTACCTCACTGTTTGGCACATGTACACAAGCACTTTCTTTTGTTTTATTATTCTTTTGTAATATCGTTTGTGGTACCCTGAATTTTCAATTACAGCTTTTGGTTTTCTAGTCTGGATTAAATAGTATTCAAATATCCATGATTGTACAAATATTCACCTCAGTTTTCTTCAAGTATATATCACATTTATATTCCCAACCTATATTATTTTGAAATATAATATGTTATTTTGAAACTCTCTATATTATTTTGAAACTCTTGCCATGTCACAGAAAACAAGATGGCGTAGAAAAATATTTAAGAACTATGTTATTTTTCAAGTCATCCAAGAACTAGCAGAGCATGGACAGACATGCAACTTCTGACTTTCACTTCAAAGAACTTTTTCCTACACGGTTTGTACCAACATCTATGGCACAACACAACAGTTTTATTTTGCCAAAACCATTATGGAATTTTTCATTTCAAACTTCTTCCTGAATGCATTTTTCACCTCCTTGTTCCTCAGACTGTAGATGAGGGGGTTCAACATGGGGATTACCACAGTATAAAATAGAGAAATCACTTTATTGATATCCAGGGAGGGACTGGAGCCAGGCTGAACATAGATAAAGAAAAGAGTCCCATACAGCACAGAGACAACAGCCAGGTGAGAAGAGCAGGTAGAGAAAGCTTTCTGCCTCCCATCAGCAGTCTGGATCTTCAAGATGGCCACCAGGATGCAAACATAGGAGACCATGATGATCAGGCCACTGAGCATTCCTATAGATCCTGCCATGATGAACAACACTAACTTATTGATCCAGGTGTCTGCACATGCTAGGGAAAGCAGTGGAGATATGTCACAGAAGAAGTGATTGATGACATTTGGACCACAGAAGGGTAAGCGAAATGTGAGAATTGTATGAGTCATTGTGCTTATAAAAGCCATGGAATAAGGCCCTACCACCAGCTGCACACAGACCCTCTGGGACATAATGAGTGTATACAGCAAGGGCTTACAGATGGCCATATACCGGTCATATGCCATGGAAGCCAGGAGAAAACATTCAGTTGCCACAAAAAGGCCAAAGAACCACATCTGTGCAGCACAACCCATGAAAGAGATGTCTTTTTTCTCTGCAAAGATATCACACAGCATCTTGGGGGCAATGGAAGAAGAGGAACAGAGATCAACAAAGGACAAGTGGCTGAGAAAAAAGTACATAGGCGTGTGGAATCTGGGATCAGTCCATATGAGAATGATCATCCCTATGTTACTGCCTAGGGTGACAAGATAGATGAAGAGAAGCATGACGAAGAGGACAATCTGTTGATGGAGATGATCTGTGAGGCCCAAGAAAAGAAATTCAGACACTCCTGTCTGATTCTTCTCTTCCATTGGTCAGTTTTAATCTGTTGCAAGAAGGAAAAGCAATTTATATACTTAAAAAATCAGTTGTCAACAGTTACAAATAATACTTTAAGCCAATAACGCATTATCTTAAACAGATTTGTAATAGACAAGTATTGAATTATTGTTGAACTTGAAGATAGTATGTCCATGTACTAGGTCTTGGAGTTGTGTGTAGATATTGTATAAACTTGGACAATTCACCCTTGATCTCTTTAGATTCAGTACCCTCTCCTATAAAAAGAGGAGTCCAACTAAATTGTCTGAAAGTTTTGCAAATCAGAAAATTGCATTTGAAATAGGAATTAGTCTCCACATTTCATCTTACTGTGTTATGGGATAATAAAACTCAGTTAGGAAGACCTTTACTGGGAGTACTGCAAAATCTCACCAATGTGATATTCAGATCCTTACATTAGACATCTGGGAAAGACTAAGCAGAGAAGTTCCTGTTCTCATTAAAGGATCAGTACCATTCTAATATTATAAAGACACAATCATAGATGTGTCTATCAGTCTAATCTCTACTTGCACTGATAACAGAATGTGGAAATGATAACATACACAATCAGTGAAGCAATTACTGATATAAGAGAACATGATGTTATGGAAGAAATGGAGAGGTCTTGTCAGTAAGAACAGGTGATCTGGCAAATTTTGGACAGTAAAACGGAAATGCCATGACAATTGTATAGAAAATTAAGCATCTGTTTGCACCAAAATAACATGTTATTATTTTATGTGATTCCCTAAACATTGTATAAACTTCTTTTAAGGCACTTATCCTGACACTTGTCAGGCAATATCAATTATAGAAATATGAAAAATATCAAATGCAGAATGCTTCACGCAGGAGAAAGAAAATGTTACTTTTTGTCTCATTAGTTCGGGAAGAAGAAATCAAATGGTTTCAAAGGAGACAATCACTATGGAGAAAATGTATATGAAAAAGATCTGATTTTAAATAACGTTTATTATCACTTCAATTAATGTCCTCTTTAAATAAAATAAAAGCAATTTACTACTCATACAATAATTATTTGCGGAACTTGGTGTATGATACAGTGACTGTATCTATTCGATTCTTTTATCATTATCATAACTATTTGCTCAATGCTATGTAAAGTATGTTTTCAGTAGTCACAGGGACAATTCTAGATTTATGTTAGGTGCATCAGCCATGACATAAATGAAAACATTTATGCCAGTCCAAATATACTAATATAGGTATGTGAAGGTTAGGTGGTAGCAGAGACAGGCTGCTTCTAGTTTTGGACCAACCTCCCTACTTTCTCTCTTTCTCTTTCTTTCTTTTTTCTTTCTTTCTTTCTTTCTTTTTTTCTTCTTTCTTTCTTTCTTTCTTTTCTTTCTTTCTTTTTTTCTTCTTTCTTTCTTTCTTTCTTTCTTTCTTCTTTTCTATCTTTCTTCTTTCCTTTCTTTCTCCTTTCTTTCTCTCTTGCTCTCCTCTCTCTCTTTTCTTCTTTTTTATTTGATTATAAGCCATTTTGAGTCTTCTATAAGACAGGGAGGATAATTTCTATGCCCCTTTCATATCTACATTCTGTGACCTTAGAAATCTTTATTGACATTGAGGATCTCTATATTACACAAAAATAAATAGGAAATTCAGTTTTTAAAAGTCACACCAAATCAATTGTTTTATCTCCTGAGAATGTGAACAGAATGCCCAAGTCTACTCTCTTCTGAGAGCCTGAGCTAGGAATGTTATTTTCCTGACATTTAAATTCATCCTGATATTGCTCCACCAAATTTCAAAAACTTCGTATTTTCCAAAATACAATGTACTCACTTCTTTAAGGATATCCTTCGTGTAGCATTCTCAAAGGCTTCCAAAGAAATGATCATTTTCTAGAAAAATGAAACACTCAACTTTCTTGATGGTGGTAACCTCTTCCAAGAGGCATGACCTTTAAATACTCTGTGAAGAAGACAAATCTCCATCTTGAAGAGCCCAGCAGTGAAGAAATAATGTTTGGCCTGCAAATGAATATACACATATTGGCACAGAACAAGGGGACATGTTCTCAGGAGTTTTCAATAGTTTAGAGCCAGGTCCCCAAAGAACTAAAACCTCAAGAGTTTATTCCTAAAGGGATAAAATTAAAATAATCTCAGTGGCACTCGGACCAAGTATGATTTCCTAATTGTGTCTTTTCTCAAAGAGAGGATTCCTAAGAAAACATGAGAGTTTTGCCCCCACTTTTGGGTTCCTTTTGCCAAAAAGAGCCCTCTTTTCTATCATTCGGGAGTGATCCATTGAACACCAGAACCAGTTTGGAGGAAGTAGTTTGCTACCTGGATTCTGGACACATCACCTGATGTTAATGTCAATTCCGCAGCTTTACAACTTGTGTCACTTTGAGCACATTTTCAAGTCTCTCTGTGCCTCATACTCCTCATCTCTAAACTAAAGAAGACAACAGTGTCTAGTTCACAGAGATCTTGGAAGGATCTAATGAAGTGATACTTTTAAAGTACTTAATGAGTGTCCAGCACAGAATCAGTGCTCATTAATGGTGTGTATTTTGTTAAGGATTTATAGCATAATTAGGGACACAATCCTTGGACATTAAAATAAAACAGTAGATTTTTTAATTCTCTAGGCAAAATAAAACACAGTCACTGAACTCCAGAGAAAGGACAGATCACTATAAAACTGGAATAGAGGAGAAAATACTCAAGGAAGGAATTACTCTAGAAAGATAAATAAAATTTAGATAGACTGAAGTTAAAGGAAAGGTTTTCCAGGCAGTACTAATGAAATCCACAGAAGCAGGAACAGAAGCACAGAGGTTGTTCGGGATGGGAGGGTCACACAAGAGAGAAGCAAGGGTAGCATCTGATGACATAGATTTAACTGTTGTAATCACTACCTTCTCTGAGACCTTGTTGTTGAAAAAGGAGTTGATATCCCCTTCTATTCAACCCCGATAGCGTTTTATCAGTAATTCATTTTTAATTTTCTATCTCAGAAGGTTTCAATAATTGGCATTGGGTAAGTATTTGTTGAATTACTGGAAAATAACTCCCCCAAAAATTTATAGCACATAATGATGTATATTTAGCAATTAAATTTATGTTATATACACTTGATTAAGGATGGCAGGAAAATTCTTCTTAAAGCCAATTAAAAATAATAAGAAAAACAACAAAAACAGATTTTTTGACATTTTATTAAACCTAAAAAGGGAAAGGAAAATAATGAGAAAAATCATTCTATTAACAAAAAAAATTATAGAAAACTCTTTAATACATTTTTAAATTTTAAAATATCCATTATGTGGAACAACAACATTGAAAAAAAGAAAAAAGATTATATCACATAATGGGAAGTAAACTGGCTAATCTCAGGAAAGAAATTATATGAAAGAACTTATATGAAAATTGTCAGCACATGAAACAAAACAAAATTGCTCCTTAATCATAAGATAACAAATTCATGGATAGAAACTTAGGTGCAGTAAAGTTTCAATATTCCAACAGAAGAATTAAAACATGATGAAAAGACCAAATATTGAAAGGAGGAAAGATAAGTATAAATAAACAAAAACTTAGCTTTTTTATCAGAAAGTAAAGAATGCTATCTAAATTTGATAATAAATAGATAAATCCGTTAGCTGGAGTTATGGGAATAATTGTCAAAAGATCTAAAAACAAACACAGTTAAGAATAGTGTCTTTGTAAATGTGTCTGTTCTAGGAAGTTTTCATCAAGTTTTTCTAAATTTCTGATTTTTTTAAACATATGCCTTATTGTTTAACAAAAAATTATTTAATAACAATAAGCTAATCTCAAAAAAAAATTGCTCCTTAAAGCAATCATGGAAGATGTTTGAGAAGAATAAAAAGATAAAATTTAAAAATAAACCACAACTTCAAAATGTTTATAAGAAAGATGATTACTAAAGAACAAAGGAAGATCCAACATGTAAATTGGTATCCCTGAAGAGATATGTCATATGTAAAACATTTACCAAAACATATGATCTATATTTAAGAAGTAAAAGCACACAATATGTCTTAATGAAAAAACATAAAATTCTGGTTAAGGCATTGGAGTTCTCTTTTTTGTCCTTCACTGAAGAGGGAAAGAATCTAATCATTCTCAAAATGTTCCCCAATTTCATTTCACCTTACATTCATTAAAGTGAACACTCTTATAGATGAGCCTAAGATTAGAAAGCTGTGAATATTATAGGAAATGGTGATATGACAATAGTAATATACTCAATAGTGATATTAATATGACTAATAATAATATGACTATATAATTAGCACGAACATGAAATAAAAGAAGACAATTTTACAGGTTCCCTTGTCTACCAATCTCCTCCTCTCAGAGAAGAGAGGTATTAAATACTGATCGAATGCAAAAAATACAGTATTTTATATGTAAGTATATTCTAAGACATAGAAAATTTGTTGCTAGGAGCATTAAGAATGATAACATAATCTATCAAAATCAGCTGATGAAAGGAATATAAGAAATATAAATAAAGAAAAACTCTAACATTAATTAATACTAACATCTTTTACACTGATGTAATTTTAAAGCAATAATTCAAGAAATAGTTTATTATACATAATTCTAAAGGTTAACATCAGGGATTATAAAAATAAATTATACCACTTCCAGATTATCAGAAGAAAAGCATATACGGAGGGGAGGGGCAAGATGGCGGCAGAGCAGGGTCTCCAGGTCACCTGTCCTCAGCAAATTACCTAGAAAACCATCCAATCATCCTGAAAACCTACGAATTCGGCCTGAGATTTAAAGAGAGACCAGCTGGAACGCTACAGTGAGAAGAGTTCGCGCTTCTATCAAGGTAGGAAGACGGGGAAAAAGAAATAAAGGAACAAAAGGCCTCCAAGGGGGAGGGGCCCGCGAGGAGCCGGGCTGAGGCCGGGGCGAGTGTCCCCAGGACAGGAGAGCCCCGTCCCGGAGGAGCAGGAGCTGCACCGACCTTCCCCGCGGAAAGGGGCTCGCAGGGAGGTGGAGCAGGATCCCCAGGAGGGCGGGGACGCCCTCGGGCTCCCTGGGACAGTAACAGAGGAACTGCGCCCCGGAGAGTGCGCCGAGCTCCCTAAGGGCTGCAGCGCTCGGCGGGACCCGGAGCAGCTCGGAGGGGCTCGGGCGGCGGCTCCGCGGAGGGGGCTGCGCGGCTCCGGGAACAGCTCGGCGGCGGCGGCTCGGGCGGAGGAAGAAGCTCCGCGGAGGGGGCTGCGCGGCTCCGGGAACAGCTCGGAGGGGCTCGGGCGGCGGCTCCGCGGAGGGGGCTGCGGGGCTCCGGGAACAGCTCGGCGGCGGCGGCTCGGGCGGAGGAAGAAGCTCCGCGGAGGGGGCTGCGCGGCTCCGGGAACAGCTCGGAGGGGCTCGGGCGGCGGCTCCGCGGAGGGGGCTGCGGGGCTCCGGGAACAGCTCGGCGGCGGCGGCTCGGGCGGAGGAAGAAGCTCCGCGGAGGGGGCTGCGCGGCTCCGGGAACAGCTCGGAGGGGCTCGGGCGGCGGCTCCGCGGAGGGGGCTGCGGGGCTCCGGGAACAGCTCGGCGGCGGCGGCTCGGGCGGAGGAAGAAGCTCCGCGCGGAGGGGGCTGCGGGGCTCCGGGAACAGCTCGGAGGGGCTCGGGCGGCGGCTCCGCGGAGGGGGCTGCGGGGCTCCGGGAACAGCTCGGCGGCGGCGGCTCGGGCGGAGGAAGAAGCTCCGCGCGGAGGGGGCTGCGCGGCTCCGGGAACAGCTCGGAGGGGCTCCGGCGGCGGCTCCGCGGAGGGGGCTGCACCGCCGGGAGCGCGAATCCAACAGCGCAGGCCCCGGAGCACAGGGCGCCGGGACACAGCCCAGGATCCGGCCTCCCCCGGGACAGGCAGAGGCCGGGAGGGCCCAGGACAGCAAGGACGCTCCTGCCTGGAACTGTGCAGATCAGCGGCCCCGCCCCGGAGCCCCCAGGCCCTGCAGACGGAGAGCCCCGGAGCTACTGCGGGGGCTGGATCCAGGGTCCCAGAGCTGCCCCCGCCACTGTGGCTTCCTCCCGGGGCCTCACGGGGTCAACAACCCCCACCGAGCCCTGCACCAGGCAGGGGCAGAGCAGCTCCCCCAAGTGCCAACACCTGAGAATCAGCACAGCAGGCCCCTCCCCCAGAAGACCAGCGAGACGGACCAGTTCCAAGGGAAGTCAAGGGACTTAAAGTACACAGAATCGGAAGATACTCCCCCGTGATTTTTTTTGTTTTTTGTTTTTTTGTTTTTCTTTTTGTTTTTTTTTTTTTGTTTTTTTTTGGTTTGTTTTGTTTTGTGCTTTTTTTTCTCTCTTTCTTCTTGATTTCTGTTTTGTTTTTTTTTAATTTTATTTTATTTATTTATGATAGGCACACAGTGAGAGAGAGAGAGAGGCAGAGACATAGGCAGAGGGAGAAGCAGGCTCCATGCACTGGGAGCCTGACGTGGGATTCGATCCCGAGTCTCCAGGATCGCGCCCTGGGCCAAAGGCAGGCGCCAAACCGCTGCGCCACCCAGGGATCCCTTTTTTTTTGTTTTGTTTTTTTTTAATTTTATTTTATTTATTTCTTCTTGATTTCTGATTGCTTCCCCCACCCCCCCTTTTTTCTTTTTTCTCCTTTCTTTCTTTTTCTTTCTTTTTCTCCTCTTTTTCCCCTATTTTTTTCTTCTTTCTCTTTTTTCTTTTTCTCTTTTCTTTCCTTCTCTCTCTTTTTCTCCTTTTCCCAATACAACTTGTTTTTGGCCACTCTGCACTGAGCAAAATGACTAGAAGGAAAACCCCTCAAAAAAAAGAATCAGAAACAGCCCACTCTCCCACAGAGTTACAAAATATGGATTACAATTCAATGTCAGAAAGCCAATTCAGAAGCACTATTTTACAGCTACTGGTGGCTCTAGAAAAAACCATAAAGGACTCAAGAGACTTCATGACTGCAGAATTTAGATCTAATCAGGCAGAAATTAAAAATCAATTAAATGAGATGCAATCCAAGCTAGAAGTCCTAACGACGAGGCTTGACGAGGTGGAAGAACGAGTGAGTGACATAGAAGACAAGTTGATGGCAAAGAGGGAAACTGAGGAAAAAAGAGACAGGCAATTAAAAGACCATGAGGATAGATTAAGGGAAATAAATGACAGCCTGAGGAAGAAAAACCTACGTTTAGTTGGGGTTCCCGAGGGCGCGGAAAGGGACAGAGGGCCAGAATATGTATTTGAACAAATCCTAGCTGAAAACTTTCCGAATCTGGGAAGGGAAACAGGCATTCAGATCCAGGAAATAGAGAGATCCCCCCCTAAAATCAACAAAAACCGTTCAACACCTCGACATTTAATAGTGAAGCTTGCAAATTCCAAAGATAAGGAGAAGATCCTTAAAGCAGCAAGAGAAAAAAAGTCCCTGACTTTTATGGGGAGGAATATTAGGGTAACAGCAGACCTCTCCACAGAGACCTGGCAGGCCAGAAAGGGCTGGCAGGATATATTCAGGGTCCTAAATGAAAAGAACATGCAACCAAGAATACTTTACCCCGCAAGGCTTTCATTCAAAATGGAAGGAGAGATAAAGAGCTTCCAAGACAGGCAGCAACTGAAAGAATATGTGACCTCCAAACCAGCTCTGCAAGAAATTTTAAGGGGGACTCTTAAAATTCCCCTTTAAGAAGAATTTCAGTGGAACAATCCACAAAAACAAGGACTGAATAGATATGATGACACTAAACTCATATCTATCAATAGTAACTCTGAATGTGAACGGGCTTAATGACCCCATCAAAAGGCGCAGGGTTTCAGACTGGATAAAAAAGCAGGACCCATCTATTTGCTGTCTACAAGAGACTCATTTTAGACAGAAGGACACCTACAACCTGAAAATAAAAGGTTGGAGAACCATTTACCATTCAAATGGTCCTCAAAAGAAAGCAGGGGTTGCCATCCTTATATCAGATAAATTAAAATTTACCCCGAAGACTATAGTGAGAGATGAAGAGGGACACTATCTCATACTCAAAGGATCTATCCAACAAGAGGACTTAACACTCCTCAATATATATGCCCCGAATGTGGGAGCTGCCAAATATTTAAACCAATTAATAACCAAACTCAAGAAATACCTTGATAATAATACACTTATACTTGGTGACTTCAATCTAGCTCTTTCTACCCTGGATAGGTCTTCTAAGCACAACATCTCCAAAGAAACGAGAGCTTTAAATGATACACTGGACCAGATGGATTTCACAGATATCTACAGAACTTTACATCCAAACTCAACTGAATACACATTCTTCTCAAGTGCACATGGAACTTTCTCCAGAATAGACCACATACTGGGTCACAAATCGGGTCTGAACCGATACCAAAAGATCGGGATAGTCCCCTGTATATTCTCAGACCATAATGCCTTGAAATTAGAACTTAATCACAACAAGAAATATGGAAGGACCACAAACACGTGGAGGTTAAGGACCATCCTGCTAAAAGATGAAAAGGTCAACCAGGAAATTAAGGAAGAATTAAAAAGATTCATGGAAACTAATGAAAATGAAGATACAACCGTTCAAAATCTTTGGGATGCAGCAAAAGCAGTCCTGAGGGGGAAATACATCGCAATACAAGCATCCATTCAAAAACTGGAAAGATCTCAAATTCAAAAGCTCACCTTACACATAAAGGAACTAGAGAAAAAGCAACAAATAGACCCCACCCCCAGCAGAAGAAGAGAGTTAATTAAAATTCGAGCAGAACTCAATGATATCGAGACCAAAAGAACTGTGGAACAGATCAACAGAACCAGGAGTTGGTTCTTTGAAAGAATTAATAAGATAGATAAACCATTAGCCAACCTTATTAAAAAGAAGAGAGAGAAGACTCAAATTAATAAAATCATGAATGAGAAAGGGGACATCACTACCAACACCAAGGAAATACAAACGATTTTAAAAACATATTATGAACAGCTGTATGCCAATAAATTAGGAAATCTAGAAGAAATGGACGCATTCCTGGAAAGCCACAAACTACCAAAACTGGAGCAGGAAGAAATAGAAAACCTGAACAGGCCAATAACCAGGGAGGAAATTGAAGGAGTCATCAAAAACCTCCCAAGACACAAGAGTCCAGGGCCAGATGGCTTCCCAGGGGAATTCTATCAAACGTTTAAAGAAGAAATCATACCTATTCTACTAAAGCTGTTTGGAAAGATAGAAAGAGATGGAGTACTTCCAAATTCGTTCTATGAGGCCAGCATCACCTTAATTCCGAAACCAGACAAAGACCCCACCAAAAAGGAGAATTACAGACCAATATCCCTGATGAACATGGATGCAAAAATTCTCAACAAGATACTAGCCAATAGGATCCAACAACACATTAAGAAAATTATTCACCATGACCAAGTAGGATTTATCCCTGGGACACAAGGCTGGTTCAACACTCGTAAAACCATCAATGTGATTCATCATATCAGCAAGAGAAAAACCAAGAACCATATGATACTCTCATTAGATGCAGAGAAAGCATTTGACAAAATACAGCATCCATTCCTGATCAAAACCCTTCAGAGTGTTGGGATAGAGGGAACTTTCCTCGACATCTTAAAAGCCATCTACGAAAAGCCCACAGCAAATATCATTCTCAATGGGGAAGCACTGGGAGCCTTTCCCCTAAGATCAGGAACAAGACAGGGATGTCCACTCTCACCACTGCTGTTCAACATAGTTCTGGAAGTCCTCGCCTCAGCAATCAGACAACAAAAAGACATTAAAGGCATTCAAATTGGCAAAGAAGAAGTCAAACTCTCCCTCTTCGCCGATGACATGATACTCTACATAGAAAACCCAAAAGCCTCCACCCCCAGATTGCTAGAACTCATACAGCAATTTGGTAGCGTGGCAGGATACAAAATCAATGCCCAGAAATCAATGGCATTTCTATACACTAACAATGAGACTGAAGAAAGAGAAATTAAGGAGTCAATCCCATTTACAATTGCACCCAAAAGCATAAGATACCTAGGAATAAACCTAACCAAAGAGGTAAAAGATCTATACCCTAAAAACTATAGAACACTTCTGAAAGAAATTGAGGAAGACACAAAGAGATGGAAAAATATTCCATGCTCATGGATTGGCAGAATTAATATTGTAAAAATGTCAATGTTACCCAGGGCAATTTATACGTTTAATGCAATCCCTATCAAAATACCATGGACTTTCTTCAGAGAGTTAGAACAAATTATTTTAAGATTTGTGTGGAATCAGAAAAGACCCCGAATAGCCAGGGGAATTTTAAAAAAGAAAACCTTAGCTGGGGGCATCACAATGCCAGATTTCAGGTTGTATTACAAAGCTGTGGTCATCAAGACAGTGTGGTACTGGCACAAAAACAGACACATAGATCAATGGAACAGAATAGAGAACCCAGAAGTGGACCCTGAAATGTACGGCCATCTAATATTCGATAAAGGAGGAAAGACTGTCCATTGGAAGAAAGACAGTCTCTTCAATAAATGGTGCTGGGAAAATTGGACATCCACATGCAGAAGAATGAAACTGGACCACTCTCTTGCACCATACACAAAGATAAACTCAAAATGGATCAGAGATCTAAATGTGAGACAAGATTCCATCAAAATCCTAGAGGAGAACACAGGCAACACCCTTTTTGAACTTGGCCACAGTAACTTCTTGCAAGATACATCCACGAAGGCAAAAGAAACAAAAGCAAAAATGAACTATTGGGACTTCATCAAGATAAGAAGCTTTTGCACAGCAAAGGATACAGTCAACAAAACTAAAAGACAACCTACAGAATGGGAGAAGATATTTGCAAATGACATATCAGATAAAGGGCTAGTTTCCAAAATCTATAAAGAACTTATTAAACTCAACACCAAAGAAACAAACAATCCAATCATGAAATGGGCAAAAGACATGAAGAGAAATCTCACAGAGGAAGACATGGACATGGCCAACATGCACATGAGAAAATGCTCTGCATCACTTGCCATCAGGGAAATACAAATCAAAACCACAATGAGATACCACCTCACACCAGTGAGAATGGGGAAAATTAACCAGGCAGGAAACAACAAATGTTGGAGAGGATGCGGAGAAAAGGGAACCCTCTTACACTGTTGGTGGGAATGTGAACTGGTGCAGCCACTCTGGAAAACTGTGTGGAGGTTCCTCAAAGAGTTAAAAATAGACCTGCCCTACGACCCAGCAATTGCACTGTTGGGGATTTACCCCAAAGATTCAGATGCAATGAAACGTCGGGACACCTGCACCCCGATGTTTCTATCAGCAATGGCCACAATAGCCAAACTGTGGAAGGAGCCTCGGTGTCCATCGAAAGATGAATGGATAAAGAAGATGTGGTTTATGTATACACTGGAATATTACTCAGCAATTAGAAACGACAAATACCCACCATTTGCTTCAACGTGGATGGAACTGGAGGGTATTATGCTGAGTGAAATAAGTCAATCGGAGAAGGACAAACAGTGTATGTTCTCATTCATTTGGGGAATATGAATAATAGTGAAAGGGAATATAAAGGAAGGGAAAAGAAATGTTGGGAAATATCAGGAAGGGAGACAGAACATAAAGACTCCTAACTCGGGGAAACGAACTAGGGGTGGTGGAAGGGGAGGAGGGCGGGTGTTGGAGGGGAATGGGTGACGGGCACTGAGGTGGACACTTGACGGGATGAGCACTGGGTGTTTTTCTGTATGTTGGTAAATTAAACACCAATAAAAGTTAATTAAAAAAAAAAAAGCATATACGTTACACGTGCCTCAAAACATGAAAAGTCATACGATAAAGCAAAATATTTTTAAAAGGAATATTACAAGTCGACAGCTTTAAGAATGAGATGGCACAGCTAACACAAAACCTATTTATTTTGCATCATAAGTTAAAATAGCAAAATATTGGAAATAATTTTTTATCAATATTTGACAGATTAAATGATTTTTAAGCGAGTTAGAGCTATGTGTTTTGAAGTGACACAATTACATATAAAATATTCAACTTAAAAAATATAGGAGCAAAATCACATGATAATCACAGAAAAAAAAATTCACAAAATACAACATCCTTTTAAAATAAAACTGCTTAACAGACTGGATATAGAAGGAATATACATCAACATAATGAAGCCCATAGATGAAAAACCCACAGCTAACATTATATTCAATGAAGAAATATGGAAACATTTCCTCTAAGATCAGAAACAAGACAACATTGCTCATTCCCACCGTTCTTATTCAACATAGTACTGGAAGTCTTACCTATAGCAATTAGACAAGACAAAGAAATAAAAGGCATGCAAATTGGAAGGAAGAACGAAAAAAGTCATGTCACTGATTGCTGACTAAATGCTTTTACAAATAGGAAATCTCCCAGAGTTCATCGAAAAATGGTAAGAACTAATCAACAATTCAGTAAAGTCACAGGTTACAAAAGCAATATACAGAAATCAGTTAGTTGCATTCCTTTTCACTAATGATGAAACATCTGAAAAAGAAATAAAGAAAAATATACCATTTACAATAGCACCAAAAACAATGAAATACTTAAGAATTAAACTAACCAAGAAAGTGAAAGATGTGTACAATAAAAAACACAAGACTGCTGAAAGAAATCAAAGCAAACACAAACAGAAAAACATTCTATGTTCATGGATCAAAAGAATACTGTTAACCTAATTATGGATGCAACCCAAGTGTCCATTTATAGATGAATGGATATAGATGAATCTAATGAGATAGATTATAGCTGATGATGATGATGATAGATGATAGATAGATAGATATAGATAGATGATAGATAGATAGATAGATAGATAGATAGATAGATAGAATGGAATATTATTCAGCCATTAAAAGGAATGAAATCTTGCCATTTGCAACAACATGGATGGATCTAGAGAGTATAATGTTAAGTGAAATAAGCCAGTCAAAGAAAGACAAATATCATATGATTTCATTTATATGTGTAATTTAAGAAATGAAACAAATGAACCAAGAAAAAAAGAGATAGAGACAAATTAAAAAAAAAAAAAGACTCTTAATTATAAAGAGCAAACAGATGGTTACCAGAAGGAAGCTGGGTGGAGGAATGGGTGAAATAGGAAAAGTTAATTAAAAGCACACTTATCTTGATGAGCACTGAGTAGTATGTGGAATTGTTGAATCACTACACTGTACACCTGAAAGAAGCTAACATAACACTGTATGTTAACTAAACTGGGATTAAAATAAAACCTTGATAAAAATAAATAAATAAACTTTTTAAATGGGCAGAACAACTAAATAGACATTTTTCCAGAGAGGACAACAAAATGGCCAACAGGCAAATGAAAAGATGCTCAATATCACTAATTGTCAGGAAAATAAAAATCAAAACCACACGAAAATACCACCTCACACCTGTTAGAATGACTATCATCAAGAAGACAAGAAACAAGAGGTGCTGGTAAAGATGTAGAGAAAAGGGAACCCTTATACATTGTTGGTGGGAATGTAAATTGGTCCAACTCTATGGAGGCCACTATGGAGGCTCTTCCCCAAATTAAAAATAGATCTCCCATACAATCCAGCAATTCCAATTCTGTGTATACACCTCAGTGGATGAAAACAGAGTTTTGAGATTATCTGTACTCCCTTGTTTATTGCGGAATTATTCACAATAGCTAAGATATATATAGAAACACCTAAATGCCCACCAATTGATAAATGATATAAAAAAAAAAAAAAGATGTGTGACTGAGTGGCTCATTTAGTTTAGTGGCTAACTCTTGATTTCCACTCAGGTCATGACCTCAGGATTGTAGGATCGAGCCCAGCATCAGGCTCTGTGCTCAGTAAGGAGTCTGCTTGAGGATTCTCTCTTTCTCTCTTTCTGCCCCTATCCCTGCTTACACTCCCTCTCTTTAAATAAGTAAATAAATAAATTTTTTAATGTGGTATATATACACAATGAAGTATTATTCAGCCATGAGAAAGGAGAATAGCCTGCCATTTGCAACAACGTGGATGGGCTACTATTTTACCCATGCACATGAATATAAATAACAATGCTATCTTATAATTATGTAATATGATAACGCTGCAATGACAGCCATATTACAATGTATAAATGTATCATATTAACACATTGTATATCTTAAATTCTTACAATTCAGTCAGCTTCATTCAATAAAAATAAATAAATAAATAAGCCAAGAGTAGAGATGTATATAAGGTAAGCTTTTCTTTTTTACATTATTTATAAAAGTGCATATATATATATATATATATATATATATATATAGGCATGCTTCTAAGTGCAGAAAAAAATCTCTTGATAAGAAATCTCTTCATAGGAACCTTTCTGGCATGAATGAGAAATTTATATTTATTTATATTATCATTATGCAATATAAATTTTGCAATACTTATGATCATACTTTATAAGTGGAAAATAATAAACCTTAGAAATTATATTGAGAGGAATACATAATCAAAAAAGGACACTCATATTTTTATTAATTTTTTAAATAATATGAAAGTATATATGGCATGCATGATCTGACTAAGGAATCACATGCAAAGCTACTATTTTATCCATGTCTTTATCGCTATACCTTGTAATTTCACTTTCTTCCTAAAGTTGCCCAAAAATAAACATAACATGTAAGCCACCAGCTATAAAGCAAAGAATTTACTTCTTTAGAAAAAATTTTTAAGGGATCCCTGGGTGGCGCAGCGGTTTGGCGCCTGCCTTTGGCCCAGGGCGTGATCCTGGAGACCCGGGATCGAATCCCACATCGGGCTCCCGGTGCATGGAGCCTGCTTCTCCCTCTGCCTCTGTCTTTCTCTCTCTCTCTCTCTCTCTGTGACTATCATAAATAAATAAAAATTAAACAATTAAAAAAAATTTTTTAAAAATGTACGTGTATATTCCAACATGAATAATGCAAGTGTTGGTAGAGATGGTCCTAGCTTGACATGGCTTCTCACTGTTGATGTCCTACCTTATCCCACCATCTTTTTTATGCACTACTGCTGCATAATAATCCCTTTTGTGGCCACCATTTAATCCCTGGGTTAGAGCCAAGAGGTAAAATTATAAAGCTGATACTGCTACTTTGATATATAAAATATACCTTATCCTAACATTCCCAGCTATTTACTTGAGTCATATATGTAGTTTCTCCTGATCTAGAAACAGTAATTTAAAATAAGCCTGAGCCACTTACTCATTGGGCACCCCTATCACATCATGAGACTACCTCTCCAATTACTAGCCAGCAAGAAAGAGGTTTTAAAATCATATCTTTCTGGGCCACCCGAGTGGTTCAGTGGTTGAGTGTCTGCCTTCAGCTCAGGTCATGATCCCGGGGTCCTGGGAACGAGTTCCTCATCAGGCTCCCCACATGGAGCCTGCTTCTCCCTCTGCCTCTGTCTCTGCCTCTCTGTTTCTCATGAATAAATAAATAAAATATTTTAAAATCAATCAATCAATCATATCTTCCTTAAACTTCAGGCACTTCAGAAAATGTAGTGTGTACACTGCTTCCATCTGTCACACTGTGTAGGGTGGTGGACTCTATTGTGCTCCCACTCTTACCAGCCAACTTTCACTGCCACCACTTGCATATCTTTACCTGATGATTTCTCTTTCTACTACTTTTCTACTACTCAGCAAGTGAGAAGTGCCTCCCTTCCCTTGCAAAGAATTAACATCCCCTGAGAGCAGTTTTCAACCAGACTACTACAAGTGGAAGTGACTGAGTTAAAAATACACTTGGACTTCTGAGATGTTGCCTGGCTGGTTGTTCAGGTATCTGGAGGATGCCAAGACTGGAAGCGTAGAGACAAAGAGCTCTGGGGGAAAAGCACATGGATGGAATGTGTCCAATGGATGCAGATCTGTGTGTCTTATGTCACTGCCAACAATATCACTGCAGACATCACTGACAGGTAAATAGGATGTCAACCAGGCTGTGTCTTCAGTCACCTCAGTACCAGCACAATGGACCCATGAGCAGAGCAGCCATGGTGCAGCTATATGCACAAACCCAACAGCACAAGCTCTCTCTCACGATGGCTGATGGAATAGCCATGCTGATACTGCTGAATAGCCATCTTGTCACTGAGAGACTGATTCTGGGCCATCAACTTGGTCCCATCCCTTGGGGAAACTAACCAGTCACCTGGTACTAAGTTTATTATATCAGATCCCTTCCACATTAGAGGAAAAAATACATGTTTTGATCTTACTGGAATTAAAACAAATTTCAAATACATATTTGCTCTCCAGATTATGATGCTTTGGTTATTATTAACTGACAGGTCACAGAATGTCTATATTACCATCATGGGACTCTGTCTAACAGCATCTCAGTCTAAGGGTCTTGTTTATGGTGAGAAGGGGAAATAGCATGTGACCATGAAGCCAATATGACCCTCCTTATGTCACATCATCCAGAAGTTACTGGCTGACTAAATGTTGGAATGGCCTTATGAGCAGTGTTGTAAAAACAGTTTGGAGATGATACCCAGCATGGTTAGGACGCTTTGTCATGATGCTTTATATACTTTGAACCAATGGTCATTATATGACCAGTGTCGCTGAGAGCCAGAATATTAACATTGATACTGGGATACTGGGATACTACCCAAAAGATGAAAGTATAAGTAGCCCCTATCATGATAAACATAAAGAACCACTTGGGGAATTTATGTTTCCTACCACTTCAGATTTAGGACTGATAGACCTTACATTTCATTGCCTGGGGGCATTCACTGCTGCCTTCCTGGCAGGCCCAAAGCCCTGGGGGAATTAACAATCCCCAAGAGCAGCCTTCAACTTGAGACTGATGGGACTTGGTATATAAGTACCTGAGCTCCCTGGTCCCTCAGGTGGGTCAACTCCTAGGTCTGTGTTCTATACAGGCTTCCAGAGTCTCCTCAACTAGTGCAAGCTCCAGCTACCCACAGTAGTAGCCTTTTATTAGACAATCTCCTCCTTCTGTCTCAGTTTCTCATTCCTGTATTGGTGCCTCCTTCATCTTCCAGATAAATTACTCAAACTCAAATCCTTGTTTCAGGTTCTGCTTCTAAGAAACACAAACTGAGAAAGCAACCTGACCTGAGAAGCAAGAAGATAAAAATATTAAAGTATATATGGTTAGGAAGAAACAAAACATCTCTGTTTTTGTGGAGTTTTGGGTTTTGTTTTGGTTTGGTTTGTTTTTTTGTTTTTTTGTTTTTTGTTCTTGTTTTTGTTTTTTTGGGGGGGTTGCTAGGATATTTTTTTTTTTTTGCTAGGATATTTCTTAAATCTCTTTTCACAAACAAGGACAGGTGGACTTCTTTCTCGGGACATTGAGAATAGAACTAAGCTCTGGTCTGCACATGTGCCTGTGTGTATATGTATAGGTATGATTTTAAGCATTTTAAATCTGCCTTGTAATTTGACATTATATTTTGAGGTTTTTGTTTGTTTTAGTTGAATAATTGACATAAAATATCCTATTAGTTTTAGGTGCACATCATAGTGATTTGATATTTTTATACATTATGAAATAATCCCCACAATAAATCTGGTTATAATTTGTCACCCTATAAAGTTATTAGAATAGTGTTGACTATATTCCCTCTGCTGTACATTACATCCCCATGGCTTATTTATTGTATGACTGGAAGTTTATACCTCTTTGCCTTTTTTTACAATACCCCCTCATCCCTCCCCTCTCTGGTAACCAACAGTTTGTTGATATCTGCATGTCTGTTTTCAGACATGATATGGTATTTGCCTTTCTCCATCTGACTTATTTCATTGAGCAAATATCCACAACGTCCATCCATGTTGTCACATATGGCAATATTTCATTTTTTTATGGCTGAGAAATATTCCGTTTTTCTGTATCCACTCATCTACTGTTAGACACTTAGATTTCTTCTATATCTCTGCTATTATAAATAGTGCTGCAATTAACATAGGGTATATATCTTTTCAAAATGAGGTTTTCATTCTCTTTGGATAAGTACCCAGAAGTGGAACTGCTGGATTGTACAATAGTTCTATTTTTAATTTTTGAAGACCCTCCATACTGCTTTCTATAGTGGCTGTACCAATTTACATTCCTATCAACAGTATACAGGTTTTCTCTTTTCTCCGCAGCCTTGCCAACAGTTATTTTTGTCCTTTTGATAATATTTTGAAGAAAAAAAGAGATACAGTCTAAAGTAGTAACCATAGTTATATACTTGTTTGGTGGAATCACAGATCATCTCTAGACCTGAGTATTAGGTTTTAACAGTCATATTGGTATAAGGAAAGAAGAAATTGTCAGTGCAGTTAAGAATAGGAACAGATGCTTGGGTGCAATACGTGTGCTTTGGGCGGCTTACAGGAGGCTCGATGAAGCTTATGTCCCAAGCTGCATAAAGCTGGGCTCATACCTACTCAGGGTATCAGTCCTTAGAGAGTCATTTTACTGTCATCTTTGCTAGGAAGTTTCTCCTGTGCCCAGACTGGTGTCATCTCCTGGGCACTGGACTCCTTGATACTTTAGCTGGACCCCTCTTATTGCAGACATGGCAACAAGTACACATACTAAACCATATGATATGGTACTGTTCCAGACTACATAGAAGTCTCCAGAGCTGGATCTATATTGGAGTAAGCTCTGTATTCCCTCTCTCCCTATGCTACCTAGTGCAATTAGTAGTACCAAAAAAAAAAAAAGAAAGAAAGAAAGAAATTGCTAACACATATTTTTTCAAGTGCTACCTTTAAAAGCCTTCTGGCACATTAGTGTCAGCCGAATCAGGAAGAAAAACTAAGAGTGGGCCATTGGAAAAAATTAAGGAAGTCAGGAATCAACTAATGTAAGCCTTAGTGTCCTGGCCTATAAAATAGGAATAAAAACAGTATCTGCATTATAGGATTATAACAATGATTTAATGAGAGAATTCAGGTAAAAATCTTAGCACTTTTTGTCAAGTAACAAATTGTCAATAAATGTTAGCTAGCTTGACAATTAATTAATTAAGAAAAGAAGATACTGGGGAAAAAAAGAACTGGAAGAAATCTTGTAAAAAAATAATTAGCACTGGGGACACCTGGATGGCTCTGTCCTTAAGCATCTGCCTTCAGCTCAGGTCATGATCTCAGGGTCCTGAAATGGAGCCCTACATCTGGCTCCCTGCTTAGTGAGGAGTCTGCTTCTCCCTCTGCCCCCCGCCCCATGCACCACATGTGTGCACATGAGCTCTCTCTCAAATAAATAAATAAAACCTTTAAAAATATATTTAGCATCATGATTAATGGTATATGTTCTTAAATCAGAACATCCTGAAATCAAATCCCACCTCTGTCATTTATCAAGTCATTTGCTTGCTCTCTGCCAGTTTCCTCATCTTTAAGTGGAAATAATTGTTTGGTCTTAATAACATAATACATCCAAAGTATTTAATAAATGTCATTTTCTAAGTTCAGTACATATTTGGTTATCATGTTTTTTTTGTTTTGGGGTTTTTTTTTAATTTTTATTTTATTTATTTATTTATTTATTTATTTATTTATTTATTTATTTTTGGCTGTATTGCAAATGAGGAAACCATCACAATCACCCAAAGCAACAGGGACTTGTCCAGGGTCCCAGATCAAGTTGTTGGCACTGTAATCCAATTTTCTTGACTCCAACTTTATTGGTAAAAAAAAAAAAAAATACACACATTAAAAACCTGCTAAGCTCTCAACACAAGAGTCTAGATCTGGCCATACTAAGAATCCACAGAAGCGGCCTTCTAAACCTGGCCAATGACGAGAAAAGACCAATGGGTGGCAGTATATTCACGTAAAAGAGGTTGGTTGTCTTGATTTTTACAGTCTTTTCCAATGACTTCCCTCAATCTAAACTCCACCACTGATATCCTGCCTACACCACAGTGTCTCTTTTGCCTGTGTAGTCTTCAGATATCCCCCATTATGAACTCAGCTACTGATTCAGAACAGCATTTCCTTCAGCAGTTTGCTCCTGAAATCCTTATTATTAATTAAATGTTTTGTTGAGGCAAAAACAGCCTTTAAGGAACTTAAGGAGGGGGTGGCAGGGCCTGGGTGGCGCCATTGGGTAGGCATCTGACTCTTGGCTTGGGCTCAGGTCATGATCTCAGGGTCGAGGGATCCAGCCCCAAGTCAGGCTCTGCGCTCAGCAGGGAGTCTGCTTCGGATTCTGTGCCTCTCCCTCTGCCCCTCCCAGTTTCCCCCTGCCACCTGGCACACACACTCTCTCTCTTTCTCTGTCTCTCTCTCTCTCTCAAATAAATAAATAAAATCTTTAAAAAATAAAAGACTAAATGGGAAAGTCTTTACTCAAGTGTATTACATGGGGCTAAGAAACTCTGGAGTACTGTGCTTATGGCTGCTTAGCAAGATGCCACTAAATAGTCAAATTTTAATCACAAATTCTTTACCCATTTCCACATCCACCAAGCAAGCTGCAAACTTAATGTGGCATCCCATGCACTGATATGTAGATACTCTCCAGGGAGCCTGAAGAATGAGACCCATGTGAGTTTCACTGTCTACAGAAGCTAAATACTAATGATAAAATCATAAACTGATACTCTACTTTTATCTATCATTCTCCTGTGAGCTTTGGGGGGGGGGTGCTTTTCATTATCACTCTCTTGTGATATTCTTTGCCACAAGTCAGAATTC
Source organism: Vulpes lagopus (assembly GCF_018345385.1). NCBI lineage: Eukaryota > Metazoa > Chordata > Mammalia > Carnivora > Canidae > Vulpes > Vulpes lagopus. The sequence continues at coordinate 63,312,206 of NC_054834.1, read as the reverse complement.
ATCAACCCAATTACCCTTGAGATCCTATACTTGAAAACCTAACTAGGGGCATCCCTGGGTGGCTCAGCGGTTTAGCGCCTGCTTTTGGTCCAGGGCACAATCCTGGAGTCCTAGGATTGAGTCCCACGTCCAGCTCCTGGCATGGAGCCTGCTTCTCCCTCTGCCTGTGTCTCTGCCTCTCTCTCTCTCTCTCTCTATGTCTATCATGAATAAATAAATAAAATATTTTTAAAAAAAGAAAACCTAACTAGATCCTGGACTAGAAGTGTCCAAAATTAATTTTTTTGTGAAATCTAGGATCAACCTCTTAGCTTCCTCTCATGACAGTTTAAGTTCATGGACTTAACTTTCAGGCATCAGCAAATCTTCCTTGATGAATATTCAGCTTGCTTACATGTCTACTTCTGTTTTTTCCTCTCCAGAGATAGAAATAAATGGTCACCTGGCTACTTCATAGACAATGAGGGCCATTAACATGCCATGTAGCCTCTTCCTCGGCCATAAGGGCAGTTGAATGACATCAGAAAAAATATTGACGTCAATTGGTGAAGTATATCCTAAAAAGGAGCAAATTTGGTGTAATAATGTTTTAAGTGAAATAAATTGACAGTTGGAAATCTGTTATAATCACACATCTATTTTCCAATTCAAAGATGACTTATGAATCCTCCAAGTCACAGCTCCTCTCTTCCATTTGCCAAAACAGTGAAAGGTGATTGATCTCATTAATTTCACCAAAGCACCGTCCTTCCTAGTCAAGTATATTTGTGTGATTGATTGATTTATTCATCCTTACATGAAATATTTAGCTGAAGGGCACTCTAGAGATTATAGAATCCAACTTATTCCACAAATAAGGAAGCAAAGGTCCCATACATACAACATGACTCATGGTCATATTGGGTGACAGAGTTCCAGACTGATCACAGGGGACACTGGTGCCACACTAGAAATGACCTCAGGAAGAATAATGTTGAGGTTTTATCTGGGGTAAAATTGATCCCAACTTAAACAAGTGAGTGTTCACTGACCTTTCCAGGTTTCAAAGTGGATTCATGGTCCCAGTAACCTGCATGATATCATTTTAAATTTCCATGAAAGTACCTGATGCCCCACTTAACGAAAATTTGCAAACACCTGATCACTTGACTCACCTACAGTCTATCAGTGTCTGATATGCCATAATTAAAACAGCATTACTCTAGTTTTACGTTTTATCCACCTGTTTGGAATGCAAATGCACCTTCAAGATATGTCACAGGTCAGTCAACCCTCAATAACTCTTTAAGTGAAAGAATTCCTTTCTCTCTAAAGAGCTATTTGTTGATTCACTGATGTCTTTGATCATGCGTTTAATGAGTACCTGCTCCTATAAGAGACTGTGCTAAGAGTTGGTGGAATTCATGGAAATGAATAAGACAGGATTGCTGTCTTCACAGATTTCACAGTCTATCAGGGGAAAAAGGATCTAATAAGATGTGACATGTTACAGGCGTTCTGTGAAAATATGCTCTTGCTGCTACAGAGGACCGAGAACTAATTTTATTTAAGGGGGGTGGGGTAGGCGAGAATTAGGAAGGCTTCTTGGAGCAATCCACAGAAGGTTTTTATGGAAGAATGTTAGAGAAAAATATGAGGGCATTCCCTGTCTAAGGGGAATGGGGGAGAAAACAGTGTGAAGGGAAGAAGAGAGAAGAAAATCAAGAATTTCAGTTACTCAAAGGCTGACTTTATCAATTGCCCATGTGACCTTGTCCATCTAAATTACCATTTGCTCTAGACATAAACTGCAAATATATATAGACTTTTTCCTGAATCATATGCCAGAGTGAATACAAAACTAATATAAAGTATCAATTGTGCATGGTTGGATAGTTACAATGACTCATGACACTCCAGTATTGCAGGAAAAAGAAGGCACAGGCAAACATCAAAGAGGTCCAAGATTTCCAGACACAGATTACAGAGTACTTCCTCAATCACATAAAATGTACTTTTGTATCTGAAGCATGAAGTACCATGATAAATGCAGGATACCTTTAGCTCAGGAGAGCCACGTCTTCTCTAATGAGTGAGTTTATACCCCTCTGATTGCATAGCAGAAAAATTAGGCTGGTGACCAAGAGCAATAGAAGAAACCAAGAGAACATAACAGAAACTAAGTATAAAACCGCCTATCTGGTTTTTTTTTTATGAGTGAAGCTAATAAACCAGTACAGATTGCCTACATCATCTCTCTTCGATCCCAGCACAGGAATATTTATCACAAGTTAGTTGATTTCATTCTGATCTGGCCAAGAGTCTGCACCTTGGCTCCAGTCATCCCTGGAAATAAGCGTAATATATAACAGGTCAGCTGCTATTAATTCTGTATTTACACATGTAACCTGCACTTCCTCAAACCAGAAGAGGACAAGTTAGTAATTCAGGTCCTGACTTCAAAAACCACTATAGCATGCCATTGTTTAACCACAAATAGAAAACTTCTTAGAAGCTCCTAAGTAAGCCAGTTGAGTTTTTGATTGAGTGAAACACAGTCAGGACTTAATTGAATAATGTTGGAAATGATCCCAATGCCAAGAACCAACTGGATTTTCCAGTTTTATTGAGAAATAATTGGCATACATTGCTGGATAAGTTTAAAGTGTAGAGTATGATAGTTTCATTTATATGTACTGTAAAAGGATTAGCACCATAGGTTTAGCTAACATCAATCTTCTCATTTAGATAAAATATATAGAAAAGAAGGAAGATAGAAGAAAAAAACTTTTCTCCTTGTGATGAGAACTCTTAGGATTAAGTCTCCTAACTGTTATATACATTGTATAGCAATGTTAGCTACAGGTCGTTAAGAGCCAACTGTCAATTGAATCTAAACTCAATTCGGGAACACAGGGAAACAAATCTCATGCCCAATAGATTGTAGACTGAGGAATGAAACTCAAGGAGGGCCCCAGAAGGCAGAGATGAGTAAATTTCATCCCTGCCCCACAGCAGCCTAGGTGCAGGCTAGAGATGCAAGTCCCTAGTTCCCTCCCAATGCAACACTGGCAGCCAGAAGGGGGATGGTCCGAATCACACAGTGATTTATACTCGCCCTCTAACAGAGAACCTCAGAGGACATGGATTAAAAATCCCAATACCATAAGGTTAGAGATGGATATCTAGTGGTTGCTTCCCTCCTTGTTCCTTTTCCTACTCATAGCAAAGAGCCTGGTCTTGGACGGAATGACTAAATTATAATTCTAATGAATTTGCTCCTGAACAAAACTATTCCCCAGCCTCAAGGTTTACGCAGGGGGAACTGTGATGCCTTCAAGCCAGGCTCCACCCAGCAACTCATCAAGGATGAATTAGCATTTCAATAAAAGGCTAGAGGAGCAAGCCAGATATTGTACACACTCTATAGGAATGCAGAGAGATTGATGAGAATGAGAGCATCCTCAGATCTAGATTCACAACCTTCCCTTCTCAACTTCTCAGTCCTGGTACAGCACTTAGCTGCAGACTAGTTAGTGGTGTGTCCTCTTTTCCTCTCTCATGCGAAGGAAAACAAAAGTCAGCAGTGATATGAACACACACTTGCAAGAAAAGCAGTCAGAGTGGAGGATGAACTCCCCTTTCTGGGGAGCTAGGACCGGGGAATATAGATGTTATGTGAGCAGTTCATCACACAGAGGGCAAGACTTGGGACAGGAGACTACAGAAGGAGAGATGGGATGGCAGAGAAAAGCAGGAAATTCCTAAAGTAGAAGAACCGAAGGGCACCTGGGTGGCTCAGTCAGTTAAGCATCCGTCTTTGGCTCAAGTCATGGTCCCACGTCTAGGATTGAGCCCTACATCAAGCTCTCTGCTCAGCGGGAAGTCTGCTTCTCCTTCTCCCATGCCTCTCCCCTGGCTTGTGCGCTCGCGCTCTCTCTCTCTCTCTCTCTCCCTCAAACAAATAAAATCTTAAAAAAAAAAAAGACAAAAGAAAAACTGAGTGGTTCCTGGAAGCGGTAAGTGCTAGATAATGACAGGACAGGACAGGTGAAGAGCACTCGCTTTGAATTTGAATTTGATAGGCTTTCAGTAAATGTTAAAAACACAGTTCCTTCCTTTGAAGAGCTAAAAAAATATTTTTTTTAAAAGAAAAAAGAAGAAAAGTGAGATGTTCACCAAAGACAAATGAATGCCTATTAACACATGAAAAAACGTGTTAAAACCAAATAAATATTCAAACAGGGAGGCAGGCTCCTGGTACCGGTAGACACCCTAAATGACAAATGTGAAATTAATCTTTACATCAGTAGGAGAATAATGGACATTTATAGACATGAAAGCTCCATTGCCATATTGGGGGTTTGTCAGGATGAAGACCTATCTTAAGGTTTACAGCATCTGAAACACCATATCTCCAAAGGGGATTGATATCTTCCGGGAGTCTTGCCCACCTTAAGATATGCAACCACCTTTAATTTTCTTGTATCACAAATTTTTAGCACACTGTCCACATAAGTGGTATCACTTAGCCAGTGAGTAAACCCAGCCATTTGCCCATAGTTTATGAAGCTTTGTTGTCTTATCTTCATTGTGGGTATGGTAACTCACTTAAGCTTTGAAAAAGCTTCTTATCTTGATGAATTTCTAATAGTTCATTTTTGCTTTTGTTTCACTTGCCTTCAGGCAAGTAACTTCTTGCAAGAAGTTACTGTGGCCAAGTTCAAAGGGATGAACCCCTTTTTGGATGAAGGTGGGTGTAATTTTTTAAAATGGCATGATCAAGAAAGCCAGCTTCTGGTTTTGGAGGTGGGGAGTCTGAGAAAGTAGTGATTCTCAGGCTAAAAACAGGGCTGCTTAAATGAAAAGTGGAATATCAAATTTAGTTATAGCCTTACATCTCCACATACTCTCTACACAAAAGCAGAACTTAACAGTACTGTCTCAGTTAAAAAAATTACTCACCAAGTGAGAGACAAAAGTAGTGAAGGCTGAAAAGGTGGTTTGCTCGTCACAAAAGGATCAACGCAGGAAACAAATGCTCCTGGGTAGAAAAGTACTTCAGGTAGGAAACTCAGGAACTTGCAAGTACACAGCCTTAGATTATAAACGGTGAAGCTACTGTAAACCTGCCCAACATCTACTAGTAAAGGTTGGTGGGAGAATTTGCAGAAACGCTTTTTCTTGTTTAACGTAAAGTTAGAAGAAAGAGTATCGACTGACTTCCCTGCCTATCAATTGTGTGTGTGTGTGTGTGTGTGTGTGTGTACCTAATTTGAAAAGCAGAAGAGGTTCATGGTGGAGAAGGTCATGGACCAAGATAAACGTTCCACATAGACAAAATCTATGTGAGATGAAGATGCTTTGATACTCTAAAATACCCAAGGAAAACCAAATTCTGTGTTTAAAGCAGGTAAAGACTACCTAATTCATCTTCTTTGGGCCAATTATGCAGACCTCACTGTTAAGCTCAATCTGGTCTGCTCTGCTATGTTATTATTAAGGTTTTGCTTCCATCCACACTCATTCCTTTGATGACCTTACCTGGTTTCTTGTCACATGCCAATATATCCTGAATTTGTATGTCCCATTGAGACCTCTCCTCAAACACAGACTCCAAACACCTATTTTGTTTGGAGTAAATATTTTGACAAATATTCTTGGATATTTTACAGGCATCTCAAAATTAATACATCCAAAAACGAAACTCCTAATCTTCCCCTCTTAACCTAATCCACCCCCAGCCTTCCCCTATCCTAATCATATTTCCATTTTTCTAGATACTCCAGCTAAAAATTTTGAAGTCATCCTGATTTTCCTCCTCTCCTCCTACCCCATATCCAATCCATTCACCAATGCTATTGGCTCTTCTACAAAATATTTCCATATCCAATTATTTCCTACCCCCTCCCTTGCTACCACTCTCATCCCCCTATTAATAATTCTTCCACTAGAATCATTGCAACACTCTCCTAACTGGTTTTTCTGCTTCCACCTTTCCCCCTGAGTAATAAAATGGAATCTCAGCATAGAAGCCAAATGATCCTTTAAGAAAAGAAGTCAGACCAGGTCAGTCCTCTGCTCAAGATATCAGTGATTCCCATCTCACCTGAAATAAAGCCAAAAGCCTCTTCCATAATCATAGTGCCTTATTTCTTGTGCCTCATTTGCAATTTCTTTTCTCCTGACTCATTACTTGCCAGCTTCACTGGCTTCCTTCCAGTTCCTCCAACACATATCAGAAACAGTCCTACCTTCCACCTGGAAGTCTCTTCTTCCACACATCCATGTGGTTCACTTCTTTACCTCCATCAATTTTTGGTTCAAATTTCACAAATTTGTGAGATGTTTCCTGACCCCATATCAACTTCGACTGTACCCCCTACACACACACACACACACACACACACACACACACACATACCCTCTCTCCTCCTTTCTTGCTTTGTCTGCAACAATCATCACTAGTTAAGGTACTACATATTTTGCTTAGTTATTTGACTTATTATCTGACACCCATTCTTGAATATAAGCTTCATGAAGGTGTACATTTTTTCTGTCATTTTTCTCCTCCTAATCCTCATCTCCTACTCCCTTGGTTTTTTTTTTCCCTAGTTCCAAGAATAGTGTCTGGCATGTCGTTGATGCTCAATAAATATTCATTTGCATTTTAATTAATCTAATTTCTCATAACACATTCACTTCACCTCCAAACTCTCAATAAATTTCCCTGGGATAGGTCAAGAGACTTCGAGATTCATAATTCCAGGTTACCTGCTCTGTGACTTGGACAATACCTTAACTGCTCTGAATCTGTTTCCTTATCTGTAAAATAAGGACAATATATCCAGCTTTAAACTATGGGCATTTATATTAAATAAAAAAGTAAATACGAAAGAGATTAATGAATTTCAAAGTTCTCTGTAAACTTAGGACATTGTTAAGGTTGCTGAAAAGTACCATCAGTCAGTTGCCCACTTACGCTGCTGCAGGGTGCAAATTTGAGCAAAGACACATTTCCTGCCTGGAGCTTTTTATAATCTAATGCAGTCATGCCTTAGGTTCATCTGGTTTACCCTCTCAGTCTTACTCTGGCTTATCAGAAATCCGTTTACTTCATACTGAGAAAGGAAGTTTAAACAGAGGTTTGGTTCCAGTAGGAGACTGGAATAAGTTACTGGTTCATGTACAATTCCCTGATCCTTGATCCAGCACCTGCACCAAACGCTGTTTGCTCACACACCAGATAGGCAAGAAATATGACACAGACATGTGCACAGACACACGGGGGGACTGAAATGGCTCTGCCTCTCCAAACTCCCACCTTGGACATCTCCACTATGCTCTCGAGTGGAAACAAAAATCTTTGAAGATTCCCTTGCAGAATGTTTGCAGTATTATATGTAACACCAGCTTGTTTGCCTCTTTAATTCAGTGCGTATCCATGTAGTGGGAAATTGAAGTAATCAACCAAATAATGAACACCTGAGAATTTGCTATTGCAGAGCCTGGAATTAGCCAGTGAAGCTGGTGTCATTCGGCAAAGTGGCTGGAAAATAACTCACCTTGCACCTCATTTTGCTAAAACTATATGCAGAGAGAGAGAAAGACAGAGAGAGATATGTATATATAATGTTATATTAACATATGTTGACCAAGAAGAAGAAGAGGCTGTAAAGCAACTAAAAGCATTTATTCGAGGTCTTAAGGATTGCAATCTGGGAGATACAGAGAGACCAAAAATTGAAAGTGTGCTCTGAATTGCAAGCGAGGAGTGCAGGCAAAATCCACAAGGTTATATAACTTGTTTTGAAGGAATTAACATTGATGCTGACAGAGCTGAACTGCCTAAGCCACAATTGGCCATTTAGCTAACAGATGCTATCTTATCTCTGTTTCAGTCCAAAGTAGAAGGATGAGTTCCAGGAGATGGTCAAGGTGCAGTTGACAGGTTGCAACTGACAAAATTCACAATTCTGAAAATTGAAGCAGAGAAGTTCATTAGTCCTGATTCCTCAATATCCTCCCCACCCTGTTTTTTTTATAATAAATTTATTTTTTATTGGTGTTCAATTTACCAACATACAGAATAACACCCAGTGCTCATCCCGTCAAGTGCCCCCATCAGTGCCTGTCGCCTATTCACCCCCACCCCCCCGCCCTCCTCCCCTTCCACCACTCCTGATTCGTTTCCCAGAGTTAGGAGTCTTTATGTTCTGTCTCCCTTTCTGATATTTCCTACCCATTTCTTCTCCCTTCCCTTCTATTCCCTTTCACTATTATTTATATTCCCCAAATGAATGAGAACATACAATGTTTGTCCTTCTCCGATTGACTTACTTCACTCAGCATAATACCCTCCAGTTCCATCCACGTTGAAGCAAATCCCACCCTGTTTTGAATGATGTTCTTAGCAATGCTTCCTCCACTTGAGAATTTTTGTCACACCTAATAGGATTATGTATTTTATCATTTTCTATTAATTGTATATTTTTAATTTTAATTTATATTTAATTAATATTAATTTTATAATTATTTTATACACTGTAAATTAAGCATGAGGATAAGCCTTCCATAAGTCCCACCAAGCTTGGGTATGGGGGGAGGGAGTCCTAAGGAAAAAATATGTGAATTAGAGAGAATTTAAGTTATACCACAGCATACATATTGTATTTAAAGGACATAACTCCCTTATGCCACTCTAAATATTTCTCTACAAAACCAGAAAAAAAGGGTTTAAAAAATTATCTGCACACACACACACATAAAGAAGATTATATATATTCTTTCCTTCTGCTTCCATCCTCAAGGTGAAACCAAGTTCAAAATAGTACTTTTCTTAAAGAGGAAAAAAAAAAAAGGAAAGACACTGAGCTTTCTCTCCAGAGATTCTGCAGAGGGAAATAATTAAGCTCCTTCTCTCTGATAAGATATGCAAACTAATTATGAGCAATTATCTGACACCAAGGTACAAGAAGCTGCAAGCCTGCTTTCACTCTGAGACTACATCTTAGAGAGGGCACAGTTCTTTGGTTTCTGTCTGTTGTGGAATAAAATCAGGATTGTAATGAGGCTGGGAGAACACCAAGAGTCTAACTAAATATGAAAATTCAATCCAGGGAGTAGGAGAGTGGTCTTGCTTTTAAAAAGTCTTTTAATTTTATTTAATTCTTACTCCAAATGCTATCCATATGAGTTAAGTCTTGTTGTTAAGATTAAACAAGGGCATATATTCTTACAAGCTAGTATTTGGATGTAGATGTGGGGTGGTATGGACAGCATAGGCTGATCCTTGACATGTAGCCCATGACAGAAATAGCTGAAATCAACTGGGTCTTTTCCAGGCATCTTGCATTGGGTACAAACATTCATTCATTTGAAAAATATCTTAGACGCAAGAGATGACTCTGGGTTCTTGGGATTCAACACACAAATATTAAATAAACAAGTGAAAAAGAGACAGAGAGAGAGAGAGAGAGAGAGAGAGAGAGAGAGATTTCACCAACTTTAAGAAGTTATGAGGAAAACAACTAGTCCAGAGGAGCAGACCAGGGTTAAGGCTTTTCTGAGGAGTCTAGCAATAGACTGCCGAATGATCAAGGACAGGGCTCTCCAAACCCCCTTCCACACAGAAGGCACACAAGTATGTCCTGAGTCAAGAATAAGCGTGGTTGGCAAGGCACCTGAGTGGCTCAGTCTGTTAAGTGGCCAACTCTTGATTTCAGGTTAGGTCATGATCTCAGGACCCTGGGTTGGAGTTCTGCTCTCAGCCAAGAGTCTACTTGAGATTCTCTTTCTCCCTCTCTCTGCTCCTCCCCCTGCTCTCTCCCTCAAAATAAATAAATAAATAAATAAATAAATAAATAAATAAATAAATAAAGCTTGATTTGTGTGAACAACTGAAAAAGGGCTTTAAGTAGATGCTGTTTCCCCCGCCCCTACTTTATAGCTGAGAAATTTGAGTTTAAACAAGTTGCCTAAAGTTCTTTACACATATGTTCCACTTGTTGGAATTCTTTTAACTTTATTTTTCCTTTTTGGATAGGCAAATCGATCACGTATCATCAAAGCAATATAAAAATGCATTCATTGGAAGTCTTGCTTCCCATTCTTGCCTGAGCATAAGACCCCATCCCTCATCCCCACTCTCTCGCCCTAACTAAAAGTGGTTTAATTTTGGTTTTGTATCATTCAAGTGTTAATGCAAGTACAAGCAAATACAATTTCATATTCTTATCCTTCTTCCTTATTCCAAAACAATATATACTACATTAAACGTGCTACTTTTCTGTTTCATTTAAAAATATATCCTGGAGGCTGCTCCATGACCAGCTACAGAACTTCGTATTTTGCCATAAACTACTACCCTGTAGAGGTGAACAACAGTTTATCTAATGTCTGCCTCTGGATGTTGGAAACCTAGCTTATTCTAGCTCTTTGCTAGTACAAACAATGAATAACCTTGTACATATTTCATCTTATGAAGTAAGTCAGAGTATTGAGTACTGCTAAGAGTTGCTATTTTGCCTTCCAGTGGAGTAATAGATTTCTATTACCACCAGTATGTCACAGAATGGTCTCAAAGTTCAAGAGAGGAAAGTTTTGTAAATTTTGGGGTTTTTTCCCATTGGAAAGGTGAAAAATGTGATGATCTCTCCTTAATCTGCAGCAGCTCTCTTTACATTACAGAAATTAACCTTTTCCCTGGGACATGAGTTGCAATTTTTTGTTCTCAATTTGTCATTTGTCTTTTCATTTTACTTATGATGGTTCTGTCTTGTCATGTAGAAGACTTCATTCTTTTATTACGTTTTGTTCTTTAAGATGATCAAATTTAGGGGCACCTGGGTGGCTCAGTGGTTGAGCACCTGCCTTCAGCTCAGGTTGTGATCCTGGGGTCCTCGGATCGAGTCCCACATCAGGCTCCCCACAGAGAGCCTGCTTCTCCCTGTGGGTAATTTAAACTATGGAACATGAAACTGCAGCTAAGGGAGCATACTGCATTAGTAAGTTACTTACGATCTACACTGGTCTAGCCAGGACTTGAGTTCAGTGGTATGTCTACTATTGTGTATCCTCATGGTATGGTGCTAACAATAAAATAACAAGCATTTTTTGCATGCCAGTCACTCACTGTGCTAAGCACATTTCATGTGTAAACATATTTAATCCCCACAACAGCACTGGGAGGTATATACAACAGCACTGGGAAGTCATTTCATCTCATTTCATGGATGAAGAAAGTGGGACACAATGTTTTGAAAGCCACTCACAAGGAAAAGTGTGACAGAAGGAAAAGCAATAAAAAGAGGAGATAATGGTCACAGTCAATTGCAATTAAAATATCTCACTTTTGTAAATTTTCCAAAAACGTATGACTGTGTGAGCACATTCCTCGGGTCCCTTACAGGGCCTGGAAAGGGATGGATCCAAGTGAGAGGCTTCCTGGCAAATTGGCTTCTAAAGGAATGACACTTTTGGAACCTATTTATTTGAGAATTAAATAATGAGATAGAAGAAATTCATGTGAAAATATGTAGAAACCGGGATCCCTGGGTGGCGCAGCGGTTTGGCGCCTGCCTTTGGCCCAGGGCGCGATCCTGGACACCTGGGATCGAATCCCACGTCGGGCTCTCGGTGCATGGAGCCTGCTTCTCCCTCTGCCTGTGTCTCTGCCTCTCTCTCTCTCTCTCTCTCTCTCTCTCTCTCTCTGTGACTATCATAAATAAATAAAAATTTAAAAAAAAAAAAAAAAAAAAGAAAATATGTAGAAACAGTATCTTTGGAAGAGATTGCACTGATTTGACCAGTGCAAAAGGTCAAAGCAAGAACAAATTTGAGATGTTTGAGACATTGAAAGAAAGCCACCATATTTAGAATGTAGCCTCATCTTTCTAGCAAATTCAGAAGCACAAAAGTGTTAAGGAACTCAATGTGAACGTCTGCCTAGAAACCCATGCATCACTATGATGAACTTAAAGAAATATCTGAGTCTATAGTCTTTTTTTGTATATGTTTTATTGGAGTTCGATTTGCCAACATATAGCATAACACCCAGTGCTCATCCCATCAAGTGCCCCCCTCAGTTCCCATCACCAAGTCACCCCATCCCTCTGCCCACCTCCCCTTCTGCAACCCTTGTTCCTTTCCCAGAGTTAGGAGCCTCTCATGTTCTGTCACCTTCACTGATATTTCCCACTCATTTTCTCTCCTTTCCCCTTTATTCCCTTTCACTATTTTTTATATGAATGAGACCATATAATGTTTGTCCTTCTCTAATTGACTTACTTCACTCAGCATACATGCAGAAGAATGAAACTAGACCATTCTCTTACACCATACACAAAGATAAACTCAAAATGGATAAAAAATCTAAATGTGAGACAAGAATCCATCAAAATCCTAGAGGAGAACATAGGCAGCACCATTTTTGCACTTGGCCACAGCAACTTCTTGCAAGATACATCTATGAAGGCAAGGGAAACAAAAGCAAAAGTGAATTATAGGGACTTCATCAAGATAAAAAGCTTCTGCACAGCAAAAGAAAGTCAACAAAACTAAAAGACAACCTACGGAATAGGAGAAGATATTTGCAAATGACCTATCAGATAAAGGGCTAGTATCCAAGATCTATAAAGAACTTATTTTTTTATAAAGAACTTATTAAACTCAACACCCAAGAATTAAACAATTCGATCATGAAATGGGCAAAAGACATGAACAGAAATCTCACAGAGGAAGACATAGACATGGCCAACAAACACATGAGAAAATGCTCTGCATCACTGGCCATCAGGGAAATACAAATCAAGACCACAATGAGATACCACCTCACACCAGTGAGAATGGGGAAAATTAACAAGACAGGAAACAACTAATGTTGGAGAGGATTTGGAGAAAGGGGAACCCTCTTGCACTGTTGGTGGGAATGTGAACTGGTACAGCCACCCTGGAAAACTGTGTGGAGATTCCTCAGAGAATTGAAAATAGAGCTACCCTAGGACCCAGCAATTGCACTGCTGGGGATTTACCCCAAAGATATAGATGCAGTGAAAGACTGAGACACCTGCACCCCGATGTTTCTAGCAGCATTGTCCACAATAGCCAAACTGTGGAAGGAGCCTCGGTGTCTATCAAAAGATGAATGGATAAAAAAAGATGTGGTCTATGTATACAATGGAATATTACTCAGCCATTAGAAATGACAAATACCCACCATCTATATTCTTTTTAAATGCCACAAAACATTTGTATTTTCTAACCACCTTACGAGACAAAGCAGAGATCTGTAGAACCTACTCAGGGTAATAAATGTACCATTTGCCACAGCGGAAGTTGAGAAGGAAAAAGTGAGTCTTTGGCAGCTGTTAATTCAAGTGAAGCTTCTACCAGAAATATTATTTCTTGATATCTCAACAAAAGAGTCAAGGGATGATGTGTTTGTGATGAAAAGGCAAGAAGATATCAGTCTCCTCCCCTTCGCTCCCACCATCCTCATCATTTTTCAAATCCTCATTACTTCTCACATTAAACCATTGCACAATCTGATTGTTCCTTCTGCTTCCAGTCTTTCCCCATTCCAGTCTGCCCTCCACAGTCTTGCCCAACTCAGCATCTTTCAAGTAAAGCTCTTATAAAAACATTCTCCTTCACACAGAATCATTCTCCTATAAATGAAAACATAGAAATCCCAGAATCTTTAAGAATGTTTGGATCCAATCACCTAAACTCAGCATTCAAAGCCTTTTGCAATCCAACATTAACATAATTTCCATATTGTCTGCAAATCCTGCTCTCATTCATGCTCTGACCCAGAAATTTTGAGTGCTCCTCATTCCCACACTGTGGTCTTTATTTTTACAAGAATAGATCTTTGCTTATTACCTTTGCCCACATGTTTCCCTAAGCACTGCCACTGGACAGCTTCTCTATCTTTCATGGTCTAATTCCATGTCATCTCCTTTATGAAAATGTACTTGTTTACAGCAAGCAAATAATAATTGACTCCTCACACCAGAATGGCAGTTTTAACTGCCTGTGTTGTCATCATCTGTGAAACTATTTTGTTTTCCTTATACACCATAAGAGAAGGACTAACCTAACCTATTGATCTTGGTATCTCTCAAAGGGCCTCACAGAATGTCAGGGACACAGTGGGTGTTTGTTACCACATTTGGTGAAAGGACAAGACAGGGAGATAGATCCACAGTATTCTATTCCTTCAGTTTAGGATCAGCCCACAAATAATAGGTCAGATATTGGAGAGAAATTCCTTTATGAAAAATTCAAATGCTCTGTCCAAACAGAGGGAGAAAGATGGAGGGTCACTAGGGTGCAGCTTGACAATAAATAGACATCCAATGAAATTAGTTATAGCTAAATGGCACTGTGACAAATTAGAAAGAGCTTCAGCGAGCCAGTTGCAGCCATGTCCACATTCTGATCAAGTCACTTTCCAACTGTGTGACTTTGAGCAGCTCCCTGTCTATTCTGAATCTTTCCTGCAAAACCAGGCTAAGGGTCAGCTGTGAAGACTGCCTGAGAAATTGCAATAACATTTCGGGACACAATATTTATGCCATAAAAAGTAACAATGACTACAAGAATCAGAAAATCAACTGCGGAGTTGAATATTTATTACTGAAATCAGCCTGCACAGGCATGAAACAGTCATTTGTAGCAGCAAACACACATGTTAGAAACCCGAAGTTTATTTTGTCATCTGAAGAGTTTATTAGGCCTTCAGAAATCAACTTTCCCCTTTCATGAGAATTTGTTTTGCAGGCTTTGCAATTATCATCAGGTCTAAAGAGGATGCAAATGATACAAGACTATGACAGCACATCAAAAGAAAAATAAAAAAGTGAGTGCACCTGGAATGAAAGACCTAAGCACACTTCTAATGAGGATGGGAGTGAGCCATCAGGGATGACACTGAAATGAGTTTACAGGCTTGGCACTGCTGAGATGAGAAGGGAGCCTCGAGTTTGTTTTAACTGAGACTTGCTGCCTTCATTACAGAGAATATATTACAGAGTAGAATGCGAACATCTCTGGGCCTTCTTTGTGCATTGATCCATTCATTCACCCTGTAATCAAGTCCTGAGCACTAGGTAGTGTCCGATTTGAAAAACGCAGGAGTGAAAATGGCTTGTCCCTCAAACAATTCACAGTCTTATGGAGGAATGAAACAACAAGGACAATGCAATCAAGATGCGGCAAGAGCTCTAATCACACAGCGCCGAAGGGATGGGGAGAACACAAAGGAGTTCTAGCTCTAGCAAGGTTGATCATAAAAAAATAAAAGTGCTACCTAACCTGAGTTTTGAAGGATGAGCAGGAGTCCTTCAGGAAGGCAAGGTGGTTTGCATAAGCAAAGGCACAGTACAGTGTCCCCTTTGCGAGTCCACACATAGTCTAGAGTAGCAACACAGAAAATGCAACAGGGCAGCACACCTGGCTTCTTTTTACCTGAGCTAGAAGGAACCTCAGATAAAAAGGAACCTCAGATACTGTCCAATGCAGTGTTTCTTAGTATCTTCAACTACTCTATGAAGAATTCTGTTTTTATTCAACTTATAAAATAATATGGATATTAGGATAACCACCTCATTAGCAAATTCTGCATGCAAGTTTTGGTGCTCAGTATTTTGTGTTTGTGGCCTTAAATACCTGGATATGAAATGATTAGCCAAAATGAAAGCTTTGGCTTCTAATTCAGTATTCTTGGGGGCCCCAACCCCTCAAGTTTGAGAATGACTGTATCTGATGCAATCCCTCTATGTGGCACCCAGGAAGGGCAAATAGCTTTATAATGCATCCAGTTAATCAGTAACAAGGACTAGAAGCCCAGATGCCTGGCTCTGTGTTTATCACAGGTGAGCCACTACCCCTCTGAACAGGCAGTCCCCAGTCCCATGACTTTCAAGACTTCTGAGTACAACTTTATCATTCACAACCGTGATATACTTTTATGCTCAGAATTTCATCATCTCCCAGTTTATCTTGGACTACATCTGTGCTCCACCTCTCTGAAAAGCAAGCAGAAAAGGTCAGGATAAATGACTCTAGCTTGGGATAATGAAAAAAGCTTTTTAAAATATCCTCTTTGACCTTCGCATATTGCAGAATTCATGACTGAACATATATAGGACAGAATTTTCTTATGTCCTGATTCCATGGTACCATGAAACTTCTGACCCCAACATAGGTGTTGCTCTTTTGTTCACTGAAGAAGGTAGTAACTGCTTTCCTATTAGAAAATTTTTAAAGCAGATCAAGCAAGCAATTTTTTGCAATGCTTTACCTTGTTTGATACTTCATAAGTAATAACAATGAATAGCAAACTGACATTACCTAAAACACCCATTTCATACGGTAAATAACCTATCTCAGAACTGGGAGGCAAGTGAGCCACAGGGTGTAGGGATTCATGGAAACACGGAGTATGGTTCCTAAGAACTTGGCTGTTTAGCAAAATCACCTGGTGGGGGGAGGCTTTTGAAAAATGCAGACTCTGAAACCCTACCCTCGACTAGTTGAATCAGAATTTCCACAGGCTGGTAACCAGAATTCAACACATACAATGGCTCTCTAGGTAACCCATGATTATCTGATCTACCCAAATAAACTCTTGCCCCGTATTTTTCAGGCAAAAGATTCGAAGTCAAACTGACGCGATCAATGATGGCAGTCAGTTGTAATCCTGCATGAGATATGAAACCTTCCAGGATCAGAGTAATTGGGATTAGCTATTTGTTTCCTTCATCCAGCTATTTCTTCTGCTTAGGAGCCCACTTTTTCAATCATTGAGCAAATAATCATTAAATGCATATTGTACTAGACCTAAGGATATAATAGTAAACACAATATAAATCACCGTCTTCTCCTGGAGCCTGTGATCTCAGTCACTATAGTACTATGAGAATTCTATCCAGGAAATTTTCCTGAATTTATAAACTTGACTTTTTTTCCTGATGTTTCCTTACTTTTTATACTTGGTGCAAACAAGCCTTTTTATAGAACTATTTCCTGCCCGTACTTAGGGCTTCCACTCAAGAGATGAGATCCATGCCCCTTTTGGTTTGCGTAGCAATTACAGACTCTTTCTATTCCTTCTTCTCCTTTCTCTATCTCTTTAATCAATGAGCAACAGTGAAGATAGTAACATTTTGAGCCAGAAGAGCCATCCCAGAACCACACAATGTGTTAATTCTATTTACATTTTCTCCTGGGCTATATAAGGACCCCCCAATCCTTTCAGGCTTGTTTATTCTTTACAATAATGCTCTTTCTGCTAAAATCTGCCAGTTGCTGTGCAGGGCAAGTGGAAATGCAGGTATGAAAGTCATGTTCTCTGCGCCTAGCATTAAGGGCATCCCCGTCCCTGTGTAATAACAAAATCAGGCAATTAAAGATAGACATATACCAGGTGGTAGGAATGAGCACAAGGCCAGCACAAGCTCAACAAGTATATGTTTTGGATGCTCAACAAGTCTATGTTTAACTGATATCAGTTTATTTATTACATGGCACCATGTGAAACTAATGACATTTGACTGGTTTGACGTGCAAAGAAAAATCGCAATTATATGTAATTCAATCTAATACAAATTCTGATAGGATTAAGCAATAGACAATGTTAGAGAGTGGGGAAGTAGGACGGACCAAGGAGCTGCCTTTTTTTTTTAATAATAAATTTATTTTTTATTGGTGTTCAATTTGCCAACATACAGAATAACACCCAGTGCTCATCCCTTCAAGTGCCCCCCTCAGTGCCTGTCACCCATTCACCCCCACCCCCTGCCCTCCTCCCCTTCCACCACCCCTAGTTCGTTTCCCAGAGTTAGGAGTCTTCATGTTCTGTCTCCCTTTCTGCCTTTTGAAAGTTCAACTTTTACTTTTTTTTTTTCTGATTGGAAAAGCATTATGTCAAAGAAGAATCTAGAAGAATAAATTCAGATCTACAATCTATTTCTACTATCACTCCTCTTATCCAATCCACCATCACCTTTTACCTGGACAAGGGCCACCAGGGCATCATACCTGGCCTCTCCACTTATGTTTCCTCTCTCCTCTTTCTATGCAGTATCCAAATGAATCATCTTGGAAAATCTCAAATCAGATCATGTTCCTCAGCTACTTAAAACTTCCCAATGGTAAACAGTTACGCTTGAAATAAGACACATATCTCACCAATGTATTGGCTCGACCTTGTATTTATCATATGTTTAATTCTTTCTATGCCGCTGCCCTAGTCCCTGTCAAAGACAGCAGGCACACAGACCTTCACATCCAGGTCCCCCCATAAGCTTCTTTTACATCTGTGGCTCAAGGCTCAGGGGAAGGTTGTTTCGTTTCAACAATATCTAAGAAGTTATATTAATTTTGACTCCATGTCAAAACTTCATTAGACAGGAGTTGTCATAACTTCAGCTGCACCAGTAAAAAGCAAGGACACATGCCTTTATAATGAATCTTGGGTTTTTCCTCAGGCATTTTGAATTTATGGAAGATAGCTCCACTTACCTCCCTTTGTATTCCCTTTGCTCCACTGTTTGTTGGTTTGTTTTGTTTTGGGATTTTTTTTTGCCCAGAATCAAAGTGATAAAGGATATTTAATGAGCTGTGGTCTGGTGATCTTTCCATTCCCATTCCAAATGCTCTCATTTGGGCTTCTCTCTGATCTCTGCATGGAGGTATTGGCTGCCTACATATCAGAGTTCATATCCTATGTCCCTTGTATTCCGTAACATCATCTGTCTCAATGAGTATTTATGGGAAACAAGTTATGGCTTCAGCTCCAAACTATATGCATGTGGTTCTATACTTGAGATGAGGATCCACCCGCTAAGAACTTTTAGGGAAGTATGATGAGGATAGGCAAGTGAACATACAAGAAGCAATACAATGATTGGCCCCGGCAAATATTTAGTACCCACTGTATACATGGAAGGCCCTAAGACAGCCACCAAGGACAAAAGACCTAACTGGTTGGTCAGGTACATTGGTGGAGAAGCACAAGTCTTGGTTCAAAAGACCTATGCCTGTGTTTTCATGTCAACAGAATGTGTGGATTTAGTCAAGTGCTTTTCTGAACCTTTTTCCTCATTTATACAATGTCACCGACACCTACCTCCAAAAGCCACCTGTGGGTTGGGAAGATTAAATGGATGTGAAGGAGTTTTCTAAACTGCAAAACACTTGCTATGATGAGGATGAGGACAACAGGGTGTTTGCATGAGGCAAGTGCTGTGCTAAACAATTTAAATATATTATTTCAATTATTCTTCACCAATGTATTTATGAATTATATTCTATCACAATCTCCACTTTCATAGATGGGGTGCAGAGAGGGAACAAAATTTTTTCAAGGTCACATAGCCTGTGTAATTGTGGAACTGACATTGGAATCTAGATCTATCTAGCTCCATAATTAATACTCAGTTATCATGCTGTATGACCAACCAAACACCTTTGTCTTTGGAAAGCACTTTTATTAGAAAGTCATTGACTCTGGGTTAGAGACCCTGGGTATGTCCTGGGTCTATAACTTATTCTTTATCTGGCACTGGGTAAGTCCCAATTGCCTGTTTGTAAGAAGGTTGAGCTCTAGCCTTCTTCAGGTCATTTAGGTCATTCTCTCTAGGGACTGAAGCAGACTACAGATACTACAGAGGGTTGAAGAGGAAGATCTCCAAGGGCTCTAGCAGGTGGAGAAAGCTTTTCAAAGAGGATGGGCCTGAACTATTTATTATTTTCCTCCGTAGTCACTATATTTACAAATATTTTATTTTTACTTAACATAATGTGGGGAAAAGCTTTAAACTGAAAAAGGTGATTTTCAATAACTTTTTATTTTAAAATAGTTTAAGACTCACGAGAGTCACAAGAATTATAGTATAGAGTATTTCACCAGTATTTACATGCACACTTTGTCTTATCACATGTGCAGACTCAGATAAACTTTACCATAATCGAAATAGAGAATTGTTCCATTGCAACAGAACTTTCTTGCATTACACCTTAATAGTCACCCTTCTTTCCTTAGCACTTATCTTTGAAAACCACCAATCTGTTCTCCATTACTATAATTTTGTTATTTCAATAACGTTATTTAAGTGGAATCATACTGTTTATATCCCTTTTTTTCACTTAACATGTCTTTGAGCATCATCCAAATTGTTGTATGTATCAATAATTTATTCCTTCTTACTGATGAATAGTATCCCATTATATGGATATACCACAGTTTGTTTATCCGTTTATTTGTTAAAGGACATCTGGATTATTTCCAATTTGGAGCTCTGATAAATAAAGCTGCCATGAACTTTTGTGTTGAGGTTTTTGTGGGAACATAAGTTCTAATTTCTCTGGGACAAATACTTGGAGTATAACTGCTGCATTGTTCATACAATAAATGTATATTTAACTTTAGAAGAAACTGCCAAACTATTTTGCATTGGATCTGTACTATTTTACATTCCCATCAGTATTGTGTATGAGATCCATTTATGAGATTGCTATTTTAAAAATGAAAGTGCTCTATCTTAATAACTGTAATGAGACTGTCTTAATAACTAAAATGATTGCACAGCTAAGGCATCTGACTGCAATCATACTAATGGAACTCACTGCTCACTTGGAAAGGGAGGGTCCAAAGAAGAGAAAAGGTAGCAGTTATTAAAAAAAAAAAAACCATTATCCTTGTATCTCAACAAATAGAGACTTCTCAGTCAAGCATTATGTTAGCAAACATTATCTTTTCTGAAAGGCAATTTCTATTCCCAGTTTGTATCTCTTAATCACATAAGTAACTGCCACTTGGAGCCTCAGATCGCCAAGTGATAACTAATGGCATCACTGAAATAAATAAATTGCAGCCCCATGCAAGGAGCCTGATTTCTCAGTGAGTCCCGTTGACCTTATATGAAAAATTAGTACTTTTAGTGAGCCTGGAAGCAACTATATCTGCCAATTCATGATATGTATATATCACCAGGTAAATTACTTAATCTCTCCAACCTATTGCAAATTAGCAAACAACAGTCATTACACTTTGTATGTAATTTGATAATGTATGTAAATCACTTAAAGCAATGCCTGAGATCTAGTGAATATTTAATAAATGTTCACTATTAATGGCATAGTGCAAGGTAGCATAAAAGATGACAAAAGTTTTGATTCCTGGTGACTGACAATGCATTAATATTAAAGAAGATATCAAGATAAGAGGCTGCTTTAGAAGAGAGTTCAATTATTTTTGAGGCAGATTGAATGTACTTTGCTAAGAGTTTTCTAGCAGGTATGGGGAAATCAATATTTAGATCTGCACTCATCTGGTGCACAAGCTTTCAGTCACACATGACTATTTACAATTAAATTTTAATTAATTAAATGAAATTAAAACTTCAGGCTCAGTAACCATATTTCAGCACTAGCCACATTTCCAGTCCTCACCAGCCACATGTACTGGACAGCACAGATATAAAGCACTGTCAAAGAGGCAGAAAGTTCTATTGAACAGAAGCAGACAGATCCTCATACCCTTGATCATATTTTTAAATAACTGAGATTTTTGTAATACCGTGTATTTTGTTTTGTGTGTTTAAAATATCTTTCCAAGGAGAGTTTCATAGCCTTCACCAAATTGCCAAATACAATTTAAAAGCAACAGTAAAAGACCAAGTAGAGGCAGGGAGACCTTGAGACATTCTTGTGGAAAAGTAATGAAAGTCAGTACTCTTGCACAAAGAGAGAAGGTAAATGTGAAGGAGGCATAACCTCAGGAAATGCTTACCTGATAGGAGACACTAATGATTGATTGGAAAAGGCAAGGCATCATGGGAGTCCTGCATTCAGAAGCCAGGAGAGTACAGTGTGCTGCTTAACAGGGCCAGATGCTCCTTGGAGATCCAAGAGGGTGACTATTGAGCAGGAACTCCTAGGTTAGGCAGCTAAGTAGTCATGATAACCCCAGAAGTTTCTGTGGATAATGGGGTGCTAGCCACCAACATAGAAATAAATGGGTGTTTAGGAATGGAAGCAGTACCTGAAGACTATTATTTCAAGAAGTTGGCAAGAATGAAAGGAGACAAAGGAAGGTAGCTTGAAGGTACAAAATGAAACATTTTTAATGAATTTGCAGTTATGGATAGAAAAAGGAAAATGAGCTCATGGTCTGATAGAGAATTTCTATTAGAATTTGGACAGAAGGCAAAAGAATGGATGCATTATTGCCTTTCATGTCTACATGGGGCCATCCCTGGAACATGGACTAGATTAGAGCACAAAATAGAAGGCCATGACCATGTCCCAGTGTTAGCTTTGCAGGAAAAATCTTTCATGCAGGAATCTCCATTTCCAGAAAGTCTATTCTGGGGCCTTTTCACTCTTCAAAATTCAGCTTAGGATCACCTCCACCAAGTCTTCCCTGAATTCTTAAAGACAGTTTTGGATACTCTTTTCTCTGTGACCCCATAACCTTCTATAATGATTCTCTCTCACATTCAACCAAGATATTTGAGGGTTAGTTTTGTCTTGTTCTTATTGGTATCTTCAACATCTAGCCTGTAAAAAGAGCTTGGCAAATATTTGTTGAAAAAATGAACTAATGAACATTGTCTATTCATTTCTTCTAATGGGCTTTTATAAAGTCTTCCTTAAAAACCTATTCCATCTAGTTCCATGACACAGATGAAACTGGAGGGTGTTATGCTGAGCAAAATAAGTCAGAGAAAGACAATTATCATATAGTTTCACTCATATGTGGAATTTAAGAAACAAAACAGAAGATCATAGGAGAAGGGAGGGGAAAATAAAATAAGATGAAATCTGAGAGGCAAACAAACCAAAAAAGACTCTTAACTCTAGGAAATAAACCGAGGCCTGCTGGAGGGGAAGTGAGTGGGAGATGAGGCAACTAGGTGATGGGCATTAAGGAGGGCACATGATGTAATGAGCACTGAGTGTTACATGCAACTGATGAATTACTGAACTCTACTATTGAAACTAGTAATACGCTGTATGTTAACTAATTGAATTTAGATAAAACAAGTAAAAAATAAATAACTAAAAATCAATTTTGTAAAAAACTATTCCATCATTACTGAGGGGAATTCCCTTTACCAGCTTGGAATTACTAAGAACAAACAAGAAAGAGCAAAATAAGAACTCTTATAACCAACTAAAATGATTAACGAACCCTACATCACCCAAAAACATTAGCCACAAATTTTTAACACTATCCATGGCAAATCACCTATAATAAACTTAGCAGTGTATCTTAGACTCATATACACTGGGGATCAAAGTCCACTTCAGTCCCTTGGTAAACGTATGATCCAGAATAACCTGCTTAACCCCCCACACCTTTAATTTCCTCATCTGTAGGGTAGCAATGCAAATACCTACCTGTGTCTTGTGAAGAAGAAATAAAATAACACATAGCCATTAGTGATGTCATAAATATTAGCTGAACATATTTATCACCTTGAGTATTTAGTCCTGGAGAAAATCTGAGATAGAATTAAAAAGGGAGTGGTAGCAAAAGCCAGTTTTAAATTTACTTGTTTGCTTAATGCCTTTTAATTCGATCT
Organism: Vulpes lagopus; assembly: GCF_018345385.1. Classification (NCBI taxonomy): domain Eukaryota; kingdom Metazoa; phylum Chordata; class Mammalia; order Carnivora; family Canidae; genus Vulpes; species Vulpes lagopus. Next base: position 63,288,630 of record NC_054834.1, on the reverse strand, counting down.
CCCTTTGAAGGACATAAAGATTTTAGATAGGTTAGAACATCATGCTCTGCTAGCTTTTTGTTATTATTGTTCTTTTAAATTACTGTGTTACATAAGCAGAGGGAGAAGCAGGCTACATGCAGTGAGCCCGACGTGGGACTCGATCCCAGGTCTCCAGGATCATGCCCTGGGCCGAAGGCAGCACTAAACTGCTGAGCCACCTGGGCTGCCATTACTTATTTCAATATATCCCATTCTCTCATGTTTTATACCAAGGTGATTTAACTTAGTTATTATCACGTTTTCTCAATTTATGTAACTTTATATTTAACTTAATAATTCAATTCTTTAAATTATCCTTCTATAAGTACATAAGAGTCTAAGTACATATAAGTACACAGAAGCCTAAGAAAGTAACACTTTCCAAAACAAAGTTAGTAATGATAACTTCCTTACAAAAGAACAAAAATTTATTTTAAAAAAACAATTTGTTAAATACATGATTTTATATTAATTTCTTTGAAATTTTAAAAATATATTTCATGTACCATTGACATTTAATTTTACATATTGAAAATGTCTATGATATTTAGAATGTATTTAGTCTATTATATAAGAAAACATATCATCTAAACAAATTGTTTATCTACTCAAATAAAAACAATGTTACACCAGAAAATAAATTAATTAATTAAATTACTGTGTTAAAAGTAACACTTGCTACTGGTGAAGTTTTCAAACAGTAAAATAAGTCAGAAAGTGGAAAGTAAAGGTGTCCCCCATGGATATTTAAGACACTCACATTTTCTTATACAGTTATCTAAAATTATTATGTATTTCTTGAATCATTTTAATTAATGTACTATAAGAAGTGTTGCTTGGGAGAGATCTTCCTACACAGTAAAGAGACAAACCCTCTTTAAGATCTTCTCTGCTGGGTGTTATTCTGTATGTTGGCAAATCGAACACCAATAAAAAATAAATTTATTATTAAAACAAAAGATCTTCTCTGGTTCAAGCATTGTATGCAGTGTCAATAGAAATGAATCCACAACTATACCATCAGCATCTACTAAGAAGCTCAGCACCACCCAAAACTTGGGGAAAGAGTATAGTCAACAGTCAATGAATCTGCTAGTAAGATGGCAGACTCTGGAAAATAATCTAGCAGCAGATGTATGCCAATATGAATTCAGACTCTTAGTTCTCAGATATTTCTTTGCCTTTGTAATTATTAAACTTTTTTTAAGATTTTATTTATTTATTCATGAGAGACACAGAGAGAGGGGCAGGGACATAAGCAGGGGGATTCCGATAAGGGACTCGAACCTCAGATCCTGGGATCATGACCTGTGCCAAAGGCAGACGTTCAACCACTGAGCCACCCAGGTACCTCTAATTATTAAACTTCTAATGAAATTGATAAGCGTAAATTCTCAAAGTCAATTTTATTGCAGTTATCAATCACTGTAAAAATAGTCAAGACCCTTTGACCCTGTTTTTCCCATTCAAGGCATTTTTCCTACAGAAATAATGCAAATATATACTTATTTAAATGGATTTTGTTATTCCGTTATTAATAACGGGAAAATTTTGAGAATCACCTAACCACTATTAGGGTTATCACTAAATAAGGGATGGTACCTCCATAATGTAGAATGTTGTTTAACCATTTAAAGTTGTGCTTTTCAAAGAATACTTTTCAAAGAGGAAATGTTAAGGAAAAATACATTAAATAAATAAAAGCAGGATACAATATAGCATTGTGATTTAATTCAAGTTCTTTACTTGGGTTTCTTGAATTGTATGTAATAACTCTCTGGAACATCCTTATTCTGTCTTAAACTCCCATCTTCTGGTTGCCTCAACTGCTCCCACACCTTTTTATTCTAAATTTTACCCTGAAAACTTCACTTCTGCCACCAGCCTAACTGAATATATTCTTTATTTTTAAAAACTCATATTGAATCTAGTTCTAGACCCTAAATGTTAGCAAAAATCGCTCAGATGAAGCATCGTTAGGGCTACCCCTTGCTCCTTGTGGTATAAGAGGCTCAAAAATACTTGGTACTGAGGGGAATAAAATGAGAGAAGATGCCCCATCTTTATATATAACAATCACCCTCTTTATTGCTGATCATTCACTATACAAAACTATTTTTAGAGGTCAATATTTACTTATCCTTCCACTGTTCCATATACTAAGCTAAATGCATTTTCTTACTCCTCATAACAATCTCTTAAGAAAGGTGACCAGTACCTCCATTCCTCACACACTTGCTGTGTAACTTAGGAGGAGGCACATGCCTTCTTTAATAATCAACTTTCTCTTAAAAGCAAAATGACATCCCAACTCTGACATTTGATTTTTCTCCTTTACCACATACAAAATCCCAAATAAAATACTATAATAAAGGAAGGAGAAGGATTCCATCCTATAAATTGGTCCTATTTTTCTGAACTGACCATGCATTTACAGTCATTTACTGACTGAAAGTAGCTTTATTTCTTGTTCAGCATACTGTGATCTTCCCAGGACATGTTGGGAAAATGAAAAATTCTCTGGATACATAAGCACATTCAAATTCTCAGAAGACTTCCTGATCACTTCAAGATCTTAGTTTCTGAATACAATGTCTTTTAACATGAACTCAGTATCTGCTTCCAGGGTTGGGGCAGGAAAAATGAGACTAGCATATCATTGTGTGCCAGGAGGTAAAGATTCCCATCCAAAGTTGATGGGACTATATATCCAAAGGATAAGAAGTCAGCATTCTTTAACCATAACTGGTAATATATGTAAAATGAATAATAGTTAAGATGGATTGAAGTCCATTAATATAAAAATAATCCATGAGTATGTATTCATATAAATAAATAAAGATAGGTGGATCAATAATAGATAGAGTCCTTACACATGCATGAAAGAAATGAAGCAAATGTGGTAAAACTCTGACAGTTGGTGAATCAAGATGATAGGTATATGAGTATTTATTATTTTTCTATTCTTGCAACTTTTATGTAGGTTTCAGATTTTTAAAAATACAAATTTGAAGGAGGATTTGAACCAAGTGACTTTGTTCTTAAATGGCTGTCAACTATGGACTTCAAAAACTCTCTTAAAATAAAAATATTTCATCTCTCTTTAAAACAAAGGAGTGCAGGGCACCTGGGTAGCTCAGGTCATGATCCCAGTGCCCTGGGATTGAGCCCCATGTGTTGGGCTCCCCACTCAGGAGGGAGTCTACTTCTCCCTCTCCTTTTGCCCCTCCTCCCTATACATGCTCTCTCTCTCTCTCTATCTCTCTCTCCCCCAAAAAATATCTTAAAAAAAAAAAACAAAGGATGCAATGATCACTGATCAATAAAATCCCACTGTGATCATCCACATTATTTTTGAAGTTTACATAACTCTTTCACATAGCCATCATGTTACATTTTGTCAGAATGTTTAATTTTGCCACTTTAATTCCTTTATAGGAATTATTCTGATGTGATGCATAGTTTGTATCTCCATTAGTAAGTTCCTAACGCTATGTTCAAGACATATAATAGTGGTACTGAATGTAAAGGGGAAATGCTTGAATTCAAAATAACCCTTAAAATTATTTTAATATATATTTTTCAAAGCACCTCCAGAGGCTCCTCTACTCACATATCATATAAATCACTGTAGTGGATTTCTATGTCCACACACGAAGACACATGTCTAGATTTTGCCTGCAGAGCAATTTGCTCTGGCAGGTCAAATCTTCCTTTTCCCTGTGGCTCACACACACACACACACACACACACACACACACACAAACTTATACACATGGACTTAGGGGAAGCATCATCAAGATCTTGATGAAACACAATGCTAGTGTTCTCTTTACCTAAAAAGACATACTTTCTCCTGCCTGAGAAATAGAGTTAATAGCACTTCCCTTCATCCCCACCCCAGGTGGTAAGTAAGTAAAACAAGGGAGGTAAATATACAGATACACGCAGATGCTTAATGAATGTCTCTTCAGTCATGCATTCTTCTCTACAAATGATGTGGCTAAGAGGCCAGCTAAATGCCCTGGCAACCTGAAACTCAGTCCGTTCTCCTGGTTGGAGATTCATGCATTTATTCATATGTTTACAAAATATTTGGTGAGGACGTACTACTAGGCTGAACCCTACAAATAGGGTGACTAACCAAACAGGAAAAGTCCTGCTCCCTCACCCCAGACTTTAGAATTTAATCCCCAGATACAGCCTTCCCTGTCCCTTCCTTGACTGATGGAACACGCGTTCATGGATGTTCATGTTTCCCATCTCAGGAACCATCTCCTTTCTCCTTTCTCCTTTCTCCCCATGAGATTCGCAGCAGCTGAGACCACAAGGAAATCTGTGAGAAGGGAAGGCCATGCTGCTGCACTGGAATCCAGTCCTTGGCAGGATCAGAGCCAGCCAAACTCCAACTAAAGGAGACCAGTTGGGTCCTGGGAGTGTCTGTGACTAGAATATCAGCTTTGAGACGATGAGACTCTTCAAAGCCAAAACACCAGAAGCTAATTAGGATGTTTTTCAAACAACCTGTTGAAATGATAAAGAGCTTCAGAACAGTTGTCCTGGGAAAATCAGTGTGCATTTCCTACAGTCACTCCATTCACAGAGCCAGGGCGTTCCCCACACCAAATGAACCCCTGTGGAAAGTGAGATTGCAGGTGATCATAACAGCTACACTCACATGCACTCATATAATGTGAGTCCTCCAGGAGCTCAAAGCACTTTATAAACAGATAGGTAGCTAGATAGCAACCAATCATAGCAAGTCATCAGAAGAATTGAATCCCCTACAGTTAGTCCAACAGGCTGCATGATATTATGGTTAATAAAAATGGTTTCATTTTTCTCTGTGCCATGATGGATCCAGTTGAAATAGATCTTGTGGAAAATTAGAAAATCTTGTAATCACAAGTTCTTGCATTAAAAACCTCATTCCATCTTCACTATCACTTTTGAACTTCATAACACTTTTTTAAAAAGGCAGACTGGGTATCATTACACCCAATGTAGCAAGGATAGAAATTGAGGTTTGAAGACAATAAATAACGTCAATAGAAGTGCTCTACTTTTAAGAAGAAAGCAGCCAAAAAGAGGCATGATTAGTTCTGCTAAGACTGGAGCTTTCTCGCTTTCTGTGGTGTTTTCAAACAAATGTTTCTTTCTCCCTTATAGAGTTTGAATCCTCAGGACCAACAAGTGGCATTAGCGCCTGTTGTAGAACTTCTTTAAAAAATGGTTTTCATTTTTCACCTAAAAGACCATGCTTTTGTTTTGAGGACATTACACCATAGGATTGTGCATAAGGTGGCCCTTTTGTGTTAGTTTATGACATTGCAGAGCTGAAGAATGTTCACTGATTGACTTGAAAGGAGACAAGGAGCCTGGAGAAGAGATTCCAGTGGTAGAAGGTGGTTCTAAGACCCATGTTGGTGACAGTGTAAGGAGGAACCCTCAGCCTGCTTCTTCAGTCTGTAATTTATACTTTGATATTCTGTGTCACTACTTCAGTTGCTGCACTGATACATTTTTGTCTCTTTCTCTGCCTATTTAACTATTTTCCCCCTTCCTTTAAGAGAACAGAATTCAGGCTGCCTGGGTTCAGCAGTTGAGCATCTGCCTTTGGCTAAGGGCATGATCCTGAGGTCCTGGGATCAAGTCTTGCATTGGGATCCCCACAGGGAGCCTGCTTCTCTTTGTATGTCTTCCATGAATAAATAAATAAAATGTTTTAAAAAGAGAGAAAAAAATTCTTGTAAAGACAGCATATCCAGTAATCACAAGTACTCATCAAATATTTGCCGTGATTGAATAACATGCTGACTCAAAGATAAGAGAATCCAAGAGGCTACTGTTTATATAGAGTACTTAATACATGCCAGGCTTTGTCTTCAGCATTTTACATGAATTAGCACATTTAATCTTCACAAAAGAAAATCTGTAAGGTTTTCAGTATGATTAGCATTATACCTATTTTACAAGTGGGGAAAGTGAGGAAAGTGAAGGCATTTGTCCAGGTTCACAGGGCTAGAAGCATTAGTCTTGGATTTTGAAACCTAGAAGTCTGACTCTACAAAGAAACTAAATGCTTGGGTTGAGGGGAGGAGAAGTGCATTTTGTTCAGTTGTTTTATTTTTAGCAGCTCTCCATATGGACAAAAGGAAGCTGTGTTCATTCCTTATTTCCAGGTTATCTAGCATGGCAACAAGAAAATAATTAAATTGTCTGTAAATCTTCAATGCGTTATGTAAAGGCAAGAAAGTCCTTGATGGCAGGAAGAACTTCCATAAGCATCTGACAGTTCCAGGCTGAGAGGTGGGGGCACCTGGATTCAAAAGGTTTTGTACTGGTCTAACCTGCCTGACCCAGGACATGCCTTGAGTCCCTCAAGTGATTGAAAGTATACATTCAAGTCATAATAACCCCTACTCTGATCTCATATGGAGTAATGATGTCAAGAAGACTCATACTATTTTTAAAGATGCCAGAGAAGCCTGGAGGCAATGCCAGCCCACAGAGTCTCCTCGATATAGGCTCAGTGGATGGATCTGTAAATACCTGAATGATTCACCTTCCCCTGGTAAAAGATGCTAGCTTTTTTTTTTTTTTTTTAGATGCTAGCTTTTCAAAAAGAATCATATCCTTCAAGGAAATCTTGGGGAACACACACCTTTTTGTAATCAGAACAATCTTGAGCATTACCTCTGAGGAAGGCATTTATTTCATTTTCCCCCAAAAGAAATTAGAACATGATGACGAAGACAATCCCTGAGGAGGGATCGCTCTCTATAAGGCTGGGACAAGCCTCTCCAAGTCTGGAAAAGATTTGACACACAGCCACATACGCACATATTCTGATCAACTTGCATCCATTCTGAAAAGGAGTGTGTGATGGAAACCAAGTGTACCGAGGCCTTTTGCAAGAAAAACCTCCATTACCAGTACTTTCTCAGCCTTACAAACATCTTGTACATAAAGCAGGAACCAAGCCATGCTCTATTACCTTATTTTAAAAGGTTCTGGGGCACCTGGGCAGCTCAGTGGGTTAAGGTTAAGCATCTGCTTCGGCTCAGGTCACGGTCTCAGGGTCCTGGAATCAAGCCCCACATCAGGTTCCCTGCTCAGCAGAGCGTCTGCTTCTCCGTCTTTCTGCTCATGCTTCTCTCTCTCTCTCTCTCTCTCAAATAAATAAATAAATAAATAAATAAATAAATAAATAAATAAATAATATCTTTATAAATTATAGAAAGGTTCTGGCCCCCACTTAGCAAAGGCTTCTGTGCTCTCCCTATGTGACAAGACCAGTATGAGAAATCATTCTAAACTGTCCCTTGTCCTTCTAGAGAGGGCCAGCAACAATCTTAGCACTGTTGACACACAAACTACTCAGAAACCAGTCATTACACTTTCCTATAAATGAAGTAAGAACAGTTTCTCTCTCTTTTTGCACACAGTTAAACTTGAAGGGTTGCGAGTGGCCATCAATTTTAACATCTCATGTTACAAATAAGGAAACAGTCCCAGTGAAGGGGCAAGGCTTGCAGGAGCCGGGGACTGTCAGAAGTACTTCCTTTCTCTACTCCATACCACTCCTTTCTTTCTTATCTGCTTCCTCCAGAGTTTGGTCTCATTTCATTCACATTTATCATTTCTTCTGTCACTTTCCTTCTCTCCTGCTCTCTCTTTTCTTCTCTCTTTCTTCCGCAGAATTGAGTAAAACAAAAATGGGGCCCACTGAATGCCAGTCCATCCTAAGAGAAAATAGGACAGAAATCCTTCCCTGGAAAGTCTCAGATGTAGGGTCCTTTGTTTTGGGGGTGGAAAGACATAGAATCCAGAATGCCTCACCTTCCATAGCCAGATACCAGTGGTTCTTCTCCTGGCCTTAATTACGGTGGTCATTTTAATGACAACACTAAAATGGGAGGGGCGGGCCTCAGTGGTTGAGCATCTGCCTTTGGCTCAGGTCATGATCCTGGGGTCCTGGGATCGAGTCCCACATCAGGCTCTCTGCAAGGAGCCTGTTTCTCCCTCTGCCTGTTTCTCTGCCTCTCCTTTGTGTCTCTCATGAATAAATAAATTAAATCTTAAAAAAAAAACCATAAATAATACGAAGTGAGGCCCAGACACAGGCCTTTGCTTCAAAAGCAAAGATAAAACTGGTGCAATGACAGTAATAGCAACTGCTACATTTATTGAGCAGGTCTAGGTGTTAGACACTAAACTAGCTTCTTCCAATATATAATATAATTTAATCTTCTTTACAAATTCATAAGTATGGTTTTCGTTCGTCCCACTTTGTAGAATAAGAAAACCTACACACAGAGATCATAAGAATCTTGTGCAAGAATACTCAGCTTAGATATTTCTGGATCCAAGGGTTCTTATTTCCGGTGTTATAAGCAGCCTCCCTGCCTCCAAAACAAACAAGTACAGAAGCTTTAAAGGAATGAGTAGCTAGACTCAATATCCAAGCAAGTACAGACAAGAAACTAACGATTACAGAGGTCCTGCTATGCGCCAAGTGTTTCCAATGCAACACCAATGGAGGGATGGTTTGAAAGTCTTTGATTATCTCCCCCAACACACACCCACACTTCCCACCAGTGTGCTTGCATTGCGTAGTACAGCAAAATGACTTTATCTCAAGCTTACATAAAGGACCAACCTACACCCTTAGGCATGCAGTTTACCTGCCCCCAACAAATTTCCAGCCAGATTGTTGTCCTCAAACCTCCATTATACTGAAATTCTGCAGGTAGCTCAAATGTATGTGTATAACCTACAAATACCAAGTGTATATATGTTGGATTTATGAAACTTCCATGTAGAAATCATGGAAACTATTGGTGGCTTCTGTAAACACCACAGTCTCTATGTTAATTCAATGTAATCCTGAGAATAGTGCTTTTTTTCATTTTATAGATGGGAAAACTAAAACCCAGAGAAGTAAGGTGATTTGCATGATGCCCTACAGCTAATAAATGGTAAGCAGAAATATGATTACAGATTCATCTAGCTCCAAAGTTCATGCTTTATACATTTTTTCTTGGATCCTTATTTAAAAAAACACTCGGCTTTTTCTAAATTATAAAAGTAACATGTATTCATTTGCAGAAAATCTGGGAAATACTATTAAAAATAAAGATGAGAAAAAAATAAATAAAATAAAATAAAAATAAAAAAACAAAGAAAAGAAAATGTTTCAATATCACCATAATCCAAACCAATAGCAATATTTTAACATTTTTCCTTCCAATCACATACTATTCAGTAACAGAATTTAATTGACTGATTTTTTCATTATATTTATACATGAGCCCATGCAATTAAAAATTCCACTAAAACTTCTTTTTAAGACTATAGATATTTATAGATATATTCTATAGAGGGGATCCCTGGGTGACTCAGAGGTTTGGCACCTGCCTTTGGCCCAGGGCGTGATCCTGGAGGCCCGGGATCGAGTCCCATGTCGGGCTCCCGGCATGGAGCCTGCTTCTCTCTCTGCCTGTGTCTCTGCCTCTCTCTCTCTCTCTCTCTCTCTCTCTCTCTCATAAATAAATAAATAAATAAATAAATAAATAAATAATCTTGAAAAAAAGATATATTCTATAGAATATTCTATAGAATATTCAACATATACATAGTTCATCAGCCTTCTTCCTTATTGCTGGACATTAGACCACCCCTGAATTTTAAAAATTATAATAGTACTAGGAAAAAAACCCTTAGTATATAAATCTTGGGCTGATGATTTACTTAGGACTGATCTCCAAATATGAGAATGGATGTTTTCTATTATTTCATGCAGCTTCTTCTCTTGAAATGAAGACCCTTCCCCCTCACCATCGCCAGTACACTACACCAGAAGCTCTCCTTATGCCTCATTTCTAAAGCACTGAGTCAAGTTATTATCATATATGTCTAGACCTTAGGTTTGGAGAATACAGGGGAAAAAGTCAGGAATCTGGAATCAGAAAGTCTGGATTCCTACACCAATTTACTTGTCACCGAAGTGCTTCTGGCATGTTCCCTGAGGTCTTCAGCTCATGTTTTCTTACCTGGAAAATAGAACACTAATAGTACCTCCCTCAAAAGATTGATATGAGGATTAAATCAGTTATAGCACGTGGCAAGGTAAACCATCATGCGTTCTGGCAAACATCAGCTGCTGTTCGCTTTAGGAGTGCAACAGATTTGGACAGCTTTCAAGGAGAAAAAGAGAAAAACTAGTTTTCTGCTCATTGGCTTTTTTGGTAAGCTTAAACCATTCTTTCAAACATGGTTGTTTAAAAAAGAAGTTTTATGGGAAGCCTGGGTGGCTCAGCAGTTGAGCACCTGTCTTCAGCTAGCTCAGGGTGTGATCCCAGGGTCCTGGGATCAAGTCCTGCATCAGGCTCCCGGTGAGGAGCCTGCTTCTCCCTCTGCCTGTGTTTCTGCCCCTCTCTGTGTGTCTCTCATGAATAAATAAATAAAATCTTTTTTAAAAAAAGTTTTGAAAACCCTAGAGAGAAATAACAGCTGTCACAAATACTTCCCAAGTCCACCAAGCATTTGTGTCATCCTGGAGATTTTGAAAGCTTTTGCTCCCATGTGGAATTAACAAACCTAAATGTCTCCATCTACAGGCACACTAGAGAGCTCATGAACCCAACCCCACAGGGTAGCAGTGTAAGACAGCCCTGTGTCCTGGGCCTTGCCCCCACCCTCCCACCCTGGGGCAGGCCACAACTTTTGGAGCTACTGTGATTGGCCCAGGCTCTTTCCTAAGAGACGTTTAATGTTGAAGGGGGATGCTGCTAAGACACCTGCCAGCAGAGAAAGGAGAATGGAAGAGAGAAAGTTAGTGTCATCTCCCAGGGAAAAAAAAGTGACCCTGCCTCTATCAGGCAGAAAAGATTCAGGACAGACAGAGAATTGAGAAGCTGGGGATATGTTTGCTGTCAAGTGTATGAAGAGGTAACTAGGCTAAAAAAGAAGTTTTCTGGGCAGGCATCATACTACAGTGAAATAAGGAAGGAAAAGAGTCATTTTATGATCGGTCAATCCAGAAATTTCAGGGATACAGTGACAATGAAACTTGAAGACAAGCATGCAGAGAATAGGAGCCTTTAGGGAAGAGTCAGCCGTATCTAGGGTATAAGCATAAAGGAAATGGGAAGAGGTGAAGACTCTGTAAAACAGGAGGCAAATGGGCAATGTGACATGCCCAGAAAAAGCTTCAACACGTACAGCTGGCAGGAGATCCAGAGACACAATCAGGAAGGTAATCAGTGGCTGGTGATCAATCGCAAGGTCTACAATGTTACCAGCTGAGCCAACAGGAATCCAGGTGGGCACCAGGTCCTCAACCACAATGCTGGCCAAGATGCCACAGTAAGGAACTCAGAGCTCTGTCCTCTCTCTTCCAGGTGCTGGGTGGCTGGGACTTGGCTCTCCCAAAAGCATTTTGAGTATGTGCTCAAACTCCACAATTGCTCATCTCCTCCCAAACCAATTTTTCAGGACTCCTATCCAGCAAGAACCTGAAAGCAAATTAAGTCTCCTGCTTTGAGATGAGCTCAGATGTTGACCATGGATGCTGTTGTGTATCTTGGATTTTACTTTGCTCTGTTTTGAATTAGAGTCATTGTCTATTTTGCTGTTTTTTTTTTTTTTTTTGGAGAATAGTTGACACAGTGTTACATTAGGTTCAGGTGTACAACATAGTGGTTCAACAACTCTATATATTATGTTATGCTCACCCACAAGTGTGGCTACCATCTGTCACTGTCTTTTAAGAAGAGAGTTAAAAATGGGTGAGTAAAATTTGGGGAAAAAATGTCTGTGACCAAGTAGAAATTTCTCAGACTCCTATAAATGGGGTGTATAAAAGACAGACAGCGATTCATCTGATAGGTATCAAAATGTTAATAACAATAATGCAAACCTACAATTATGGATGATGCTTTTTTAATCCAAATCATAGGATCAGCTCAGATGATGTGTTGGCAAAAATGTGGGCCTTCCATAACCTTGGAAATAACTGACAAACTCACTCAGCCTGAATAGCTGAGCTGATAAATCTGAAATTTGCTGATGATATGATCTCCCAAAAGTTAGGAAAAGACCATGATTCTGCATCCAACTCTAGCCAACAAGGAGGGATTGAGGAATAAGATAGAAACCATCAGAACTTTAGGGGGAATACCCATGCCACCTTAGAATTCATATATTAAGAATGAAAATCCTGAGCATGGCAAGCCATGTACCTTAGACGTTAGATAAATAAATCTAAAAATGTTCGGAGAAAAGATTCTTCCAAACGAAGATGGCTTGAGAAGGATGGGAGGTGCCAGAAGAATTCTGAGAAATGCAATAAATATTCCATTGCTGCTCAGAATTCAAGGAGCCTGAACTTTGGAACTGGTTAAGTAAAGGTGGGAAAGTTATTGAAATTGCTCCTAGCCTCTACTTCATGATTTGTAAAATGAGAATGACCTTACTTATCTGACTGGTTTATGGTAAATGGGATGAATGCTTGTGAAGTGTTTAGCACAATGCCAGACACTTAATAAAATGTCACTAAATTGTACCTATTATCAATCTCACTAGCATCCTTACTTCAGGGATGGGGTGATTATTTCCTGTTCACCACCAGTTTAGAAATTCTGATTCTATTTGGTGTCATCTGATTGGGATCAGAGGGAGCCCATGGTGGAGAAGTGAAAGAGGGCAGAACATACAGCCAGATGCTTACTCTACAACTTCAGAGGTGTTTGCAGGGTGTGCCCTGAAAGGCAACTCTGGACCAAAGAAAGTATAGTCTCTGTGTGCTGGCCCTGGACCCAAAAGCGCCCAGAGAGGGATACTTTTATTTATATGGAAACTCTTCTCCAAGCTTCCATTCTCCTCATAAAGGGTGAATAATGATAGCCTTTCTTATAGGATCATTCACTCATTCATTCACGTAGTCAGCCATTCTAAAACCCTTGTTAAGAGTCTACCCTAAGATTAAAAGTACAGGTTTGGGAACAACACAGGCCTGGCTTGTATCTGAGCTCTACTACTTACTAACAATGTCTTGAGGAGTTGTTGAAGTTCTTGGAGCATCGGCTCCCTTATCTAGAAAGTAAAGGTAATAATACTTTCATCTTCGCCTTGTGAAGTCTACAGTGCCTAAGGTGATTGGCACAGATTAAATACTGAAAAAATGGCAGTGCTTGTGTTTTATTATTACTTAGTTCTTCTGAGATGGGCTGTAATTTTCTCCAAAGAAAAGACCAGACAAATAAGTCCATGAAACAAAATGGGTACATCAGCTCCTGTTATTGTACATATGTGTATCTTACTATTTGCAAACTATCTGATTTAAAACTAATACACAGTGTGGCACCTGGGCGGTGCCGTTGATTGAGCACTGGACTCTTGGTTTTGGCTCAGGTTGTGATCTCAGGATCATGGAATCAAGCCCCAAGTTGGGCTCCACATTCTGCAGGGAGTCTCTTAGGACTCTCTCTTCCTCTCCCTCTACCTTCCCCCTTCCAAAAAAATGGATAAATAAATCCTTAAAAAAAAACCTAATGATGCGGTGCTAAAATTACAGTCTAGGTCTAGTCTTCTTACCTGAGAAAAGTTCACTGGGGAAAAGCCAAGAACAACCTGTAAGTCTAAGAAGGATTGATTATATAGTTAATAATATATCCATAGATGGGCTATTTTACAATTTTTGAAATGAGGCTAACAAAGCATTTGAAAGCAAGACATGAAACACTACTTGGCCACAAGTTTTATGTAAGGCAAAAGTAGAAAAGGAACAAATGCAATCTTGTGATGCATGCACATGAGCAGCATGTCCAGGACAACAACAACAAAAAAGTTAAATATCCTCCTTATCTCTGGACAGCCACACTCTAAGAAGGACACTGAAAAACTCTAGTTCTTTCTTGTGTGGATAAAAGGCCAATATGACAGGGAAGGGATGACAAAAAATTAGAGGAAATACAGAAGTCCATTTCAGCTATTTGGAGGACTACCACGTGGATGACAGGAGCATTGTGTGCAACTCCAAAAGGGTTCTATGGAGTCAACGGAGGGGAAGATGGGCCAGGAGGAGGCAAGATTTTCACAGAGGTAGAGTGATAACAGGATTCACATCAGGACTAAACACCTAGCCAGAATGGGCATCTCAGCTTAGCCTCTTTCTTCGCTTAGCACAATACTGGCACAGAGTATGGGCTCCATTAGCATCAGTGACTTTCACGGCATGAGGAGGAGGGGTTGGAGAGGAGAGGTAGAGAAAGAGAAAAGACAAAGGAGAGGAAAAGAAAGGGTCTTGAGTGCTGAGCTATGTCTTCCCTCTTCTTTTTCTTCTTCCATTACACATAGTGACATGGCCTTAGCACAGCATCCCTGCCCACCTCCAACCATCACAACAAAACCAACCAGGTTCTAAGCCATTGATGAAAGGAAAGCAATAATCAGTAATAGTTGCATCTTCTCTGGGTTGTCAGAATTTCTTAAATAATCTGGTTCTCACTGAAATAATGGTTCAAGTAGAAAAACAGGTGGAGAGGTAGAAATAAAGTGGTGCTGAGGTGCTAATAGGTGAAGAGAGGCCATAAGGAGACACTTTCTCCTTATGTAGAAAGTGAAGAAGGCTAAACTGAAGAAAACTAAGCCAAAATGAAGGAGGAAGACCAGAGAAAATGTTGAAGACCTAAATAAGGCATTGACTCTAGAAATGGAAAAGAGGAGGTGGGTGCCAAAGATGTGTAAGAGACATAATCTATAATATGTGGTGATTGACTAGTGGAATAATCAGGAAGAAGCAGCCTGGCTGACTTGTGGATATGCAGCATAGGGAACTAGGTAGCTATATCCATTACAGGATAAGGAAGCCAGGAGGGTGAGCAGATTTGGGAGGAAGAGTGGAAAAAGAGAGAACTGGGGCTGGAGCTCAGCAGAAAGTATCACAGAAAAAAATCTTGGTATAGGGAAAGCCTTCAAATTATGAAAGTTCTCAAACAATAGAATGAATTGCAGTGGAAAAAAATTACCATCTGCTTATTCCTTTGGGTGAAAGGGAATCTGGGTGACTTCAAGTGAATCTTCTCCATTCCAAAAAGGATGTCTCCCAAGATAAGGGGAAAGACCAAATTCTCCTTACAAACTGACCTATTCAGATCTCATGCTCTACCCAAAATATGAAGAGACTTGTTCTAGCCACTTGTTCTAGGCTTGGAGCACATGAGACCTGAGAAGGGTAAGCATAAGAGAAATGACCCAAAGATTTGGGAATTGAGTATGTGGTTGGATGTTGACTATTCTGGTGAGGTTTTCTAGGTGAGTAAATCAAAGTCCATGTTCTTATTATCTTGTTTTGTGACTGTGTATACAAACACACACACACACACACACACACACACACACACACACACATTCATTCTCTATTGGTGTTTTCTTTCCTGAATTTTGGGAAATTTCAACATTTAACCTCTGTTAAATATAATATTTTTTAAATGCGGCCACTTAATGATTTATTTATTTATTTGGTCTGATTTCCAAAGCCTAAGGTCTTAGCCACTAAGCTAGATCCTCAATAAGGTTTTAGAATGAGTAAAGAAATTAATTAACCCTTTGGACAGAATAGGCAGCATATTATACACATTTAGGAAAAAAACTGAGGCTAGAGAAATTAAGTGATTTGCCCAATATAAAGCAGCTTACTCTGCTGCTGTCCTATGCACTGTACCTTAATGTGAATTAGGATGGAACACTTCTTGGCTGATTGCAGCACGAGATTTGGCAAACAGAATTCTTACTGGATTTCAGCCCACACATTCGCTCTTGGCTGGGTGCCTTTGTGCAGGGCACAACCTCTCAACAGTACTTAAGTTTGTAAAGGCAAGACTTTGTCTCAGGCCTTCTGATTTTCCATACTCTTCTCTTCCTGTAAAGATCATACTGCTTTTACAGTAAAGCACATTTCTCCATCCCCCATCAAATAATAGCAAAAAGTTAGTAGGATTTCTAAGCTATTTGTGAAAGCAAAGTAATAGTCATATCTTTCCTCTGTTGCTACTGTTTTGGAAATAGCTCTTGGATGAGTATTGGTACAAATTTATGAATGGATTAAGGAGTAAGGATTGTGGTTGAGAAAGGAGTCAAAAGGCTACAGATGAAAAAGGGAAATTCTGGGTAAGAAAAAGATGGTAGTTCTTAAGACCTGTATCCTCTGAGCTCAACTCTATTGAATGCTCCCAACTTTCTCCTTGTTAGAAAAATTTTATATTAATCTTTTCATTCATCCTTGCCCTGATTTATCAAGCATCCATTGATCACATGCCATATTCCAGGCAGAGTGAAACAGTAGGTATCAATAGTACATGGCCTTAGTCTTCAAAAACTCTAAAATACTTAGGAATAAATTTACCCCAAAAGGTGAAATATCCACACACTGGAAACTACAAGACATTAATGAAATAAATTGAAGAAGATACAAATAAATGGAAGGATATTATGTCCTCATGGGTTGGAAGAATTAACATTATTAAAATGTCTCTACTACCCAGTGCAATCTACAGGTTCAATGCAATCTCTATCAGAATTCCAATGATATTTTTTACAGAAATAGAATCCTAAATTTTCTATGGAACCAGAAAAGACCCCAAATAGCCAAAGCAATCTTGAGAAATAACAAAGCTGGAGGAAGAGTGGAGAGAGAGAGAGAGAAGAGAGAGAGAGAGAACTGGGGCTGGAGCTCAGCTCCCTGATTTCAATACATATTACAAAGCTATAGTAATAAAAAACTGTATGGTATTGGCCAAAAAAAAAAAAAACAGACACATTAATAATGAAACAGAATAGAGAACTTGGCAATAAACTCAGACGTATATGGACAATTAATTATGACAAAGAATCCAAGAATTTGGGGAAAGGATAGTCTCTTCAATAAAATGGTGTTGGGATAAACTGGACAGTCACATGCAAATGAATGAAACTGAACCACGATCTTGCACCATACACAAAAATTAAAAATGGATTAAAGATGAACATAAGACCTGAATCATCAGGGAAATACAAATTAAAACCACAATGAAAGATCACCTCACTCCTATTAGAATGGTTATTGTCAAAAGACAAGAAATAAAAAGTGTTGGTGAAGATGTGAAGAAAAGGGAACACTTGTACTTTATTGGTAGGAATGTAATTTGTGCAGCCACTCTGGAAAATAGTATAAAGGCTCCTCAAAAAATTAAAAATAGGACTATTGCATGATCTAGCAATTCCACTGTGAGTATTTATCTGAAGAAAATGAAAACACTAATTCAAAAAGATATCTGCTCCCCTAAGCTCATAATAGTATTACATACAATTGCCAAGACATAGGAACAACTTAAGTCTCCAGTGACAGATGAATGAATAAAGAAAATGTGATATACTACTCAGCCATTAAAAAAGAATGAAATCTTTCCATTTACAACAACATGGATGGACCTTGAAGACATTATACTAAATGAAATACATCAGACAGAGAAAGACGAATACCTTATGATCTCATTTATATGTGGAATCTAAAAAAGAAAACAAATAATCAAACTCATAGATACAAAAAAAAAAAAAAAAACCAGATTGGCAGTTACCAGAGACAGGAAGTATGGGGTTGGAGGAAAGGGTGAAAGGGTTCAAAAGTACAAACTTCCAGTTACAATAAATAAATCATGGGGATGTAATATATAGCATGGTGACTATAGTCAACAACACCATATTTTACATTTGAAAATTTCTGAGAGATTAAATCTTAAAAGCTATCATCACAAGAAAAAAATTTTGGTAACTAAGGTGACAGATGTTAACTAGACTTATTATGGTGATCATTTTGCAATGCATACAAATATCAAATCATTCTGTTGTACACCTATAACTAATTTTATATGTCAAGTATACTTCAATGAAAAAAAAGAAAAACACAAAGACCATGAGAGAAGGAATAAGTACACAGTTTCGTGACAATGTAATTTCAAAAGTTATATGAGCTGTGGGAGCCCAGAGATCATAAATAACTTTCCTAGTGAGAGGAGAGGCAACATTTGATCTGAATATGGAAGGGTGAGGCATTTTTATAGAGAGAAAATGAAGGAAGGCAGTCAAGGCAAAGAAACAGATGTGCAAAGCTTCAGAACAACAGAGACATGGAGTATTTATTGAATGGGGAGAGGTCTGGTGGACAAGGTGGTTCATGAAGGGTAATGGTGACTGGTAAGTCTGGAGAGGTAGGTTGGAGCCAGAGACAGTGATTCAGGGGATTAAAACCTAATGTGGAGAGACGACATCACTATCTGCCCAGCAGATACATACTGATTTTACCATCATCCCTAAACAATCTGGCATCATTTATCTCTTGAGAGGCCTTTCAGAAAAAGAATTCTACATGTTAAGGCTAGAATAAACTATTACAGCTTCATGGCTTTAAAGTCACAAAGCTTCTAGTTCAAATCCTGGCTCTATTATTTACCTATTTACTGTGGCATTTTGGAGATGTTTCTCTCCTCTGAGAGATTTGGTATCTTTATGTTTATGACAGAAGCAAGGGAACCTCGCAGAACTGAGGTGTTGACTATGAATTGTCCCATAGAGTGCCTTGCACATAGGATACATACAACAGATGTTGGCACTATCCCCTCTCCCCATCCTTTTACCCTCTCTCCTTCCTTTAGCAGGATTATATTTGCTCAAGAGTGTTAATAACATAGCCTATTTTTACAGATCTTTCAAATAGAGAACTTCATGACTTACACAATATCCAGCTTCTATCAGGAAATTATTTTAAATACCCTAAGACTGCCTAAACTCCTTTGTTGTACTATTCAACAGAACAATGAAAAGAGTCTACATAGCAGGACAATGCCTACTATTCTGGAAAGATCTGTAGATCTTCAGGTTCTGTTATCACAGTATTGCCTGCAAATCTTGCTGGGAATCAGAAAAAAAACAATGAACTCAGAAAAACATTATTGTTGGCTCATTGTTCTAGGACTCTGCATGACTGCTTAAAGTAAAGTAAAATTTCAATGGCTTACCTTTCTCCTACACACTTACCTTGATCCATTAGAATGTTTTCCATCCTAATCTGCTCCTGTAAAACAAGTAGAATGATTTTTCACTGGATAATCCCAAAATACTTTAATCACCTTAATCACTGAATGGCTCTCTTCCTGGTTGGGGGAATTAAGTTTTAAACTTGTAGAATGTGACAGTTAAAAAATACCTTTGAGATCATATAGTGTAGCATTTCCCAAGGGAGTCAGAGGAAGTGTACAGAAGCGGAATGGACAGTAGAGCCTGGACTGGTTCTAGAAAATACAAAGCCCTTTTTACATCATTGAATCTAGAGACCCTATGTGTCCCCAAAGCCACAATAGCAGAAAGTCTAGCATCTACCTCTTGGAGAATCCTCCTTCCCCAAAAACTGTTTAAATCCCTGGGATGTAAGAGAATATCTCTTACTTCCAAATATAAGCAGGATATAGGAACCACCACTGCTTCTCATAGCCTCTATAAGGTGCTGTTTAACACGATGGGAAAAAACACAGTTGGTCACCTCTATTCTATGCCTGGCTGTCACAAGCCCTTGTAGAGATTGTCCAAGCATTTTTTTTTTTTAGAAAATGTGATGAGACCCCTTCAGTGCCAAACTGTGCCAAGAGCGTGCTACTTTAGACAGCCCAGACCTCAGGGCTGTGCTCCCACGCTCTCTTGTTCATTTGTCCTACACTGCCATTATCAACTTTACCTATCCTTTTATAGAAATAATTTAGTCCAAAGGACTCATTCCTCTTGGCTTTGGCCAAGAACCAAGAGGGAGATTTGATGGGAAATGGGATTTTCATGATTAGCCGTGCTTACTGCATGCCTCAGATAGTGTGAGCAACGTCCACCAAACCTGATGTTGGGCTTTAAAGAGTCATCATGGCTCATTGATTCAAGCCAACTGCTTCTTCTGATGCTTAATAAGATAAAGAGTGATCTCTTTCAATGTTCAGGAATGTCCTGGCAGTGTTGGGCTTGCCTCATGAAGCAGTGCATTAAGTAGGTGGATCTCCAGCATGAGGCTTTCATAGAGGATTTCCAAGGGTAGTTTTGATTATTTAACTTGAAATACCCTCCTGGAGTTAGAAGAAATCCTCTGTAACAGAGTCTACTGATTCCCAAGATGGGCACAGGATGAGGTCCGGGAGGGGATTATTCTGTAGGTAAGGGCGTGCCTCCTAAGCCTCTAGCAATTCTCTCTAATTTACAGGATGTCTTCAGAGCCATGAACTTGGACTTTGACATTGTAAAATTGTACCTTAAGTCACTGTTCATTGGAGAGCTTGCCCCCAAAAGAGCCTAGCCAGGAGAGAAACAACAAAGTGAGTGAAGTCTCAGGACTTCACAGGAGCATGTGGAGGGACGGGGACAAGAGCCAGTTGACTCTTTCCAGATATATCCAAGAACTGATCATTTTCAGTGAGACCCAGCCTGTCATGCCTGGGTGAGCCTGCAATAGCATGAATGAGTAGATTCTGCATATTTCAAAGCAATGTCATCCTCCTTAGACGATGATGTAAGAAAGGAATGAAATTTTCGGTCTTGCACCAAACTAATTCCACGTCTCTAAGTACCTACTTCATGTCAGGCAATGGACACATAAAATTTTTTTCCAGTGGCTGCTTGTAACTGTTAGATGTCTGGATCTATGTTCTTTGCAAAAGTAAGTTCCATAAGAGCAGTGAATATCTGTATTTTTCTTATCCTTGGGCCCTCAAGAACCCACCTGCATAGAATCAGACATGTAGTAGGGACTCCATAAATAGCTACTGAATGAAAGATGTGAGTATATCCTAACAACAACCCTTCTTAAACTTGGTGAAATTATAGTTTAGGAGGAATAAATTACTTTCTGGAAGTCCCACAGTTGATGTGTCAAAGAACTGGGACTCCAAGTTACTTCTTTCTGGCCCCAACCCCTTAGATAATCCCAAGGAAGGGTGTCACTCTTTCTTTCTCTAATATTTTGGCTTCCTGCAATACTGTCTTTTAAAGGACAGAGTCTCTGTAAGATTAAACATTCAGTGGGATGATTTTACCTAAAGCTTAGAGGGATTTTAACTATATAATTGGGCTTTTTTTTTTCTGCAACTTTTTTGTTAAAACTGCTCAGATTCTGTGTAATTCAGAAATAATTTGTACCACGTACTGGTCTACATATCACTATTAGGAGGATATAATAAGGATAATGTTTCTGCTTTAAGAAATGAGGAAATAGGGATATCTGGGTGGCTCAGTGGTTGAGTGTCCGCCTTCAGCTCAAGGTGTGATCCCAGGGTTCTGGGATCAAGTCCTGCATCAGGCTCCCTGCAAGGAGCCTGCTTCTAACATCTGCCTATGTCTCTGCCTCTGTCTGTGTCTCTCATGAATAAATAAATAAAATCTTTTTTAAAAAAGAAATGAGGAAACAAACTCACCAAGGAATAGGCAGAAACTGAGAACACAGAACTGATTTGGTGCAGACCTCAGATGAACACTTTATTCTCACCCTTCAGGTTCACTTGCATCCTGCACAGCTGTGTGTCAGGACACACAGCCCTGTATTTGGCAGCAGGGCTCTGAGGCTGCATGCTTGGACTCACAGCCCAGCCCTGCCACAGGTTACCAAAACTCTCCATGACTTGGTTTCTGTCTCTTTGTAAAATAGCAACAACAGTAGCACCAACCTCCTATGAGATATTGGGGGATTAGGGAAAGAGTTAAAGGCTCTTCAAGTCCTTAGCACTGTGTCTGGAACATAATAAATGCTCAATAAATTTTAGATACTATTGTTATGAACTCAATGGTAGCACCAGCAATTGAAAAACATCCAGATATGTCGCCACTATTTAGAACAAGAGGCTCTAGATTTAAAAAGAGAAGGTGACACAAAGCTTGTTTTTCCTAAAATTTTCTCAAAGAAAAAGAAAATCCCACTAATGGTTGAGAGCTGTAAGACAATCATTCATTATCTAAAGGAGTACTGGTCTCTGGGGGTAAAAGTCTGCTATAAATTTTCTTTAGTACATCTATATGGATACACAAATATACATATTCGTAAGTGTGTGTGTAAAACACACATATACTCAGATATGCGCATATAGGCAATTTCAAAATGAAAATGTTTGTTTCCTGTATTTTGTTCATACTGCAAATGTCTCTCCTTTCATGTATCTGAACAATCCTGCTCTCTTTCTTATACTCAGGTCACTGTGTCCACTGTCCTTGTTTCAAACCCATTAGTCATTAAGCTAAGAGACAGCTCTTCCCAGCACTTGCACTGACTCTCCAGTCTGCTTGGCAAGCTGGTAAACCAATGTAACCTTGTACTTGCACACACATGTACACATGTTACACAGACACAGACCAGGACCCACACACAGCAGCAGACACACACTAATGCCACCAGAGATCCTGCCTTGCTTCTGGGGCTCCATCAAGCAGCTCACAGGAAAGTCATCCTTTAAGTTAATCTAAGTGAACTGTATTTTCCTATGTTCATCCTCTTTAATGAACGAGCCCTTCGCACATACTAAACTGCTGATTATGTAGAAAATTCTGTGTAAACTGTACCCCTAAGGATAATAACACAGATCCATCTAGACAACGTGGCTCCCCAAAGCATAATCCAAAGATCAAACAACACCTAAAACAATATTGATGGTTTAAAAGGCAACTGTTAGAAATGCCTGGGTGATTCAATCAGTTAAGCATTTGAGTTTATCTCAGGTCACAATCCCTGGGTTCTGGAATGGAGTCCTGCATTGGGTTCCCTGCTCCACAGGGATCCTGCTTTTCTCTCTCTCTCTCTCTCTCTCTCTCTCTCTCTCTCTCTGCCTCTCCCCCCACTTGTGCTCACTTTCTCTCCCTCTCTCTCTTCTGTCTCAAGTAAATAATTTTTTAAAAAAAATAAAGGACTAAATAAATAAAAGGCAACTGTTAGACACAAAAACCACACCCCTCAAAAAAAAAAAAAATAACCCATTCTGAGTTCCAAAACAGTTTGAGGACAGTTTATAAATCACTACTCATCTTTCTCTTCTTTAGAAAAAAAAAATATATTATCATAACCTTTTTAAAAGGTTTTGTTTGTTCATGGTTTTATGTTTTTAATTTTTCCCAATTAAACATATTAATATCAATAAATTTTTATTCATTAAATTAAGGTATGAATAAAAGAGATTATTCATTGTGTTCATTTGTGTTCCCTGAGGGAATTAATTCCTTCTCTGAATATTCATTTCTCAGTCCCAGTTGGTGGAAGATTTCCAAGAATTGTGAGGAACATTAGAGTCCTTGAACATGTTCAAGGCCAACCTGGTGTTCTTCTTCCTTCACTTGGCCCAGATCTAGATTTTGGAGACCCTAGCTTGACTAATGATGTGGCATTTTGGCAACGGCTGGCTTGTGACAATATTCATTTCCTTCTTTCTCACAATTTTCCAGGTTAAGTAGGTAGCCTAAGCGCAGGCAGTGGCCTACAGTGAAGGCTCAGACTGTTTCCTTCTCTGTTTAGATTGGCACCATCTGCTGCCTGACACTTTCCAGCAAGCTACCCATCCATGTCTGACACTAGCAAGTTACTACACTTTACCAGACCACAGTTTATTTGTCTTTAAAATGGGGATAATAATTGCTTATGGAAATATTTTGGACTAAAAAATTAATGTTTAAAACACCTAGCGCAGTGACTGGCACATAGGAAGTATTCAATGTATGACAGATGCTACTCTTCACCCAATTTCTACATACCAGCTCAGTAACTGAAGTCTTTTGTCGGCCGTGTAACACTCTCTTCTATCCTGTATTCATCTTCCAACCAACAAAAAGAGAGAGAGAAGCAAATCAAGAAAGAGACTCTTAACTGCAGAGAACACACTGATGGTTATCACAGGGAAGGGGGCTGGAGATGGGTGAAATAGGTCATGAGGATTAAGAAGGGCACTTGTGATGAACACTGAGGGGGGATATATGCAAGGGTTGAATCACATTATACACCTGAAACTCATATTATACTGCATGCTAACTAAGTAGAATTTAAATAGAAATGAACAAAAAAGGTAACACATGGATTCCACCATAAATGATAATCAGTGTAGCAGAACATATGATGTCTTTGTTGAATAATTATGAATCTCTGAACATGGCCTTTGTGAGCGCAACACTGTGTTTTGGACATGAAACAAAATTCACCTCATTCTTGCTTTGAAAAAGAGTCTTCAAGTGCAGGAGATTGATGTTCAAATTGCTGAACATATTACATGACAGAATGACATTAATGCCAATGAAAGGAACAAGCACATGCTATTGAAGTAAAAAGAGGCATTTGATTCTCATTGAAATATCTGTGGAAGGTTTTATGGGAAATTAATAATGTTAATTCCAGAAGTCTATGTCAATTTTTCTTCTTGAAAAGTCAACTTGCTTTTATTGAAAAGCAATTCTTTTGGAAACTGAAAAGGAAACAAACATTTGTTTGGTGCTTAGCATAAGCTAGACACTTTGTAAGTATTTAAGTTGCCCAATAGTCCATGAGTAAAGTATTAGGTCTTATCAGATGAAGAGCTGAGGTTCAGAGCTACTGAGTAAATTGCTCAGATCCAAGCAACATATACATGATGAAGAATGGTTGAGAATCCAAATGTGCCTGACTCCAAAGGCCATACTCTTTCTACTTCTCACTGGAAGAATTTGACAGTGGCAAGGAAAATGTTCTAGGCTGTAAGAATCCCATGGACAAAGGCACACAAGAGAAAAGAATGCAACATGTGGGGAATAGAAAGTGAATATGGCTTAGGGTCAAATGAGATCTCCCACTATCCCTCTCCAAGGGCCTCCTGAGTGCACAAGCAGACTTATTTATTAATATCTTCTTGACCACCCCCTCAATTTCTCTAACAATAACTTCTCTTCTAGGGTCAGAGTTCATTTCTACAGTATAACCTGGGACATCTTTCCATGTTTACAAAGCCCAAGTGGAACCGCCTAATGTAGAAATTTGTGATGAATGAGGGCAACCACCTTGTCCTATAACACCACTGCAATGTAGCACCTAGCAGAGTTCCTGGCACATAGTAGGCTTTCAATAGCATTTGTTGAGTGGATGGATGGATGGATGGATGGATGGATGAACCAAGGTAACAGTACAGGAGTGCTAAGAGTGGGTTCTAGCCCAGACTCTGATAAGGCTCCCTGCATGATCTTGACTGAGTCATATTTTATCTCTGCCTCTCCATACTCTCATCTCTAATATTAGAACTTAAACTGGATCTCTGCTTTTCTATGACATTCTAGGATTCAGAGACTATGTACTCTGGCTTACAAGGGGGGAAGTGCCTTTGAGCCTTCCACTAAGCCAAATCTTGCATTCCAGCCAGGTCACTTAGGAAAAACTCATAAGCACGGACTCAGAGCCTATTTGCTTTGCCTTAGCACAGTGGTTTTATATTGAACTGAAAGGTACTTAAAATCACAGGTGAAAGGGAATATAAAGGAAGGGAAAAGAAATGTTGGGAAATATCAGGAAGGGAGACAGAACATAAAGACTCCTAACTCGGGGAAACGAACTAGGGGTGGTGGAAGGGGAGGAGGGCGGGTGTTGGAGGGGAATGGGTGACGGGCACTGAGGTGGACACTTGATGGGATGAGCACTGGGTGTTTTTCTGTATGTTGGTAAATTGAACACCAATAAAAATTAATTAAAAAAAAATCACAGGTCTTATGAACCCTCTTTCTGGTTGAGTAAAATAAGTTTAAGTAGATTAAATAGCACAGAGTTGGATCTGGATTCATATTAGAATTATGTCTGTTACTCAAAATGGTTAGAATGAATAATGTATTGTCATTTTATGTGACAAGTCTCACTTAACTGGAAAGTTCCTGTAGGTACACTGTTCTGCCTTCCATCCACCAGTGCTAGATTAACAAAGTGTTTCTGTATTCACTCAGAAATCTTTACCACAGAATAAAAGCAAAGACAGTTTCTTCTGGCCTGGTGAGAATTAGGGAATGGGCCCTTCCACTCTCTCTCCCCTGTTTTGAGGAAGTCAGAGGAAAAAGGAGACTCATGCACTTTGGTGGTAATTGACAGTTGACTTGGTGCCAGTATATGTAATATTTCAAGCTCCATCCTTGCTGGTGTTTTTAAAAAGTCACTGCTTTCCCATTGGTCCAAATTTGTACACTGCTGTCTCTCTGTAAATTGTGTTGCCAGAAACAATTTTGCACTAGTTGAAATGAATATAACCTTGATGACTCATGCACAGAGTAAGTAAATGGGAAATGTTCTAAAAGCAAATCGAGTGTACTCTGCCTTTTTGCAAGCAAAACCAGCAACTCATGAGCAAAATGAATAGGGAGATACAGGAAATAAGGAGAAAAAACTATCTGTGGGAAGGAAAGGCAGGTGGGAGGGAGGTAACAAAGAAAATTATAAGCAGCAATACCTTCACCTATGTACATCACAATTTTAAATTTCAAAACTTGATTTCACGTCAATCTACCCTCCCCCTGGAAAAACACAGAGGGTTTGGTATGTTTTTGTTTTGTTTTGTTTTGTTTTGTTTAATTTTCATTCACTCACTGCGCTAGTAAATGTGTATGTCTGGTCTTCATAGTGCTTGTGCAATAAAATAGCCCTTCTGAAAGCACACTGCCAAATATCTGCACACATTTTGGACTTCTGTGCAATACCAAAATCCAAATGAACTCCCTGTAGCATATCTTTCAACTCCCTTTCCCAACACTCAGCATGTACAGTTTGAAAACTATAAGAATCAAGTATATTATAGAGACAAAGACACAAAATATTTGATACTAAGACCTGCCTTGAAAATCTGGCCTATCTTGTTTCCACGACTACGTCTGAAAATAATTTGAGGGGACGACTGTCAAGTATGTTATTTTCTGTAATCCTCTTCTTATCTATTTCACAGATGGGGAAATTGCCCATGGCTACAACACACCCAGTAGTAGGGATTTGAATTCAGGCCAAAAAAGCTTCATAGAAGCTTTGGAATCCAAGGCTTGGATTCTTTGTACTGCACCAAGAAAGGATCTCACTTGGAAATGAGAAATGACTTAAGAAGGTTTCTAGATGGAATTTGGTGCGGGGCAGCCTATTTCCGTGTGGCTGATAATCTTTACTTCCCCATGGATCAGTCTATCCCTTGGTTCCAGTAATTGTGGCTTCCAGACCCAGGAGTGAGGGTAGAGCCAGCAGCTTTAGATCATACCCATAATTACTCTGACCATTGTTCTAAGTTCCAGAACCTTGAGCTGTCAAGATCTGTTCCCTAACCTATCATGGATCAAAACTTACCTCTCCTTTTACCAATTTCCACAGATAGTCATTGACTGCAGAGGTACAGTCAGCTGATGGAAGAAACTAAAATGTTGGCTCTTAAAGGATTTAATTAGCAAAGTGAATCATTGCTTATCACAGTGTCCATTTGTGTTTATTGCTCCCATTATGTTGTATATTTTTTAAGTGTGGGAACCCCATTTTATCATGTCTGAATTTATATTCCAAATGCTTGACTCAGTGTCTGATGCATAGGATGTACTTCAAAATAAATAATGGATGGGTAAATAAAGGAGCAAATGCATAGCTGTAAGAGTTAGCAGGTGATATGCAGTTTGATGGGAGAAGTGCAGAGTGCAATGGAGCCCTAGAAGAGGGAATAAAAATTGATAAGTACACATTGAATTTGACATATCATGAGCCATCCAAAGTGCTGCCCTTTCAAGCATGAGATTAGGGGGAGAGATCTGTGATGAAGAGAGTTTCCACTATAAGTATGGTAGGGAGTGTTAGAGGTGAATAGAGAATGTTTCTCCTGATGGATGGGGTCAGGAGGAGTTTGCTAAGCGAGGACTCCACCATAAGGATCATGGAAAGACATGTTAACACTTGCAGATTTTCAAATATCTACATGAGATGTACAGTGTCTAGACCAGCATAGTCCAACAGAAGTATAAAGTAGGCCACATTACAATGACACAAATAATTTTAAATTTTCTAATAGCCACATTTTAACAAGTAACTTTATTACCCCATATATATTCAAAATATCATTTCAACATGTAACCAATATAAAAATCATTAATATGGTATTTTGCACTCCTTTTTTCATCCTGAGTCTCAAAATCCATTATTATACACTTACAGCCCATCTTAATTGGACTGGTCATACTTCAAGTGCTCAATAAGCAGCATGTGGCTCACGTCTACTGTATTGAACAGTGAAGATATAAAACATTTATAGGCCAGTTATCAAGAGAGGTCAAATATGCAATAAAAAACAAATGCTCTTTATTCTTCTGTAGTGAAAGAGGAGAAATTGAATATCTCAATATGCCAGCATTTTATATACATCATCTCATGTCTCCCTAAACAACTCATGGAAGTAAATGACGTCATATTACATTTATTAAAGATGAAATAGAGCTTCAAAGAGGGTGAAATTTACCCAAACCACACAGCAGTATTTATACATCCAGGATATGAAACCACATCAATATGCTTCCAAATCTTCACTCTATTAAAACCTCCAGACTGTCATTGAGAGAGAAGAAATCACAAAAACCTAATCAGAGATGTTTTGAGCTTGGCATCAATTCAAATATTTTTATTCTAATTTATTTTTGTATGAGAGCATTGAAGCCTGAACATGCAATAATTTTTATATGAGAACATTGAAGCCAAGCCCCTCTAAGAGATCATTTCAGATCCACGATTCTTTGAAAAACTTTAATAGTAGGATTTCTAGCACCATTTTTCTCCCAGAGCTAATTAAAATTTTAGAGCTGAGTTTTCTTCATTTATAAAATAAGAATACTCTCTGCCCTACCTACCTTCAGAATTTTTTAAAATGAGGACGTCCCCTAAAGAAAGAGGGATGGGAAAACATTTCATTGCAACAGGCTTTTATGAAATTTCATGATCAGGAATTATGTTAGTCTTAATTTGTGTTCCTGAATCTCATAATTATTTCTTTATAGGTTTTGAAAGCCTCTGTCCAGTGAGTCATTCCGTGGTCCAAGAGCCAGTTCAAGAGGCTCAGATATCTTACTTTGACTTTAGAGATGCATGTTGAAAGCTCTGATAGAGAAGGACATTTCAGGAGAGAAATCTCACAACTAATGAACCCTTTCTTCTCCTCAGGGCCTATCAGCAAAATGGTGGAATCACAGACACTTCCAACATCACATAAAACCAAACACCTACCCCAAAGACCCAGATGTTGATGTAGGCCCACTTTTCCTGGTTGGAGACTTACAGCCTGTCAAGGTAGGTTTAGAATTCCTGAACATGTGAGAAATATTCCTGGAAATGGTTCCTGGAAATATCTATGGTCTTGTCCAGGAAAAATCAAGATGGGGATTCCCATTTCAAGCACGTTCTCAGAGCATGTCTCCTTTTAAGTTCAGAACATAGACATGAGATAACCGAATCTGTGGTTGTATGGATAGAAGGAGATGTGGAACATGAGATTCTATGACCCTAAGGGACATCCAGCCAACCTCCTACAATAGGAAATATGATAACCATATCACCCTGCATGAACAATTCTGGTGACAGACAGATCCCTGCCATCACTACTACCTCTGAGGAAACACAAAATTAGTGTTAGTGAAACCAGATGACTAAGTTTAATGAGGATATGAAGACATTCGCTCAAAGAAAATATGTCAGTACATTCAGTAAGCATTTAATCACAAATATCTGAATAACTAGTTATCTCAAATAATTCTAGTTCAGTGGGAAAAGGCTATTCTGGTATTTTTAGTTTATGTTCATTTGGTTCTTTTATACATGAACCATGGTCCAAATGTTTTGTAAGACACAGAGATCTCACCTTGAATTTGCACTTCCTAAACAATAGAAAAAGGAGAGGAAAAGACAATTCCAGAATTTCTCAGTTTTTGGTTGTTTTTGTTTTTGTTTTTTAATGTCAACTTAAAATCATCATGTGAAGGATTTTTACCAAATTTTTTAGGAGAAAGTCTTACTTCAACAAGGCAGGTACAAGGATAACCACAGAAAGGTATCTCTCTTCCAAGGGAAATGATAGACCCTGAGAATCAGGTACTTAGAAAGAGGCTGCTATTTTCTAACAGAATTTGGGAGTTTTATTAAAAATAGAAGACTGTAGCTCTATCAGTTGCTGCCTGCAGTCGGGACTACATAAACCAAAAAATGTGCAACTTTTTGAAAATAAGTTTTACCAGCTTTGAAAAATCCAACCTTCTCCAGCTGAATTAGGAACCAATCTCTTGACTAGATTTAAAAAAAAAAAGTTATCTGGCTGTGATCATGAATCTGTTGCTTTTGACAATGGCTCCACAACCAAGTTGGACTTCTCTGATGGTTGTAGACTCCTATGCTCATCACCAAAATTGTAACACTTTGATTTCTCTAATCATCTCCATAGAGCAAGAAGGATTTGTCTTACTCAATTTTATGAAGCAGGCTGACCCTCTCCAGAAGTACTTTCTTTAGGGCTATGTTCAATACACATGCTGCCTCTTCACAAATGATGGAGGTCACCTCTCCAAGTTTTAGAGCTGCTCTTGGGACATGTTCCTAGACCCTAGGGTTGTATGTTCTATAGTTTCCCAGTTACTGTCCAAAGTATTGCTTAAAACTATTTAAACTCTAAAATTCAGTCATTTTACATTTTTAAAAATGGTTCTAATGAGTCCTGAACCTTCCCTTCCTTCTTATTTTACTGCCAAACTTTCTACCATTTTCTTTAAACATTTTATGCACCAGGTACCGTGCTCATGTTCTGGAAAACATAGAGCCTTCCTTTGGAGTGAAACTCAAAATTAGTCCTTTGTAGGTGTGCCAGCTCCCACAAATTTTCCACCAGCTCTTTTTCCCATTTTTCCTTCTACTTAAATAACTGTAGGTTTGGGAGTAACTGGAGATAGCTCTTATTACATCATACCATGATATTTCTTTTTATCTATGACGGTAAGAGAAGAGTCAACCCTGCTATCCAATACGAAAAGAAGTCTATATGCAGGAGGGAAGATATCAACAGAATGAGGAAGAGTAGAAACCAAATGCTGCCTGTAGTGTTGTGACCAAGTAAACATATAGTAATAATAGAGCGCAGATATACATTTTCATTCATTCATTCTTTCTTTCTTTCTTCCTTTCAACTAAACATTTATTGTATGTTTACTGGCTACTAGAGATATAAATCATCACCTCTGTGTCTCCCCTCAAGGTATTTGCTGTCCTTGTGAACAGACTAAATTAACTAAGGAGTCTCCTAAAATGAATCAAATTCCCAGTATAAAGATTATATGTAGGGGTGGTTGGGTAGCTCAGTCAGGCATTCAACTCTTGATTTCAGGTCATGATACCAGGGAGATCAAGCCCCACTTCAGGCTCTGCACTGGGCATGGAACCTGCTTAAAATTCTCTCCCTCACCTTCTCCCTCTCCACCTCCCACCTCCAAAAGAAGATTATATGTAATATTATTATGCCTTAGAAATAGTAAAGCAGTGTGAGATTCATGATGAGAACATAAAGGAGGAAAGATGGGAAATATAAGAGGGGCCATGCCTATCTTTTATCACATGACCATTTGATAAATATCTGTTGGATGGATGGATGGAGATGGATAGTGAGCTTCAAGCAAATTCTAAATACCACAGTTAAGACGAGCTAGGAAAACTCATCAGAAATATTCCCTTTTGATCGCCATTCCACTCCATATAAGAACAAAAAGTTTCAAAATGGTTTCCATAGGAATTTTTTTTTAAATCACAATCCCCATAGTCAAATGCAAGAATTGCCCACATTTAATTAAAGCAGAGAGATACCTCAATATTTTGTCTTACTGCAGTTCTGGTTATTCAAGTACCACAAGTTTGACAGCCAACAAACTCTGACCAGATGGCTCTTTCTATAGAAATTTTAGACACATGCAGCAATGTCCTTGGATATAATGACCAGAAGTCTTGTCTCTTATTTCAGTTTTATTCTCTCTTCATTCAGTTTGGCAAGAAGAAAATAAATACATTAACTATGAAAAGCAGCACCTGTATTTCTACATGGGTGAGTCACCTTGGGGCCAATTTCTTTATCATTCCATGCCCTTGAAGCAAGCCATTGTCAAGCCAGATGGCATGGTTGCAGTGCTTTCACAGAAAGACCAGCCCATGTCTTCTTGAGACTGGGAAAAGCAGCACATCTTATTTCAGCCTTCCTGGGGTAAAACTCTTAAAAGGAAAATGGAAAAGCAAATAGGCACTTTTAATGTGGATCTCATGAGATGCTTCAGGAGGGATGGAAGTCAAGATGCCAATCAATATGTCCTGCATCTGGGACTCTCATCCTTGAAAGACTAAACATCTTTCAAGAAGAAAAGAATAGTGGTATTTGGATAGGAAAGAGAGATAGGAAAAGAATGCCAAAGAATTGACAGTGTGAAGCCAGAAAATGGAGTCTCAGAAATAAAAGGCACCTGTAAAGCTCCTGTGTGAAAGACAACTGGCTACTCCCATGGCCTACATACAGCTGTAGAAGATATTTTGGTGGACAGAGACATGTAGATATATGTATGTATATATTGCTTTTTTAAGGTAGTAATTGAAATGGCCCAAGCAGTAAAATTTATCAATATTCTACTACAAACAACCTAAATTTAACATGATAATTTTTCACAGAAAGCCAATATTTGGACAATGAACAGTAAAAATGCTTTAAAACACAAAAGAAACCTTCCATCATTCAAAGTGCATTTTGTAAGATAAAGAGTTTTTAATTTCTAAGCTGATATCACTGACATCAACAAGCTTTCAAAAGGAGCATAACACAACAAAACTAAAAGACAACCTACAGAATGGGAGAAGATATTTGCAAGTGACATATCAGATAAAGGGCTAGTTTCCAAAATCTATAAAGAACTTATTAAACTCAACAGCAAAGAAACAAACGATCCAATCATGAAATGGGCAAAAGACATGAACAGAAATCTCACAGAGGAAGACATAGACATGGCCAACAAGCACATGAGAAAATGCTCCGCATCACTGGCCATCAGGGAAATACAAATCAAAACCACAATGAGATACCACCTCACACCAGTGAGAATCATGAAAATTAACAAGACAGGAAACAGCAAATTTTGGAGAAGATGTGGAGAAAGGGGAACCCTCTTGCACTGTTGGTGGGAATGGGAACTGGTGCAGCCACTCTGGAAAACTGTGTGGAGGTTCCTCAAAGAGTTAAAAATAGACCTGCCCTACGACCCAGCAATTGCACTGCTGGGGATTTACCCCAAAGATACAGATGCAGTGAAAACAGCAGGACACCTGCACCCCGATGTTTATAGCAGCAATGTCCACAATAGCCAAACTGTGAAAGGGGCCTTGGTGTCCACTGAAAGATGAATGGATAAAGAAGATGTGGTCTATGTGTACAATGGAATATTACTCAGCCATTAGAAATGACGAATACCCACCATTTGCTTCAACATGGATGGAACTGGAGGGTATTATGCTGAGTGAAGTAAGTCAATCGGAGAAGGACAAACAGTATATGATCTCATTCATTTGGGGAATACAAAAAATAGTGAAAGGGAATAAAGGAGAAAGGAGAGAAAATGAGTGGGAAATATCAGTGATGGAGACAGAACTTGAAAGACTCCTAACTCTGGGAAATGAACAAGGGGTTGTGGAAAGGGAGGAGGGAGGGGGGATGGGATGACTGGGTGACAGGCACTGAGGGGGGCACTTGATGGGATGAGCACTGGGTGTTATACTATATGTTGGCAAATCAAACTACAATAAAAATATATACAAAAAAATGTTAAGAAACTGGTGGTTGCCAGGAGGAAGATAGGCGAAATAGATAAAGGAGATTAAGAGTGCATCTATCTTGTAAGCACTGAGAAATTTATAGAATTGTTGAATCGTTGTATTGTACAACTGAAAATGATATAACACTGTATGTTAATTGTACTTCAATATAAAAATAAAATTTAGCGCCCCCAAAAAAGAGCATAACAACTGTTAAAACATAGAACTCTGTTCAGTTTCTCAGTGGAGAACAGCTGGCATTTCCACTCATCTTTTGAAGTTTAATAATCCTGCAAATGTTTAAACTCCCATTTCATAAATACAAGCCACTGGAAATCCGTTATGATACTTGCACCCAATATAAGTGAAAATCACATGAATGCACAAATAGATATAAAATAGATCTGAATGTGGGTACAGGCTTGAAACACAGTAAGGTAGGTAAATAGTTCAGATACTAATAAAAATATCTTCAGCAGAAATACTTTGTTCTTTTTGTTTGTTTGTTTCAGAGGCAGAACTTAGTGATTCGTCAGTCTCATGTAACACCCAGTGCTCATTACAGGAAGTGCCATCCTTAATGCCCACCACCAAATATCCCTGCCCCTCACCCACCTCCCCTCCAGCAATCCTCAGTTTCATAGAGTTCAGGATCTCTTATGATTTGCCTCTCTCTCAATTCTCATCTTAACCTCTAGTTCCATCCACATCATTGCAAGTAGCAAGATTTCATGCTTCTTGATGGCTGAGTAATATTCCATTTTATCCAATATTCCATTCTTCTGTCAATGGACATCTGGGCTCTTTCCATATTTTGGCTATTGTGGACATTGCTGCTATAAATATTGGGGTTCATGTGCCCCTTCAAATCACTATGTTTGTATCCCTTGGATCATAGTAGTGCAATTGCTGGATCATAGGGTAGCTCTATTTTTATTTTTTTTCTTTTTTAAATCTTATTTTTTACTTGAGAGAGAGAGTGGGAGCATGAGCAGGGGGATGGGCTAAGGGAGAGGGAGAAACAGATTTCCCTCAGAGCAAGGAACCTGACATGAACCTCAATCCCGGGACCCC
The DNA here is from genome assembly GCF_018345385.1 of Vulpes lagopus. Taxonomy (NCBI): domain Eukaryota; kingdom Metazoa; phylum Chordata; class Mammalia; order Carnivora; family Canidae; genus Vulpes; species Vulpes lagopus. The sequence continues at coordinate 63,253,670 of NC_054834.1, read as the reverse complement.
AGGATCAAGACTCAAGCCGATGGCAGACGTCCAACCCATTGAGCCACCCAGTCTCCCCTATTTTTAACTTTTTGAAAGACCTCCAGACTGTTTTTCTAGAATGGTTGCACCAGTTTGCATTCCCACCAACAGTGTAAGAGGGCTCCCCTTTCTCCACATCTTCACCAACATCAGTTGTTTCCTAGATTGTTAATTTTAGCCATTCTGACTGGTGTGAGGTGGTACCTCATTGTGGTTGTGATTTGTATTTCCCTGATGCTGAGTGGTGTTGAGAATTTTTCATGTGTCTATTAGCCATTTGTATGTCTTCTTTGGAGAAATGTCTGTTTATATCTTCTGCCCATTTCTTGACTGGATTTTTTGGGTTTTGGGTGTTGAGTTTGAGAAGTTCTTTATAGATATTGGATACTAATCCTTTATCTGATAAGACATTTGCAAATATCTTCTCCATAGGTTGCCTTTTAGTTTTGCTGACTGTTTGCTGTGCAAAAGCTATTTATCTTGAAGTCCCAATAGTTCATTTTTGCTTTTGTTTCCCTTACCTTTGGATACATCTCTAGCAAGAAGTTCCTTTGGCCAAGGTCAGAAAGGTTGCTGCCTGTGTTCTCCTCTAGGATTTTGATGGATTCCTGTCTCACATTTAGGTCTTTCATCCATTTTGAGTTTACTCTTGTGTATAGTGTAAGAAAGTCATCCAGTTTGATTCTTCTGTGTGTGTGGCTGTCCAATTTTACCAGTACTATTCTTTGAAGAGACTGTCCTTTTTCTATTGGATATTCTTTCCTGCTTTGTCGAAGATTAGTTGACCATAGAGCTGAGGTCAATTTTGGGGTTCGCTATTGTGTTCCATTGATCTATGCCTGTTTTTGTGCCAGTACCATCTTGTCTTGATGATGGTCTTTGTAATACAGTTTGAAGTCCAGAATTGTGATGCCTCCATCTCTGATTTTCTTTTTCAACATTCTTTTTGTCTACTTGGGGTTTTTTATGATTCCATACAAACTTTAGGCTTGTTTGTTCCCACTCTATGAAAAATGCTGATAGTATTTTTATAGCGATTCCATGGAATGTATAGATTGCTTTGAATAGCATAATAGTTTAACAATATTAATTCTTCCAATCCATGAGCATGAAATGCTCTTCCATTTCTTTGTGTCTTTCTCAATTTCTTTCATAACTTCTCTATGGTTTTCAGAGTACATAACCTTTACCTCTTTGGTTATTTTCCTTTCTAGGTATCTGATGGTTTTTGGTGTAATTGTAAATGGGATTGATTCCTTGATTTCAATCACAAGAAAAAAAAATTGGAAGGAACACAAATACATGAAGGTTAAAGAGCATCCTACTAAAGAATGAATGGGTCAGCCAGGAAATTAAAGACAAATTTAAAAAATACATAGAAGCAAATGCAAATGAAAACATGACAGTTTAGAACTTTTGGTATACAGCAAAGGCAGTCCTAAAAGGGAAATACATAGTAATAAAAGCCTTTCTCAAGAAACAAGAAAAGTCTCAAATACACAACCTAAAATTATACCTAAAGGACCTGGAAAAATAACAGTGAATAAAGCCCAAATCCAGCAGGAGAAGAGAAATAATAATAAGTAGTACATAAATCAATGATACATAAATTTTTTAAAAACAGTAGGCACTGAGGGGGGCACTTGGCGGGATGAGCACTGGATGTTATGCTATATGTTGGCAAATTGAACTCCAATAAAAAAAAATTTAAAAAAAGAACATAATGTGAACTGAGAATATTAAAGAGATATAAGAGAGAAAAAAAAAAAACAGTAGAAGGGCAGCGTGAGTGGCTCAGCAGTTTAGCACCACCTTCAGCTCAGGGCCTGATCCTGGAGACCCGGGATTGAGTCCCATATCAGGCTCCCTGCTTGGAGCCTGCTTCTCCCTCTACTTGTGTCTCTGCTTCTCTCTCTCTATGTCTATCATGAATAAATAAATTTTAAAAATCTTTTTAAAAAAAGAATTAAAAATGCTTTTTCTTTTTCTTTTTTTTTTTTAAGATTTTATTTATTTATTCATAGACACAGAGAGAGAGAGGCAGAGACACAGGGAGAGGGAGAAGCAGGCTCCATGCAGGGAGCCCGACGTGGGACTCGATCCCGGGTCTCCAGGATCACACCCCAGGCTGCAGGTGGCGCCAAACCGCTGTGCCACCAGGGCTGCCCAAAAATGCTTTTTCTTAACCAAAATCAAACTTACAGCATCTCACAAAGAAAGTTTTCATGGAACCCCAAAATATACTCATCTAAAAAATGCCTACACATTTGAGAAATAAGACAAAATCAGGGAAGGTCCCAAACATTTCCTATAGATCAATGGTTCTCAACCAGAAGTAATGTTGCCCCAATGGGACATAGACAAGATTGTGCAGAGATATTTTTGGTCAACACATGGAGGGGAAGGGATGGGGTTGGCACCAAGTAGGTAGAAGTCAATGGTTCTGTTAAACACCCCAAAATACACAGAACAGTCCTTAACAACAAGAAATTATCTGGCCCAAAATGCCAACAGTGCTGGGGTTGAGAGACTCTGTTGCAGATAGTCTGATTTGCCAAAATGTTTCACACCAGTACTCATCTGTAACATGCCTCATCAGGATGTCTTGTGGGACCATTTTTTGAGATATGGGGGTCAATTCCCACTGCTAGCCCTTCCACTACTGGAATTCTGCAGCCCCATTCTATAGTAGTCACCCTCTCCTTCTCCTGCATTACTAAAAAGAGGAATAAGGACATCAGTGCCCCATTTTGAAAAGTAGCTTATTTCTAACCTAACCAGAGGTGTGTTCATGTAAGAAAAAAGCTATTGGAATTTCTTATCTGAGACTTCTTCCCTGTCTGTAGTGCTGCATTGTGACCTTAGCTCATGAGGAATAAATGGATGATATGGATTCACTGCAGAATGCCCATCTCACAAGACTCTCTGCCCTTGGGAGCTATTTCATTGTGTCCTTTTCCTTCAAATGCCAACTTAGCATCTCAGGTACAAGTAAGTCATGCTCAAACTGTCAAAGAGAAACCGAGCTGGACATTTTTTAAAAGTGACAAGACAGATTATATTCAGGCTTCTGTAGTAGGGGAAAGGGACTTCAGTACAAACTGAACTCAGTTAAAACAAAAGGTGGGAGATTTTTTTAAACACTGGGTGTGCTAAAGGAAATTACCAAGAAACACTGAGGGGAGGGAAAGTTGATCAGTGTGGTTAGGTCATCTGTGTCCGCTACGTGGTGCTTATGAAAATTAGGGTCTCACCCTCCACACACAGAGAAAGAAACTGGGATGAATCATCCTAATCTGGATGATTACTTTCAAAGGAATGACTGCGAGGTCCTCAAGAAAGACATTTCTGGGTCATAAAAGATCCATCTCAAAGAGACAGAGAAAGGATTTTACTATTGTAAGTTTTCTAACAGAAATAAAGGAATATATGAGGCCTATAGTCAGTTTTGGCTTGAACAAATAGTAAATTCTTTTGGCAGTATTGGACTTTCTTAGGCAGAACAATAAGGGCACTGGGGTTATCATGGAGGCATGACCTTGAGTTGTTAGAAACTGTTTGTGTTTAATCAAGTCTCAGTGTAGGGTATCAACAAAATCATTTGTGCTACAGGTTTGGAGAATTTGATAGTCTGGAAGCCAACAGGGAGACCTAGTAGAGAAAAAAGGTTCTAACTAAAGTCTGGTTGAGGACAGAGTTGTCAAAATTCAGAGGGACTCCATCAGATTCCTTTGTGCTCTAGGCAGCTTCTCTGGTCTTGGGGGAGAAGCAGGTAAGTAACCATCTGGTCAGAAAATAAATATAGCTTCTGTGTTTCTACCACCTTGACATATTATGACAGGGCCCAATCCTAAGGATTGTGATGGACTGAAGGATTCCATGGACCTCAAGAAAGTGTGAAAGTTCACAGCAGAAGCTTTTCTGGGATGCCTCTACCAAACAGCTCAAATCTTCAAAGCCCCTTTAGTCTTCTTGAGAAAGCTTGAATCAAATTCCTGTTCCAGCCTCAGAGACTCTAAGATCCCAGTGGAGTCTACGATGTGGCTGTGGTTCTTCACTTTGTATCCCTTCTCAGGGGCAACATTCCAGGAATGGCATGTTAGGGAAGCAGACTTCTGCTTATTTGCATTGAGGTCACATTCTGTTCACCTACCATCTTTTTTTGTCACTGTTTTCTTTTCAGTTGTGCTCCCCCTCCTCATGCCTGCATATTTCAACCTGAAATCCTTACAAATGACATAACTCCAAAGGTATTAGAAGGTGAGTAACATGACTCATCCTCTGAAGGTAGATGAGGTAGAAAAGGGGACATGAAAGCACTTGGTCCATTCCAGATGTAGCTTCCTTGACTAATAAGCCATAAGATTTAGCCCTAACCCAGTGAAGGGAAATGAAATTGTGTTTGGGGCATTTAACTGTCAATCATTCTCTCTGTAGGAAATTCCCTGGATCAGTAGCTTTTACATCCACTATTTCATCACTTTAGGCCCTTTCTATGGAATTCTCGGAACCATATTGCTCATATAATGTGGTCAAGTAAGAAAACAAGAATATTCTTTTATTCCTATAACCTAGATGATCCTCTTACCTACTTTATCTGAGCTATTTGTGATTAGCAGAAAATTGGGAAACCATGCCCCACTCTCTGTAACTAAGACATTTCCATGAAAAAAAAAGTTGAAATAATTAAATAAGAGTTCCTTAGAAAAAGAATTTGCCTGATCTCGTACTTTTCTTCCCACATGCTCAATTCCCAATTTCAGAATTCCATCTGATCCCCAAGTTCTTTAGAATTGTAATCCAGCTGGACACCATAGTCCTTGTCAAAATAATGGGAAGACAGGAATTTGTAATGGTTATTTTATGACTAGAGATTCCCCGCCCCCCAAAAAAATGACCAAATAGCTCTCTTCAACTTCCTACCTTGTTCTTCCCCCATTTGTTCACATTGTTATTCTAAACCCTACATAATAATAAGGATATTGACAGCAACTATGAATCAGGCACTCGGATAAAGGATTTATCTGCATTATCCTATTTGATGTAATCCTTGCACATTCCTGTAATGTAGATAGTATCATCTTTATTTCCCTGCTGTCTCTCTGAAGTTCAGAGAGATTAAATCATTTGTCAAGGTTATAGAGCAAGTTAGGGCCAGTGACAGTGCCAAACTAGAACTCGAGCCTAGTTCTATCTGATGACAATATCAGGTCTGTGAATCACTTTTTGCATATGCCCTAGATATCTTTTACTCATTGGGCCAATGCTGCAGCAAACTTTGGAGTCACTATATACACTAGGCTGCAAGGCTGGTCATGTGACCAAAGCCTATTGTGTCATCTCTACACATAACTCCAAAGAGCAAAACAAAGTACCACCATTTTATTGGAATCTTTGATACCCTTCCATTTCCTCCAATGCTCAGCCAGATCCGAGTTGTACAAGCCCAGTGATGGTAACTGAAACACCTCAAGGAGTCACCACTTCCTCCTTTTATTCTCTGAAAGGTTTCTTGAAAGTCTGTGGTTGACATATGTCACACAGATGAGCCACATAGCAATGAAAACAAGCAAAGAGGAGAACCAGGACTGGCTTAGCACTCAGGTAATGGTGGAGTTCCCAGGAGAAGATCCTTCAGATCATACTGATTTACAGACTGATTACCTCAAATGATAATAATTTATACTTATGGAATGAATGCTTGCTAGGGGTCAGGCATGGTCCACTGCTTTGCACTTAACTACATAACACAGTTGCTATGATTATTATCACTTTACAGATGATAAAATTAAGATGTGAGGAAGTATAATAATCTATGTAAGATCACACAGCTAGTAAGTGGTAGGAAGTAGTTTTTAAACATAGGCAGTCTGATTTCAAAGCCTTTGCTCTAAACTAAGGGTCAGTAACTACAGTCCAAGGGCCACCCACTGCCTGTTTTTGTAAATAAAATTTTATTGGAATACAGCCATCCTTGTACACTTAAATATTATCTATGACTATCCTCACACTACAATAGCAAAACTGACTAACTATGACAGATAATTAAAATATTTATGGCCTTGCACTTTATAGAAAACGTTTCCTGGCCTGTCCCCACGCAACACAGCCTTTCAAGTGAATCCCAGCTCCTAGAATTACAAAATGAGTTTTATACCCGGAATTCATCTCATTTCATTGTATAGATAGAAAGGCCCAAAGAGGAGACATGGTATGCTCTCTGAGCATGCTGTTAATGATTAACAGAGTTATGATTACTGCAGAATAACTCTGCTTCCTAAGCCTTCCACTGGCTGTGCCATGATTAACTGGAAAATCCAATCATTATACATGCCACTCTCCTCTCCAAACTCATTCCCAAATTCAGTAGGCCTTCCATTAGGGCATAGAGCATTGGTTCTCAAACTTTTTGGCTGCAGAATCACCTTATACTCTAGAAGTTATTGAGAACCTCAAAGAGCTTTTGTTTATACAGGTTATAGCTACTAATATTTACTATATTTGAAATTAAAACTGAAAATTTGTTCATTAATTAACTTTAAATAACAAGAATAAAACCAATGCAAGTTAAACATCAGACTGATGATATCCCATTTTTAGAAGCCTCTGGGAAAAAATCCACTGTACAAACATGAGAGATCAAAAATGAAAAAGGCAAATACCATCTTAAAGTATGCTGGAAATAGTTTTGATCTTGCAGATCCCCTGAAAAAAATCCTAGAGAACCCCAACGTGCTCTCAAGTACACTTTGAGAAACACTGATGTAGAACAACCACAAAACTAACATTCAAAATGGTAACAACCCCAACTAGAATTAAACCTTAGAAAGGCATTGAGTAAAAGGACTTTCATAAGAGTTCTTAATCTTGACAGTCTGGAGAAGCCCATGAACCCCTTCTCAGGATAAAGATGTTAAATCTGTAAGATGAAATATATTAGATAACAAAGGAAACTACTTACACTGAAATGCACTTCTGTGCCCTGAATCTGTGGTTGGAACAATTGAATGCCTTACTTCCCATCCAGAAGTCCTTTGTGCGTACTCTAAGGAAATGGTATTCTGAGTCCTACAATCTCTACCAAAATCCCAATTCCACTTCCCTCTACCACAGTCATCATTCAGACACCTTAGCCCTTTGTATCCAATGGCTGATAGTGACTTAGCCCCAGATCCCAAACATACTTCTTCATATCTATTGCCTTGTATAAACTTCTTAACAAAATGCCTTATCACCTTTTTAAATCATAAGCTCCTTGAGATCTCTCACTGTGTATCTTTTTTATCCCTCATAGTTTCTTATACAAAACAGGTATTGGTTGAACGATTGACTTATTAAAGGAATAAACATTTTCCTTCTTCGACACTTAGGCTCATTTATATCTAATATAAGCTATTTATTTGCAGGTCTTGGCCACCTGTAATGCTGAACAGTCCTTTTTCAATGACTAGTTCACTGGGCACCTGAACTTCTAAATCGAGCACCAGTGAGTAGTAAAAACAGTCCATGGTAAAAGCCAAGGGCTTTTAGAACAACACCCCCATAGAGTCCAGAGCAAAGAACTACACTCAGGATTTGAGAGAAAAAATGAATGAGAATTCTCTAAAAGTTGCTATCTTTCTATTAACATTAATGGTAAGGAAGGGAAGAAAGAAAAGGAGGTGCAATAATTGTGAGTAAATGGAGTGAAATCTTGGAAAAATACCAATGACTCAGTTTCTAGATTCCCAAGAACTTAGGAATTGGTGGTTATTTTCTTTGCATGTGGTTTGTTGGCAAAACCCAAGAAAAATCATGATACTTATAACCAAGTTATGTTAGAGCTAAGGTTACAAAGTAATCAACAATGAAATCCAGTTCCTGCTGCAACTTCCAAATGATAACTGGAAATACTTTACCAATAGGCAGTTAGGTGGATGTGCACTAAAGAAAGAGAAAATGATAGTATTTTGAAAGTCAATCTCTCCAGAATATTCAAGGAAGAGACTTTCCACATCCTTTTCATTGATGACATATCCATAATAGTCAGATAAGATCTTATACCTACTCATGGGATTTTCTAATCCATACTTTCTCTCATGTTAGTCCTTTAAAATCTCAGCAAGGGGCACCTGGGTACCTCCCTTGGTTAGGCATCCAACTCTTGATTCCAGCTCAAGTCATGATCTAAGGGTCCTGAGCTCCACACTAAGCCCAGAGTCGGCTGGAGATTCTCTCCTTCTCTCTCTTTGCCCCGCCCCTGCCCCTCCACTTGTACCCTCTTTCTCTCCCTCTCTAAATTAAATAAATAAATAAAATATTTAAAATCTCAGCAAAACAGTTATGATTATTATTCATATCTTATCAAAGAGAAAGTTAAAATCTAAGAAGTTCATCTGGCTGATTAGTGAAAGCCTTGGATAAAACTCATGTCTCCTCACTTCTTTTTCCTATCCTAGAACTTTCCCTCACATACCTTGACTAAAACTTACTGAATACTCAACATATTCATTGTACAGGAGTTAGATATATATACGGAGAGAGACAGAAGTGTGGGGGGTGGTTATCTCCAGCTCTCTAGGTAATTCAAAATGGTAGAAAACATTCCACTTTCATTTGACCTGGTCAAAAATAATCATATTTAATAGAGGTAATTCTCTTAGGTCTTCCCAAATATTTACCACCAACAGGGCTTGCAGAGGGCTAAGAAATAAGGTTAGAGTGTTTTGGCAAGAGTCTTTGAACTTTCTGGAACAGAATGCAGACCAAATGTCAAGGTTGGGTCTGCATTGCTAATAGAGTTTTATCTAATAGTAGGGGAAAGAGAACTCCTTCAGGTTGTTCTTTTGATCTAAGTTTTATATCTCCCATCTCTGTTTCTCTAGTCTGTTTCCCACAATGCCACGCCATAATTATCACAAGGTGGCACCTCTGGTGAGGTCATTGTGTGCCAAACATGGATTGCCATATGTGAATAAGCTTATGTTGAAAGCATTTGGAGATATTGCTGTCTCTACCCCAGACTCTACCCTACCTTGTGAATCATTTGCTCAACAACTATTTATTAAGGGGCATCTGTGTGCCCAGCATGGACATGAGACCTTTCAGGGTACAACATCAACAATGCAATGATAATAATTCTTACTGTGTATCTACTGCCATCTAGGTACTTCTTAGTGAAAATGCCTTGCTGTCCTACTAAATTTCAAGCTTCTTAAGACCAGGGTTGTGTGTTATTTGTCCCTGTAAAGCCTGCAGAGATTAAACATGCTTTAGAATTTATGTGCTGGGAGGGACTCTCCAATCATTTGACTCAGAGTTACAAACTTAGATGCCTACAAGGTCCAGGGACATAAATGTGTGGATCAGGGAGAGGAAATTGACCAAGAGCAGAGAAGCCTGCAGGAACCGAAAATCTGTATTCATCTCAGTGAATTCACACCTCCCTAGAGAACATTAACAGCCCATGATCTGGAAGTAATAAGTTTCTCTTTCTTTTACAATTAGAGAAAAAAAAATGCCAGTGTCTTGTATGAAGCCAACAAGGTCAGGCCTGGCCTGATCTAACCCCTGGATAGTGCTCTAGTTCCAGACTTCCCACCACTCCTGTTTCCTTCTTCCACCTTCTAGGTATTTGGCTTCTCTTCAGTTGCTACAGAATTCCCTGCCCCTTACCATTTCCCGTCTTTTGCCACCTCTTCTTCTGCCTGGAATGCTCGTCCAGCCCACCACCTCTCTTCATATGACCTTCTCAATTTCCATCTACTCTCTAAGACTCAGAAATGCCTTTTCTTCATCTCAGTCACCCCTAACCCCCAGGACTAAATCCATCACTCCCTCTTGAAGCACCTGCTTCTCTTCACTTGTGACCTTTATCACAATCACGATTAAGTAACATCATGGGTAATAAATTATTTAATACATGTCTCCCAAGCTAGACCAGGAACTACATGTAGATGGAACTCATGTCTCTCCTACTCATTTCTATATCCCCAAAGCCTAGAAAAAAATATCTTTCACATTATAAAATATGATGGATGATGGGTAGATATAAGATGGGTTGGCATAGAGGTATATGCTTTATCTTATAGAAATTCAGAGAAGCTTTTTTTTTAAGCTTTTAAGGACAGTTGATAATTTGGGGTACAAAAGAGAATAAAATGAAAGAAAAATTCAATATCCTTCCTAAAGGAAAAGCTGCTAAAAAACAATGCAGTGTATTTGACTCCCTTCACTGGGAAACAGAAAAAAGACATCTGTCAGATATAGCTGAAAATGACAACATTGCCCTGAATCAAATAAAAGAGTACATGTTCCATGGAGCAGCAACTTTTACATTAAACTATTACCTACTGATGATTTTGTTTACTTCTCTTTCAGGGCCTTGAAGAAATCTGCAGCCCTCTGGATGGACGCTTACTATGAGACATGTGAAGCAGAGCATCAACATTGACACATATGTAGCTGCATCTTTGAAAGGAGTTGATGAATGTGCAAAAGCTCTTTCCTGCTTAGCTGCTGGTGCCATTGGGATAACTGAGTGTGCCAAGAGTGTGAATTCCCAGGACACATGATAACCCCTTCCCTGAAGACTTTCTCTGCAAATGCGAAACAATAGAAACACAAGTTGGCCAGGGTGACAAAAGGGAAATGGGAGCCAAATTATTTTATTTCTTCAGTAGAATCTTGAATTTAGTTCTACCAATAGACCTAATTGGATCACCTCCATCACTGGGACATAAGCACAGGAACCAGACAAAAGTTTTTATTGATGAGATGGATATAGGAAGAAGTGGGTCAAAAGAGAGACCTCTGATGGGCACTTTGAAAAACACTGCAATTGCTCTTAAAAGACAATGGTGTATTTAAGAAATTTCTGCTGAAGTATAAGTCTTTGCTTATTCTTTACTTAAATGTATGAGCCTCTTTTTCTTTAAAAATTAAATCTAATTAACAATACAGTCTCCTTATATGTTTCTATCTTCATTTTAGATTTTCATTTTTGTATCTGCATATATATTTTTTGCTTCTAAATTATGAAATCTCTTAAAGGATTTCCCTATATCCAGGCCCAACAGCCACTGATCAAGAAGGTTAAGATTCTTTATTTTAAAAGTATTGGTCTTCTGCTAAAGTACAAACTGTCCTTGAATATAAGATTAATTTGCCTAATCCCTACCCAATAGAATAGAACTACTATACCTTGTTATTGGGTAACTCTGATGAAGAAAAGAGATTTGTTTTCTGTAATGTAGACTCCAGGCTGTGTCAAGGCATTTTTCAAGCTTAGCATTAAATAAAGCATGTTTTAGGGCAAGAGAGTTTCAATGCTAGAAGGATAAGTGGACATTCTCAGCACCATATTGATGTCTAGCATCTGTGCTTTTGCTCATCTATTCATGGGGTCATGTTAAAGTTGACTCTAGTTGTGAGAAGGGAAAACAACACAAACTTCCATCTGTAGTTCCAAGTAAGTCAGCATTATTATCTGTTGTCTGAATTTCTACCAGGAAGCATGTCTTTCCCTTTCTCCAAAGCCCGCAAAATACTCTTTTTCTTTGTTTCTTGATTAAGTCCCTGGGTTCCAGAGCAAAGATCCTATGGCAGAAGCAAGTGTGATGACTTGAAAGAAGTCACTGGTGCTAAAGCATTGGGAGCAGAGGCCAGAGAGGTACAATGAGGATGATGAAAGACAATGCATGAGGTTACTCGCAGGTCCAGAGAAGTTAACCATGTATGTCAAAGCTCAGAAAGCAACAACTGGTCAGGAGGAAGGAACATTGGAATGGTAATATAAAACAGCTAAGTTGTGCAAAGGATCGAAAGGAAGAAAGCTTTGTTGACTTCCTGATTCTTTTGATATAAGTCCTAAACGGATATGGCAAGAACCCATATTCCACCTCCTTGTGGATCTACATGTGATTTCTCCTGCCTGAAGTAAGTTACAAGTGGTTATGGGGTACAATGATTTTCTCTGCCTCATCTAGCCCAATTCCCAGAGATACTCAAGCATTATTCTTCTCCTGGTCACTTGAAATGAGAGCAACCAGATCTCTCCCTGGACAGATTCACTACCTCAAAGATGTCCCTCCCTCAATGTCAAAACCAGCTCACTTGGCAGTTGCCCAAATAGGGTTGGTTACTGTGGGACCAAACAAATCTGGGAGATTGAGACACATTATGTAAGGGAAACATGTGAAATCAGTTCAAGAAAGCTGCTAAAGAATAAAAATTTATGATGGAGTAAATTTATCGGGCTTAGTGGCTCTCATGTCAGCCTAGTAGCCATTTTCCTGAACTAACTATCTCAACCGATTTTTTTCCCTCCTTGTGAAGACTGGTATTTGTACTTGGTGAGGCATTTTATCACGTCTTTTATTTTATTATTTTTACAGGAAACCTCCTAGAGAAAGACAACCAAGACCTGCCTGTCATGTACACAGCTTCCCAGATCACTGAGAATTGAGTTAGAATCTAGATGGCATTCCATTTCTGTTTTCCAGAGTATAGGGATCTGCTCTATGGCTGCATGAATGAAGGTGAGCCAGACTTCTGCCTCTTTAAACTCCTGGGAGGGGCACCTGGGCAGAGAAATCAGTTGGGCATCTGATTCTTGGTTTCAGGTCATGATCTCAGGGTCCTGAAATCGAATGGGCTCCATGTGCAGTGCAGAGCTTACTTAAGAGATGCTCTCTTCCTCTCCCTCTCTCCTCACCATGCTCACTCTCTCGTTCTTTCTCTCTCTCAAATAAATAAATAACTCTTGAGAATTAAGTTACAGCCCTACTTAAAACTCTTCAATGGATTCCCATTGCTCTTGGAATAAGGACCAAACCCTAAAATTGCCAACAAACTTTACCTACATTGGCCCGTCCCCATGCACCCTGCCCCAACTTGTACCACTTCTTGCTCCTTCTGCTTCTGCCCCCATAGCTTCTTCCAGTCATCACACTCCCTTCTGCCACAGGGTCTTTGGTCCTAAACCCAGTGCCTTAACATCTATGTCACCCCCCCTGCCCTCACTTCTTCTCACCTGGTTACATGCCACTCACCTGCTGATCTCTGGGCAGCCTTCCCACTAAATCAAGGCATATGATAATATGCTCTATAGCCATTACTACAGGCAACATTTTACATTCCTTTGTGTGATTCTCTAATTTGTTTGTCTTCTACTCAAGCTTGCAATATCCATGACAGTAGGAATTGCCTTACATGTTAGAGACACACAATAAAGATGTATGGAAGCAAAGGAGGTAGGAAGGGAGGAGAGGAGGAAGAGACATACATGAATGTAATTCTTTCTAATTAGATAGAAAGGCAAATTTTTTCAAGTATATGAAAAGTAATTCTATATTCTGACTCTGAATTATTAAATTTCTTATCAAAACTTAATAACATCTACTAAGCGGTGAGTACTGAGCTACATTCTTCATGGCTTTATTCCATTTAATCCTCATAATAGCCCCATGGGGCAGGCCCTATAATTAATCCCATTTTATAGATGAAAAACCTGGAGCTTAGGTAAGCCAAACAACTTGCCTGATGTCACAGGTAAGAAGTGGTGGAATAGTTTCAGGCCCAGGGATATGTGACTGTATAGTCAGCAGCTGTTAATTTCCATGCTAAGAAATTCAAAAAAGGAGAATTATGTGACATTAGTGGACATGGACAGTTGGTATTTCTGGAATATCTCCAATAGCTTGCCAGAAGCCGATGGAATAGGCATTAAGGTATTAGCTCTTCACCTCAGCAGGAAGAGGTGCCCCAGGGAAGGGAAGGCCAGAGGAGCATATGACAGGCACAGCACCAACTTAGAAAGGATTCCTGTTGACTAACCTTTACTCACCAATCTTAAAAGAGTATCCTGCTCAGAGAAATTTCACTTGGGAGTTGTCAAGCTGAGATGTAAGCTTTCAGAAATGACAGACACTTCATTAACATAAAGGAACAGGATGAAGAAATGGATTTGAGGTTTTGTGGTGATTTAACATGAATTCAGCCAAATGAAAATTCATCTTTCTTGTGGCTATCTTAATGTGGCCTTCCCTAAACCCTATTTCCTCTAAAGCCTCATACCTCTTGGCAAAATGAGGCAGTGAGAACATGCATGCACTTTCAATTGGTCATTAAGTAAGAGTGACTAGAATAAAAGTCAGAACCTAGGTTCTAATTTCAGCTAACACCTACAATGAAATTTGCCAGGTCATTTATACCCTTCATACCTCAATCTGTGAAATAGGTGTGATACCTTCTTTTACCTGGCCTACATGCTTCATAGCATGGTTAGGACAAATGAGTAAAGCAAATGGAATAGTTTCATAAGCTGAGAACACCCATCCAGATGCTCATTACTGCTGTTTTGTTATAATGAGGTTCCTCCCATTCAAGACCCACCAAAAACAAAAGAGGTCATAAAGTCACACAGGCCCACAGGGATGGGAAGACACTAAATCATTTTAATAACTATGGGGGCACTTTTCCCCAAATGAGAAGCTTGTGAGTCACAAGTGAAAAAATGATTTCTCCTGTGGCAACAAGTAACACCCAAGAGTCACCTTCCACATCTGGCTGTATTAAGTCCCCTGGGACCAACATCCAGATCTCTGGCTGGAGGGATAGAAGAGAGTCAGAAGTTCTACTTATCTGAATTTCTGGTTAACCATATGAAGGCACAATTCTTATTGTTGGAAATCATCCCAATATAAGTGTACAGTTTGTTGCTAACCAGTATATTATAGAATCTCTCTTAGCTATAATTACCAACCTTAAAGATATAGAAGATACAGGACATTGAACTTCAACCCTCTTGATGGTAGGAATATACACAGATACTTTTTCTTTCCCAACATCATTTACGAAAGTTTGCAAACAGACATCAACATTGAGAGAATTTTTCAATTAACATCTGAACAGACATCATCTACATTCAACATTAACATTTTAGAAAACTCATCTCATTTCACACCTATCCATCTATCTATTTATCCATTAATCCACCTGATTTCTCTGTGTGCTTCAAAGTAAACCTCCAGAGGCTTACTTTTAAAAATAACCCTCAGAGGGATCCCTGGGTGGCGCAGCAGTTTGGCGCCTGCCTTTGGCCCAGGGCACGATCCTGGAGACCCGGGATCGAATCCCACGTCGGGCTCCCGGTGCATGGAGCCTGCTTCTCCCTCTGCCTGTGTCTCTGCCTCTCTCTCTCTGTGTGTGACTATCATAAATAAAAAAAAATAAAATAAAATAACCCTCAGAGTAGGCAAACCACAAAAGTATATTTCTCTTCTTCAATAAAGAATTGGTGAAAATTGTAGAGCAGCTTCATCTTGCAAGGCATTTTAAGAGAATTTTGCTATAGGGGAAAATAACATTGTTAACTTTCTGCAAAATTATTAATTCATAATGAACATCGTGCATACATTTATCTTTCACTGTTTTTCACTTCCTCATACATTTATCTTCATCATGATCTTTCATTTGCAACAGTTATAAGCACCTACCATTTGTCAGGCATTGGGCAGGTGATGTTAACAAGAGAGGCTGGAGCCTGGTCTCTTGGAGTTTACATTCTACTGGAGAAGACAATCAATAAACAAGAAAATGGAAGAAAAAGCAAGATGATTTCGTACAAATAATATGAACTGGGCATTTTAAGAGAGAATTATAAGCAGGGGATCAGGGGAAGGTGAATGTGACAAGAAAGTTAAGGAGCCTGCCATAAGATCCTGATGAGCAGGACTATCAGAAGGTAGTGCAAAGTCCCTGAAGTAGGAACAAGCTACCATTCAAAGAACAGAGAGGAGGCCTGTGAAACTGTGGAACAGTGTGCCAGGTTCTCCCCTCACTTTCACCTCAACTTCATGAGTCTATTTTTGCCTTGGCTTTTCAGCAGCATTCAAACATAATTTTCTATTATTTGTACAACCGTGGTTTTCTCTGGGACACCTCCCCAGACTTAACTGACCAGGTTAAGTCCCCCTTGATAAACCCCAACGCCCTGTGCACCTCACTGATACAAGTTATCCCTGCCTGTACACCCACTACACTGAAAATGGCATGGAAGCTGTCACTCATCATTTTATTACCAACCCAGCCCATTGTTTGGCATTCAGTGGGTGTTCAGCAATTGTTTTAGTGAATAATTAATTAGTTAGAGCTATGGTATATAAGGCTCAATGAAAGTTGCATTAAGATCACATCGAAAAAAAAAATCTAAAATGCCAGGCTGGAAAACCTATGCTTGGTTTAGTAGATTATGTGGGTCCACAGGGGATCTTTGAGCTGGAAAGCAGTGTAATTGGAAATGGGATCTCGAAGGACACTTCTGGAACCATGTTGAAGGAATATTGGAAGATGAATAGCATGGAGGGGAAGGTGACCAGTAAGGTGACTAATTCAACAATCTGGGTAAAAGATGATAAGAACCTGAATTAGGCTGGTGGGATAGATAATGAAATGGAAAGGAATAAAGAAGATATGCTACAGAGGCTGGATCTGTGGAACATGGCACCATAATTAAACATTAGGGAAACCTTAAGATAACCCAAAGTCCGCATTATAGGTGGTGACCTTAACCAAGGGGCAAAAAAGTAGAAGATGGAGCAAAAGTGAAGGGCTGCTCTTAAACATCTTGAGTTTATAGTATTGAAAGAAAATCTAAGTGGGGATGGCTGGAAGATTTGGGGAAAACACCCTTGTGGAACTTGGAAGGGAAGTAAGGGCAAAGAATATCAGCTTGGACATACTCTCCAGAAAGGTCACTGAGAAAATGAGTAGAAGGAGAGACTTGCTTTGATAGAGAATCTTAAGGATGTTTTCAGTCATGTAGGGAGGAGAAAAATGGGCCAGTCAAAAAAAAAAAAAAAAAAAAAAGACATTAGCTGAGTCCTTGCAGGAAATATAAAGGAATGTCAGAGGCAGAAGGTGGGAGAGAAAGAAGGTTAGAGGAGCAGCTAGGAAACAAGTTTGATACCAAGAGAAAGCATCAGAGAGGAAAGTCAATTGCATTTCATCAAACTTTGTTCATTATCCAAAGTTGAGTTTGGTTCATCTCAAGAAAAAAAGAAACATCCAGGCTGAAGAATGTGCCCTAAACATACTGTGCTATATTCTAAAAGGAAGATTTTGCTAATGTTTGCAAGTTTGTCATCATTTATAAAATAAAAAAAAATAAGGATTTTATCTTTGCATGCCACCCAAAATTTTTCCATAATGGCACAGACATAAAATTAGAATGTTCATCTAAAACACAAGGGTAAATGGAATACGATGCTCATTGTCCAAGAGGACCCACCAGGGAACTCTGGGCCCTGGGCCTCACACAGCTGAACTGAGATGAGGGGATCAATGTCTCAGCATATCAGGACATCCCAGAACATAGATTGGAAAGTTCTGGTCAAGGGACATGTCTGGATTTCACTACTAGTCCTGCAGACAGAAATAGGAAATGCCCCCGCAAGTGTATCATTTCTTAAAAGATTGAGACACTTCCATGTCAGTTGATAAATAGCCATGATTCTCTACCCTAAGTCCTACTGACTCTCTCTCCCTGGTGTTCTATCCCTTCTATCAGGACACACACCACCCCCCATTTGTCCCAGAATAGAAGTGGGTAAGTGGGTGGGTGGGTACTAATTTTCCATACCTTTTAAGCCTTCTCCAATACACTGAGGAAGTAGTTTATTTGCCAAAGACACATATCCTATCCAAAATAAAATTTAAACTCTAGGCTTCAGATGATTTGAGCTTGACCATTTCAATGTGACCAACAAAATCTCCCAATTAAGAACAACCGCCAAAGCCAAACAATGTCACTACCTAGCGACAAAAACAGTCAATAATCTTTATGCTTAGGACAAGTATTCCAAATATTCCTGATAATTGCTGCCCAGAACCCAACTGTCATATCAGTGCTCCCTGTTCAGTATGACCCCAAAAATTCCTAAGTAGCTGGAATCATTAAAGCCTATAATTTTGTAATTCTGCTCAAGCAACTGGAAAAGATTGCACAAGAGCAATTTGGGCCCTTTCTCACTGGGACAAATGCAAACATTGACTTGCACTAAAAGAATTAGTGTTCTGACACATGATTTACTGGGGGCAGGGCTACACAGAGCTGAAGAGAGAGGGAGTGAGGCCGCCCTGAGCCACAACAGGGAGTTTCTAGCCAGAGTGGTGCAGGGACAAGAGCCTCAACCTAAGTTTCTCCCTTAAAAGTTACACATCCAGGGGCATCTAAGTGGCTCAGTCTGTCAAACATCTTCCTTTGGCTCATATCATGATCTCAGGAATATAGGATAGGATCGAGCCATGCCTTGGGCATCCTGCTCAGTGGGGAATTGCTTCACCCTCTCCCTTCCCCCTGTCCGTGCTCTCTCTCTCTCTCTCTCTCTCTCTCAAACAAATAAGTGAAATCTTTAAAGATATATAAAATAAAAGTTACACATACTAATTAGACACATGACCATGAGCTTACCCTTCCTAGAGATTACTTACTTTATTCAAAAATGACCAATGTATTTGGGGTTTTAAAAATACAACGTATGGGGGATCCCTGGGTGGCGCAGCGGTTTAGCCCCTGCCTTTGGCCCAGGGCACGATCCTGGAGACCCGGGATCGAATCCCACGTCGGGCTCCCGGTGCATGGAGCCTGCTTCTCCCTCTGCCTGTGTCTCTGCCTCTCTCTCTCTCTCTCTCTCTCTCTCTCTGTGACTATCATAAATAAATTTTAAAAATTAAAAAAAAATACAACGTATGTTAAAGTATCAGAACCTAGCCTGCACTGGTCAGCTTTCAGGATACACAGTACTAGCTTCCTGACTGTTCTCTTTGCTTCCTCTCCTCTCTCAACAGCACCTTTGAACTCGAGTTCAAAGAAATCACCCAGATATTTGCACTCGAGGTACCTACCTATCCACTATCTATCCTATCTATCCAGTCACCTTCTATCCACTCCAATTCACTCACAGAATCCATATGACCTGCCCCATCACCATTCCCTATTGTTCCTGAACCACTAACCTGGTTTCTTTCCTTTATAACATTTCCATCATCTGAAATTATCTTCTTTGTTGGGTTTCTCATCACACTGGAATATAAGTTTTAATACAGAAACCTAGAAGCGTGCACCCCAAATGAATGAATGAATTTAAGTGTGTCTTTGTCACTTACAAAGTGGAAGGAGAATGGGGGAAGATATCAGCTCCTTGAGAGTAGTGATTTTTGGCAGACTCGCTTACTGTTCTAGCTCTAGCACCAGTGCTGGCCCAGAGCTAGTGCCCAATAGATAATCCTCCTTGAAGGGCTGCTTTTTTCCTCCTCAAGCCATGAAGCACATCCTCCAGTGGTCCTGCAGAGGGTACAAGGTCTGGGCCTTGCTGGAATTCCCCAGGGCAAAGCCACCAACACTATCCAGTGCAGTAATATTTGTAGAAGGACTTCTGCTACCTGCTTCAGAGAACCCAACAAGTAACTCGAGACCTTGTACTGTGTGGTTAACCCATGCTGCATGCCATTGTTTTGCCCTTAAGGAGTTGACAATTTTATTTTATTTTTCTCATTAAACTTTTGTTTTAATGGGTCTCAAAATTCTGTGACAGATTTTTGGTCAAGTTGTTTCCATTAAAAAGTACTGATTTTAAAAACTAATAACTTAAAACTGCCACACACGCACCAAAACAAACAAACAAACAAATGGTCCACAAAACATTCTCCTTTCCTTCTGAAGATTTTACGATGCATTATTATCATTAACCAGTCTTTTACTACTAAACTTAAATGGCCAATTGACACAAACAGTTCTGAGACCATTTTTCCACCATTGATTAAGACTGGGGTGGCAGGTATTGGGGATAATATTCATGTAGCCTTCTGAGCTTTCTGGTGACTTTGCCAGCTCCAGCTGCCTTCTTGTCCACTGCTTTGATGACACCCACAGCAACTGTCTGTCTCATGTCACGAACAGCAAAACAGCCCAGAGGAGGATAGTCAGAGAAGCTCTCAACACACATAGGTTTGCCAGGAACCATACCAACAATGGCAGCATCCCTAGATTTCAAGAACTTGGGACCATCTTCCAGCTTTTTTCCAGAACGACGATCTATCTTTTTCTTCAGCTCAGCAAACTTGCAAGCAATGTGAGCTGTGTGACAATCCAGCACAGGTGCATATCCAGCACTGATTTGGCCTGGATGGTTCAGGATAATCCACTGAAGCCGTGAAGCCAGCTGCTTCCATTGGTGGGTCATTTTTGCTGTCACCAGCCACGTTGCCACGATGAACATCTTTGACAGATAACGTTCTTGACATTGAAGCCCACATTGTCCCCAGGAAGAGCCTCACTCAAAGCTTCATGGTGCATTTCAACAGACTTTACTTCAGTTGTAACATTGACCAGAGCAAAGGTGACCACCATGCCAGGTTTAAGAACACCAGTCTCCACTCGACCCACTGGGACAGTACCAATACCATCAATTTTGTAGATGTCCTGAAGAGGCAGACGCAAGGGCTTATCAGTTGGACGGGTTGGTGGCAGAATGCGATCCAGAGCTTCAAGCAGTGTGGTTCCACTGGCATTCCCATCTTTACGGGTGACTTTCCATCCCTTGAACCAAGGCATGTTAGCACTTGGCTCCAGCATGTTGTCACCATACCAACCAGAAATTGGCACAAGTGCTACTGTGTCAGGTTTGTAGCCAATTTTCTTAATGTAGGTGCTGACTTCCTTAATGATTTCCTCATATCTCTTCTGGCTGTAGGGTGGTTCAGTCGAATCCATTTTGTTAACACCAACAATTAGTTGTTTTACACCCAGTGTGTGAGCCAGAAGGGCATGCTCATGGGTCTGCCCATTCTTGGAGATACCTGCTTTAAATTCACCAACACCAGCAACAACAATCAGGACAGCACAGTCAGCCTGAGATGTGCCTGTAATCATGTTTTTGATAAAGCCTCTGTGTCCTGGGGCATCAATGATGGTCACATAATACTTGCTGGTCTCGAATTTCCACAGGGAGATATCAATGGTGATACCACGTTCTCGTTCAGCTTTCAGTTTATCCAAGACCCAGGCATACTTGAAGGAGCCTTTTCCCGTCTCAGCAGCCTCCTTCTCAAATTTTTCGATAGTTCTTTTGTCGATCCCACCACATTTGTAGATGAGATGGCCAGTAGTGGTAGGCGTGCCCAAATCTACGTGTCCAATAATGACAATGTTGATGTGAATCTTTTCCTTTCCCATTTTGGTTTAGGTTTAGCAGTGGTTTTCACGACACTTGTGTTCTGGCGGCAAACCCGTTACGAAACGAGTTGACAATTTTATAAAGAAGACAATATTGATGTAAATTAAAAAGGAGGATAAAACTAAGACAGTCCAGGGCTGTCAAAAGTAGTAGGAGAGCTAGTGGGGTCTGAGGGGTCGCTGGGCATCTATGCAGGAGCTGCCTGTTGCCAGGTTGTAGAGGAAGGTGTCAAGGAAGGTAACATGGAGGGAGAGCAAGGAGAAGAGGGGGAAGGATGACAAGAGCCATGGGATAACTGGCTGGGGTTGGGAATATGTGGGGGGAAAGGTCTCTGGGGGACGGGGGGTGGTAGGGGGAGGAGCGACGGGGTATCAACAAGGAGAGGGCAGGGGTGTTTTGGGAGCCAGAAGTGTGGGAAGGGGCTGCCAAGCCCCAGAAACTCCCATGGGGGAGGGGGAACCTCAAGAGGGAAAACAGGGTTGGCAAAGCTAGAGGCAAACGAGACTGGGGCAGCAGAATTGGCCTCACTCCTGCCTCACATCTAGGACATGATCTTCCCATTTCAGGGCTCATCTTTCCACCGAGAGTTGATACATGGACTTGGACAAGTTCCTGCTGGAGAATGACATCCCCACCAGCCCCAGCACCTGCCATGTCTATAGCTGAGCTGAAAAGAAAGGACCCCCATCGTCCTCCCCCACATGCACTTTGCCGCAGATTATTGGGAAGCTCAGACAATCATAATTATTATAATGCCCACTAACCTGTGCCTAGCATGTACTGTGTCAGTCACACACATCCTTACCAAAATATTGATAGCATTATCCTCATTTTATAGGAGAGGAAATGGGCACAGAGAAGTTAAGTAACTTGCCCAAGGTCACACAGTTGGTAGGTAATGGCAACAAGACTTGAATCCAAGAGGTCTATCTCCATAGCCAAGTACTTCTTAGGCACTGGCACCGGGAAGGCATTCCCACTGCCCTGGCAACAATGCCTACTGGGCTTTGACCCCTGTGCCTTGAATTTCTAGTGTGCTAATTTAAACTAGGGATGGAGACAAGACAGTTGCTAAGTGTTCATCTGGCTCTGATATTCTAGTAGTTTTCATTATGGATTTATTAGGGATTATCTTGTACCGGTAGGTACTCACATGCCCTCAAAATTTTTATTAATAATTGTCAGTAATGTTTTATATCTCTCCCCTACCAGTATGTAAACTTCCTGATAGTTAAGAAGTTATCCAGCATCCAAACTATCCCTTGTTCAGTATGAGGCCCTCAGTGCCTAAAACGATGTCAGAATCAAATCAGGTACTTGATGAATATCTGTAAAATGGTTGAATAATTGAACTCTTCCACTTTTTGTAACAAAATCCCTTAGCCATATAGAAATCATAAGGCATCAATCATTTTGAAAATTTCTCAGTCCAGTAAAGCTGGGATCACTACTAATCTCACCTTTCCCTGTTCATAGAACATCATAAATGATCATGATGATAATATTAGCCTAGGAAATGCCTCTATCAAAAGGTATTTTTGTAATTGAGGGCCAAAGCCTAGTACCAGTTGACGCAAAGAAGGTGACCAAAATGAATCAGAGCCAGGTGTCCATCCAGGGAAGCCTCAAATCTGTGTACATACAGCAGGATGGAGCCGTAAGAAACAGGTAGGTGTTTCAAGTGAAAAGGACCAATGTTTCTTACTTATGCTGCCTAAATAAGAGGCTAGACTGCTAAAAGGAAGAGACCAGCTACCCCTTCTCTCTCAAAGCTATTGGACTCATTGTGGGGTATCTGCTCGTGTGTGCAGGAGGCTGGGAAGGACTCAACTAACCTCAACCTGATGGACTCCAGCTGGCTTCCCCTCAGAAGATAAGCAGCTCAGGGGTCAGCCAGTAAGGGAGCTCTAGTTGTTTAGTTTCTGTTTGTTTTTGCAACAAACTGCTGGATGACCCCCTGCCCCTGCTGCTAAGGAGTGTTCCAGGGGATTATTTACTGTGACTCAGCTACTGAGAAGTTTTATAAAGGGACCAAAGGAATCTAGTCTTTATCTCCTTGGACCCCTGTGGATCCCTCTGAGCTTTTCACCATTTTCAGTTTTGACCAAGTCCCTTACAAAGCCTTTTGAAATCCATTTTATGTGTCAGTTATACTGAGAGTTGTTTTTGTGGGGTTTGGGGCCAAGGTTTTATCTGCTTTCTCTGCACTTTATTTTAACCAACTCCTTCTATCTTCTCCATCCCAGTTAAATGGCACCACTATTCACACAACTGATCAGAACAAGGATCTAGTAGTCCAATTTGATTTCTCTCTCTCTTTCACTCCCTACATTCAACACAAAAGCCATTTCCTATAACTCTACCTTCCCAAAACAGTACAACTACCATTTTCTCCATATCCCTTATACTACCCTAGTTCAAGCCACTGTTATCTTGCTCTTACCATCCAAGTCTAATCCACAGCAAGAATAATCTGTCCAATGCAATAATATGTCTAATGTCACTTCTCTCATAGTGAGACCCTACAATGACTCCTTATCACACTAGAAAAACATTCAAACTCCTGAAGGCTCTATGTGATAAAGCCTTTGCTCAGGTCTATGACCCCATGTGTAACCTGCCCCCTTCAGTCCCTCCAGCCTGCTTCCTTGTCCTTGGAACACACCAACAGGCCAAGCTCATTCCAGTTCCCACTTTAAGGAACATGCATCATCCTTTCCCATAAGTGGCTTTGCTTTTCCAACAATGTCATCTCTGTAAGGAGGTTTCTCCTGACTGAGGTGAGACCTCCTATCAGGTGCCATTATCCCATAGCATTTTATTTTCTTTAAAGCATTTATCTTTGCTGGAAATTGTCTTGCTTATTAATGGGCCTCTCTGTGTTTGCTCTGCTGTGTGTTCTCCATATCACTAGGATACAACTTCCATAAGAGCCATATCCAGGGATGCCTCGTTGGCTCAGCGGTTGAGCGTTTGCCTTCAGCTCAGGACGTGATCCCAGAGTCCTGGGACCAAGTCCCACATTGGGCTTTTTGTGTGGAGCCTGCTTCTCCCTTTGCCTGTGTCTCTGCCTCTCTCTGTTTCTCTCATGAATAAATAAATAAAATCTTTTTTTAAAAAAGAGTCATATCCATATGTTCCTACTTTCATTGTGACCCCAGTGTCTAAAGCAGAGCCTCCCATATGGCAGGTGTAATAATATCTATTGCGTTGACATAGAACAGTTCACTTAAAATCACTGACTTTGTTTTTCAAGAAGACAAGATTTCACCATTTGGGTTCTTTTACAACTTTGGTCTGGCTCAGACCTGGTGATTGAGATCTTAAATTCTAGATTCAAACTGACTTATTTGAATTCCATATTCATATCATACTACCCTTATGGTCATGGCTGACTCACTTCACATCTCTGAGCTGTAATTCCTCATCTGTGAAATGAAGATAAGAACAATGCCTACACTGTAGGGTCATGCACAAATTCAACAAGACAATGCATGTAAAATCGTTGAGCCCAATGTCTCCAAATGGCAAACACTAAATACCCATTATTACTATTATCAGTGTTGGTTCAGTGCTCTCAGTAGTCATCACCATAAAGTAGAAGGGGTAGATTTCCCCATCAGAGATTATGCCTCTTTCATTCACACACATTCATTTATTTATTCCATGGATTATCCTTCTAGTATAGTCAACATTTGATCAATCAACTACAACCAGAACAATGTCTGCTACTTGGTAGGTAATGAGGCAACAGATTCAAATTCATTGAACACTTCAATAAACATGAATTAAATAAGTGAATGCATGATATCATCCTTAAACCCATGAAACCTAAAACCCAAAGTCTCCAAGAGCTTGTAACATGTTCATGTTCACCTAGTTAGTAAGGGATAAAGCCAAGATTTAAACCCTGACTGACTCTGGCTGACTGGCTGACTGACTCTTGAGAGTTCATGCTTTAAACCCCTATGCCATCCAGCCTATCACCTCACCCATCTCCTAGGAAGAAGACCAAGAGATACAGCCTCTTACTACCACATGATAATCACTGGAAGAACATCAAATAAGAGAAAATGAGACAATAAAATGGGAATTTGTAACAACATTTTTGTTCAGTCGCAATCCCTGCCAGGACATCTGTGTGTAGGGGAGAAGGATTCCATTCAGCAGACTCTCTTATTGGGCACCTGCACTCAAGGAAGGGTGTTAAAGAGCTTTCTGATGTGATGGTCTAGAACTATCGGGTAACGCCTGTGAACTTTCCTCTAATGATGCTATGGGGCTAATAAAAAGAAGCATGGAAATAATCAAATTAGAAGGGCATGTGAATGTCTTTACTTCGGTTGAGGATCTTGCCTCTCTGTGTAAGGCCCCAGAAAGTCATCAAGGTAAATAACAATGATGTCAGGCACAGCAGTGTGAGTAAGGGACACAATTGAGAAAAGCCTTCTAACAATGATAATCCTGATAATCCCCTCCACGGCAAAGCCCTTTACTGGTCAAAAGATATATGCATGGGCATTCCCTTACTTGCTCTCCCAACCAACACCACTGAGGCAGCCACATCAGGTGTCATTAACCCTATTTCACAGACAGAGAAACTGGGGTTTAGAGTAAGAGAAAGATCCAGGATGCAAAAGCAGGTTTCCAGAATCCAAGATCAGCCCCAGGTTGGAACAGATGATTCCCCCAAACTCATAGAAGTAAACAAGATTCAAATTCTCTAAAGGACAGAAACTTTAAAAAAAAAAAAAAAACGGTTTTAATGATCTCAACTGAGAAGTTCAATACTTGCACTCTACTCAGCCCCCAGTGTCTGAGATTCTCATGGGAATAGATCTTAATCCCACAGCTCTCAAAAATACCGCTTCCCCTCCCCCAGCCATTTGTAACAAAAGCAAAAATATCACCTTGAAGCAAGTATTTTCCTAAGCAGACATTCACTGTAGTATCTAGAAGGAAAATCCAAGTCTAGAAGTCAAAGAAATATACCAGGAATTTTATCTTTGGTTCTTTGCAGACTCCAGAAGTTCAAAAGTCAAAACAGAGTAGCGGGATCTACTGATGGGGTGAGTTGGAAGCATTTTCAACATAAAGCTCCTAAAACACTTGAATACGGTCAATGCACAGTAAAAGTTTTGTAACTAAAATAGTTCATTTTGGTTACTGGCTAACACTTTCAGAATGTGAGAAATCAGATCTACATGCAAAGTTTACTTTATTTAAGAATATCCCTGAGTAGAACAGTAGTTCAAGGACCAGAGGATGGGGGAAAATGGGGAGATATTGGTCCAAGGGAACAAATTTTCTCTCTTTTTTTTAAGATTTTATTTATTTATTCAATCTTCATAAAGATTTTATTTATTCATTCATTATTTATTCTCTCTCTCAGAGAGAGAGGCAGAGACATAGGCAGAGAGAGAAGCAGGATCCATGTAGGAAGCCCAATGTAGGACTCAATCCCGGAACTCCGGCATCACTCCCTGAGCCAAAGGCAGACATTCAACTGCTGAGCCTCCCAGGGGTCCCCAAATTTTCAATTATAAAAGGAATAAATTCCAGGGATTGGATGCAAAGTATGATAACTATAGTCAACAATAGTGTATTGTGAAAGTTGGTGTAAGAGTAGAATTTATCCATTCATCTTTCGATGGACACCGAGTATACAATGGAATATTACTCAGCCATTAGAAACGACAAATACGGGCAGCCTGGGTGGCTCAGTGGTTTAGCACTGCCTTCAGCCCAGAACATGATCCTGGAGACCCAGGATCGAGTCCCACATCGGGTTCCCTGCGTGGAGCCTCTACCTGTGTCTCTGCCTCTCTCTCTCCCTCCTCTCTGTATATTCTCATGAATAAATAAATAAAATCTTAAAAAAAAAAAAAAAAAGAAATGACAAATACCCACCACTTGCTTCGACATGGATGGAACTGGAGGGTATTATGCTGAGTGAAATAAGTCAATCGGAGAAGGACAAACATTATATGGTCTCATTCATTTGGGGAATATAAATAATAGTGAAAGGGAATAGAGGGGAAGGGAGAAGAAATGGGTATGAAATATCAGAAAGGGAGACAGAACATGGAAGACTCCTAACTCTGGGAAACGAACTAGGGGTGGTGGAAGGGGAGGAGGGTGGGGGTGGGGTGACTGAGTGGCGGACACTGAGGGGTGCACTTGACGGATGAGCACTGGGTATTATTCTGTATGTTGGCAAATTGAACACCAATAAAAAATAAATTTATTAATAAAAAAGAGTAGATTTTAAATATTCTCACTTTAACAACAACATGGTAATTATTTGAGGTGAAGGATATGTTAACTAACCTTATTGTAATAAACATTTTGCACTATACATGTGCATCAAATTATCATGTTTACATCTTAAACTTATACAAAGCTATATTCAATTATATGTCAATAAAACTGGAAGGGAGAGAATATCTCTGAAAAAGGTATAGGAAAAATCCATGGAAACTTATTACAGAAATTACTCCAAATTACAGCAACACTCCTTAATTCTATATATTGTGACTCCTCATTGCCTCTTTCCCTTAGCTTGTAGGGCAACATCATCATGCGTTTGTTCAAATACTTCCTCTGCCTGGAGCTGCCTTCCCTGGCCATACAGATCCCCATTTTATACAATCCCAAGCATATTTCTAAACCAATTGTAAAGCCACTTATTTTAGGGGAGGTTTCTATATCTTCTGATAAAATGAGATTAATTGCTAAACTAAATTCAAACGGCACGTAGCTTGTATCTCCTTTTGGACACTATTAACTCTAACTTTTGTCACAGAGAACCAACGCGAAAACTAAACTTGAGGACTAGATGCAATTTATTCACCACTTTAGATGCAAAATCTCATTGTTTTCAACAACTGAGATGCTCAGTTTTTCCATTGGACTGAATTGGCCCCTTTAACCCTCAAAATGGCAATACCCTTGTTTCTCTAATGTCTTGTAAAGGAGATATGGCTTTGATTTAAAAAAAAAAAAAAAACTGGCAGCATTTTGACTTGTTGAGAGTTAGTGTGTCTGTAACCTGTACTTAAAAGGCAATTTAGGGGGAATAGAGGGGAAGGCAGAAGAAATGGGTAGGAAATATCAGAAAGGGAGACAGAACATGGAAGACTCCTAACTCTGGGAAACGAACTAGGGGTGGTGGAAGGGGAGGAGGGTGGGGGTGGGGGTGACTGAGTGGTGGACACTGAGGGGTGCACTTGATGGGATGAGCACTGGGTGTTATTCTGTATGTTGGCAAATTGAACACCAATAAAAAATAAATTTATTATTTAAAAAAGCCAATTTAGGGAGCATAGACTACATACAAAAATATTTAGTAATTACAAAAAGCATATAGAATATTTATTGAGCACATGTGACCACCAGATAGCTACAGATATAAAATATCAGCAATACCAAGGAAGCCCCAGTACTACATCTTGTTTTAATTAGTCAAGAAGCTCTTATTGGACGCTTGGGTGGCTCAGATGGTTAAACATCCAACTTCTGACTTCGGCTCAGATCATGATCTCATGGCTCATGAGATCCAGCCCTGTGTCAGGCTCTGCACTCAACAGGGATTCTGCTTGAGATGTTCTCTCTCTCCCCACTTGTGTTCTTTCTGTCTCTCTCTCTCCCTCTCTCTCTAAAATAAATAATTTTTTTAAAAAAAGAATCTCTTTTTTTTTTCGACGTTATGATTTTTAAATTTCAGCAGAGAAATGTAGGCCTAGTGATTTTCACTGGTGGATGTTTTATTTTATTTTTATTTAAATTTTATTTTATTTAAATTCAATTAATTAACATATAGTGTATTATTAGTTTCAGAGGTAGAGTTCAGTGATTCATCAGTTGCATATAACACCCAGCGCTCATTACTTCATGTGCCCTCCTTAATATTCATCACCCAGTTACCCATATTGGTGAGGATGCAGGGAAAGAGGAACCCTCTTACACTGCTGGTGAAAATGCAAGCCATTCTGGAAAACAGTATGAAGGTTCCTCAAAATATTCTATTATTTTTTATACCATTAGTGTTTAATTATTACTTATTTGGGTTCTTTTTAATACTTTGTCTATATCATATAGCCTGATCTACATTTTCAAAATCCAATTTAACAATCATTGCATTTTAACAATGAGTTTATTCCATTTATATTTATTATCCTCACTAATTCATTTAGACTTATTTATGCCTTCTCAGGTGATTTCTGTTTGTCTTGATTTTTTCTATTATTCTTTTTATCTCCTTTATTATGTTTAGTTAGATTGATTTTTTAATTTTTTCCCTTCTCCTAAACTTTAAAAGAAAACTTCATTTTTATCTTTTGTAATTTTTGAAAATATATACATCTATGTAAAAGTTGAAAGTACAAGAATTTTAGAGCACCTTAAATCCAATGAACCCTCTAATTTAATCTATCAGTGTTAGCTGATATTTTCAGTTTCTTGTCCACTTCCCAATAAAAAAGATTGTTAATGCTTTATACTGCCTTTATTAATTCCAAATTTCTCACCTGTTTACCAACTGCTAAGCTCCCCACTTCTTCTTGTTTCTTGTGACTTTTTTGAGGATCATATTACTCTCTTCAGAACAACAGTCTTCAGAGGCATATTTAGTGCACAACTATTGATGGTAAACTCTCTCCATTTGTTTTTGCATGACAGTCTTTTATTTAATCCAAGCTTTTCATTGACTTCTTACATTTAGATGTAAAACTTTTATAGAAGTTAAAATAATGGTACAATGAGCACTGGGATACACTACACCTACATTAACCAATTCCTTTTCTTTCCCTTTTGCTTTATCTCTACACATACAAATGCATAGAAGAGAGATATCCAGCATGTGCCTCCTGCAAACAAATAAAATCTCTGTTATAACCACCTGTTCCTACCAAAGAAATTTTACATTGATGAAATTATATACACCCACTATTCTAATTCCCTCACTTGTCCTAACAATCTCTTTAGCAGATGTTATATTTTCAGATTCAGGAGCCAATGAAGATTACTACATATTGAATTTAGTTGCAATGTCTCTCTACTCTTATTAAATCTAGAACAAGGGCAGCCCCGGTGGCGCAGCGGTTTAGCACTGCCTGCAGCCCAGGGCGTGATCCTAAAGACCCTGAATCAAGTCCCACGTCGGGCTCTCTGCATGGAGCCTGCTTCTCCCTTTGCCTGTGTCTCTGACTCTCATTCTCTTTCTGTGTCTCTATGAATAAATAAATAAAATCTTTTTTAATAATCCATTTCTTTAAAAAAATAAATAAATCTAGAGCAATCCTCTGTTTTGTTTTTTGTCTTTTATGAAATTGACATTTTTGAAGGATCTAAGCCAGTTGTGGAATTTCCCATCATCTAGATGTTTTTCAAGTTGCTTCATGATGATTAGATCCAAGAGAAACATTTTTAGCACCAAACAACATAAGTCCTGTTGTTGCTCTTCCTTCTATGTATGCATGTATATATATATAAAATGAGAGGACTATCTAGCATGTAAACATGGGAGTTGCATGCTAATGATAGTTGCTGAAAGACACTCAAGTCTTCAAACATATGTAGACCATGTATAGATCTCAGAAAATTTCTCTAATTAATGTTACAATTTCAGAAGCTTGACCAGGATTAGATGGATAAATGGCTGAGAAAACCTATGGGTGTTGAAAAAATGAAAAATCATATTTGAATATTGCTGTCAACAAATATGGATACGTGTTTAATATAGTGGAAACATGTTAATCTATATTTCTGAGAATCACAATATTAGAAGTCGATCTTCTATGAGATTGCCTTCATTTTGAAAGTGAACACAAACTCACATATCACTTTTTATGTAGTGATTACTTATCAAAGTAGAAGAAATACAGAAAGCAATAAATCCTGTTGTGAGTGTTTGCCATAGGAATTGAATTCAAACACAGGTGGCTGAAATATAAGAACCCTTTTCTTTCAAGAAGTCACAAATATTTTCTTTCTTTTCTTGACCCTATTCTTGGTTCCTACTAAACTTCAGTAGTCATGACAAGAGAAAATAGCACTGAAGTGACTGAATTTTTTCTTCTGGGATTTGGTGCCCAACACAAGTACCGATACTTCCTCTTCATTGTATTTCTGGTGATCTATGCGACTTCCATGATGGGTAACATTGGAATTATCCTACTCATCAAGACAGATTCCAGACTTCAAACACCTATGTACTTTTTCCTGCAACATTTGGCCTTTGTTGATATTTGTTATACCTCTGCTATCACTCCCAAGATGCTGCAAAACTTCATATTAGAAAATAAGTCTATATCATTTGAGGGCTGTGCAATGCAATTATTGATTTATGCAACATTTGCAACCAGTGACTGCTACCTCCTGGCTGCTATGGCAGTGGACTGTTATGTAGCCATCTGTAACCCACTTCACTATCCCATGATCATGTCCCGAAGAGTCTGCATCCAACTAGTAGCTGGTTCATATATCATAGGTTCAATAAATGCTTCTGTGCACACAGGTTTTACATTTTCACTGTACTTTTGCAAATCTAACACCATCAATCACTTTTTCTGTGATGTTCCCCCAATTCTGGCCCTTTCATGCTCCAGCATTGACATCAACATCATGCTCCTTGTTGTCTTTGTGGGATTTAACTTGATGTTCACTGTGCTAGTTGTCATCTCTTCCTATATATATATCATGGCTGCCATCCTGAAGATATCTTCTGCTACCGAGAGGAAAAAAGCCTTCTCCACGTGCTCCTCCCACCTGACAGCCATCATCATTTTCTATACAACCCTATCATACATGTACTTACAGCCTCAGGCTAATAATTCCCAGGAGAATATGAAAGTGACTTCTGTATTTTACGGCATTGTGATTCCTTTTTTGAACCCCTTGATCTATAGTTTGAGAAATAAGGAGGTAAAAGAGGCTCTAAAAGTGATGAGGAAGAAGTTCTTCTAGGTTGGACCCAAGTTTTTAAAATTCAGCACATTGAAGCATCAAGTAGGGATGTTTGACCACTGTGTAATGTTTCTGGAATTGGCAACATGTTACCATCTTAAGCCAATGCTACCTCTTTCAATAGATGAGTTCTTAAAATGCAAGAAATATAGTAACATCTCATGGGACTAATTTTCCCCTGAATATAGTTTGAGAAATATGTCTCATACTGTCTGTACTTTATTGAGATTATTTAAATATTAAAAATCATGTACAGACTTCACAAAGTATTAGTTGCTTCAAATATATTTCAGATATGTTCTTAAAGAATAGAAAACCTCAATTTTGTACATAATCAATGTTAAAATTGAAGTTCATTATTTTCCATTCACTTAAACTATTTCCCTAAATTGTCTACAAATAAACTCTTCATATGTTCTGTTCCAATTATTACATAAGCCTGAATGTAAAATAAATGTACTGCATTGAAAGATCCCTGATGACTTTGGCTATATGTCCTACTTAATAGTCTTATATTAGTACATTCTCTACTTAAAAACACTTACTTCTTACGTAATTACTTATGTTCTCATTACTCTCTTTACTCTGAATCCATCTCTTTCTTGCATAAGGTAAGGGCACTTCCAGAAACATTTTCTGTATCTGTCCCCAATAAAGATAGAAAAACTAGAATGTAGATGGATCCAAAGACCTAAACAATTCTCTTATGAAAGGCATAAGTCATTGTAGTCTAGACAAATACCTTAAAGCATAGGAATTTAACAAGAAGTTGAAGGGAGGCAGGCCAAGAGCCCTTTGAATCAGAAAGATAAATTGTTGACAGAAGAGTTTCAGTAGGTAGATTGAGGATAAGTAGTGGAAACCCCCACATGAATATAGAGAAGCCATAGAAGATATATTTTTCAAATATGGTATCCTGCATTAATTCTGAAAGAAGAGGGACACCTGGGTGGTTCAGCGGTTGAGTGTCTGACTTCAGCTCAGGGCATGATCCCAGGGTCTCCTTATCAAGTCCCGCATCAGGCTCCCTGCTCAAGCCTTCTTCTCCCTCTGCCTATGTCTCTGCCTCTCTCTGTGTCTCTCATAAATAAATAAATAAATTCTAAAAAATTCTAAAAGAAGATAAAAAATTAACCTGGAGTTAATGTGGGATGGCCAAAATCTTCTCAGCAAAGACTCCACTTTTGTAAAGGAAGACACTTCCTATAAAGGGAAGGTCCAAGTACCTTCAAAGACCAGGATCAGAGACAATTGTTAGAAAGTACATTGGCAAAGTAGACAAAGGGTATCCTGAGGCCCTGTAAAATCAGAGACTAATGTACAACATACTGTCTATTATTAAAATATTGTATTTTATATTTGAAATTTGCTAAGAGAGCAGAAAAAAGAAAATTATAATCATGTAAAGTGATAGCTATGTCAACAGGTTTGATTTTGGTGATCATTTCACAATGGATACTTATGTCAAACTATCAAGATGTACATATCAAATATATACAAATTTGCCAATTATATTTTAGTAAAGCTGGAGAGGAAAGATGATAAAACAAAGAAAAACTTAATACATGTTAAGAAATCTGAGTGACCAAATTGGACATAGGGTGCAAAATGGAGAGTCACACAGTACTCTGCATTCAATACCAAAGTGAAAGAAATCCCAAAAGGAAATAGGTTCTATGACAAATGGACACAAGCAGTGAAATCCCTAAAATTTATATGAAGGAGGAAATAGTTGATCTTGGCTGTGACCAAAGAATGGTTAGTGATTGTTAGCACTTATCCAAAAGAGAAACTTCCTCCCCCAAGTATATAGTAGTAATGGTCTGATGTATAATTAATCACACATTGTTTCATAAATCACCAGCTATACTTTTTTCATAAGGGTGTTTTGAGTCCAGCAACTGTCTCTAAAACATTATGATAGAGGCTCAATTCTTCAACCAAAATTTGAAGTCAATAATTAGCAAGATGGCTAACTTTATGGAAATATTAGTCTAGACCAAGATGGAAGAAAATACAGCATCCTACACAAAAGGATGACACAGAGAAGAGAAAACCTACAGAAGTTGAAAGACAAAAAAGCTACTCACCATCCCTTATGAGTATTTACTAGCTGCTGCAAAATGCAACTAGTCGTCTGTTCTCCTCTTACTACTTCAAAAAAGAACTTCTAGTTTGTGTGGAAGGTGATGCATCCAGGTAAAAAGATATTACACTTCTCGGCTTTCTTTGTAGCTAAGATGGTATGTATCTTGGTTTGCATTCCTGGGTTACAGACTTGGGTAAAGGTAGCATATGCTGGAGGTGTATGTGGAGAATTAGCCTTAACCTAAAGAGCAGTCTGGGCTTTGTCTTCAGCTACCAGGGTGATCTGTAAGCCCCTGGGATGTCCTTCCTAATAGGAATGTCTTTGTTTGCCTGGAGAATTTGGCCACTGGACAATCTAACATTATGATTTATGATGGAAGCTTTGAAACATGCTTCATCAGTTCCAACTTCCAGAGGAACCTGGGACTAAAGGTATTAACCCCAACCTCCAGGACAGGTTGAGAATGAAAGATCAACCACATGAGCAAAGTGTCATATATAGAGCCACAAAGAAACTGGATACTAAAGGTTAGTCTCCCAGGTCAGCAATACTCCATGTGTGTTGCTACATGTTGACATTTAGGAGAGTAATACATCTCTGAGGACGATGGAGTTTTTGTATTTGGATCCTCAACAAACTTTGCCCCATGCATTTATTCCTTTGGTTCCGTTCAGCTTGTATCTTTCTATTATATTAAAACTAAAATCGTATGTATAGTTCTTTCCTGATGTGTTAGCCAGTTTGGGCTCTATTACAAATTACCATAGCTTGAATGGCTTCTAAACAATACAAATTTATTTCTCAGAGTTCTGGGAGTTAGAAGTCTGAAATCAGGGTGCCAGCAAGGTCAGGGTCTGATGAGAGCTGCCTTCTGGGTGGCAGATGCTAACCTCTACTGTGTCCTCAATGGTAAAAAAGGGGATCAGGGCTGCACCCTGGAGATGTGCCTCCTCCTCACTAAGCCTTTGCCTCTTTATACCATCACATTAAAAGTTAGGATTTCAACAGAAGGATTTGGAAGGGCACAAACATTCAGTCCATATCACTGGAATTCAGTGAGTCATTCTAGTGAATTATCAAACCTGAGGGCGATTGGGGAAAGGCCCCAACATTTGTAACCAACCACAAATGGGGGTGGCCCTAGGGACCCCTGGACTTTTGACTGGTGTCTGACGTGACATGAGTTCAGTGGGAACTGTACCTCAGGCTATGCAGTTTGCCAACCTTTTTGGTGGGGTTACCTCAGGCTACGCAGTTTGCTAACCTTTTTGTTGGTCTCTCCCAAGCAGCAGAGAGCAAGAAGAGTAAGCTATAGAAAGACAGAAGCAAGGAAAGGGCGAATCATTCCAGGCTTACACCCTGGGAACTAAAACTCAGTCTCAGTCTCTAAAGGACAAAACAATTATTCAATCCTTCTGTCCCATCACTGGAAGGTCACCCAAGGTCTTCCACAGCTTCAGAGATATTTCTGAGGCAGAGAAGCTGAGAGATATCAGGGGAAACCATCACTAGTAGCATAGACAACATTGTCCACCAGAGATGCATGAAACCAAGTAGCTGAGGAGGTGGGGTACAAGACACTGAGATCTCTGCTACCCATACACATTTCTAGCCAATGAAATGTGAATAGAAGACTGTAAGATTTGGGGAAAGCTTGCATTTTCCTAATGAAAAAATACACACACACACACACACACACACACACATACACAGTTGTCACCCTACATTCCTGGATCCTTTTTTCTGTTTTGAAAAGGAATGTGACATCTAGAACTACGGTAGACAGGTTAGACTATGAGGCAACCAACATGTGGGAAAGACAAAGCAAATCACAAAAATGGAAGTCAATGAATGACTGAAGAGAGTAGTTTGACCCATAACTCTAGTTTTACTTGAGTTTTTAGAAAACGAGAAGCTACTACTTCATCTGTCAGTTTAATTTGGGGGAAAAATATGACAAGACAATTAAAAAATGAAATGTCAATCCCAATTAAGCTTCTTTTGGCTGTTTGGTGAACTCAATTTCAAATTTATAAGATGGATTTTATTTAATATTTCAGTTTTACTATTCTAAATCTCTAACATAATTGGTTCTGTGTGTAATTCTTTTAAATTAAGGTGCCATTTTCAAATACATATGTATTTTACCCAAATTTTCATGGTAAAGGAAATGTCTCTGTAGATTTTCCTTCAAAACATTACATGACAGTTATTTTATCTACTGTGTTTTTATTTTGTTAGAACTCAAATCAACAAAAACAGGATACTTAAAAATTTTAGATCAATCATGTCAAATGAAATTAAATAATTCCAGATTAAAATTATTAATTTTCCTATGTAAAAAAAAATGCAAGTCAAAACTTCCAAACTATTGTTATACAGGAAAAATAAGTCCCTGTTTCATTGAGCCAAAGTAACTTGGATTTTTTTCCTACCAGGAGTACAACATATTTCTAACTGAGACACTGGTCATGCAATAAGTAATGTTGAATATTGATTCACTGGCCTTTTGACCATAATTCTCCTTCACAGGTATGCTTGCTAATCAAAAGCTATGGACTCCCTGAATCTAGCCTTCTATTCCCATTGATTAAATTAAAAGTTTAACCCTAGCAACTTCATAGCCAAAAACCTTCTCAAAATAGCTTATTCTATTATCTGAAAATTCTGATGGTATAAAGTGCAATTGGAAGAAAAAGTATCTTTATCCAGAGCTTATTTTTTTTCAGAGCTTATTTTTAAAATATATTCATTTTTAGGGAAAAAAAGAAGAAAAAGAAAGACGAAATCAAGAGCAGATTTTTTTCTTCAAATAAACAATGATCAAAGGAGGGAAAATGAGTGGGAAAAATTAGAGAGAGTGACAAAACATGAGAGGCTCCTAACTCTGGGAAACGAACAAAGGGTAATAGAAGGGGAGGCAGGAGGGGGCATGGGACAACTGGGTAACGGGCACTCAGGAGGGCACTTGATGAGATGAGCACTGAGTGTTATACTATATGTTGGCAAAGCAAACTTCAATAATAAATAAATAAATAAATAATAAATAAAGTATGACAGCAGCAACAATAAGCTAAAAAAAAAAAGCAAGGTGCTAATAGAAAATATGTTCAAATACTAGTAACCTTATTCATCACATTAGGGACATATGCTCCTAACTTTAGATTAGCTTTGATTCCTTTTTTTTTAGATAACCATGTTATTTGCTGATTATGGTGACAAGGTCAATTTTCTGAATCTAAAACACAGATTCTTATACATATTTAAAGTGTTCAACCAGGTGGCTCAGTTGGTTAAGTATCCGCCTCTTGGTTTCAACTCAGGTCATGATCTCTTGGGTCATGAGATTGAGCCCCACCTCCATCTCTGGCTAAGCTCAGTGAGGAGTCTGCTTGGAGATTCTCTCCTTCTGCCCTCTCCACTTTCTCTCTCAAATAAATAAACAAATCTTTTAAAAAAACACTTGTTCAACCTGATTGATAACAAGAAAAAAAAATGTTGAGGAGTTGTTTTATAACAAGGCAACATGCATACATATCCTTAATGACAGTAACAGGAATTAAGTGTATTCTTTCTAGAAAGCTTAAATGTGAGGGGAGGGGCAAGATGGGAGAAGAGTAGGGTCTCCAAGTCACCTGTCCTCAACAAATTACCTAGAAAACCATCCAATCATCCTGAAAATCTACGAATTCGGCCTGAGATTTAAAGAGAGACCAGCTGGAATGCTACAGTGAGAAGAGTTCGTGCTTCTATCAAGGTAGGAAGACGGGGAAAAAGAAATAAAGAAACAAAAGGCCTCCAAGGGGGAGGGGCCCGCGAGGAGCCGGGCTGAGGCCGGGGCGAGTGTCCCCAGGACAGGAGAGCCCCGTCCCGGAGGAGCAGGAGCTGCACCAACCTTCCCCGCGGAAAGGCCTCCCGGGGAATTGGAGCAGGATCCCCAGGAGGGCGGGGATGCCCTCGGGCTCCCTGGGACAGTAACAGGCACCTGCGCCCCGGGAGAGTGCGCCGAGCTCCCTAAGGGCTGCAGCGCGCACAGCGGGACCCAGAGCAGCTCGGAGGGGCTCGGGCGGCGGCTCCGCGGAGGGGGCTGCGGGGCGGGAGCGCGAATCCAACAGCGCAGGCCCCGGAGCACAGGGCGCCGGGACACAGCCCAGGATCCGGCCTCCCCCGGGACAGGCAGAGGCTGGGAGGGCCCAGGACAGCGAGGACGCTCCTGCCCCGAGCTGAGCAGATCAGCGGCCCCGCCCCGGAGCTCCCAGGCCCTGCAGACGGAGAGCCCCGGAGCTACTGTGGGGGCTGACTCCAGGGCTGCAGAGCTGGCCCCGCCACTGTGGCTTCCTCCCGGGGCCTCACGGCATGAACAACCCCCACTGAGCCCTGCACCAGGCAGGGGCAGAGCAACTCCCCCAAGTGCTAACACCTGGGAATCAGCACAGCAGGCCCCTCCCCCAGAAGACCAGCGAGACGGACCAGTTCCAAGGGAAGTCAAGGGACTTAAAGTATACAGAATCGGAAGATACTCCCCCGTGGTTTTTTGTTGTTGTTGTTTTTTGTTTTTTTTTTTTGTTTGTTTGTTTGTTTTTTGTTTTTTTTTTTGTTTGCTTGTTTTTGTTTTGTTTTGTGCTTTTTTTTCTTTCTTTCTTCTTGATTTCTGATTGCTTCCCCCACCCCACCCCACCCTTTTTTTTTCTTTTTTCTCCTTTCTTTCTTTTTCTTTCTTTTTCTTCTCTTTTTCCCCTTTTTTTTTTCTTCTTTCTCTTTTTTCTTTTTCTCTTTTCTTTCCTTCTCTCTCTTTTTCTCCTTTTCCCAATACAACTTGTTTTTGGCCACTCTGCACTGAGCAAAATGACTAGAAGGAAAACCTCACCTCAAAAAAAAGAATCAGAAACAGCCCCCTCTCCCACAGAGTTACAAAATATGGATTACAATTCAATGTCAGAAAGCCAATTCAGAAGCACTATTTTACAGCTACTGGTGGCTTTAGAAAAAACTATAAAGGACTCAAGAGACTTCATGACTGCAGAATTTAGATCCAATCAGGCAGAAATTAAAAATCAATTAAATGAGATGCAATCCAAGCTAGAAGTCCTAACGACGAGGCTTAACGAGGTGGAAGAACGAGTGAGTAACATAGAAGACAAGTTGATGGCAAAGAGGGAAACTGAGGAAAAAAGAGACAAGCAATTAAAAGACCATGAGGATAGATTAAGGGAAATAAATGACAGCCTGAGGAAGAAAAACCTATGTTTAATTGGGGTTCCTGAGGGCGCGGAAAGGGACAGAGGGCCAGAATATGTATTTGAACAAATCCTAGCTGAAAACTTTCCTAATCTGGGAAGGGAAACAGGCATTCAGATCCAGGAAATAGAGAGATCCCCCCCTAAAATCAACAAAAACCGTTCAACACCTCGACATTTAATAGTGAAGCTTGCAAATTCCAAAGATAAGGAGAAGATCCTAAAGGAACAAGAGAAAAAAAGTCCCTGACTTCTATGGGGAGGAATATTAGGGTAACAGCAGACCTCTCCACAGAGACCTGGCAGGCCAGAAAGGGCTGGCAGGATATATTCAGGGTCCTAAATGAAAAGAACATGCAACCAAGAACACTTTATCCAGCAAGGCTTTCATTCAAAATGGAAGGAGAGATAAAGAGCTTCCAAGACAGGCAGCAACTGAAAGAATATGTAACCTCCAAACCATCTCTGCAAGAAATTTTAAGGGGGACTCTTAAAATTCCCCTTTAAGAAGAAGTTCAGTGGAACAATCCACAAAAACAAGGACTGAATAGATATGATGACACTAAACTCATATCTATCAATAGTAACTCTGAACGGGCTTAATGACCCCATCAAAAGGCGCAGGGTTTCAGACTGGATAAAAAAGCAGGACCCATCTATTTGCTGTCTACAAGAGACTCATTTTAGACAGAAGGACACCTACAACCTGAAAATAAAAGGTTGGAGAACCATTTACCATTCAAATGGTCCTCAAAAGAAAGCAGGGGTTGCCATCCTTATATCAGATAAATTAAAATTTACCCCGAAGACTATAGTGAGAGATGAAGAGTGACACTATCTCATACTCAAAGGATCTATCCAACAAGAGGACTTAACAATCCTCAATATATATGCCCCGAATGTGGGAGCTGCCAAATATTTAAACCAATTAATAACCAAACTGAAGAAATACTTTGATAATAATACACTTATACTTGGAGACTTCAATCTAGCTCTCTCTATACTAGATAGGTCTTCTAAGCACAACATATCCAAAGAAACGAGAGCTTTAAATGATACACTGGACCAGATGGATTTCACAGATATCTACAGAACTTTACATCCAAACTCAACTGAATACACATTCTTCTCAAGTGCACATGGAACTTTCTCCAGAATAGACCACATACTGGGTCACAAATCGGGTCTGAACCGATACCAAAAGATCGGGATAGTCCCCTGTATATTCTCAGACCATAATGCCTTGAAATTAGAACTTAATCACAACAAGAAGTTTGGAAGGACCACAAACACGTGGAGGTTAAGGACCATCCTGCTAAAAGATGAAAAGGTCAACCAGGAAATTAAGGAAGAATTAAAAAGATTCATGGAAACTAATGAGAATGAAGATACAACCGTTCAAAATCTTGGGATGCAGCAAAAGCAGTCCTGAGGGGGAAATACATCGCAATACAAGCATCCATTCAAAAACTGGAAAGATCTCAAATTCAAAAGCTCACCTTACACATAAAGGAACTAGAGAAAAAGCAACAAATAGACCCCACCCCCAGCAGAAGAAGACAGTTAATTAAAATTCGAGCAGAACTCAATGATATCGAGACCAAAAGAACTGTGGAACAGATCAACAGAACCAGGAGTTGGTTCTTTGAAAGAATTAATAAGATAGATAAACCATTAGCCAACCTTTTAAAAAGAAGAGAGAGAAGACTCAAATTAATAAAATCATGAATGAGAAACGAGAGATCACTACCAACACCAAGGAAATACAAACGATTTTAAAAACATATTATGAACAGCTGTATGCCAATAAATTAGGAAATCTAGAAGAAATGGACGCATTCCTGGAAAGCCACAAACTACCAAAACTGGAGCAGGAAGAAATAGAAAACCTGAACAGGCCAATAACCAGGGAGGAAATTGAAGCAGTCATCAAAAACCTCCCAAGACACAAGAGTCCAGGGCCAGATGGCTTCCCAGGGGAATTCTATCAAACGTTTAAAGAAGAAATCATACCTATTCTACTAAAGCTGTTTGGAAAGATAGAAAGAGATGGAGTACTTCCAAATTCGTTCTATGAGGCCAGCATCACCTTAATTCCGAAACCAGACAAAGACCCCACCAAAAAGGAGAATTACAGACCAATATCCCTGATGAACATGGATGCAAAAATTCTCAACAAGATACTAGCCAATAGGATCCAACAACACATTAAGAAAATTATTCACCATGACCAAATAGGATTTATCCCTGGGACACAAGGCTGGTTCAACACGCGTAAAACCATCAATGTGATTCATCATATCAGCAAGAGAAAAACCAAGAACCATATGATACTCTCATTAGATGCAGAGAAAGCATTTGACAAAATACAGCATCCATTCCTGATCAAAACCCTTCAGAGTGTTGGGATAGAGGGAACTTTCCTCGACATCTTAAAAGCCATCTACGAAAAGCCCACAGCAAATATCATTCTCAATGGGGAAGCACTGGGAGCCTTTCCCCTAAGATCAGGAACAAGACAGGGATGTCCACTCTCACCACTGCTGTTCAACATAGTTCTGGAAGTCCTCGCCTCAGCAATCAGACAACAAAAAGACATTAAAGGCATTCGAATTGGCAAAGAAGAAGTCAAACTCTCCCTCTTCGCCGATGACATGATACTCTACATAGAAAACCCAAAAGCCTCCACCCCCAGATTGCTAGAACTCATACAGCAATTTGGTAGCGTGGCAGGATACAAAATCAATGCCCAGAAATCAATGGCATTTCTATACACTAACAATGAGACTGAAGAAAGAGAAATTAAGGAGTCAATCCCATTTACAATTGCACCCAAAAGCATAAGATACCTAGGAATAAACCTAACCAAAGAGGTAAAAGATCTATACCCTAAAAACTATAGAACACTTCTGAAAGAAATTGAGGAAGACACAAAGAGATGGAAAAATATTCCATGCTCATGGATTGGCAGAATTAATATTGTAAAAATGTCAATGTTACCCAGGGCAATTTATACGTTTAATGCAATCCCTATCAAAATACCATGGACTTTCTTCAGAGAGTTAGAACAAATTATTTTAAGATTTGTGTGGAATCAGAAAAGACCCCGAATAGCCAGGGGAATTTTAAAAAAGAAAACCATAGCTGGGGGCATCACAATGCCAGATTTCAGGTTGTATTACCAAGCTGTGGTCATCAAGACAGTGTGGTACTGGCACAAAAACAGACACATAGATCAATGGAACAGAATAGAGAACCCAGAAGTGGACCCTGAAATGTACGGCCATCTAATATTCGATAAAGGAGGAAAGACTATCCATTGGAAGAAAGACAGTCTCTTCAATAAATGGTGCTGGGAAAATTGGACATCCACATGCAGAAGAATGAAACTGGACCACTCTCTTTCACCATACACAAAGATAAACTCAAAATGGATGAGAGATCTAAATGTGAGACAAGATTCCATCAAAATCCTAGAGGAGAACACAGGCAACACCCTTTTTGAACTTGGCCACAGTAACTTCTTGCAAGATACATCCACGAAGGCAAAAGAAACAAAAGCAAAAATGAACTATTGGGACTTCATCAAGATAAGAAGCTTTTGCACAGCAAAGGATACAGTCAACAAAACTAAAAGACAACCTACAGAATGGGAGAAGATATTTGCAAATGACATATCAGATAAAGGGCTAGTTTCCAAAATCTATAAAGAACTTATTAAACTCAACACCAAAGAAACAAACAATCCAATCATGAAATGGGCAAAAGACATGAAGAGAAATCTCACAGAGGAAGACATGGACATGGCCAACATGCACATGAGAAAATGCTCTGCATCACTTGCCATCAGGGAAATACAAATCAAAACCACAATGAGATACCACCTCACACCAGTGAGAATGGGGAAAATTAACAAGGCAGGAAACAACAAATGTTGGAGAGGATGCGGAGAAAAGGGAACCCTCTTACACTGTTGGTGGGAATGTGAACTGGTGCAGCCACTCTGGAAAACTGTGTGGAGGTTCCTCAAAGAGTTAAAAATAGACCTGCCCTACGACCCAGCAATTGCACTGTTGGGGATTTACCCCAAAGATTCAGATGCAATGAAACGTCGGGACACCTGCACCCAGATGTTTCTAGCAGCAATGGCCACAATAGCCAAACTGTGGAAGGAGCCTCGGTGTCCATCGAAAGATGAATGGATAAAGAAGATGTGGTTTATGTATACAATGGAATATTACTCAGCCATTAGAAACGACAAATACCCACCATTTGCTTCAACGTGGATGGAACTGGAGGGTATTATGCTGAGTGAAATAAGTCAATCGGAAAAGGACAAACAGTGTATGTTCTCATTCATTTGGGGAAACGAACTAGGGGTGGTGGAAGGGGAGGAGGGCGGGTGTTGGAGGGGAATGGGTGACGGGCACTGAGGTGGACACTTGACGGGATGAGCACTGGGTGTTTTTCTGTATGTTGGTAAATTGAACACCAATAAAAATTAATTAAAAAAAAAAGAAAGCTTAAATGTTCTTCAGCATAAAATAACTACTAACCATTGTTCATTCCAATTCCAACTCAGCCCCTGGAACCTCAG
The DNA here is from genome assembly GCF_018345385.1 of Vulpes lagopus. NCBI lineage: Eukaryota > Metazoa > Chordata > Mammalia > Carnivora > Canidae > Vulpes > Vulpes lagopus. Next base: position 63,209,546 of record NC_054834.1, on the reverse strand, counting down.
ATTCCTGAGGGAGCCAGTATTGATCCCTTAGGCCCCAGCTATAAACTCCCCAATTAGAAGAAAGCACATAGAGAGACCATGGTGGCAATCAGCCTGCATCGGCTGCAGAAACAGAAACTAGAGACAAATCTGGTGTAAGTAAAACAAAGCAATGAACTAACGATTGAAAGATTAAATGAATGAAAGGGGAACTGGGGTGGCTCAATCGGTTAAATATCTTCCTTCCACTCAAGTCATGATCCAGGGTCCTAGGCTTGAGCCCTACATTTGGATCCCTGCTCAACAGGGAGTCTGCTTCTTTCTCTCCCTCTTCTTTTCCCCCTGCTCATTCTCTCTCTCTCTTCTTTTCTCACTCTCTCTCTTTCTCTCTCAAATAAATAAATAAATAAATGTTTTTAAAAGAGAAAAATTTAATGAATGAGTGAAAATTATATGTTTTTCATATATTATTTGCAGGTACTATTATGACCAATTCTGAGTAGCTATTCAGTGCTCAGCCTTGTGTTGGGAATTTACATTAAAATTCCTCACTTTTTCACATCATTACAAGTAGTCTTTTTTCTTTCTCTTCCTCTTCCTTTTTAAAACAAAGCTATTTCAAAAAGAAAAGATGATGAAATTTATGTCTAAAGACTCTCCATTCCCATGCTGAAGGATTACCACTAAATATTTGATGTGAATCCTTCTTGAGCTTTTTCATGGATAGATAAAGAAAATGAGAAAAAGAGAATGAATGAAAATAAACATTTTTGTTTTTAAAAGGGCCCAGACTTAGGGCACCTGGGTGGCTCAGTTGGTTAAGCAGCTGACTCTTGATATCAGCTCAAGTCATGATCTCAGGTTCGTGGGATCAAGCTCTGTGTGGGGCTCCTTGGAGATTCTCCACTTCTCCCTCTCCTTCTTTACCTCCCCCACTCAAATAAATAAATAAATCTTTTTTTAAAAAATGGGTCCACACTTCAGTTATTATTCTGAAGCTTGCTTTGCTCATTTGACAACATGACAGAAGCAATATTCCATAAGACCAGCACATATTTATCGCCTACTTTTTGGACAGTGCATTGATCCAATAATATAAATCTGTTCTGATTTATTTAACTCTATTTCTAAATGTTTGCTTTTATAAGCAGTGTTACAATAAAAATCATGACCTTCTAATTATTTCTGTGATCCCATTTTATAGACAATGGAACTGAGGCCAAGGGGAGTTATATACATCCTTTGTATCTGTGAGGTGGGGTGACCAGAATTCAAACCCAGGTCAGCCGATTTCCTTTCCCTTCTACCACATGGTGCTGAATATAAAAGAAGCTTCAGAAGCACCAAGGTTTAGAATAGGTTAATCCCATTCATAATACTCAGGTACTTGGCTTGTGTGAAGTAAGGGGTATCCCTTATACTGGTTTTCCATAGCTCTTGAAAAATGTCCCCCAATATTTCATACTTTTATTTAAATTTAAAATGATTAAATTGAAATGGTAAATATCAAGATTCTAAGTTGAGTGGACCCATGACCAATTTTAGCTTTCCCTGACAAGTGCTTTTACCCACTGTTGGAAGGTCCTTTATCAATGGAAGGGTCCATATCAAATGGAAGGGTCCATTTCAACCCTTAGCCCTCACTAAATATCAAAAAGATTATTTCTTTAAAAAAAAAGAATTATTTCTTTTTCCACCACTACAAAGTTATGCCACTCTGTTTATTCCTCAAGGTATTTGAAAGAACCAGGTTGCCCAAGAAACATTGACACAAGGTTTAGTTTGTTATACTCCCCACCACTAAAGTCACATTCTTATAAGAAATCGACCATCTCATCTACAGAGCTTCAGCTCTGCCTGGCATTACTGACCTCAGGTACAGGAGCTTTCTACTGATGTACTGGGGATGTGGTTTTCTTTCTTTCCTTTGTGAGGGATTTTTGTTACTGTATAGTATTTAAGTTGCATGAAAATATATTTAAGATAATGTAACAACCATTCATGAAGCCATCACCTAACTTCTGCAACTTCTTTTTATTACTCAGCAATCCATTTGAGAAATTTATCCACATAGATGTTGTGGCACCAGTTTACTGAATTTTCACTGATTTATTTAATAGCTTATATTTTTTCTATGATCAACAATGCTTCTTGTGTGTGTAAGAGTATATATGTATACACTTACATGTGTATGTATACATGTATATATTTATATATCCTTGTTCATGTGGTCAAGAATTTCTCTAGAATATGTACCTATGATGGAAATCCTGGGAGGTATATATTTAATTTTACTTATTTTTCCAAATTTGCCTCTAACATGACTGTGCTAATTTGCCTTCTCACCAGAAATATATGACCATGTCCTCACCAAAACTTGGCACTTTAAACTGAAGAATGCAAAACTATATTTCAGTGCAGCATTAATACACAATTATCGGGACACCTGGATGGCTCAGCAGTTGAGCATCTGCCTTTGGCTCAGGGCGTGATCCTGGCCCCAGGATCGAGTCCCGCGTTGGGCTCCCTGCATGGAATCTGCTTCTCCCTCTACCTATGTCTCTGCCTCTCTTTCTGTGTCTCTCATGAATAAAAAAATAAAATCTTTTTTAAAAACACACAATTATCAAATTACTAGTGAGTTGTGTGTATTTTCATATTTCTATTGACTATTTAGGTTTTCTCTTCTATAACTATCTTGATTATATATTTTTTTAATTTTTCCCTTAGGATAATTTATAGACATTCTTTAGATATACTGGATACTAATTCTTTAACATTTATGTGTATTGCAAACAAATTTACCTGAGTAAACTTCTAGTCAATATTTGGTCTTTTCTCTTTCATATTGTTGCTATTTTTAATTTAAATATGTTTGAATTCTAATGTTTTATTTTTTGTGCATTCATGTTCTGTTTAAATACTTTTCTCTATATCTAAAGCATGGATATTTCATTGTATTATTCTCAAAGCCTCACAATTCACATCTTTAATCCATTTGGAAATTATTTTTGTGAAATATAAAGGAAGAATATAATATTATTTTTCATACGTATAAACATTTACAGCACTAGTTTACCGGACCATTTTTTACTCAAGTACATGGTCTTGGTTTCATACATCAAGCTTCCATAGACCTGTGGACTTGTTTATTATTCCTTTTTATCAATTTCATTGATCCATTTGTCCACCCTTATTCCATACCATACCGTAATGTCTTTATTATTACCACTTTTTAAAAGGGTCTGATATCTGATAGAATAAGTTTATCACCTTGTTGTCCTTTAAAAATTGGCTTAAGGTTTTTTAGATTTTTTCTCTCCCAAATAAATTTTAGAATAACTTTGACAAGATATATGTGAAATTCTTTCAAAATCTGATTGGAATTACAGTGAATTTGTAGATTAGTATGGGAGGGAAATGTAATGTTATAATATTGAGTTACTATCCATGATCCTGGTCTGTGTTTGGATCTTCTTTAAGCCTTTAAATAAAGTTGTATTATCTCAATAACGTCATGAGCATTCCTTCTTAGATTTATGTCTAGGTACTTTATTTTGATGTTATTGTAAATATAAATTTTAAATAACACTTTTGAATTCTTTCTGGTGAAAAGAAATGTGATTGATTTTTATATATTAAACTACTATTAAGTAACTTTACTAGGCTTACTAAGAATTTATCTGTCTAGTTTCCAGGATTTTTTATAGAGATGATTACATTATCTAAAAACAATAAGTTATGTTTCTTCCTCATAATCATTTTACCTTTCATGTCTCCTGCATTGTGTGCTGGCTTACAGCAAAATATAAGCATTACATCTCATGATTTAATAGTAAATATAATATTTAGTCCAGCAATGTGGTAGGTAGCCTTTACCAGGTAGAGACGGTCCCTGCCTCTTTTTATCTGTGTTCTATTTGATCATGGGAATTTACTGAATTTTACCAAATAATTATTCTGTATCTATTGAGAAGATCATATGGCTTTTTAAAGAATATAGTAATATGGCAAATTATGTCAATAAAATGTCAATGTTAAAAATGCTTTCATTCCTGAGATAAATACAAATAGGTCTTGATTACTGACGGAAAATACTTTTCTCTGCTTCTGATGTTTCTTTCCTGAGAAGAAAGCTAAGTTTGTTTAATCATAGGTTCTCCCCATGCATCCACTAATTTCCTAAAAAGATGGGCTGACATATCTGATTGTTAAAACTGAGAACAATTTGGTATGTACAGCTCAGTGGACTCTTCGTTTCCACTCTATGATGTGATAACTATTGAAAATGAGACTATTTAAAATTATTGCAGAATTTTGACAATGCTGATAATTTTTATTGCTACATGCAAAAATATTGGTACACAAAATATTACAATTTTGCAAAGAAAATGATCGTTTACTATAGATACTTTGATAAACATTTGCATAAAAGACTCTACTTGGGATGAGTCCATGACTGGCCAGAGCAGAATTACTAAGGAGGCAGAAAGAGTAAAATGAGAATACAGAAATAAATTAGAGCAAGGTCATGTAGAAATTTGTGAGTAACTCAAGATTTTCACACATAATAATTTGTATTTATGTAAATTGGGATTTGTGAATTAAAATGTATGCAGCATAAACGAAAGCTTAATTTTTATTTTTAGTTTTAGTTTTTTTAGTTTTTTATTGATTTCAGAGAGAGAAAGCATGAGGAGGGGCAGAGGGAGAGGGAAAAGCAGACTCCCTGCTTACCAGGGAACCAATGTGGGGCTCGATCCCATGACTCCAGGATCATGACCTGAGCTGAAGGCAGATGCTTAGCCAACTGAGCCTCCCAGATGCCCCAAGAAAGCTTAATTTTTAAATTTATGATTTTATATGTTCCCTAATTGATGATTTAAGATATATGTTTAAGAAAAGCTTAAATTCTTAATATAATTAAGAAGTCAGTTTGTACCCTGAAAACAAAGAAACTGATCCATGGCAGTTTCCCCAAAGTATAGATCTAAGTTATCTAAGTCAGATGTCAAGATATAGACTTTAAATACAGAGTCAATTATCGCATAGAAAGTATCTTCTGACTCCACTGTGAAACCAAATATTATATCATTGCCAATTCCAAAACTAAAGGATCACATGGCTTTAGCTTTCTCTTCTTTCTTTGCTCCTTTTCAGCTGATGCTTAATCTTTGCTAGCCATGGAACAAAACAATGGCACTAAAGTAACTGAATTCATCCTCCTGGGATTTGCTGGTCAACACAAGTCTTGGCATGTCCTCTTCATAGTATTTCTAGTGATCTATGTGGCCACCCTAATGGGGAATATTGGGATGATCCTACTCATCAAGATTGATTCTCGCCTTCATACACCGATGTACTTTTTCCTCCAACACCTGGCATTTGTGGATCTCTGCTACACCTCTGCTATCACTCCCAAGATGCTGCAAAACCTTGTAGAAACAGAGCAATCCATCTCATTCACGGGATGTATGGTGCAATTACTAGTCTATGGAGCTTTTGCAACAACCGACTGCTACATCCTGGCTGCAATGGCAGTGGACAGGTATGTGGCCATCTGCAACCCACTCCGCTATCCGACAGTCATGTCCCAGGCAGTCTGCATTCAACTCCTGGTTGGCTCATACTTCATAGGCTTCTTGAATGCCTCTGTAAACACAAGTTTTGCTTTTTCATTGAACTTTTGCAAATCCAATAAAATTAACCACTTTTTCTGTGATGAACCCCCACTCCTTGCCCTCTCGTGCTCCAACATTGACTTCAACATCATGCTACTAACTGTCTTTGTGGGGTTTAACTTGATGTTCACTGTGCTGGTTGTCATATTTTCCTACATATATATTCTGGCTTCCATCCTGAAGATATCTTCTGCTGCAGGGAAAAAGAAAGCCTTCTCCACATGCGCCTCCCACTTGACAGCAGTCATAATTTTCTATGGGACTCTCTCTTACATGTACCTGCATCATGGGACCAAGGAGTCTCAAGAGCAAGAAAAAATGGCTTCTGTGTTTTATGGCATTATCATCCCCATGTTAAACCCCCTCATCTACAGCCTGAGAAACCAAGATGTGAAGGAAGCCCTAAAAGGGATTCGAAAGAAGGCCTACTAGTTTGATCAGCAGTTTCTAATTCTTTACACTTGTAAACAACCAGACTCACAGTGCCAATGTTTAAGAAATCAAAACCAAGGAGCCAAACAACATAGGAAAAGTTGCTCAGTTGTTCTAATACTGAGCTGCAAATAAAGTAACAATGAGACAAATAGTTTACACCAGTGTAACTGGCAAAAACCGAAAAAAGAATGATAACACCTATTAATTGCTGTGATGTAAGGAATATGATGCTCTCACCCATTGTTAATGGGAAATTGAAGTGTTACTTCACTCTAGAAGGAATCTGACAATATGTTTTTAAAACAAACAAAGAAAAACTCTTCAATTCAGAATTTCAGACTAGCAAATTGATATATGGAAATAAAAGTTCAAGTCTATAAGGCCATTTATTTAAAGATACTTATTGCAGCATTGTTTAGGAAGACGAGATCAAGAAAATGAATATTCCTTAATAGGGAAATAAATGTGTATTGTTGTAATTCCAAAATCTGTATCTATTGCTGCATAACAAATTTCTATAAATTAAAGGGCTTAAAACATGATGATTATATTATAGTTTTATGGGTCAAGAATATGGACACTGCTTAACTGCATCCTCTGAGATGCTACAATCAAGGTGTCAGTCAGGACTGGGAACTCATCTGAAGGCTCAACTGGGGCTCCACTTCCAAGCTCCCTCATATTATTGGAACAATTTACCTCTTTGCAGTTGTAACAGATTCCTGCCTTCCTGTTGGCCATTAACCAGATGTTGCTCCCAGCTCTTAGTCTATCCATAGTTCTTCTCCATGTGGCCCTCTCCATAATCTTTGAAACAGCACACCCTTGTATGCCCAAATTGTACTGCTACTTCAAGAGTCAGTCTCTCCCTGAAGTTTTCCCAGCTTAGCACTTGTTCCTGCCAACTCCCTAAGAAGGTAATTCCTTCTTCCACTGAATCTCATAGCACTTTATTTGCAACAATAAACATTATTTATTATTTATCACTTCCTGTCTACATTATTTACTTGCCTAAAGACCCTCAATATCATTTATAAGGTAGTTGAGATACATTGTCTTTGTATAACCTTCTAACATCTGGTGTAAAGACTTAGAGACAGTAGGTATTCTATAAATATTGAATGAAGAAATGAAGATAAAATACAATAATATAAACAGCTTTCTAACTGGAAGTTATGTGAGAATGTCGCCTACACTAGTGGTCTTTAAATATCAGTTGTAGACAGCAGCATTCAAATGATCACAAAAAGTTTTTTTTAAGATGTTATTTATTTATTCATGAGAGACAGAGACAGAGAGAGAGAGAGGCAGAGACTCAGGCAGAGGAAGAAGCAGGCTCCATGCAGGGAGCCTGATGTGGGACTCCATCTCAAGTCTCCAGGATCATGCCCTGGGCCAAAGACAGGCGCTAAACCACTTAGCCACCCAGGAATCCCCACAAAAAGTTTTTAAAGTGCAAATGATAATATCCTAGCCCTGGAGGTGTTGATTCAGTAACATTAGTCAGAGCCAAATATCTATAACTATCTATATATGCAGAGTGTTTCTTTAGTAGTATGGTCCACAGGAAAGTAGAATATAAGAGCACAGAATTTTGAATAGTTTAGTATGTTGTTGATAATGCCAACCCTGACACTCATCAGCAGTGTCCCTTTACAAGTTAGTTGGTCTTTCAAACCTTATTTCCCATAATAGTACATATCTCATGAGATTTTTTTTGTTTGCTTGTTTGTTAGTAATAGATCGGTAAGCTAATGAATAGTACCTGGCACTAAAAACTCTCAACAATTGTGAATAGTAATCAAGTACTAACAAGGATTATTTCAACGTGGGAATGGCAGACATTATAAAAATGCCTTCATTACACACAAACACACAGAGAGTCAATAAAAAGTCTCCCAAGGTTTGCAACATGAACACTTTCCCCTTTGGGAAACCCCTCTCTCCTTCAGCAGAAAGCTAACTAATGAGGTTGGGTTTTGGGGGCGGGGGTTGTTTATTTGGTTTTTTTTAATCCTATTTCAGCATCGAGAGTCACAGATGCTCCAGGGAAAAGGTACTACTCCCATAGACATCAAATATAAACTCTCTCTGTGAAGAAATCACTTGGCAAAAAAAATCAGCCTGCACTAGCCTGCAGGGAAAAAAATCTAATGACAAATCCCTTGTAAATAAATCAAATTGCATTTTTCCTACTCTGCTGTGCATTATTTTAATAGACGGGAACCACAGTAAAATCTATAGGATTAGAGCCAATATGGCAGCATAATCAACTCCAAGGTTGAGTAGAGTCATCTTATCTTCAGCAAGGTAAAAAGTATAAATGGAGAGGGGAAATTATCAATTGTTTTGAGAAGTTATAAAATAACAGGGAGGGGCACCTGGGTGCCTCAGTGATTGAGCGTCTGCCTTTGGCTCAGGTCATGATCCCAGGGTCCTGGGTTTGAGTCCCAGATCAGGCTCCCCACAAGGAGCCTGCTTCTCCCCCTGCCTATATCTCTGCCTATCTCTCATGAATGATTAAATAAAATCTTTTAAAAATAATTTTAAAAATTACTTCACATCCCACACATTTTTCTGCAAAATGCCTTACTCACCAACAATATGTTATTAACATTTTTCCTAAGAATACGTATAGATCTATCTCATTATTTTTAGGTATTTCATGAAATACAAACTATAGATTAAGTCTCATTTGTTTTAGCATCACCCTATCTACCGTTTATATTTTGATATAAAAAGCAATACTGCCTAGGGGATCCCTGGGTGGCTCAGCGGTTTGGTGCCTGCCTTTGGCCCAGGGCGCGATCCTGGAGTCCCGGGATCGAGTCCCGCGTTGGGCTCCGGGTATGGAGCCTGCTTCTCCCTCCTCCTATGTCTCTGCCTCTCTCTCTCACTCTGTGTCTATCATGAATAAATAAATAAATATTTAAAAAAAAAAAAAAAGCAGTACTGCATAGAATCCTCTGGGCTTAAATTTTTCCCATCTCATTTCATCAAAGATTCAACTGAGGTTGAGGGAAGTTTACAAGCTGTTGCCCAAAATCACATACCTTTTGAATGAGAGTTTCAAGATTCAAATCTAGATCTTTCCAACTGCTAATTCCAACTTTTCATGGCAGGTAGTATAAAATAAAAATTCAAGTTGGCTTAGACATAATATAATTTTGGCAACTTCAAAATACTTACATTATTCATCCAGTTAATAGTCCCTTCCAGAACTTCCACTTCTGGCCAAGATGGCCAGAGTAATAGGGATTGGATTTATCCTTCTTGAAACATGAAAAGGTGGACAAAATTATAAAATAATAGCTTGCAAGGTACATCAGGCAATAAAGAACAATGATTCTTGAGAGGCAAGTAACAAATTAGCTCTAAAATTTCCCCAGGTTTATGCCTTAAGAAAGTTTTGAAACCCAATGCAGTGAGGTTAGGGGACTTCCTAAAGGAAATGGATCTGAAAATCTGGAGAGACCAAGGCAACTAGAACTTGCAGGACAGGATATTGAAGAAAAGGAGTTGCACAGAGAAAAAAAAAACCTAGATGTGCAGAGGGTCCCCGTCAATTATTTAGCTGAGTACTAGTCAGTACACACACATGAGGAAACAATTTGAGGTTAGAGAAGGAAATACTGAAAAGATTATAGATAACAGCACTTGATGCTCCCACAAGGCTGGGAATAGTGCCATTCTCAACAGCCAAACTGGAGAACTTTCAGGAGTCATGATGAGCTGGGTAGACCACATGGAAAGAACTTGCTTCAGTAGTGGAAATAATTAGCCCTAAACTGAACAGTGTTCCTGTTCCAACTAACAAATCTACAAAGAATGTCTCGAAAGTATTGTACTGTTGTGTGGAGGGGTGGGGCTAAATGGGTGATGGATGTTAAGGAGGGTACTTGCTATAATGAGCACTGAGTGTTATATGTAAGTGATGAATCACTAAACTCTACTCCTGAAACTAATACTACACTATATGTTAACTAACTTAAATTTATTTATTTATTGGGGGAAAAAAGTATCATATTCTTTCCAAGTCATTTAACTGTGTTCCAGACAAAGCTCAAGAATATTTATAAGAGGGACACCTGGGTGGCTCAGTGATTGAGCATCTGCCTTCAGCTCAGGGCATGATCCTGAGATCCAGGATCGAGTCCTGCATCTGGCTCCCTGCAAGGACCCTGCTTCTCCCTCTGCGTAGGTCTCTGTGTGTGTCTCTCATGAATATATAAATAAATATTTTTTTAAAATAATATTTATAAGAATACAGAAACATCTATCACCAAACATGGTAAAATTCACAATGCCTAACATCCAATTAAAAATTACCATTCATGCAAAAAAGCAGGAAAATACAACCATAATGAGAGAAAAATCAATGGTCAAAACTGATGCCAAAGATATCAGAATTAGCCATTGAGAACATTAAAACAATTATTGTAACTGTACTCCATTTGTTCAAAAAAGATAAGTAGGGGTTTGAAAGATCAGATAAAGACTATAGTGTCTGATTATAATATATATATTACATTATGTATTATGTATAATTAATTATACATTAACTACAGATTAGACATTCCAAAAGATGTGATTAGTGATCCTAAAGACACAGCAATAGAAAGCATCCAAATTGAGAGAAAAGTGAATCAAAAGAAAAATGCAGAGCATATCAGTGAGCTGTGAAACAACCTCAAGAAAGTTCACATCTGTGTAATTGGAGTCCCTGAAGAGCAGAAAAAACAGGGTTGATATAAATTTTTTTAAAAGACAACACTAAGGGACGCTTGGGTGGCTCAACAGTTGAGTGTCTGCCTTCAGCCCAGAGCGTGATCCTGGAGTCCTGGGATCAAGTCCCTCATTGGGCTTCCTGCATGGAGCCTGCTTCTCTCTCTGCCTTTTAAAAAAAGAAAAGAAAGACAATGCTGAGAATTTCGTAAATTTGATGAAAACTTGAAAACCTGAAACCCATAAATTCAAGATCCACAAAAAACTCCATTCAAAAACAATACCAAGGCATATCAAAATCAAATGGCTCAACACCAGAAATAAAAGGAAAATCTTAAATACATTCAAAGAAAAAAAACACATTATGAATAGCAGAACATAAGTAAGCATAAAACACATTTCTCAGAAACAATGCAAATAGACAGTGGAGCAATGTCTTATAGAACTTAAAGGAAAAGAAAATACTTTTAGAATAGACCAACTAATTTCATATCCACCCTTTCCTGAACACACCCACCCAGTGAATCCTTCTGACTTTGCAATACACTCAAAACTTATTCATAATGTTAAACCACTTTTCACCTTTTATTTAAGTTATTGTCCAGGTGTCTTAATTTCAAAATTATTATGGATAAATTAAGATGATTTACAAAGTTCCTTTATTGTTCCACCATACCTAAAGCAAGTCTCCCTGTATATTACCTTACTCTCTCCCCGACTAGATTCAGAACTGCTCATAGGAAGAAACCAAATTTTATTCACTTATATAACAAACTCTTCTCAAAGAAGCATCTTGCATTAAGTTTGACCTGAAGTGAATTGTCATTTATTTTCTTGCTAAGAAGTCACTTAGCTGTGAGCACTTATACATCAAGGAATTTGAAGGAACCAGAGGTGTCAATAATAACAGATGGCTTCATATGCATTATAATCATATACCAAAGCCATATTTTGACTTTATCTTAATGATAAAGAATCAGTTCTAAGGTTACTTATGTTAACAAAGACAAGACCTGTAATGATTAACCAAATGAACATCTTTTCTTATCTCCTGGCAAATTCTGAAGCTGCCACCCTAAAGCTGTTGGTCAGAGCCAGACAGGTAAGAGTTTTTGAGTGTGGTCATATTCAGAAGCTTAGCAATTCCTAAAACAACAGGCGAGGATTTAAATCACCATAAAAATAATAAAGATTTCCAAATAGCCCCAGCTTTGGACTTCACCAGCTCCTAGAACTATAAAAAATGCTACTGATGTGATTCCTTTAGAATTTTCTCATTATTCCTTTTCACCTGTCACAAAGTTCTTCCTCTATGTAGACTCTTTTTTTTCTTCAGTAAAAATATGTAATATCGGTGCCTAAAGCTGTAGAAACACACAATGACCTTTTTTTCAATTTCTCTCTTTTTTAGTAGGTGACACAGGGATCAAAATACTTTAAAAGCATATTGCAGACTTCATTCCTTCATTTCATCTATTCCCTGCCTTTTTCCCAGGAAAAGTTTAAAGCATATTATGGACTGTCTAAACACAATTTTAGAATTTTTATTCAAGAAATTTTAAGCCACTATAAAATTTTAATCCACAAAGCCATTTTTCAGATTTCAATCTGTAAAGGTGATTTTAATGTTGAAATACCCATTTAATAAGTGAACATAAACTTTCTATTTGAGTCAAATTATTCCGCAAAACTTCATCATAGATGATTAGAGATTGAGGTAGCCTCAGTCTACACTAGCATCAAAATCCAATGACTTATAAAAGGGTAAAAGGTAAGGAATGTGCTTCCTTGATCCTTGTGAGTTTTCACATTTTCTGGCAGATGTGAGTATAAAGGGAAGCAGAGAAATCAGTAGATAAAATGAGACCTTTGCTCTAAGAATTGTAAAGGGGAAGCTGGAGAAAATCAAACACTGGGAGCAAGTCCCCTGCAAAATCATTTCATGGAAGAATTGAATTTTACAATAGCATCATTCCATGGATGAATGCCATGAATGTTCTTTTATGTAAGAAAGTTTATTATAATCTTGGAGAGGGAATCACACTTATTATTAACTAAGATTATTATAGGCTTTCTACATGTCCACATATAGAAAATACATTATCACACTGACCTTTAACAAAAAAAATGCCCGTTTTCAGATTATGAAAACTTGATAATCCTTATTTTCACATTATGCAACTCAGAACAGTTGAACAACTTATTCAAGCCATATAACTCAATGGTGCAACTAGGTTTTTAATTTAATACCAGAGACTGCACTCGATATATATATATATATATATATATATATATATATATATGATTCATATATGTGAGATTCATAGTTTCATAGTCATGGGATTCTTAACATGTACATATGTTATGTACATATATGTCCTACCTCTTCATTATCCATCTGCAGCTCCAATGCCATCAATCACTTCATCTGTGCTGAACCCCCAGTGACTCTTTATGCTCCCATATACATATCATCATGGCAATCACTGCCTTTTTGGAGTTTAATCTGAGTATTGCATTGACTGTCATGTTTGGTCACCATATTGTCCCACATGTGTATCCTGGCTGCTGTCCTGAGGATGTCCTCAGGAAGGAGAAGACTTCCCTGCTCTGACTCTGACCTAACAGATGTTTCACCATGTCCATAAGACTCTTGTGGATATTTACAGCCTGATTCTAACAAACCCCAGGAGAATATGAAAGTGACCACCATGTCTTGCAGCACTGTGATTCCCATGTTGAACCCTTGATCTACAGGCTAAGAAACAAGGAAGTGATAGAAGCACAGATATGATAACAAAGAACTATATTAACTGGACCTCATTTCTTAATATTAAGCACAAGGAAATATTCAAGCAAATTTTTTTCCAAGAAGCTATTTGCTCAAAGCAATTTCTCCAATAGCCTCAAAAACACATTGAGATTTCTAAATCCCTAAATTACATGAAAGGTTACCAAATTCTCACAGAGATGGATTTATCTGGAGAGGCAACATAGCCCTTCTGCCTGATGAGTAAGCCTCTCTTGCTAATGACTGATCTTTATAGAAAGTAGGAAAATCAGCAATCAATATGCTACAGCAATATCACTCAAAGAGTATTTGAAAACCAGTCAATGCAATATTAATCTGAGAAAAGCAACATCAACTTCCAAGAAAAGTGAAGGGCAGAAATGGGAACTTTCTGGGCACTGGGAAAGCAGGCAAGAGTCCATAAAAACATTTGAGGTAGACTGGGGTGCAAAAGAAAATATTAAACAAATACCCATGAAGGTCCATCACAGAGCAGAACCTCCAGGGGTAGTCAAAATAGAAAACTTTCCTCAGATCCTGGAGGAATACAGCTCTCATATTATCCCATCACCTGACTGCCCAGATGCCCTCTGCCAAGATCTGAAACCATTAGTGACCCCAGAGACATAGGACATCTTCAACTGGCCAAGGTACTAACAGTCATGGCCAGCAGCAAACTGCCATACCAAAAGGCTTCTAACTTCAGGCCTAGCAGTATCCTGCCCAGTCAGTAGCATCGGCTGGCAAAACAATGGAAAGCTTCTCTCATTCCAGCATCACACATTCTGTTAGCTGCGTCAATGCAGACAACATCTGCCCTAATCCAGCATTTTCCAAAATGGAGTCCAGAGAATTTATTCTTACAACAAGCTCAGGAAAAGGATTCCAAGGCCAAGAAGTAAAAAAATTCTAAGCTAATCAATATCATATTTGTTTACCACTAGAGTTTCCAGAAGTATAGTACACAGAAATGTGCATTTTGAGTCTTTCTGAAGACAGAAAGAATATGGAGTATTTTCCAGATTTGTTGGGGCACAGGACCCTTTTTAATCTAGGGGCCATTTGCTATATTGTCTCAATTCTAAAATGTATATTTCTTTCATATTTTAATGTTTCCGATGTTAGGGCTATCTTAAAATCCAATGTACATTTAACAGAGCGATAAAATTATTCTAAAATTGAAGGTGACTGTCAATCTATCTACTATAATATAATAAAGGAAATACACTTTAACAGCTTGGAACTCATGTTTCCTGTAGAACAGTTTGAAAAATACCTCTTTTAAAAAGAGCTGGCTAAATGCATTTATGAAAGTAACTAAAGTGGGTAGACTATTGAAGTAGTTCCCAGAAAACATCAGTTTAACAATATCTTCAGCTCTAAACAGAATGCCACATTCTGTATATAAATAATCAATATTCTATCCAGTCATTAACACAAGTGTCTTAAAGATTTCCAATAGAAAGCATGTTGTTTATTCTGTCCTAGTTATTGTGGATGTTAAATGTTTTTATTTCTTTAAAAAAAGTGTCTGGGGGCACCTGGGTGGCTCAATGATGAGCATCTGCCTCTGGCTCAGGTCATGATCCCAGGGTCCAGGAATTGAGTCCCGCATCAGGCTCCTTGCAGGAAGCCTGCTTCTCCCTCTGCCTATGTCTCTGCTTCGCTCTCTCAATCTCTCATGAATAAACAAAACAAAGTCTTTTAAAAATAAAAATAAAAAAATAGAAAGCATCTGATGATTCAGGCTGGCCATTTCATACAGCCTACCTATTTTGGTGAATTCCTAGTTCTTGAACACACGTACTATGGTCATTATTTACTAACTTTAATAATTTACTACGAGTCAGCTTTCTTCCTCACCTAAAGGGAAGTAAACTTTGTAAACACTTTCTATAATCCCAGCCTAGGCTGATCCAAAGAGTAGAAGTTAATTCCAGATGGGGTCTACTTCAGCTCCAAGAATGGTTGGTCATTCCCACGCGTCAGCTCTCTCTGACCATACCTCATCTAATAGGATGCCACCCCACCTATGGACTTAGAATAGCCAAAATGTCACTATCTGTACTCCTTGGTAGGGCTCTTGTAACAGAAACCACCAAACTGGAATTTATTGTCTCACATTTCTGGAGGCTAGAAGTCTGAAATCAAGGTGTTGACCAGATTGGTTCCTTCTGAGCACTATAAGATAAAGGAGCTGTTCCAGGCCTCTCTCTCTGCCTTATGGATGGATGTCTTAACATATATTCACATGGTGTACTCTGTATCTATATGTCTGTATCCAAATTTCCCCTATACGTAAGGACACCAATTATATGACATCATTTTAATTTAATTTAATGTACTAAAATATTTCTGTAAAGACTTTCTCTCCAAATAAGGCCCCATTCTGAGGTAGTGAGGTTTAGGACTTCAACACATGAATTTTGAACAGATACAATTCAACCCATAGCACCATTTATAATAAAGGCCACTCAACTGTTTAGGACACTAAGAATATAGACCTAAACATCTAGGCCCAAAACAAAACCAGATCAATCCTTTATTCCCTCTTCCTTTCTTGATAGATGAGTTCTCTGGGTGGCAATTTAGACCATCATGGCATTCCAGAGTTACCAGAATTCCATTCCATTATCTCTGGCCAGGATGCCTCTTACACTCTTTAAAAGAAGTGTGTTCTAGTTCACAAATCAGAACCAGACAGCCATAGAGAACTAACTGAGCACCAATAAATTCTCAGGGGTATGACTTAAGCATAAGGAAGACCATAAGAAGGTGAAGGATTGGGTGTTATGCTATATGTTGGCAAATTGAACTCCAATAAAAAAAAAAAGGAAGGTGAAAGATTATTATTTAAAAAACTCAATTTCAAGCTTAACTACAACCTCCAAAAGCACCAAACCCAAAATCAAAATTCAATGACAATAGCCAATAAGGATGATAATTCTAGCAACCATTTATTTATTGAATCATTACTGTGTGTCTACAATAGACACTTTTTATGCATGGTTTTATTTTATCCTCAGTACCCCTGTATGAGGTTGATACTTTCAATTAAATTTTACATGTAAGTAAAAAGCTTACCACAGACCCTGGAATGTAGTGTATGTTTAATAACCAAAGCTTACATGAATGTCTAATTAATAGATGACAAAATAAAGCTTCAGAAGCACCTAGAGCTGCACAAATAGTGAAGGATGCAGGCTATATTTGGATCTAGGCATGTTAAACTCCACAGCCTAAGATTGTATCTACTAAACCATGTTGTGGCCCATTCCCACCCTGTGTCACAGAAGCCTGCGATTGTATAAAACCCAAGACATCCATCACATCCTAAGTCACTGCAGCCTTTTATGGATGCCCCTATGTAGTCTTCAGAGCTTGAAAATCACTCTTTTAAGATTCAGCTAGGACCTCAGAAATGTGATTGTGAACCTCCTCTTTTTCCAGGACTCCTTCTCCACACACACACACACACACACACACACACACACACACAAATAGTCCCCAAAACTCTGTGTGTGCATCAGGAATGGTCTGAGCTGCGTTTCACAGACTCATATGGCCAATGGCTTCCTGCTTCCCAGACTTAAACAGCTGGCCAGTGAAAAGAAACCATTCCCTGGCTCAGATAAGCCCAAGAAGCTACGTCAACTGAATCTATTTCACATTTTCCAGCATCTAGCAGTTCTGGGAGCTATAGGCCCCAGCTCTGTGCTTGACTCACATGCCTATTTACCTGAGCTCAAGAACTCAGAGGCAGCGTGTCCCTGGGGTCTTCAAACTCAGCCTGTTTGGGGTTTCTTCAGTTTAAGGGAACTGTCTGAGCAGAACTTTTTCAGTCAGGAAGATCCAAGGATAGTGTAGTCTTGCTACCACCACCATTGTCCCCTACCACTCTCGTTGTCAGTAGAGGAAACACTGTGGCCTGGCCCAGCAAAACATGGAAAGTTTTCAGAGATACATGCTCTTTAACTTGACATCAATTGATGAATGTACCAGATCCCCCAATAATTGAAAGTCGATTGATTAAGGAAGAACCCTCTATTTGCTTAGTTTCTAAATCAACTGTTCTCTTTCAACTCATATTAGAGTTACCATTTCTTTTCCTTAATTTCTGTACCAGAACTATATAGAGTGTCCAAAAAAGTGCAAAGAGCTTTTATATACACCATCCTATCTGACTTAACAACTCAGTGAATCCACTCTGTCATTGGCAAAGAAAATTGTCTATTTTCTTTTATAGACAAAGAAAATGAAATTCAAAATGGTCCATTGGCTTTCCAAATCCCTCAACTAGGGAATCACAAACCAAGATGGGCATTTACTAGTTGGGTTTTTTTTTTTTATTCTGTTTCCTTTCTATTATAACCCATTGCATCTCTGATTCTCAACACTCCCTTTCAACTCTAATGTCTCTGATGATATTACATAAACCCCATTTTCATTCTTGCTTGACATTCTCTAATCAATTTTCGGAAATTCATTTCTTCAACAAATACTTTTAAGATGCATGTTCAGTGTCATATTTGGAGCGGGTAAGGGCATAAAAATGAGGAAGCTGGACATGGCATCTCCCTTCATACAGCTTTACAGTCTAGCATTATTGGCACAACTTCTCCAGAACTTAGCTGAAGATCCCAAAAGCATACCACCGAAAAGATATGGTTCAACCGTATTCAAACATAGGGAACAAAGGACCTTTCATAAAAGGAAGTTGGGGGTTAATTCCTGAAAGTACTCATTAGAAAGAATCCTGAGTGCTTAGAGAAATGATTTAAGAGGCTAAAGTGAGCCATCTATAAAGGGAACACCTGGCCAGCCTTCTGTCTGCGAGAGTTGAGAAAGCTCATTAGAAGAACATTTTTATCTTACCTTTTTACCATGTGAAATTCTCAAACCGAGCCAGACATAAAAGCTTCTGGAGTCTGTGTTTTCATAACAACTATTCATAACAACAGTGCGAGCCAAATTCAGTCTGACTAATGCAGCTAAATCACTGTCTACACTAGGACACAGGCTCCAGGCCATTAGTGTCTGGAGCCTTTGTCTATAGTCCATATCTCTAAATTTCACAGGGTTTCCATGTTCTCATTTGTAATGTGGGGACTGCAATAACCTGTCAAAAATAATTGTTAGGAAGAATCTTTGAGAAAATGTAATCAAATACACTGTGAAAACTCTTCTTATATAATCCCTCCTAGAGTCTCTGTCCTAAGATTTTCTTAAGCTCAAGAGAGCTACCATTTTTAGAGTAATAAGGAAGTCTCTGCCATCTGGTTTGAAGAATAAAATTTGCCTTTGCAAGAGTCTATCATTCTTGGAGGGAGCTCTTTGGTACCTTTTGTTATGCAGACATCGGCTGAGCATTTATTCTTTATTTGTTTTTGAGAGGAAGATCTGAGTAAGATCACTCAGGTGATTGTCCAAGGATTTAACTGGCTTCAGCTGCAGTTTGATCCAGAGGCTCAGATAATAACATGCAGACTTGGTTTCCTCGCATCATTTAGCTCTGCCTCGTTCCTGGGTTGTCCTCAGACTCTAGTTTGTCTCCCTCCTTATAGAAAATGTCTGTTGCAACTCCAAGCCTCACATGACCAAATCCAGTAGTGGGCAGAAAACATTTCTTTCCAGGAATTCCAGAAAATATCTGCTCAAAGCTCGCTGTCTCAGCTTAGATTGTGTGCCATTCTCGGAAGCAACTGAGCCAGGAGGGATGATCAGCTCATGCCGCTGACTCTGGAGATGGAGCCAGTGGTTCCCAACCACAAAACTGAATGGGAAGGATGGCTTCCCTGGAGGAAATTTACCAAAAGAAGAAAGGTTAAACTCTAGACTACAAGTGATAGATGTCCACTTATTTGGGAAAAGAGAAATTCCTACACACATCATTTTAACACAAGGTAGTCTAAGACCAGCCAGGTAAAGATATGGGCAAAGGGCAAGAGGCAAAGGTCAGGGACCAGAGAAAGGCTGATTCTGAGAAGGATTCAGGAAAGTCTTGAGCACTAGTCTTGATTCTCCTACCAGCATAGTGGGAACTGGTCTCATTTCATCTTCAGGAGCCCTGGGTTCCAGCTGCTGCTCCTTCACCGGCCTGTCAATGCCATATACAACAACATAATTCTCCCCCATAGAAGCTCCTCACCTACCAAAAACAAAACAAAACAAAAAAAAAACCCTTAAACTCTTAAGCCTCTCCAGTTCTAACCTTTAGGATTTTAGCTCTGACCTCCACTGTTGGCTTCCTCCTCTCTCTGCCCTCAGGTACCTGTATACCCATGTGTCCCTTACTCTGTGATAGATATGCTGGTCCTGTCCTCTTTGGGTTCTGTTCCATCTCCTGTCATCAACCAGCCTGACATTAACTGCTTTGGTGAGTAATGAAAGAATTTCTGATATGGGATTGTTATTTGAATTTTGACAGAAGTCATCTAGAGCTTGTATTTTAACACAACAGATTTATTAGAGTAATGGAAATTTGAGTATTTTGCTTTTATTTTTTTTAATAAATTTATTTTTTATTGGTGTTCAATTTACCAACATACAGAATAATACCCAGTGCTCATCCCGTCAAGTGCCCCCCCTCAGTGCCCGTCACCCATTCACCCCCACCCCCCGCCCTCCTCCCCTTCCACCACCCCTAGTTCATTTCCCAGAGTTAGGAATCTTTATGTTCTGTCTCCCTTTCTGATATTTCCCACACATTTCTTCTCCCTTCCCTTATATTCCCTTTCACTATTATTTATATTCCCCAAATGAATGAGAACATATAATGTTTGTCCTTCTCCGATTGACTTACTGTTGGTGGGAATGTGAACTGGTGCAGCCACTCTGGAAAACTGTGTGGAGGTCCCTCAAAGAAGTAAAAATAGACCTGCCCTATGACCCAGCAATTGCACTGTTGGGGATTTACCCTAATGATACAGAGTATTTTGCTTTTAATCAAGTGGGCCATGGGGTCTTTCCGAAACCATCCATGAACTTGGCTGCCTTCACTACAGTTAGCAGTAGAATAATTAAGGAAAACCAGACTTAGAGAAGCCAACCTTTCAGACTTTAATACTTATATTACATAGATGACAACAAACATATTAAAGAATTTTTTGTGAAGGCATTTGTAATTCCGCTTTGACATAAGAGCTCTGAGTCCTCTCTAAAGTCATTTCCCTGAAGCAAGCATGAGACATTGTGAATTTAGAGGTTGTGCTTCAACAGTGGTACATAGTCTCATGTGGCTCAGAAGAAACATGAAGGAGCTGCCCTATGGAAAGAACTGATGTCTCTGGTCAACGTCCCTCAAGAACTGATGTCTCCTCTGCCAACAGCCATCTGAGTGAGCTCAGAAGAGGATCTTCCTCCAGTAGAGCCTTGAAATAAGAGCACAGCTCTGGCTAACACCTCTAAGACCCTGAGCCAGTTAAGCCATGTCAGGATTCTTGACCTGAAGAAACAATAGGATAATAACCATCCTTTACTTTAAGCCACTAAGTTTTAGGGTAATTTGTTATACAATAAGAAAAATTCATATAATAACCAATCAAAGATGCCTTTCAGAATCCAACTTTAAAAAAAAAAAAAAAACTTTTCCTTCTTCCCCTATACCTGTCCCTCATGCTACAAATCACTTCTGGGCCTTTGTTATTCTTGAAAAGTCTACTATTTCTCAGGCAATGTACTGGCCTAGAGAATTAAACCCAGAATTGATCATTTCCATGAAATGTGCTCTTTCCAAAAAATTGTATAGGTACCCAAATCTCAGAAAGGTTTTTTCCCATTAAAAATGTAGTCCCTGGGAAGTTGTGATAAAATACTTTTATATTTTAACATTTATATCTCTAACATATATATGTTTTATATATTATACATATAGTTCCCACAGGAGTCTGTTTGCTGGCATCTCATTTCAGATAAACACACATTTCATATTAAGAAGCCTAGACTATAAGAAGAACAAAGTCCATTCAAATGCCCTAAACCAGCTGGCGGGTGAAAGCGTATGAACCACCTCCCAAGAGATCATTTGGGGTCATTAGCTGACATTTTTAACAAACTTCACCTATTCATCATGTTCTTCCACAAGCCCCAGCATGACCATCACTGGTAAGCAGCTTCAGTTGCTAAAAAGCAGGGGGTCCAGCGCTTAGGAAGGGACCCCATGGGGACTCTTAATTCTGAAAGGTCACAACTGCTGCTGGAAGAAGAGACACCATTGTCACTGGCAGGCACTCTATTAATATTCCATCAAAGTCCTCTAAGGCTTCTCTCTGTGTCTGACTCCCTCATTGGTTTCGTATTAGATGTTAGATGGCTCACTTCAGCTTTCAAATTCCAGTGGATTTTTTAGTAAAATCAACCCTAAAACAGTTTTTATGTATCTGTTTGTTAGGGAAGGGAATTGGGGAGAAGGGAGAGACCGAAAATGACTAAAACACAGAGGTTGTTGCCTCAAGGACAGAGACTGTACAGAACTGAATAAAGAGTTTCAGCAATAGTTCAACAA
Organism: Vulpes lagopus; assembly: GCF_018345385.1. Taxonomy (NCBI): domain Eukaryota; kingdom Metazoa; phylum Chordata; class Mammalia; order Carnivora; family Canidae; genus Vulpes; species Vulpes lagopus. The sequence continues at coordinate 63,187,432 of NC_054834.1, read as the reverse complement.
TGACCTCCAAAGGCACTGGAGTAGGAAGCTGAAGACCTAGAGTCTTAATTTCAGCTGGGCCCCCAGACATCACATGTTCGTGGGCAAGTTACTTCCTCTCTCTGCCTCAGTTTTCTCATCTGTACAGGAAAAAATTGGAGGTGAATTGGGGATAGTGAAGTAGACAGAATTCTAGGATGGCCTCCGAAGATTCCCATCCCTCAATGGCAAGATCATGGAGAAAGTCACAGATCATAGGAGAACATTCCTTGGACCAAATCAAAGATGGAAGAGCCCCTACCTTTCCACCAAGTGCTCATCGGTTTTCCACAAATCTAAAAAATCAGAGTAGCAAGAAACTCAGACTCAGGGTGCCCTCTCTGATATCATGGGAAGAGCATAGAAAGCTAATCAGACCAGGGTTCAAATCCTGACTCTGCCACTCACTGTGAGATCACAAAGTACTCTATTCTTTGGAGTCCCAGTCTCATCTATAATAATGATACCCACCTACAACCGACACAACAGCACTCATGGCAACATCCAACAGATGCTTAATAATGAACAGAAATAACAAAGACTAAGCCTGCACTGTGGCATGGAACACACACTGGAGTGGTGGCCACAAGCCCTACTGGGCCTACAGGCTGCTGTGGACAACAGTTAAGACCCTGGACTCTGCAGCCAGACTTCCTTGGTTAGAATCCTAACTCCACCATTTACTAACTGTGGGGGAGCATTTCAATTTTATAAGTTACATGAACTTCAAAGTTACATGAACATGCCATATCTTGGTGTTCCTCTCTATAAAATAATGACCATATTAATAGCCCCTCATTCATAAGGCTGTTGTAAGAATTAAATGAGTTCAAAAGATGTGAAACACCAAAACCATATCTGACATGTAGTTCATACTCAATAAACATTAATGATTATCATTATTATTCATTCATTCCACCTACATTTGTTGACAATAAAGGTTCCAAAAGCTATGTTAGATGCCAGAACTGCGAAAATGTGTATGTCAGGCTGCTGTATGGAGGATCTCAACAAAAGCAGATAAATAGATTTTTTTTATATTTCATTTCTTTATTTGAGAGAGAGAGCACATGCGTAGGCAAGAGCAAGGAGAGAGGGGCAGAGGCAGAGGGAGAAGCAGACTCCCCGCTGAGCAGAGATCCCAAGTTGGGGCTCGATCCCATGACCCTCCGATCATGACCTGAGCTAAAAGCAGACACTTAATTGACTGAGCCACCCAGGTGCCCCTAGATTTTTTAAATTACAAAATGAAATCATAATTACAGCAACAAAAGAATTGAAATACCATGGGAGCCCAGAAGAGGGCACCTAACATTGGAAGAAGGAAGGAAGTCATCCTAGAGAAGGGAATATTTTAACTGTACCTTACTTTGGTAAATCATGTAAAAAAAGAAAACCAAAGAGAACTGGGGAGGGGTCATAGCTGTCGAAAACTAAAAATAGTCATACCTTAGAAACATCATGCTGAGTGAAAATAAAAATTTATAACACTATACAATTTCTGTAATATGACTTTCATACAAAATGACAACCTACATTTTGCAAAAATACATACAAAAAAATTTAAAAATCTCATGAGATATACTGAATGGGAGTGGAGAGATAAAATTTAAGAGCATGAATAAAATTTAAAGAGAGAGAAAGCAAGATCATGAACAGCCAATGGTGATGATGTATCAGCAGCCAGGAGTGGGAATTAGGGAGTAAGGACCAAATAAAATATGGGGAAATTTGCTGATGATATATTCCACCTGAAATTCTGGAAGAGTCAGATCACTCACTGTTGGTAAAATAAGATATCAGGTTATTGATCTGAATTCTCAAAAGTAGTGTTACAAGCAGTGTACACATGTACACACACGTACAGACACACAAGTTTAAATGTGAAGAGGAGCACAAGCCCATCTGGGCCAATAGGAAAGGGGTAAATCAGGCCTGTACTAACCTACCTGACCCTCTAACACAGTTAGAAATAGGTATCCCTTCCCTGGACAAACTCAGTAGTAATAGGGCCAGCAAGCAGAGCACAAGCTGGATTTTGGCGCCACGAATGCCCTCAGCAGAGTACCCTTGTGCAGGATACAAGTGCACAACCCTATCAGGTAGTCCTGCAGATCAAGCCTTTAGGAAAAAACTGAACAGCCCTAAACCACACAAAAAAAATCAAAGGTGCAGGTGGTGAGAGCACCCTCTCCTGGCAAGTCCAGGAGTGCTGAGCCTCAGAGCAGGAAAGTGGCCAATGTCAGCCTCCCACACTACTGCATTTTCTGGGCTTGGGAAAGACCATCTCTTGCAAAATGAGATGACATCTCATCATCGTCATCAGATGGAATGTTTACGGTGCGCTCTAGGAATACCCAAGTCAACACACGACTCTAACTTCAAATTATTTTCCCTCTGGCCAACATGATTTAACCCAAACACTGCCTTTCTTTCTCTGGCCTAGGATCTTTATGGAGAAGTTACACCTACGTTCCAAACTTTGAAGAGTGGTGGGATGTTGGAAAACGGCAGAGGGAGAAGAAGGTAGGAGAGGATGGGATATGAAGGAATTAAAGGAGTAACCAACCCAAAGTGAGAAAAAAAAATCACAATCCAATCTTTAGTTGGTATAAAGAATTCAAAATCTGAAAAGGGAAATGCCTGGGTGGCTCAGTAGTTGAGCGTCTGCCTTTGGCTCAGGGCATGATCCCAGAGTCCAAGATAGAGTCCTGCATTGGGCTCTCTGCGAGGAGCCTGCTTCTCCCACCACCTATGTGTCTGCCTCTCTCTGTGTGCCTCTCATGAATAAATAAACAAAATCTTTAAAAAATAATAATAGAAAAAATAAAAATCTGAAAAGGAATTTCATATCCATAAGTTAATGGGATCTTCACAACAACCTTGTAGAATTGGTATTAAAATCATTAGTGGTGCTGAAAGAGGAAGAAGGACCATTGTGAGGGGAGGGATGGGAGAGCTGGAGTCTCAAGGTAGGGAGGCCAGCTCTTTACCAGAGAAAAAAGTATGTTTAACTGTAGAAGCACATGGCAGGCAATCAGACATCAGTAGTAGGGTCATAGACTCTGAAGACAAATGGATCTGGATTCCAGCCACCTAGAGAGGGTTTGGAAAGTCCATTAACCATTTTAATCTCATTTCTTTATTTGCAAAAGGGGATGTAATAATACCCGCATCATAGAGTTATTATGAGGGATAAATTTACAAAGTGCTTAACAAAAAATGCCTATCACATAGTAACTGATAAATAGAAGCTACTGTTCATTCACGTATTCAAATAATATTACTGAGTGCTTTTTTGAGTCAATCCCTGATCCAAGCGCAGGGCCCAATGTTCAAGCACAGGGCCCAATGTTCAGCAAAAAAACAGACATGATAATTGTCTTCATTAAACAGTCTTACAGAGTACATAGGCATATAGTTAGAAACAGGTACCCCTGTTTCTAAAAAGAAAAAAATAAAAAGCACTTCCACAATTTTCCTCCACCAAATCTTACCTGCCTGCCTGATTCTCTGTCCATATACTCCTACCATCCATCCCATGCTTATGTTCCTATGCAAAGTGAACCCCTCTGTTTACACACCAAACCCCATATCTTTTTGCTGAGTCAAGAATATTATTCTTTGATGTTGGCAAATCGAACTCCAATTAAAAAAATATATACAGGAAAAAAAGAATTAAAAGAATTACCAAAATAGATATTAATTGTGAACTATTCTATCTATCCTACCATCGTTGTACTGTCTCTCATATCTCATTTCCTTCCTTCCTTAGCTTAACTTCCATAGTCAGTCGTCATTGCAATCCTCTGGGAACACATCTTTGGCTCCCTTGTCCCCCTCTTGCTTTGCCATATTCACTTGGTTAAAGTGTAGCTCTAATTCAATCCAATCCATTGGCCATTTTGCAGTGTTACCCACTCAACTAACAGAAAAAAACAGGCTACCATGTTGGCTGGTCTCACTTTATCCTCTTACCATCCCAAATCCCCATTTGCTATCTGGCAACCACACTACATTCCTCAGTCCATCCACTCTCTCAGCCAGCTATTTCATCTTAATCTCTTGTCTCCTCAAACCTTTAACATTACTGCCTCATCTTTACTCACAGCTAGAGAATCTGGTTATTTCACAGAAAAAAATAAAAAGCACTTCCACAATTTTCCTCCACCAAATCTTACCTGCCTGCCTGATTCTCTGTCCATATACTCCTACCATTCCCTCCCATGCTTATGCTCCTATGCAAAGTGAACCCCTGTTTACACACCAAACCCCATTATCTTTTTGCTGAGTCAAGAATATTATTCTTTATAAAAAAAATAGTTAAAGGGAATAAAGGGGAAAGGAGAAACAATGAGTGGGAAATATCAGAAAGGGAGACAGAACATGAGAGACTCCTAACTCTGGGAAACAAACAAGGGATGGTAGAAAGGGATGTGGGCGGGGGGGTGGGGGTGACTGAGTGACGGGTACTGAGGGAGGTACTGGGTGGGATGAGCCGTGGGTGTTATGCTATATGTTGTCAAATTGAACTCCAATAGGGATCCCTGGGTGGCGCAGCGGTTTGGCGCCTGCCTTTGGCCCAGGGCGCGATCCTGGAGACCTGGGATCGAATCCCACGTCGGGCTCCCGGCGCATGGAGCCTGCTTCTCCCTCTGCCTGTGTCTCTGCCTCTCTCTCTCTCTCTCTGTGACTATCATAGATAAATAAGGATTTTTAAAAAAATGTTTAAAAAAAAGAAAGCAAAGCAGCTTTCCCACCTGCCGCAGGTGGTTCTGCTAAATTCTCTAAAAAAAAAAAAAAAAAAACAAATTGAACTCCAATAAAAAAAATTTTTTAATAAAAATTAATTAATTATTTTTTTAAAAATAATATTATTCTTTGATGTTGGCAAATCAAACTCCAATAAAAAAAATATACAGGAAAAAAAGAATATTATTCTTTGCATTTTCTCCTCCCTCTCTTAACATAAGTGAAGTATTATAGCCACAGAGAAAACCATGCCTTATATCAGTTCACAGGGCCACTGGGAAATGAAAACACATTTATTAAAATTGAACTTGATATAGCCCTCCCCTTTGGAGCACAATTATCTAAAAATTTAGTGTCCTGATTGGCCTGGGAATTTTGTATTCAAACCAGTAGAATTTCCACATTTGCTGGGCACTAAACTGTATGCAATGTACTCTATTCTGTTGAGACATGGGTGTAAAGATAAAAATAAGAAAATAATTTGATTTCTTCAATAATTTCTTCATTTTTGAAGCTTAGTATGTGTTGAACTAAGAGCTTTATAACAAGTATATCATTTAATCCTTACAGCAACTCTGAAACACGTCCACATTATGACTAGGAGCTGAGTTAGCTCATCTTCCTCAGGCTCCAGACAAATAAATATCACAGTGGAAATTCCAATCCAAGTCCCTCTGAGTCGGTGTGTCCTTAACCAGTGTGTCAGACCAGCTTCAGTTAAGAAGAATAAGAAGTTAAGAGGGGGTAAGATTCAGACTCACCCTTGTTCCCAGGAGCTGAGATTTTCAACAGAAAAACAACTAATTATTTTTGCTTAACATTGATCCCTGTAATCATAGATGTTAAGGAAAATTTTATCCTCTATTGAATAAGATATTTGAATTATGTTTGAATTATAAGTAAAGTTTAAAAGACTAAAAAAAATTAAAAAAAAGTTTAAAAGACTGATATAAGACAAAGGGAATTCCAAGGGGAAGAGATTTTATCTGAAAAATCTTGAATCAACTAAGGGAACAATCTTCATCTGTACAAGACTCTGAAGGTACATTAAGATCCTCACTCTCCAGAAGAGATCAATAACTATACCCCACAGGAGGACCTTCACACTGAACTTCCACACATGCCATCTGTTTGGAATTATTAAAGGAATAAAGTCAGCATCAGCCCCTGAAGTTCTCCCTTTGGCCTGAACACCTCCCTTTCCTTATGTTAAGATCAGAACTTCCAGACAGATAGTCAACGGGTTAACAACTTGCATCTAAAAGCTAAAAGCCCCTAGGAAAATTGCAATCTATAAATCACACTTCACTTTGTATCGATTCACTCCCTTCACTTCCTTCTAACCCAGCTGAGAGCAACCGTACAGCTGATGTACAGAGTATTGATGGGGAGGAAGGCTAGGGAAGGAAGAGGAAGAGATAAGTAGCTGGAGTAGACCCCAAGGGGTGGGTCTGAGTCAAGTCCTGAGGCCTAGCTGTCTGTTCATAAGAGCTCAGACACAGGAAAGGGTAAGACCAATGGTAGGAAGAAGGAGTCATTACAAAGAACTGAAACCCAACTCAAACTGACCTAAGCAAATTAGGGGATTGATTGGATCATGTCCCTGAACTAAATGGTAGTAGCTAAATGTACAGGCTCTGTCACCACTTTGTCTGACTTCAGATCTCTGCTCAAATACTTCCTCACTGTAGGACTTTGGGCATGTTACTTAACTTCTCTGGGCCTTACCTCCCTCATCTGGGTAAAGGCATGATGATAAAAATCATGCCTACTTCATAGATTCGGTATGGGGAGTAAGTCAACGCAAGTGTTATGGGTTTAATTATGCATCCTCCCCCCCTCAAAAAAAAAAAAAGATACACTGAAGTAATAACTAACCCTCAGTATCTCATTTGGAAATAGGATATTTGCAAATGTAGTCAGTCCAGATAAGGTCATACCAGAGTAGAGCAGACCCTTTATCCTTATAGGAAAGAAGAGATACCAGGAGACACAAGGGGAGAGCACCAGGGGCTGATGGAGGCAGAGACGGAAGTGTGGCAGCTGCCAGCCAAGGGACACCTGGGGCTACCAGAACCTGTAGGAGGCAAGGAAGGATTCTCTCCTACAGCTCTCAGAGGTGACCTTATTAGTCTGACTGGGCTGTCATAATAAAATACCACAGACTAGGCAGCTAGAATGGCAGAAATTAATTTATTTTCTGACAATTTGGAGGCTAGAAGTTCCATATCAAGGTCCAGAAGAGTCAGTTTCTAGTGAGAGCTCTCCCCACTTGCAGATGGCCAACTTCTCACCGCGTCCTCATATGGCAGAGAGAGTGCTAGAGAGCTCTCTTATGTCTCTTCTTATAATATAGACACTAAAACTGTCAAGGCCCAACCCTATGATTTTATTTAACTAACCATAATTATTTCCCTCTAAGCCCTATTTCCAAATACAGTCATACTGAGGGTTAATGGTTCAACATATAAATTGTTGACAACACCTTGAATCTGAAATCTTTAGCCTCCAGAGCTATGCATTTCTGTTGTTTTAAACTGCCTGGTTCATAGTATATGGTGATGGCAGCCTTAGGACATGGTTAGATCAAGTAAAATGCTTGCACCAGTGCTGGTAGGTAGTATTTAAGATGTGTCAGGTGTTAACGTTGCAACTCAGGCACTCAATATTCAATCCAGGTCCTCGAGCAGTGGCATCAGGACTTTTTTGCTCTTCATCTCTCGGTGTTGCTTTCCTCTGCACTGGCTTACCCTCAGGGGCTCTCAGGCTGACTCACTCTCCTGCTGTCCCTGGAAACTCGAGCCTTCTGTGCCACCACCACCCTAGCAGTCCCGGCAAAGAGGCACTTCTCTTTCTGTTTCTGAGTGATGGGGGGCCGGCGTGGGGGGGGGGGGCAGTCCTGTGACTGAATCTCATTAACCTGAATGAAGTCACATGCCAAGACAAAACCCCACCCCTCAGCCACCACTGGAGTCTACCCTACTTGAACCACGTGGACCCAGAATGGAGAGAGTGGTTTGGAAGTGGAGAATCAGGTGGCTAGTGCCAGAAGGTACCAGAATGTGGAGGAGGCATAGACAACAGATAATCATTATGTGGATTTCAGCAAACTGAAGTTTATAAACATCCCTGAAGTTTTCCTTATGTTTGTGGTACTATGTTGGTAAGAATTGCTAGGAATAAACAACCGAAACCAGGATTAATTAACTTAAACAGAAAATGAATTTTCTGGAGTCTCTGGTAGTTTAGAAAGCTGTGAGGAAGCCTGCAAAATCAGCCTTGGGCAGGAGTGAGCACTGCCAATACTGGCCAGGGTCTTGCCTGTGTTGTCCCAGTCAGAGGACAAGGAATATGGATTTCTTCATCCCTCACCTGGCTTCTGTGCAAGAAGCAGGACTCTTCCACCCACATATTTAGGATTTCCCCCACCAACCCAAACAAGTAGAATGTCTGGATGTTGAGTTGACAAAGGAAAGATTCACCATTGTTTTCTGCTTAATGACAGCAAGAAAGTGGTCATGAATCAGACCAAGCATTTGAGTCTTCCAGAACGGGTGGTCCAGATAGGGACAGACTTCTTAGAACTAACCAACAGTCAAGTCTGAGTGCAACACCAGACCCAGAGAGTGAGATACTTTGGCTGAGAGAACCAGAGGAACCTGCGTAAGAGAAGTGGCAGCAAGACAGCAAGGGTTGTTTTGGCTGGAGCAGAAGAGCAGGAGTCAGGGTAGAAAAAAGAATTCTAGAAGAAGCAACAGCATGAGTACAGACCTGGAGAACAGTAAAATCAGGCGAATAAAACAGGGAAGACTTTTTTGAATTCAGGAAATTTGTTTTTTTTCAGCAGCATCTCAGTGCCTCAAAGATTATCTTTAAAAACAGCTGTTACCCAACAACTACTTAGGGCTTGAAATAAAGGAAAACATTCCCACGCCAATTCTGCACTCAAAATAGAAGCTGAAGAGACACAGAAATACTCAGGCCACTATGACAGCCTGAGTCGAAGCTTTTTATGGAACAAAGAGCTCCGTGGGCGCCTGAAGGCCTCACTCCTCCTCCTCACACAACTGTTGTCGCCCCTGAGCGCCCAGTGTCGGGGTGGTGAGGAGGGAGCAAGGGCGAGCAGCCATCTGGAGACAGCACCAGCCTCCGGTTCCCCTGCGCTCATGCCAGCATACTCTTCCCAGGAACAATGGTGATCCTAAAAATAATAAACGTTGTCTCCAGCATTTACTGAGTGCTTAACTGGGCTGGAGCCATTCTGAGAGCTTCACTCAGGTGATAGCATCGACAGCAACCCTATTTAGCAGGTGCTGCTCTAATCTCCATTTTACAGATGAAGAAACTGAGGCAGAGAGAAGTTAAGTCATGGGCCAGCCACTTAGAGAATCCCATCAATCTGCCTCACACTGCACCAAAGAATGCTAACTGAAATCTCTGCAATGCAGTAGACTTTTCCAAGGCTGAGGGCGGGGAGGGGCCTGGGTGGGGGAAGGCCAGGCGCTGAAGGCTGCTGAATACTTGCAACCTGCCAGGTTTTGTGCTGAGAACTCTACAAGTCTAGAAAATACAAACAAAATCTATTCAGTGAATGTACAATGTGAATAATGTAATGCCACTGAAGCTTGCATTTATAAATGGTTACAATGGTACATTTAATGTTATATATATTTTACTGCCATAAAAAAATAATCTGTCAGGTAATAGTATGTGGCAGACTGATGCTCTGGAGGCATTAGTTCATTTTATCCTCCCAGCAAGCATTAGTTCATTTTATCCTCCCACCTCCCCACCTGGGAGGCAGGTGCCATTTACCATCCTCAGCAGACAAATGGAGAAATGGAGATTCCCAGAGGGTCCCGGAAGAAATGGAAGAGTCCCCGTGGTCAGGATCATGCAGCTGGTCCACGCTTTCATTTCCATTAGCCTCTGCTGCAGGTGGTACTGTAAGTAGTGATATTATGAGTTCTGTTAGTATTAATTACTATTATTTGTTATTGATAGTATTATTAAAATGATATTAGTATTAATATCTTAATACGCTTAGTAGAGTAGCCCCCCCTTTACCCACCACTTTCCATGGTTTCAGTTACCTGTGGTCAGGCAGCAGATGATTCTTCTGACACATCATGAAAAGGCGGGTAGTAGCCTGATGCTACGTCATGTCTATGTCATTGACCTCACTTCATCTCATCCTGTAGGCATTTTATCATCATCCCACATCATCACAAGAAGAAGGTGAGTACAGCACAAGTGAGATATTTTCAGAGAAAGAGAGCAAATCCATATTCTCATAACACTATGTAGTATATTACTATGATTGTGTTATTTTATTATCGGTTATTATGACTCTCTTACTGTGCCTAATTTATAAATTAAACTTTATCATATGTATGTACATACAGGGAAAACAGTATACATAGGATTCAGGATTATCCGAGGTCTCTGGCCTCAAATGGAGGAACGGCTGCTATTAGCATAGGCCCTAAAAAGCAGCCAACGTGGTTTTGAATCACAAGTATACCATCTATTAGCTGTGTGATCATGGGCAAGTTAGTTGACTTCTCTGGCCCTGTTTGATCATTTTTAAAAGAGGGATAATAGCAGCACTTCTTTGATAGCATTGTCCAGTGGACTAAAATTGGGTAATTGGTCAAAAGTCTTTAAAGTAGGGGCAGTTGAGTGGCTCAGCTGGTTAAGCATCCAATTATTTAGGTTCAGGTCATGATCTCAGGGTTGTGAGATGGAGCCCCGTTTTGGGCTCTGCACCCAGTGCAGAGGTGCTTAAGTTTCTCTCTTTTGCCCTCTTCCTCTGCCCCTCCCCTCTCCCTCACTTTAAAAAAAAAAAAAAAAAAAAAAGTGCTTGAAGCAGTGCCTGGCGGGCAGCCCAGGTGGCTCAGAGGTTTAGCACCGCCTTCAGCCCAGGGCCTGATCCTGGAGACCTGGGATGAAGTCCCATGTCAGGCCCCTGCCTGCTTCTCCCTCTGCCTGTGTCTCTGCCTCTCTCTCTCTCTCTCTCTCTCTCTCTCTCTCTCTCTCTCTGTCTCATGAATAAATAAATAATTTTTTTAAAAAAAAGCAGTGCCTGGCAAATAGAAGGTGTTAAAATATTATTGCTACTATTAAGCGTTTTCAGGAGGGAAATTATTTAAAGGGGCTGTGCAACTGGTCTGAGGCCCCATAACTAATGAAAGAAGAGATGGCCCCAGTAGAAGAAGGAAGATGTTCACAGGAACAACATAGTACTTCATGCAGCCATCAGGTGACCATGACAGGGATTTCTGGAAGAGATGTCAGATCGATGAAGACTCAGACATCTTGCTGAGTAAGGAGCTCTTTGATAAATCTATAAAAGTTTAAACCTGGGATCCCTGGGTGGCGCAGCAGTTTGGCACCTGCCTTTGGCCCAGGGAGCAATCCTGGAGACCCGGGATCGAATCCCACGTCGGGCTCCCGGTGCATGGAGCCTGCTTCTCCCTCTGCCTGTGTCTCTGCCTCTCTCTCTCTCTCTCTCTGTGACTATCATAAGTAAATAAAGATTAAAAAAAAAAAAAAAGTTTAAACCTACAGACATCCTATCCACAAAAGATATACATGTCAATGGACAAAAACTTGCAAATGAGTTCCCAGGATTCCCAGATTCCCAAAGTTCCCTCTTCACCCAAGGGAGCCCTCTGACAAGAACTCCTACCCTGGATAACCCAGCCAAAACCCCACACCCATTTTTTTATTTAGAAAAAAAATCTCCCAAAAAGGGCAGCCATCCTCACTTCTGTTTCAGATTCATTAAGACTGTTGTGGGATATAGTAATATACATTTATAGCAAACTTCCCAAGAGATTCTGACTCAGGGAGCCACCATATTTTGAGAATCCTGGGTTTGTAGGACTTGCCCACTGTCACTCAGGTAAAATGAGATCAGTGCAGGATTGGCCCTAAGAAATGACTCCACCTAAAGGATCCTGAATCCAGCCTGTGTTTCTTCCACCTTTCACACAGCCTAAAAATCTCTTCAAATGAGTTAAAGAGTTAAAACCTTGTAAAATAAAATTGTGTAAAGAAAGAAATCCTGTAGAGAAAAAGAAAACTAGAAGGGAATCCACCAAGAGCTTAGTCATGGGGGCTCTGAGAAAATGGGATTGTAACTTCTTTGTTCCCTTTTACTCACTTTTTAAATATTCTTCCAACTTTTGTACAATATTCCATATGAGATACCATTGAAAGTAAATCTTATGTTTAATGTGTATTTATTCATATTTTGGTTTCCTAGGCATTTAACTCAGAATATTAACCCACTGAGTTTATATTTTTCTTCACTTTTTACTTTTAAAAAAATGATGGATGGGTTGGGGAACTGAAATGAATTTACTTGAAAGTGAACCAAAGCAAAGATGAGAAGGAAAAATGTGATATTTAATTAACAACTCCGTGAAGAATTACAGATGCAGGCCTACAATTTTTGGACTTCTCTATCGAGCTCAAAAAGAAAAAAAAATGAAGAGTGCATCCTTGGATGATTTAAGAAGCATATGTTTTCAGATCTTTGGTGCTTTTATGAGAATGCCATTAGGAAGAAGAAGGTCAGGAAGACAGAAAAAATACCTGCATCCTGGGAGTGTGATAACAAAAGAATAATGATAGAGCCTTCCATCTGTCTAGCACTTACCAGTCCTCAAAGCCCATTTATAATAATTAGCAATTGGAAAGAGCCCAAATAGCCAACAATAGGGAATGGCTAAATAAACAGTGGTCGATTAACTCAGATGGAATACTTCATAAAGAGAGACAATGGTGACTCGCAGACTGAGCTGATTCTGGAAATGTCTGGATGACCTCATATTAACTAAGAAAAAAGTGAAAAATAAAGTGCTGCCTTGGGACTTCAACAAGGCATTTTAAAAGGCCTATCACATTAGCTTCTTAGGCAAGATGGAGAAATGAGGGCTTTCATTGTTCGAGAAAAGAGCTGATGCCTGATTCTGGCTCCATCAGAAACTAGCTGAGTAGCAAGGGAGAGCTTAAAGACAATCCCCAATTTATGTAGATAATGCATTTCTGTCTCTAAAATATTTTAAAAGCCTGTGTAGGGAAATTAACTTACATGTCATAAGGAGGATTCTTTTCTCAAAGATGAAAAATATGTAAAATCTCTAATACATCTCTCCTTCTTGAGGCAATCTTTCTGGATTTATTTCTAGCAATTCATAACGTCTTCAATCCTAACTCTTCTTTCTAGCTGAACCTGATATCTGAAGGCTTAAGTCTAAAGAGAGTTGACTATTTTTGGCATTCCAATCAATTTCTTTCTTTCTTTCTTTCTTTTTTTTTTTTTAGATTTTTATTTATTTACTTGAGTGAGTGAGACAGCACAGAGGAAGAGGGAGAAGCAGGCTCCCTGCTGTGTAAGGAGCCCTATGCAGGCCTCTATTCCAGGACCCTGAGATCATGACCTGAGTGGAAGACAGATGCTTAACCAACTCAGCCACCCAGATGCACCCCCTCCAGTCAATTTCATTTTATTTTTTTAATTTTTTAGAAGCTTTTATTTATTTATTTATTTATTTGAGAGAGAGAGAGCCTCTGCACAATTGGGGGAGGGGCAGAGGGAGAAGCAGGCTCCTCTCCTGAGCAGGGAGCCCAATGGGACTCAATCCCAGGACTTCAGGATCATGACCTGGGTCGAAGGCAGACACCCAACCAACTGAGCCATCCAGTCACCCCCAATCAATTTCATTTTACTCTCAATATACGCTGAGTATTAAATATTAAGTTCTTTATCACCAACATTAGAACTTAATGTTTTCCAGTTTCTACACAAATCACCAAACCATGAATCAGGCATGAGAGTAATGTCTTTGCTCTATCTAACATTCTTGCCTAAGAGATTCAGTGAATAACAAATCCAAATGGTTGTAAGAGCTCTTAATACCATGCCTGACACATAATTTGTTCTCAGTAGGTGATTACTAAATTTTATCTTGGATGCTAGTGGAAGATTAATAACAATAAATAACGCGGACAAAATACTATTTTAAAAGTAGAAATGTTTACCTAGAAGGAGATCCTTGCTAACACACAACAGGGCTCCTGGCTGCTCACCGTAAGCTTTTTATCCCTGCATCAAGTGGTGATACAGAAGGTCAGACCATCAAATTTGTGAATGGCAAAAAAGCCAAGAAGAGGAGCAAATATCTTGGATGATGGGACAAAAATCTAGAATAATTTTGCCAAGTTCTGAGTTATGGTTTATACATACCAAGATGAAAGTTGATGAGGGAGATGTAAGACCTTCCACTTATATTCAAAAAGACTAATTGCCCAAAAATAGGTTAGATAAAAAAATAACTCACCCTAGTATGTAGGAAAGGATTTAGGGACTTTGGCTAGAAAAAAGTCCACTGTGAGTCAGTGTTACAATTTGACGCCACAGAGACAAAAATGTATTTAGAATGTATTTAGAATGAGGGGCAAGGAGGCATTGTTTTGGACAGTTTTGAGTTTTGTTCTGTTAAACTTACTTTGAAAAGGAAATAAGCAGAATAGGGTTTGTGTTTGGAAAAGAGTGACCAAGACAACTGATTAAAGGACTCGTGGCTTTATCTTTTAAAGAGTATTTGAAGCATCTGCTAAAAAAAAAAAAAAAAAAAAATGTTTCCAGGGGATATAATAGCTTACAAATGCTACCAGCTATGGATGAAGAATTAACATTTACTGTGTGGCCCATTGGGGTAGGATCAAATGTGAGGTAAGATGCCTCAACATATGGAAAATTTCTAATGATCAGAACTTTCCAGAAATGAATCACATTGGCAGGTGGTAAGCTCACTTTCAATGGAGGTATTTGAGCATAGACAGGAGAATCACCTGCTGGAAAGTAGTAGAAATTCCACAACCATACAAAGATGAGGAGGCAAGTGCCCTTAAAAAGATAATTTCTGGGACGCCTGGGTGGCTCAGTGGTTGAGCATCTGCCTTCAGCTCAGGGCATGATCCCAGGATCGAGTCCCACATCAGGCTCCCTGCAGGGAACCTATTTCTTCCTCTGCCTATGTCTCTGCCTCTCTCTGTGTGTCTCTCATGAATAAATAAATAAAACCTTTTTTAAAAAGATAATTTCTAATATTGTTCCCTGTTCTATCTTGTGTCTGTGTTTATTTTAAATACGTGGAAATAAGTGTGTGCAAGACTAAAATTAGAAACACATATAGAAAGATGTGAACAATTTGAAGTTTAATGTGTGTTAGGTTCCTTCTTCATTTATCCATACTCCATTCCTTGTACAATATAAGAACTGTACATGTGTGCATGTGATGTGGGTGTGTCTATGTGTGCAGATAATAATCTAGACCCAAAAAACATAGAAATTAGAAAAGACTAGTTCTGAGAGAAAAAAGCAAAGAACTATATTAGACTACAGGTCACTTGGGTTCTATGCATTTACTAAATAAACCATGAATTTGGCACTGAGCTCCCTGGTTGCTGAAGCGAAAAGGGGGAATCAGTCACATGATTCTCAATGTTCACAAGAAGAAAACATATCAGATCTTCAGGGCAAGCAAAATTTCTCCTGGCACTAAACTCTTAAGGCAATAACTTTTGTGGGGGCATGGATAGATGTCAAATGCAGTGTCCTTAACAAAAATCCTGGCAGCAAACAAAATAATGTGAGCCTTCAGGCTGTATTTGACTGTTCCTGGGAGAAGATTGAGAGCATGACCCAAGGACACGATGCAGTAGAAACAATTTTCTACAGACCTGGAAAAACATGGTTTGAGGTTCTTTATAGTCTAGGTATCCTAAAAATTAGTAATATCCAAACTTTATTTTTAAAATGGGATGGATGACATAGCTTTCAGGCGATCCTTCATATGCATTACTTCTCTATACCAGTTAGAAAGTTTGAACTTATTCTCTGTGATAAGGAGTCAATCCTCTTTAAGATTATAAGCATTCCTCTTTTTTTTTAACTCTTTTCCTTTAATGCCTCTCATATTATGCAGGGCCCTTGTCTTCTGTTGGGGATGTTTACTGTCCCCAGATGCTCACCTACAGCCTCTACATACAGCTCACTTCTCCCTTTGTGGTACAAGGCAGCTTGTGTGACATGTATCCTCCCACTGTGAACTAAATTAAGACATCAAAATCTTGTCACATCAGGCACTTAATAATCACTAGTTGTTTGCTAGCACTGTTCATTTGGGATGAATGCAAAATTCTGATCCTAAAAGAAAGCTGCCAGTTTCTATTAACAATCAAAGTCAATCCAAATACTCTGACTGTAGCTAAGGGTAGAAAGCTGATAGACAAAGGGTTACTGAGCCTTTATCTACACCTTGAACTGGCATATCCTGATTTAAGGATTGATGGTCCCTCTCATCATCATTCTACTGACCACTAGGTATGGGTGCAGCTTAACAGGAGACCTAGAGTGGGGGATGAGGCATCCAATAATGACCTAGACATTAGTATTACAACCTACATGACAGATGCCAACCATGCCCGGTCCCTCTCTGCTACTGTCTCATCCACCTTCTTTCTAATCTTAAAGTTCCCTTTTTTTTTTTTTTTTTAATTGATTGTCTTTCTCCGCCAACTAGAATGTGAAAGCTTTTTAAATGCAAGGACCTGTGTATTTCCTGTCTCGTTAGAGAAGGGGTTTGGGCCAGTGTGGCTGAGATTGGCAGCTCTCCATCAATATGTGTTCTCCCTTCTTCTCTGGTAAGGGACCTAGCTGAGCATGTGGCTACCCAGCAGCTGGGTCGCCATGTGGCTAAGTTCCTGCCAGTGGAATCCGAGCAGGAGTCAAGTGTGCATTCTGTGCTGTAGCCCTTAAGACAATAGAGGTGCTTCCTCTATATTCTATTTTCCCCTTTCCTGCCATCCATAAACTGCACAGGACAACCACCCAGCCTTCACGGGTGCAGTGAGGACACCCAGGAGGACACCAGAGCTGTCCAGCAGCCTGGGAAACCTGCACAGAGCCAAACTATTCACCCCAAAGCGAAAAATGAGCCATTGCATTTTGGAGTCTCTTTGTTAGAACAGTTTAACACCCCCTAAAAAGTACTACTAAATAAACTCTGAGGACCAGCTCCAACTCAGAAAAGCTTGGGACTGATGTCATCACATATAATAATCACTTACTGCATTTAAGCAATCTTGATTCTCAAGGACCATCATGTAAAAAAGATACACTTAAAATTTAATCTTTTCTTATGATTTTTCTCTATTTATATGAATGCGCATTTCTCAGAGACAAAACTTAGTTTGCACCTTTGAAACAAGGACGTATACCAGCTGAATGGAATGAGGGTCAAACATTTGGCTTCTTTAATAATCACAAGAAGAACAGTAGCAATACTTAGATAAATCACTGTGGTTTCACATGGAGAACAAACACTACTTGTTCCGTCACGGTTTAGAGAATGTCCTAACAAATGTTCCCCCAAACTGTGGCAAGTATACTAGGAACGAGAGATGAGATATGTCCTGTCCTTTAAGCAGGACACAGGCTTTTTAATTTTTTAATAGCTCTGTATTATTTTAATGTATACTTAATGTACCTTCTATTTATGGAAAACAACTGTGCTTCTCCATTAATGGGATTAATAGAGTTTTCCTTAAAAACAAATTTAAGTAAAAGATGAGTCCATTTAAAGAAAAACACTATTAGTATAGGAAACAACAAAAATTGTGAAGGTGGTATGTATGCAAACACCTGAAACAGAGAAACTCAACACTATGGGTAGATTAAGAATACGATATGATATTCACTTTGTGGAGATGAAATGAATGCTCTCAATGGGCATTGGTCAACTAGATCAGCATACTAAACTATTAACTCGAGCTGAGATTACTGACAACTAGCACTCACCTTTGTACCTTTTTGTACAAAATCCTTTTTCTCGCCATCTCTTTTAATTTCACGATCGAATCTATTAAAATGTAATATTAAAGCAAGTGGAAAATAACACAGAGATGTATTATGTTGTGTAGAGCAGTGGTGGGAGAGAGTCTTTGTGGGTTTTGAGAATGTAAGATCTATGCTCTGAATTCACGTCAGTCACTCACAAACTGTGGGTCCCAGAGATGGCCTCTCACTCAACAGTTAGTCATTAGGTAGACCCTGGGTGTGCACCTGTAATGCGAGAGACAGGGCTCAAGTGCTTAGGATACATTCGTGAACAGATGCAAATGTGCTTGCCCTTGAGGAGCTTAACTCCTAATGAGGGAGACATACACTAAACACAAAAAATAAGTAAGTTAAATAATTCAGTAGAAGACAAGAAGTGCTCTGTCGTAAAGGGGAAGCTGGGAAAAGAGAAACGGGACTGTATAAAATAGAGCAATCATGGCAGGCTTCATGGAGGAAGTGGCATTTAACAAAGACTCAAAAGAGGCTGGGCATGAGCTAAGTGAGTGTCTGGGGAAAGGAGAAGCCAGCAGTGGGACTTACTTGGGGCTTTCTACGGCCAGGAATTAAGCTGAGACAACTGTAGGGACCACCTCATTTATGTACCTTCTCTCAGGGATCTGAAGCTGCATGTTGTCCAATCTCTGAAAACCACTGTTTTATATGTTGCGTTGGTTGTTCAAGGTGGGAGGGTAAATCCAGTCCCTGTTGCTCCAAAGTTCAGTTCTGAACATGTTGAGTCTGAGTGGTCTACTGGACATCAAAATAAAGATGAAGAGCCCACTAATCTTATGTCCAGAATTTCTAGTTCAGCAGGTCTTGAGGGAGGCCCAGGTGATGTGTTGCTGTTAATCGGGAACCATACCCCGGGGAACCACTGATAAACTGTGATTTTTCCCCACAGTCTGACCAATGTTCTTTTTATAGAAATATAGATGGAGGGACGCCTGGGTGGCTAAGTGGTTGAGCGTTTGCCTTCAGCTCAGGGTGTTAACCCTGGGGTCCTGGGATTGAATCCCACATCGGGCTCCCCTCAGGGAGCCTGCTTATGTCTCTGCCTCCCTCTGTCTTTCATGAATAAATAAAATCATTTTAAAAATAGATCAGAAAGTTACTTCCCTGCTCATAATTTGAGCTAGCTCCTGGGAGATCTCGAAGTCTGCCACCTTGCTTTCCTTTGCCAGCCTTCCAGTCTCCTTTCCCAACCTCCCCCACATCCCTGTGCCAAGCCACTCATGCAGCGCCCTGCCTGTGCCAAGTCCTGGAGGACTCACCCGATGCCTGTGCTTATGCTGTATCCTCTTTCTAAGTGGTCCTCCTTCAACCAGGGCCTACAAGAGCAAGTCCAATCCACCATTCCAGTCCCCTCTGTGAGCCCTTCCCATGCTGATCTGTTGGATCTCATCCCTCTGTCATCACTTGGCACAGAGTTTCTCAGTAACTTACTTAATTTAATTTGCCTATCTTCCTCCATTACACTTGGATCTCCTTGAGGGTTCTTTTATTATTTTTTAATTATTCTTCACTTAATCCCTTTAGCTTCTCATCCTAATTGGATGGTAAAGACCCCTGGGAACTTTTTTACAACTTGCAGGAACAGTGTTAATTGTTGCGATAATGGGGGTGGGGGTAGTTGGGGGCAGACTCAGCATGTAGGGGGCAGAGGTCACTAAAGCCTCACACAGCACGGGCTCATACCAGCAAGAATGGTCCCACATCCCTGTGATTTCCAAATGTCCGTCCAGATATCATGAAGGTAAAAAGCATGCTTCTCATGATCTGAGCCTAGAACCTAACTCTTTTATAATAAACACAAAATATTTTTTGTGCTGGAATGCATGGGTAGCTGAGTCAGTTAAGCATTGGACTCTTGATTTCAACTCAGGTCATGATCTTAGGATCATGAGATCGAGCCATGCATTGAGCTCCATACTGTGCATAGAATCTGCTTAAGATTCTCTCTCTCGACTCCTAACTCTGGGAAACAAACTAGGGGTGGTAGAAAGGGAGGTGGGCGGGGGGTGCGGGTGACTGGATAACGGGCACTGAGGGGGGCACTTGGTGGGATGAGCACTGGGTGTCATTCAATATGTTGGCAAATTGAACACCAATAAAAAATAAATTTATAAAAAAAAATAAAATCTTTGAAAAAAAATTTTTCTCTCTCTCTCTTCCTCTCCTCCCCCAGCTTCCACCCCCACTCTCCCTATCTCTCTCTCTCAAAAAAAAAAAAATATATATATATATAATGCAATTTAATATACACTGAATTTTCCTGGATTGCACCTACCACATGAGTGGGGAGGAAAGGTTGGACTTTGTTTTGCTGGAAACTTGACCAAGAAATGTTACCATTCAGAGAAATTACATTATCAGAAGCAACACTCTCATTGGACCTGAGCCTCCAGTACGTGAGAATCACTCACTCTGCCTTCACAGCTGGTGATGTCACGGCAACATACAGACATGGCATCTGTTTCATACCATCCAGAGCAGCTGTGCTTAAGCATCTGAACATTAATTTTTTTAAGTTACTTTCTTCTATCTTTCCTCTCCTTTAGGGTTTTACAAGTATCTTTTGCTTTACAAGTATCTTCCTAGGCATGTTATTCCATTTTATTTCAGGACAGGAAAGGAATTGCACTTAAACTGTTATCAAAGGGTCATTTGGTGTGGTAAGCTGTGACCACCATCCTGCAGAATCATAGGATGGAATTGGAAGGCCTTCACAATTTCCCTCTGATGTCTCTGTCCAATCTCCATTCCAGCCTTCTCCCACTTCACCTTCTCCAGCCTCAGGGACTCCCAGCTGCTCCAGAGCACGCCATACCCTAATCCTTCACATATTCCCTAACTCCCCCCACCTGGAGGTTTTTCATCCCATCAATTGGGCTTCCATTGAGCCCTACTCAGATATTAGCTCCACACTAAAATCTTGTCCAGCCACTTTCTTTGGGGCACTCCCTGGGCTATTCATATCACTCTGGGTAAGCTCCCTCACTCTTGCTGTAGTAATTATCTCTCCACCCCATCTGGGGACTTCCGAAGGACAGCATACTAGTTGAGGGCTTTGGCTTGGAGTCACCCAGCTGGGTTCACATTTACTTCTGACAGTCTCTATTTGAGTGATCTTGACTGTGGGCAATATAATTAACTTTTCTAAACCCCATGTTCTCATCCACATAGTAAAAGCAATGATACTTACTTCTCAAAGGGTTTGAATGAATTACTTGAAATCCTGTATATACAGCAAGTGCCTAGGATGGCACCTATCCCCTAGTGAATGCTCACTAACTAGTAGCTATCACCATCATGCTATTATCATTCATTCCCCACACCTATGATATCACATGGCATATAGTGGATGTTCAGTAAATGTTTGCTGAATGAATTAATTTGGATCTAATATACTCTTCTCTAAAAATAACTTGTTTTTAAGAATCGCTAATTGTGGAATACCTAACCTCAGAGAAAGCTATTGAAAGAGAGAGAGATTAGTCAGAGGATTTTTATGAATCTCTCTAGTTGCACCATATAGACAATCCACCAAGCCAAGCCCTGCCCATGCCTCTTGACCATTATAATTAATCTGATTGGCCCAGATCTCAGATCAAGGGAATTAGCTAGAAAAATAGAGATGGTTGCTCGTTTTATTCAAGCTTCCGTGCCAGAATTATAGATAATCCTTTTAAGGGGAATTTTTAGACTCTGTGGGAAGACCTGTCTCATACTCCGTTCCAATTTAAAACAAGACTGGAATTGGAGAGGAGCCAAGAACTCTGACATGGATGAGGGAGGAAGTGAGCATGCTCATTTCACCCACAGAAATGGCCAGAGAAAATAGAGGAAAGTCTTAACAACTCTAAAAGGAGAACTGAAGGAGAGTACAATCAATCACAAAAAAACAAACCAGGGAGGCTTTCCTAGTCCCTGCCACACTGGCAGTTACAGTGATTCTTCACTATAGAAGATATACAAAGAACTGAAGTATGTATTTGGATCAGGAGAAATTTTTTACATAGTTACCGGAAATGTCAAATAAAAGTTGGTGTTATTGGAAGCCTAGATTTTCAGAAACTTCGATCAAATTTCTAAAAAGCCCCAAGTAAGGATTTCTTTCTGTTATTGTCTTTATGTTTAAATGTCACAGAGACAGTGTTTCTGCAGTTACTATGACATGTGTGATAAGAATGGGCTTTCGGAGAAAGCCATTCGGAAGCTGATGATTTTTTCAGACATCCATTAGCAGCGCTTCGGTTCATTGACAACACATAGTGCAGTTGTCAAACTACTATAAAAAGAAGAAGAAGAAGAAGAAGAAGAAGAAGAAGAAGAAGAAGAAGAAGAAGAAGAAGAAGCTGATCCAGGCAGTTTTTGTTTCCTATTAAAATATAATTTATTTCAAATTTCTTTTAGTTGTGTGTTCTATTTGCTAGGTATAAACACATATAGGGTATGAGTTACTCTCATCATACTCAATTGTGGTCCTTTATTAACTAGTTAATTTCCTTGTTGACACTTAGGTAAATGCTTTCCATTTCCACTCTCTCTGATGCTTGGGATCTGTCTATGGTTCCACTTGCCATTCCTCCTTCTTGAATAGCTACAGAGATAGACAAGTCTCAAAGTAAAAGTCCTGAGCTAAAACTGGCCAGAGCACTTCTTGACTTCTTGACTTCCAAATGTCTTCAAACCCTGGCCTTTGCTCATCTGTCCCGTTCCAGCTCTTTCTTTCATTTTCCATCCTTTCTGGCTTTTTCAGATCCTTTTAAGTTTCTCAAACATGCTTGGCTCTCTCTTATTTCCAGCCTTTGCACATTCTGTTCTCTCCACCTGGGACATTCCTATATTTCCCCTGCCCACTGCTGCTCACCCTTCCAGTCTTTATTTAAACTTCACTTCTTCCTGAAGGCCTTCCTTGAGCCCTAGACTGGGCAAGAAGTTCATGTAAGGTGTCCTCAGAACGGCCTGTAATTCCCCCACTTAGGTTACTATCGGTTTCCTTTGCTGAATGACAGGATTCACAACTTCTGCTTTGGGCACACTGCTTCTCCATTGTTGAGTTTATAACATACATACTCAATAAATGTTGGATCTATTAACTGAATTAATAGATCCATCAGTGAATCAGTTGTTTCACACACCTTCACATGGCAAGACAATATTGCATCATGTGTGTGAATTAACCAACGTCTCATGAGCTTAAGAGATTCGGCCAAGACCACTTTAGCATTTGGCATCAGAACTAGTATGTAAGTCTCCAACAGGCAGGATGGTGCTATTTCTATTATTCTGAGGATTACACACCAAAATATCCACTCGAATAACACCACATGCAGGGGTGTAAGACCACATGCAGGGGAACGGGTCTGTGATAAACTGAAGGACACACATCCACTATTCAGCTCCAGCCAATTGTTGCCATAGAACAAGACCCAGCATTGCCAGAACTTATGTCCTTTTTTTTTTTTTTTTTTTTAAGGATGAGAAATCCAAAGTCACCTGATCAGTCAGTTAAGCGCCCAACTCTTGATTTTGGCTCCGGTCATGATCTCAGGGTTGTGAGATCCACAAGGTTGTAGAGTCTGTTTAAGATTCTCTCTCTCTCTCTCTCTCTCTCTCTCTCTCTCTCTCTCTCTCTCTTTCCCTCTGCCCTTCCTCCAACTCATTTGCTTTCTCATTCTCTTTCAAATAAATAAATAATTTTTTTAAAAAGAATGAGAAATCTAGAACTTTATGTGAAATATGTAGTCTGATGTTTTAATACTAGCCCAAAAAAAAAAAAGTGTTTTTAATGTAACGTATTGTGCATTCCAAAGAGAACACTCAAGGGCTACACAGAGCCTCCAAGCCTCTACTGTGCTCTCTACATCTCTCTGGACTGAGCTTCTCTCTACACAACTCAACCTTAACTTTGGGGAGACCTTCCTGCATTATAACAACCAGCACTCAGCAATTCCATAGCCACCTAGTAAAGGAAGATTGCTTGAGAATCAAAAACTTCAATAAAAAACAATTGCTTTTTCCTCGGTAAGAAACGCTCAGCTCCCTCATCTCCAATTGCTTCAGAATTGATTCACCCCCACAGCATTAAATTCAGCTCCCGCAGAGGCTATGATGACTTTTATGATCTCCCATGACAGAAACCCAAAACAACAAAAGTAGAAAACCAATTTTTTTTCACAGGAGGGTCCAAAGGACTAATTATATAAAGATACAAGATTGGTTTTTGTTTCTGGGAGAAAATGAACCAAAGTTTCTACTTGCCTTTCCACTCCATTATGACTAATCAATGTGTGAGGGAGAGAGAGTTCTAGCATCAGATTCAGAGGGGTTGGGTTTGGGGTCAGACCCTTGCCCTTGTAGCTCTATGATCTCAGGTAAGTGGTGACCTACCAAGAGCCTTAGTGCCCTTATAAAACAGATGACACAGGGAGGAAGAGCTACCTCCACCCCATTGTCAAGAATTGACAATAAGCATAACTTAAATGGACTTTATTATACTTGTGATTCTATTATAGGTAGAAAGTGCCTGGTCTCAAAATCACTGCTCTTTGCCTGAATGTGGTACAGTTGGAACCTCAATGGTCCACAGAATTAATGCACACAGAGAGGAAATCCCACTTCTGTGCCCTTGAGCCTAATTTGTCTAATTTTCATCCAGCTACTCTCCTGTCCTTCCCACTCAAATCCTGAGAAGTAATCATGAGTGCTCCTTTCACTGCTTCCTCACCAACTTCTCTATAATTTCTCAGGGGCACTAACTGATGATGTTCCTTAGGTTCCTACAGGCACCATTGTCTGCATTGACCTGTGTTTGCTCATTTGACCCTTACATCTAAGCAAATGGGTCGAACCCCCACAGCTGGAAAGTTGTGAGGCCAGGATTTGAATCCTGTTTCTCTGGTTCTTGATGCTGGAGAGATACCGTAATACTTACTTGCCAGCATAATGTACCCACCATGATACTCACTTCCCCCATAATTTACCCACCATATTATTTACCTACCATGGTACTGACCTCTCCCTTGACCCACAGAGAATCTGGCTACTGCCCCTACCATTTCTTCATTCAATCATTCCCTCAGTCAACAATTACAGAGGAAGTGTCTACAATGTGCCAGGCCTTCATGAAGCTTACAACTCTAGTGGGTAAGCTAGAAGTAAATACTAAGGAGGAAAAAAAGCAAGTAAGATGTCTGGGGCAGGAAGACCAGGCTGGCAGTTAGAACATGGATCCAAGGGCAGCTGATTCAGCAGCAGGCACAGCCTGCATGTAAACTGGTAGTATATGGGAGATCTGTGGGAAAGGAACCTGATGATTGAACCCCAACCTTGTGCCACACACAACATGTGCAATGTAAATTGTCTAATCCATCATCTATCCATCTTATTTGTCTGAGGTGCTATTACATAAATTTAAGAACCCAGAATTCTTAGTAACTTTATTTCTCTTTTATTGATATACCTCAGAAGAAGGAGTAATTTCCCCCTTTAACAGATAATGAAGTGAAGATCAGGGACATTGCCCAACTCGCTCAAGGTTACCCAGCTGGTAAAGATGCAGGAGTAAGATTCAAACCCAGGAAGTACTCCACAGCTGAACATCTGTCTTCTAAACAACCTAACAGTAGTCAATAAATAAGAATCCAAGTTGGAAAGCAGTTTCAAGGAATGTGGCAACAGGTGACAGCAGGTGTATTACTTGGCTAGGACTGCCACAACAAAAGACCACAGCCTAGGTAGCTTAAGCAATAGAAATTTATTACTTACAGTTCTGGAAGCTTAAAGTCCAAGATCAAGGTACCAACATGGTTTGTGTCTGTTGAGGTCTCACTCAATGGCTTGCAGACAGCCACCCTCTCCTGAATGACCCTGAGTCACCAGCATCTGATGCAGAGTCCCGTATGGGTGCTCAGGCTGCAGACTTACTCCCTCACGGCCTCTGGTTTGATAGGGGCACAGGTACTATAGCTATGGGACAAGAAGCTTGGAAATCATTTCACTCTGTCCAAGCAGCTGGGCTCAGCTAACATGTCTCTGCCAGTTTGCAGCTCTCTTTACTCAGCCATTTCTTCTCTTTCATTACAAAGGGGTGAGTGTGTGTGTGTGTGTGTGTGTGTGTGTGTTATTGTTATTCTAATTGGAGCTTATGTTTCTTAGCACTTGACACTGGTATCTATTCCCATCATCAATAAACTCTATTTAATCCATGTATACCTGTACCACCCTTTTTCACCTGTGTGCATATGTGTGCAAGTTTTGTCTACCTACCTAGGAGAATTAAGCAGATAGAATGAGACAGAAAAGAAGCAAAAGAAAAAGAAGGGGAAGAGAATGAAGTGAGAATCACTGGGAGAAGGGAGGGAGAAGGGTCATCCAGAGAATGAAAATCTGGGCACCATGCAGGGATCCATGACCTGTATAGTCAGGCAGCAGATGCTGGAGGAATCCAGGGGGCTCTATAGATAGACAAGGCTGATTGTCCTGTCTATGGGCTTGTGGTTACCTGACTTGTAAAGAGTCTAAGCCAGTTTCCCAACCACTGTGCCATGCTCAGCCAGGCTATACCTGGGAGGCCAAAGCCTCTAAGAGCATCTCTGGCAATAAGCAGCTTGTAACATCTACCCAGGAGGCCAAACAACGATTATTATCTTTTATTCATGACAAGTCATGGAAAAGGTTAATGGCTCCAGACTAGCATTTCCCAAAGCAGGGGATTTTGCTGTCATTTTAGGATATGCTACATAGGGTATTCCCTTTTGCAAATACACTCACAAAATAGCATTAGCATAGGAATGGCTCTGAGAAGTTCTAAGTGTAGAGGTTTGGGTGTGGTTTTAACTTTACTTAGGCCTTTCAATATCATACTACACTACTGGTGAGCTTATGTCCTTAAGTCAGTTGAATAAAGCCAAGGACAGGTGCTATTAAAACTCCTACCCCAGACTGATGTTCTTTCTCTGCAGGAACCCTTACCAGGTGACCTTTCTGAAATAGATATAGTCTCTGGGATCATGTGGCCATCTTCCAGGCCAAGCAATGGGTTCCAAACAAGTAAACCAACATGTTCTTACTGGCCTAACCTCATGCTTCCAAAACCAATACCTGCCTCCTGCCAAGAGTTTATAGCTAGAAATAACCTTGTTGCAACTAGTATGTTGAAGCTTGGCCAAACATGAGCTTGCTTCTTAAGGTTGAGAGTAGAGCTAAAAATTCACTATTTAAATTGTAGGAAAGTCATGGGGCGCCTGTGTGGCTCAGTTGATTAAGTGGTCCGCTCTTAATTTCAACTCAGGTCATGATCTCAGGGTCCTGAGATGGAGGCCTGCATCAGGCTCTGCACTCAGCCAGGAGTCTGCTTGAGTATTCTCTCTCCTTCTCCCTCTGCCCCTCCCCCCGCTCACTTGCACTCTCTCTCTCTCTCTGAAATGAATAAGTCTTTAAAAAATAAAATAAACTGTAGAAAAGTCATGCGAACCTGAGAACCTAGAGAATGAGTATGACTCAGGACAGATCATTATTCTCTTAACAGACCTCAGTTTTCCAAATCGATAAAGTGAGAGGATAAGATGACATTATGGGCTCAAGTGTTTGCCCCCATGTTCATATATTGAAGTTCTAAGTCCCAATACCTCAGAATGTCACTGTATTTGAAGTTGGGCCTGTAGAGGTCATCAAGGTAAAATGAGGTCCTGTGGGTGAGCCCTAGTCCAATATAACTGATGTCTTTATAAAGAAAGGAGATAGGACACAGACACTCAGAGACAACTACGTGAAGATATGGTAAGAAAGCAGCTATCTACAAGCCAAGGAGAGAGACCGTAACAGCAACCAAACCTGCTGATACCATCAGCTTGAGCTTCTAGCCTCCAGAATTGTGAGAAAATAAATTTCTGCAGTTTAAGCCCCTCTGCCTGTGGCATTTTGCAATGGCCAGCCTTAGCAACCTAATAAACTTGGAGAGACTTTTCAGAGCAAGCACTTGGTTGCCTATCCAGTATCCATTCTCTCTTTTCTTGCTAATACAACCTTCTTTTATTCAAAAATCTACCCTCTCCCATGTGACAGAGAGAAAGGTAATCTTACCACCAGCCCAATGGCACAGTGTGAATAAGCAATTGTGTTCAGTTTATTCCTGTTGGCAGTGATTAGCTCAGAAACAGGCATAAGACCAAACTCAGGCCAGAAGGCCTGGAGAGAAGTCTCCTGGGGGCTTCTAGGAAGTTCTTCCCTTCATGGAGAGACACACCAGCTGTGGTCTCTTGCTCTTCTAAAAAAAAAAAAAAATTAAAAAATCCATGTGCCTAAATGGGACATTTAAAATACCCATAGTTTTGGGGGACCTACAAGGGAGCCATTCTAAGGATAGATAATTTCCTAAGGATGGAAAAGAGGAGAAACAGGTGATAAAGCCTCTGATACTGGCTCAAGCAGCCCTGCAGTACAGCCCACCTCATCTTCCAGTGATGGCAGATGAAAAAAATCATCCTTTTTGTGAAAGCCAGTCAGAGTTTCCTGTGGTTGCAGCTGAAGGCATCC
Organism: Vulpes lagopus; assembly: GCF_018345385.1. Taxonomy (NCBI): domain Eukaryota; kingdom Metazoa; phylum Chordata; class Mammalia; order Carnivora; family Canidae; genus Vulpes; species Vulpes lagopus. Next base: position 63,159,207 of record NC_054834.1, on the reverse strand, counting down.
AACAAGATCCCTCTCTGATCCTCTCCAGCCCTATGATTTCCTGGCAGCCATGATCTGAAGACTACTGGTGATGCGTAACCCCTTCCAGAGAACCTTATAAACAGCCCCCAACAACTCTGGGAGGCAGGGACTATCTTTAGTCCCATTTAAGGAGACAACAGGGTTCACAGAGGTTAAGTCACTTGTCAAAGCCACTCTGAGATGCGGCCAGTACGTGAGACCTAACTGGTCTGGGATCTACTTTCCACCAGAGTCTCTAAAATCCAGAAATTTTCCAATCAGCCACAGGGCCCCCACAGGGTCCATAGGAGAAAAGTCCTTGACCACCCAGAAGGCTTCCACTTGACATATCTACTTGGCCAGAATGTCTTATACTCTTTTAAATTCTAAATCTCTGCAAAATTATTAGGAAGAGCTAATAAGCAAAAGTGTAGTGTTTTCCTTTGGATTCCTCAACTAAAATGATAAATCACAGCTAATTTCTACCACCTTTTCCTAAGAGATTATACCTTTTCCAACAAATTGTTGACATTTTTTCAATAGTTCAAAGGTATATGGTTCTCCTTCTCTCTTTTTTTTTTTTTTTCTCCAGCTAACTTTTGGGAATTGTTAAGGAAATTTTCTCTATTCATTAGAAAAAATTGTAAATCCCTACTATGTACAAGTTACTATAAGAAGAAGAAGATAGAATGTAAAGAGATAAATGATCTGTCATAGAACAGAATTGGCCTTGAGTTATAACATAAGACTTTATTTTTTTTTAATTTATTTATTCATGACAGACATAGAGAGAGAGAGAGAGGCAGAGACACAAGCAGACGGAGAGGCAGGTTCCATGCCGGGAGCCCGATGCGGGACTCGATCCTGGGACTCCAGGATCAGGCCTCAGGCCAAAGGCAGGCGCCAAACCGCTGAGCCACCCAGGGATCCCTAACATAAGACTTTAGATTGGACCTCATGCAAGACCCCTAATCAGAGGGGCATAAGATATTCAAAGTGTTAGCGAGAAAGCTCATGAGAAAGTCTTTCACAGAATTGCCAAAAAAAAAAAAAAAAAGTCTAGAAATTTTAGATACAACTTTTCTTGATTTTGTAGGAACAAGACGTCCAATCATTTGATATGAAGACCCCATCCAAACTCCAAACTTACACAGGAGGAATTCACTGGAAGAATATAATAGTATCTTACAGAAGCCAAGAGAGGGAACACCAAATACAAAAAGTCATTCAGAAGCCAAGGCAGGTTCTCCTTCCTTTTCTCTCTCCCTCCCTTGTTTCTCTTTCTCTCTCTCTCCTTTTCACCCTCTTTCCTTCCATAGTGATTCAGTTTGTTCTGTGCATATGAATTTGCTCTGTGCTCCTCGCACACGGCCCACTATGTCCTAGGATGGCTCTCTCAGAACTCAGTTCTGAGTCACCTGACAAAGCCAAGACCTATGGCAAGCCAAACAATCTTCTCTGACCCAATTTCAGGTTTTCTAGAGACTGTCTGACTGGACCAGCCCAGCCTCTGGGTTGATTTTGGAGTCAAATGTCCACCCCTTGCCCAATCAGCTGTAATTGAAGAAGCAAGAACACACAGTAAAATATGGCTACTGGAGCCCATCCCTGTATGTGTAGGATGGGACATCCAGGCAGAAAGGCTATTCTCAGGTTAGATGGCAGGTATGTCCTCCAAAAGACGTCTCCACAACACATCTTCAGAGGCTTCTTCCATCATGAAATTCTCTGTTGGGAGAGTTTAATGATGGCATTATTCTGCACTGCCCACTCCCTTCCTTTCTCAAGTGGAAATGCAAGCAAGGATGAGAGGAGGCACCCAGCCCCACTCCTCAGTTACAGATAAGCAAGAAAGCACAACCCCAACAGCTTCCTGGGTGCCGGCCCTCAGCTAATGAGCACTTTCATCCTTAGCCGCTACTCCACCCCAAGATTAACCCTTCCACTTCTTCCGTGAGTTCTGGGGACTCAAGGTTCTCAAGTCCCCCTTGGCAGATATGTCTCAGAAGTGGGGCAGGGCTCCACTCAGACCACCAGCCTAAGTCCCTCATCCATACCAAGTATGGTGAAGGCATTCTAAAATGGAAAAGGCACCTTGGCACTCCCTGCTCCAAACCCTTTACTGAATCCCTCCTACCAACAGGGAAAGGGTCCTTGGCCCAGCCCAAAGGACTCTGACCCTATACAGTGCAGTCCTAAGCCCCACTCCAGCCTCACCTCACACAGCTCTGCAAGAGACACAGCCCATACCACCACCCTCACTGAGCTGCTGCCATTCCCTAATGCACAATGTGCTGCTCCTGGCTCAGCACATGGGCAAACACTGTTCCTCCCACTTGGACCACACCTCTCCCTGGTCACACACTGAGCTCTTGCTTCTGCTATGGCGTATCACACCAGAAGGATGGTATTTGAGTTCATGTCTACCTCTTCCCATTGAGCCCTGAAGGGTCTCTGCCTCGCACTAAGGCATATTTTCTGGGCTTCAGGGGATGCCAGTGCATCAAGGAATATTTGAAGTAAGAGAGAACACAAATGAGGAGGAAAAAGAGGGGAACCAGGAAGGGAAAGGCCCTTCTGCTCCTTAACAAGTATCCCTGATGCGCTCTGTTCCCTGGGGTCTGGGAACACAAAGGCCAGTGGCAACCAGGCAGAGCAAATGTCTTCCATCTGTCATAACATACAAAGGCTCGCTTGATCCTCAGACTATCCCTCTGAGGCTACTGGCAATTATGCCCACATATAGGAAGGAAAGTGACTTGGAAGGCCACCAGTGGATCTCAGCACCCAGAGCCAAAGGGATCTCTTCCCGCCAAGTGGACTTCTTCGTGGTCAACAGAGATGCCAGGGGCTGGTGGGTTCTGAGGCACCCAGGGCCAGGCGTGCCCCACTTTGAGCAGCCATCTGGGAGTCAGCCCCACTTGCCTAGTTCCTATCACAGCACAGACTTCGCCTTGTTCCCTTGGGTCCAGCAGCCTGCCGCCTTCTCAGCTTGCTGCTGGCCCCTGCTCTGTCCTACATCTGGGGAGACAGTGAATAAGCCTTCCTTTCTCTCTGGAGCTTGTTGCCTTCAAGGTATTTATAGACTGCTCCTGGTCCCGCTGAGGCATCTCTTCCCTCCTGTTTAAATTTAGCTCCCTTTGTCCTCTTCCCCTGACTTATCTCCTGATCCTGCCTGGGTTTCCTCTACTTTGTTCTCCCTGTGTTTGTTCCACATCTTCTTTCATCTGCAGAGCTGAAACCATCTCGCCAAAGAGTTGCTCTGAAGCCTTTATATCGCTGTCTCCATGCTCAGACCTCCCAGCAGCCCTCTCTGCCCACTCTCCACTTTCTCTTGCAAAGAAAAAAAAAAAAAAAAAAGCTTCATCTTTATCTTCCCTCAATCTAGTCTGTTTACAGAAAGGGAAAATGGGCATGACTAATTTGCAAACAGAGCCAGAATCCAGTTTCCCAATTTTGTCTGCCCAAGGCTATTTTTACTTTTAAAAGCTCCTGGTTTCGATGCCCCTATCTTGAATCTCAACCCAGAATCATTTTTCTCTTATGTACAGCAAGCTGTGTCAGCGTCTTGTACATTTTTGTTCTCTCAGGCCCTGAAACTTACCTAAGACAATCTTATCTTAGTGCTGGGAAGAGCAGCTGCCATCAAAATCTGGAGGAGGGGCGTGCACTGCTTTCCTCTGATAAACATGTAATAGACACAATATAGGTTGAGATTAGGTGTCTATACATGTAGATCACATATGTAGATGTAGACATCTATGCATGTAAATCATACGGAGGTCTCTAATCCCAATGCCTCCAGGAACAGGACAGGTAAAGAAACAAATGAAGCAGGCTGGCCACAGACAGTGGGAACCTACAACATATACATCGTGTCTAAAGGAAGTGTCACACCACTTTAGCCAGATTTTCTGATTTTTCCAGAGAGGTCAAGAAATCTGGACCTTTTTTTATGCTTCTATTTATTTATTTGAGAGAGCATGACCTGGGGAAGAAGCAGATGGAGAGGAAGAAGCAGACTCCCCGCTGAGCAGGGAACCTGATGCAGGATTCTATCCTAGGACCCGGAGAGCATGACCTGAGCTGAAGGCAGATGCTTCACCAACCGAGCCACCCAGGTGCCCCAAGAATCTAAACTTTTAAATAATAGCAATTATTGGAAGTTTTAAAACACTGTACAAGCAGACTAGAAGATGGGCCACATGTGACCTGGGCACCCAGCCACCCACCCCACACCTTCACATCCACGAACCCTGCTCTTCACCACCTCCCTAGCCATGGCTTACAGACCCAATGGCCCTTCCAGTTCTAGTCAGAATCTCTCTGACTCTCAATACATATGGCTCCCTTATAATTCCTCTGCTATTCTTAAGACTGGATTCTAAATGGATAATAGCATAGCTCTGCCTCTAATTCAAGCTTCCCATTTCCTCTCTGTTCTCTCTGATTGGTGAGAGTTATATTCATCTTTAAGATTGCCTTCCAGGAGATCTTCTGGGATGCATCAGTCAGGATGAGCTAGGCTATGCTGCAAAAACAAACAGCATTAAAATCCCCACAGCTTAAAATCACAAAGGTTCACTGCTCACCTGTGCTACAAGTCCTTTGTGGGTCCCCTGGGGTTGCTGCTTCAAGTCTACTCTGGGACTTGGGCTCGTGGAGCAGCTACCACCTGAAACATTGCCATCATCATGACTGAGAAAGAGTATGATGGATGATACACAGGCTTTTATTTTTTTAATTGAATTAACACACTGTTACATTAGTTTCAGGTGTAGGTATACTGACTTTAAACCTATTCCCCAGAAGTAACATTTGTATACTTTTTGCTCATCTAATTTCCCAAAGCAGATTACATGGCTTTAGTGTCATAGAAGGTGTCATAGAAGGTGAAAGAACAGCATTTATCATGTGCCTGGAAGGTGGGACGATGGAAATATTCATGAACAGCACTAAATAACTTCTACCTATGCTATTTCCACTTCTGGAGAGGTTTTTAAGTGTTACTCAATGATTCTGAATTAAATTCATTTATTTGAAACCATCAATGTGATTAATCATATCAGCAAGAGAAAAACCAAGAACCATATGATACTCTCATTAGATGCAGAGAAAGCATTTGACAAAATACAGCATCCATTCCTGATCAAAACCCTTCAGAGTGTTGGGATAGAGGGAACTTTCCTCGACATCTTAAAAGCCATTTACGAAAAGCCCACAGCAAATATCATTCTCAATGGGGAAGCACTGGGAGCCTTTCCCCTAAGATCAGGAAGAAGACAGGGATGTCCACTCTCACCACTGCTGTTCAACATAGTTCTGGAAGTCCTAGCCTCAGCAACCAGACAACAAAAAGACATTAAAGGCATTCAAATTGGCAAAGAAGAAGTCAAACTCTCCCTCTTCGCCGATGACATGATACTCTACATAGAAAACCCAAAAGCCTCCACCCCAAGATTGCTAGAACTCATACAGCAATTTGGTAGCGTGGCAGGATACAAAATCAATGCCCAGAAATCAATGGCATTTCTATACACTAACAATGAGACTGAAGAAAGAGAAATTAAGGAGTCAATCCCATTTACAATTGCACCCAAAAGCATAAGACACCGAGGAATAAACCTAACCAAAGAGGTAAAAGATCTATACCCTAAAAACTATAGAACACTTCTGAAAGAAATTGAGGAAGACACAAAGAGATGGAAAAATATTCCATGCTCATGGATTGGCAGAATTAATATTGTAAAAATGTCAATGTTACCCAGGGCAATTTACACGTTTAATGCAATCCCTATCAAAATACCATGGACTTTCTTCAGAGAGTTAGAACAAATTATTTTAAGATTTGTGTGGAATCAGAAAAGACCCCGAATAGCCAGGGGAATTTTAAAAAAGAAAACCATAGCTGGGGGCATCACAATGCCAGATTTCAGGTTGTACTACAAAGCTGTGGTCATCAAGACAGTGTGGTACTGGCACAAAAACAGACACATAGATCAATGGAACAGAATAGAGAACCCAGAAGTGGACCCTGAAATGTACGGTCATCTAATATTCGATAAAGGAGGAAAGACTATCCATTGGAAGAAAGACAGTCTCTTCAGTAAATGGTGCTGGGAAAATTGGACATCCACATGCAGAAGAATGAAACTGGACCACTCTCTTTCACCATACACAAAGATAAACTCAAAATGGATGAGAGATCTAAATGTGAAACAAGAGTCCATCAAAATCATAGAAGAGAACACAGGCAACACCCTCTTTGAACTCGGCCACAGTAACTTCTTGCAAGATACATCCACAAAGGCAAAAGAAACAAAAGCAAAAATGAACTATTGGGACTTCATCAAGATAAGAAGCTTTTGCACAGCAAAGGATACAGTCAACAAAACTAAAAGACAACCTACAGAATGGGAGAAGATATTTGCAAATCACATATCAGATAAAGGGCTAGTTTCCAAAATCTATAAAGAACTTATTAAACTCAACACCAAAGAAACAAACAATCCAATCATGAAATGGGCAAAAGACATGAAGAGAAATCTCACAGAGGAAGACATGGACATGGCCAACATGCACATGAGAAAATGCTCTGCATCACTGGCCATCAGGGAAATACAAATCAAAACCACCATGAGATACCACCTCACACCAGTGAGAATGGGGAAAATTAACAAGGCAGGAAACAACAAATGTTGGAGAGGATGTGGAGAAAAGGGAACCCTCTTACACTGTTGGTGGGAATGTGAACTGGTGCAGCCACTCTGGAAAACTGTGTGGAGGTTCCTCAAAGAGTTAAAAATAGACCTGCCCTACGACCCAGCAATTGCACTGTTGAGGATTTACCCCAAAGATTCAGATGCAATGAAACGTCGGGACACCTGCACCCTGATGTTTCTATCAGCAATGGCCACAATAGCCAAACTGTGGAAGGAGCCTCGGTGTCCATCGAAAGATGAATGGATAAAGAAGATGTGGTCTATGTATACAATGGAATATTACTCAGCAATTAGAAACGACAAATACCCACCATTTGCTTCAACGTGGATGGAACTGGAGGGTATTATGCTGAGTGAAATAAGTCAATCGGAGAAGGACAAACAGTGTATGTTCTCATTCATTTGGGGAATATGAATAATAGTGAAAGGGAATATAAAGGAAGGGAAAAGAAATGTTGGGAAATATCAGGAAGGGAGACAGAACATAAAGACCCCTAACTCAGGGAAACGAACTAGGGGTGGTGGAAGGGGAGGAGGGCGGGTGTTGGAGGGGAATGGGTGACGGGCACTGAGGTGGACACTTGACGGGATGAGCACTGGGTGTTTTTCTGTATGTTGGTAAATTGAACACCAATAAAAATTAATTAAAAAAAAAAAAGAAATCCTGGACTAAAAAAAAAAAAAAATTCATTTATTTGTTTAACAGTTATGACTCAGCAAAGTCCTGAGGTTGTCAATTTGAGGACAACAGTTAAAACTTGTCTCTGCCTTCAAGCAAGTATGACTTGTTAGAGGATATCCACAGATCTATGCCAATAACTTGGAAACAATGTACAACATGGGAAGCACCACAGGCAAGTGTAAACAAAATCCTAAGCATAGAAAAAAAGCAGTACACATGGAGACAGTGGTGCCTGAGAAAATCCTTGGGCTGGAGGAAAGTAGACGTGAGCAGGAAGGACTGCCCATCCCAAGCTGAGCCCCTCCATCCCAACACTGCGGACCACATGGCAGATCAAAATCCTACACAGGAACAGCTTCCTCAGAACTAGTCCTACCTCATGGCAATCCCTGTCACTTCTAAGTGCCAAGGCCAGACTGGAGCCAGTTGATTAGATTCAAACATCAGCTTCTCTAATTGCGACTTTGGTCAATTAGACTACTTTGGGCAAGTCACTGAAACACCTGTGTCCATTTCCTCATCTGTAAAATGAGGGAATTAACAGTACTTACCTTAAAGCATTGATAGGAGAATTGAATTCATCAATAGGAGGCTGAGCACATAGCAGACATCATGTCAGTGGTAGCTGGCATCCTGTTCTGTCCTTGTCATTGCCTTAATCTGGTTGTCTTCCTCTTGACTCTTCTTTCTTCCACACCCTGACTACAAGACTTTTTTTCCTAGTGTATTGATTAAGACTGTTCTTGAGTAGTCCTTGGAAAGAGATCTCATCTACATAAAGCACAAGGCAGAGGGAAGATGGTTCTCTGTCCTCAAGGCAGGTTCCCCTGAGAGCATCCTATGTCTGCTTCATCACCAGTCACATTCTCACAAATCTGTCTTCATGTATCACCCTACCCTAGAACTCTGTGAACTTCCAGCTAATGTCAGATTTTTACAGGACATGACACAGAACACAAATCCCATAAGATGGACTCCTAAGGAAAAAAGGCTTCTGTCCTACACTGCTCATAGAAAAGTCCCTTCTGGAGAAGAGCAGAGCACAGAGAAAAACAAAATCTGTTTCATTTCATTTAATCCAGCATTTTCTGACATGATGACTTTATTTTACATGTCACACACATTGGGAAATAGTGTGCAGAGGCTATGTCTTATTCATCCACAGATCCACAGAAATGTGGATGATGTGAGGAATATAATCAGCATGGGAAACGAGCCAATAAATTGGGCTAAATTTGTTATGTAATCTCAGGGAAAATATTTCCACCCTGGGCTTCATTTTTAAAATGAGAGAATTGGATTAGAGAGTTGATAAGATCCTTTCTATCCTCCATTAGTAACCAATCTTTCATTAGATATTTTTTCCTTGCCCTCTTGCCTGGTCATTATTGAGCCTCATTATTTTATTCAAGATGAGAGCAAAAGCAAAACTATCAAGCCCCTGTGGGCAGGAGGCTAACAGGAAATGCTCAAAGCTGACATTTACCATGTGCCAGCCACTCTTCGGACGACTCTGTGGGAGTCGCAGCGTCTCTTCGCAAGAAGCAGAACAGAGAAGTACCATTATAAAAGTCATTTCCATTTTACTTAAAAGACATTGAGGCACAAAGAGACTAAGCTATTGTTTAAGCAAGTCTACCTAGTTGGCTGAGATGGGATTTGAATCCAGGTCATTTGACTCCAAACTCATACTCTATACCATTAGACTACGCTTCTTCTAGGGTGGCATGAAGTTCAGGAGCCCTACAGAATCAGAGTCTAGTTCTCTCTGTTTCCAGTTAAGAGAGGATAAAAAGCTCCAAGAATCCACTTCATTTCTTCAGAAAGACTCAGCATGTTGGCTAATGTGATATTTGTCCATCCTTAGAGTCTGACTTTCTTTTGACTTCAGCTTTCAGGAAAGAATGCAAGGAAGAGTAAAATTCCATGCATTTCTTTTCTTTTTATCAGTTACCACCATAATAATTATCCCCAGCATTTCCAAGAAGCACTTTCATATCTATTATTAGGTATGACTTTTTACACCTGCCTCCATGTTGATTTTACAATTGAGAGAACCAAGGCTCAAAGGGGTAGAGAGGTTTGTCTCAGACCCCATGACAGTAAACTGTGGTTCCTGGATTTGAACCTGGTCTTTGGGCCTCAGTGAGGAAATGGTCAAGGGCTCTCACCACAATCCAGGGCACTTGGCTGTCAAAGTCAATCCCAGGTTGGTGGTGGGTGGAGTTAGTGAAGCTACAGGTGTGAACTCAGTGGGACTTGATGTGGAGGATCTGGAGCTAGTCAGGAAGCCCAACACAATAACCAGGGGGAAAGGAGTGGCCCTCTCTCTTCTTTGGTGTTGGGAGGGCAGGAGCACACTAGGGGTTTAAGTCCTCTTCATGCACCTGCTCTCTTGCTGCTTCCTTCTCTCTAACCTCTACCTTGTCAAGTCACCATCCACCTCCCAGATCATGGGCCTGGGACAGCTTATGCACTCACCCACAAACATTCACTGAGAGCCTGCAATATGCCAACCTACCATCACAGGTACCAAGAAGACTGAGATGAGATATATATGAATCACTGGACTCCAGAAAGGTGATTGACCTCAGGCTCAGGAAACACTGCAAAGGTGCTGGATTAGGTCTGAGTCTGGATGGGTATGCAGGTGCCCTCTAGAAGGAGAGTGTGGGCCAGAATAAATACTGGGCAAAATGTCTTCCAGGCAGAGATTCAGAATGCTTTCTGATTGAAGCACATGACGCATAGAGGGGAAGTGTCAGAGTTGAGGCCAGAAAGGAAAGTACAGCCAGTTCTTGATGGGCCTTGAGGTCCAGCTGAAGACATGGAATGTTAACTTTTGGAGTGAGGAAACATCCCTTATGTGCTGGGGATGGTTTTGACCTATCTTTGTTGTCCTGTTCTGCTCATAGGAAGTCCTCCCAAAGACTGAGAAACAAATTCAGAAATTCTCATTATGATTAGGGAGGAATGTGAAGACCGAAAAAGGGAGTAAAAATATCACTCCCCTTGGTCAAAACAGTAACCATCACTTAAGGCACAGCATGCCATGAGGTCAGGAGGCCAACGGAAGCAGACAGAGGTCTCCGTCCCTTGCTTAAAGCCCAGGAGGTAAGTAGAAGCAGGTCCTCAAAATAGATCCTCTCTGCTCCCCTCCATGTGACTCTGTGTGAAGAGAACATGAGTGTCCATCCTGATGTCCTTGCTAATGAAGCCAGTCTGCCTATCTGAAAAGCTGAGCAAATGACAGTGGTAAGTCTCTGGGACAGGACTGACCCCCTGAGTTCGAGTCTTCTACAGCTTTAGGGAGCGGCTCTGCTGAGTGCTATGCACAAACTCGGCACAGGGAGGCAGTGTGGGCCCGTGGTCAGCCTCAGCCCAGGCTCCGTAGAATAGCCAACCAGGACAAACAGATGAGAGTAACAGGCCCAAAAAACAGAAGTAGGAGGAAAGAGAGGGGAGTTTCTATAACAAATGTCTTGAGGTTTGCTCTTAATATAAGAGGTTTTCCTCAGGGAAGTACCTCTAGTCTAGGAACCACTCCTTTGAATCTTATAACAGACCCTTGACAAGCAGAAGTCTTATGAAAGTCCTCAGTCCTTGCTCATTTCCTGGGACTGGCACTTAATACCACTTCCCACCTGATTTCAGCCTTCTCTACCAGTTTCTTATCCATGCTCTCCCTCAAACGCAGAATGCTCAAGCCAGCTTCTCTTCCCCACATAGGCCGTTGTCTGTGTCTGTGCACCTGTTCTCTCCTCCTAGAACAGCCTTTTTCAAAAGACCCCTCCTCTGTTTCATTTCTGATCTAACTCAAATGTCCAACCATGTCTAACCAACACCATGGCTCCTTTCCTGAGCCCCTTAAGCTAGAAAAATCACTTCATTTCTCTCTCTTTCTCTCTCTCCCTCCCATTCTCCCTCTCTCCAATGTGTCCCAGAATAGTCTCTGCCCCTCTCTGCCACCTGCCATCATCTACTTTGCATGGCAATCATTTGTATATCTGGACAAATATGCTATCTTAATGTTTGTCACAGCATGTTCTGCAGGGGAGCCTGGCTCACAGTGGCTATTCAATGCATGTGCCAAAAAGGATGTTAAGTCCCGTCTGAGGAATGACCAGGGATATTCCTGCTTGTCAGGTAAGCTTTAGTTTTCTAATCTAGAGAAGGCTTAAAATAAAAAGATCAAATGAGGACTTATTAACTAAATTATGGTATATCTATACCTCGAAAAATCACACAGATTTTTTTAATGAGTGAAAAAGTATTTCCTGGCATAGAAGTCTGCCCAAGATATATACTTTAAAAACAAAAACAAAGCAAAACCAAAAATGGCAAACTACAGAATAGTATAATGGTACCACCTCAATTACTTCGGAGGAAAAAAAATGTTGTACACATACATAGGATTGCACATAAATAGAAAAATTCTGGAAAAAATACATGTGGTTTGCATGGCCCATTGTGTCCACATGGTAGGGTGGTAAAGCACCACAATAGGACAGTTCCTTGATGCACATATATGATAGAAGTAAAGGAGACAGAGAAAAGGTCAGAAAAAAAATATTTGTGGAAATAATTGGCAAAACTCCTCAGTGCACACCCAAAGGGCTAACACAAAGATAATAACGCCAAGACACATAGTACTCAAATGGCTGAATGCCAAAAACATAGACAATCTTGAAAGCAACAGAAGTCATTTACCTCATCACTTACAAAGGAACAACAATATGATTAATGGCGGGTTTCCCATCAGGAACAATGAAGGCCAGAACGTAGCGGAAAGATATATTCAAGGTACTGAAAGAAAAAAGAACTGTCATCAAGAATTCTAAAATCAAGTAAGCAGTTCTCAGTATGGAAGGTGAAATAAAGACATTCCCAGATAAAGACCAAGAGAACTCATTGCTAGCAGATCCTTCTTATGAGAAATATTAAAGGTACTCCTTTGGCTGAAAAGAAAGGACACCAGATGCTAATTAGAATCTACAAATAATAACAACAACAGTCTAAAAAACAAAGAGCACCAAGAACTGTAAATATTGGGCAAATATAAAATATAGTATACATCTATTTTTCTCTTTTCTTCTTTTAGCTCCTTTAAAAGACATAAGATTATGTGAAGCAATAATTGTGACACTGAGGTGTTGGATTATAACATAAATAAATGTCATACATATGACAATGATAGCACAGAGGAGAAGTATACGAAGTTCTATTGGAGAAAATGTTTTCTATTTTACCAAAATTAAGTTGCAAAATTAAGTTTTTTAATTAGCCACTAAAAAAAAACTTTAAAAAGATAGCTTTAAAAAAAGTCAACCAAATTGACAGATCAGTAAAATAGCAAAATCCAACTATATGCTGACTATAAGATGTGTGCTTGAAATACAACCACACATCGTTTTCAAAGAAACAGCTGAAAAGGAGACACAATGCAAACAGCCTACATGAATCATCTCTAATCCTTACAAGATCAATATTATTACCCCATTTTTTCCCACTATATAACGATGTGGTAATGGACACACAGTTCACTATAGGAACGGTACTAATTATTATTCTTATTTGTTTAATAAAATTGCATCATGTGCAAAGCACTATTTCTCTAAGCTCCAGAGATACAGTAATAACCAAGACTAAAGCCCCTAATCTCATAGTCTCTTTCTAGCACAATGGAAACAGCCAGAGCAAAACATAATAACAAATTAATCACATAGTAATAAGTGCAATGTAGAGATCTAAAGTAGAGCAGTATGGTAGAAGGATTGGGTGGGTAATTCAGATTGAGGAAATAATATTTAAGCTAAAATTGAAATTATAAAATTGAAATTATAATATTTAAGCTAAAATTGAAATTATAAAAAGAGACATGAAGGCCAGGAAGAATTGTAGTGTGGGTAGAGGTAACAGTGCAAAGGCCTTGGGACAGGAACAAGCTTAGTATATTGGAGAAAAGGTCACCATGGCTGGAGAAGTGGCGTGGACACCAGGGACAGTAGTGCAATATGTGAATTAGAGAAGGTAAGTGTGTGAGGCTCTGTAAACCAGGGTAAGACGTCGATGTATAATTCCATGTGATAGGAGACAATCAGAGGGTTTCAAGTCAGTGGATGATATAATGTGATGCACATTTTAAAATAACACTGTTGCCTCAGAGAGGAAAATAAACTATAAGGCAGCAAGAACAGATACAAAGAGATCACTCAGAACTCATTGTGTGAGTCCAGGGAAGAGGTGGGCAGGAGAGGTGAAGGGAAGTGTACAAATTTGAACAGATTTTGGAGATAGAGCTAACTTGGCAAGCGACTAGATTAGCAGGGGGGGGAAGAGAAAGAGAGGAATCAAGGATGAGATTCAGGTTTTGAGCTTGAGGAACTGGGTGGTTGGTGGTACCATCAATCAAAAAGAGGAAGACTGGAGGAAGAATAGAATTGCTCAGGGGTGAGGTGGGGTGATGGAATCAGGCATCCTGTTTCAGCCATGGTACATTGAGAGACTTAGCAGACTTCTTTAACTATTGCTACTAACCAACAATATAAAGGTGAGCAAGACAGAGATCCCATCTTCCAGGAATTCACAAGCCTACAAAGGGAGAAGAATGGATACATAAGAGTTCAAGAGAACTATAGGTGCTTTTGGGAAAAGGCAATGGAAAACAGGGGAAAGAGAGACAGGACCTAGCAGGGCAGCATGGTGTGGACAAATGGGGAGACTCCACAAAGCAAAAGGTGCTGGTTCAAATTCCAAGCATGGATGAACTTGAACAAGCATCACCAGAGTGTGAATAGATTCTAGGCAATGGGGAAAAACTTAACCTGAGTTTCTCTAGAAGTAAGGTGTGCCCAAAGATGGTTGAGCCAACAGATGCTATGAAGGTTTAAGGTGTGTTAGGGGAGGATGATGGAAAGGCCCTGGAAGAGTAGGTATGAATCAAACCAGGAAAGATTTTGAAGGCAAACGGAGGCCATGGGTTTTCTCCTGGGTCCATGAGTGGATGGGGAGTTACAGGGACTTTTAAGCAGAAAAGTGACCTGCTTGGAGATATGCATTAAGGTCACACTGGCAACAGTGTTTGAAAAGCAGTGGTGATGGATGGCAGAAATGGGGAGAGGGAGGAAGAAACAAAGCAGGAACCCAGTTCTCAGATTATCCTATAGTCTAGGTGAGGGTAAGGAAAGCCTGAAGGAAAGCATTAGGAATGAAAATGAAGGGAAGGATGAGAGTCCAAGAGATAGGGTTTGACGATTGATTGGATGTGGGGAAAGAAGGCCAAGATAACTCTGAGATTGAGCATGAGTGTCTGGGAGACTCACGGTGCCATGAACCAAGATAAGGGACCCGTGAGGAGGAAACAGGACAAGGGAGAAAATGAGGAGTGAGGGGGATGGTGAGTGATTTCGATCATGTTTAGTTGGATGTGCCAACGTGACACAGGTTTCCAGGAAGGAGTGATCGATCAGTACATTTGGGCCCAGGCTCAGGAGACTGGTCTAACTCCGAGGTCAGGATCTGAGTGTCCTTGGCGCCAGTGATAATTGTGTATGTGGCAACAGGAGCTGAGTTAAATCCTTTACATGATATCCCATTGCCTCCCCCATAAGGTGAGTCCTATTATTATTCCCATTCTACAAATGAGGACATTAGAAGGGAAGTCAAGCCCCTTGCTGAAAGTCACACACAAATTAAACAATAAGGTCAAGATTTGAACTTATGCACCTGTGTACTATTGTGCATGGTAAAATTAGGTGTGAAAAGGGGGTTGACTCTACTCAAATGTCCATGAACCACAGGGATCCCCGAGTCTCCTTCTCCCATCTCACAAAACGGCACCGAAGCCCAGAGAAGGGAATGCATTTCCCCAGGGTCACAATGATGTTCTGACACCTTTCTCCTTATATTTGATATAAAACCTGGACTCAGTTCTGCATGCTCTGGCCTCTCCACCTCTCCAGCCTCACAGGACAAGCACACTCCCACCTCAGGGCCTGTGTGTTGGCTGTTCCCTCTGCCTACAGGTCTCTCTCTCTCACAGGCTCTCAGGCTGCCTTCCTTCTTGTCATTAGGTCCCAGCTCCCAGGTCATCCCCAACAAACACCTGCTCCGACCAGCCAACCCAGCATAACCACCTCCTGTCCAGCCCTATCTCTTGACACAATTTGATTTTCTTCATGACGATCTCAATGCGCCTTATTTTTCTACTTGATTATTAATATCCAGTCTCTACCTGCCAGAAGATACAGCAACTTTTACTGTGTCCCCAGAACTTGGACCAGAATTTAGCACTGTGAGTGCTGAGTGTAGGAAGGGAGAAGAAAGGAAGGGAGGGTAGGAGGAGGGGAGGAGGGGAGGGAGGGAGGGAGAAGGAGGGGAGGGAGGGAGGGAGAAGGAGGGGAGGGAGGGAGGGAGGGAGGGAGGAAGGAAGGAAGGAAGGAAGGAAGGAAGGAAGGAAGGAAGGAAGGAAGGAAGGAAGGAAGGAAGAGAGTTCTGAGGGACGGAGGGAACTCTCATGTGGATGAGGGGGCAGGAATGAGTTTGTCCAGAGCCTTCACTAATGAAGGACACAGCTGGGCCTCCTTGGAGCCCCGCCTCCTCCACCGTGATATCTGCAGCCCACAGATGAAAGAGAGAGTCATGGGCTAGGAAAAGCCAGGGCTCCATTGGAGAATAAAGAGAAAGAGATCCCACAGGAGTCCACATGCAGGCCAGCCCTTGGCACCAGAGCCACACTAGCCGAGGTCTATCTTTGAGTGTGTCCCCTCAACCCCACTCTGGATTCTTATCTCCTCCTTCTCCCCTAATGCCCATGCCCCCATTCTACACAGGCCATCCTCACCCTGCCCCTTATCTGCCCATCCCCTCCATCATGGGCTCCAGGGGGGGATGGTGTCCCCTTTCATCTCCCCCTTCCCTTTATCTCCCTCTTGCCCCCCCAGCCTCCCCACACCCGCCTCCTCTGGGTCCCCCAGTCACTTATCAAATGGCCCTTTCTCCATCACTGCCCCCTTATCTGCCCATCCCTCACCCACATGACTGTTCTTTTTTGTCTTCTTGATAGAGGCCTACAGGAAATAGCAGACTCAGAGGTTCTGCTCCAGGCTCCTAGGGACAGGCTGAGGGAGCCAGTGGCCTACTCTCAGAGGCCAGAACAGGGCATTTCCAGCCCTTTCCTTTGGAATCGGACCAGCCGGGAATCCTCTCTAGAGCTTGAACCATTTCTCTACCTCAGACCAAGAGATGTTGGGCTCATGGTTCCAACCTCCCTGAGCTTCATCTGTAACACCAGGCTTAAGAACACCTCCCTCCCAGGATCACGGGAGGCCAAGAACAGCACATGACAAAGGTTGGTCGCACTTCGGAGCCTGGCTTCTTCTGCTCCCCAACCACAGGCCCAGGGAGACACCTACATGAAGTCCTTAGTCACCCCAGAAGTCCTGTCCGGTAGAGGCTGTCAGTGCTGACATCCTACAGAAGGTAGAGCTGAGACCCATGGCCTGAGGTCACCAAGTCTGCCCCCAGTTGGCCTATCGGGGACCCCCACCGTTTTCCACACAGTGAAGCAGCTCCTGATAATAAGGGGGGAATCTCTCAGCACCCCCACCCCATAATTACCTGCCATGACTCTAAATTCCAAAGCCAAACGAAGCCCCCAATGGCCTTCCTCTCACCTGGAACATCTGCCAGGTTCCCAGGACAAAAGGTAAAGGCGAGAAAGGAGTTTCCTCTAAAGAAAGGGAAGGGTCCACCTTCTTCCATTGGGACCTCAGGAAATGATGTCAGCAGGCCCACTTGGCCCGCTTTCTGGTGCTAATCATGTTCTCACACCCAAGAACACTTTGTCCCCACCTCCCGAGCCATATCCACCTCCTGAGCTTACCCTTCCTGACTATAATTAGGGATGTCACCCGGATGCTGCTGTGCAAAGTGACACCAAGAGCCCTTCACACACCTGCTCTGGGAGGCAGTGGTGAGCCCGGCCTCGAGCAAGACAGAGAACCAGCTGCTGCCAGCTTGCCCAGTGGGGACAACAGGCTCACAGAAGGTGTGGATGTCACTATACCGCATAATGAAGTAGCAACAAGCAGCTGGAGCTGCTGCTCACACTTCTGGGGCCTATCTGGGCCAGTAGAAAGATCCCTCAGGAGTCGCCCACAGCAAACGGCTACCTTACTTTTCGGCCAGGACAGCAGTGTCAAGAAAGGAGAAATACTTTGCCCTGAATCACACAGCACTAACTTGTTGGTATGAGGACCCAGGTGTCCTGCCTCCCCAGCCCATGTTCCCCACTCTGCCCCCACCTGCATTCAGGATGGCAGTTCTTAACCACTGTGGTCTTGCCCCTCAGGGAACATCTGGCAATGTCAAGAGACATGTTGGGCTGTCCTGACTCCACAGGGGGGGTGGTAAAAAGCCAGCTCAACCTCCTACAGTACACACGCAGCCCCCTGCCACAAAACTTCTCTGATCCAGAAGGTCTATGGTGCTGAGATGGAGAAACCCTGATTTAGAAACATGGCCAATGGGGCCCCTGACTGCCGGTCATAGCAACTGCCCTTTCACCCAAGTGTCCATCGGGCCCTTTTGGCAATTGTTGGATTTGGACACACAAAAAAAAAAAATGTATATTGACAATAACAGCTCCCATGTAGTCCGGTGACTCTGGAGGAAGAACGTTCCTGGCACTTCCCCACTTCTGAGCCTTGCACAAGCTGTCCTCTCGGCCTGGGAGGGAGGCTGTCCCTGACCCTATCTCCTTGTGCCAAATCCCACTCATCTTTGTAAGCTGGTCTGGCGCCACTGTCTCCAGGAAGCCATCCTTGGTTTCTCTTGCTGAGGATCATCTCCCCAGCTCTGATCTCCACAGCAAGTCAGCAGTTCCCCCTTCCGATACTAAGAGGAGCCCATGGGGTATTCAAGCTAGCAGGCAATATAATTCCGTGTCACATTGGTGGGCTTTGGATGCCAAAGCCCTGAGTCCAAATCCTGGCCATCCTACTTCCTCATTGTGTGGCTCTGCACAAGGTATTTAACTAATGTAAGCCTTATATGTGAAATGGGAGTGAGGATGTAGGTAGTAGAGGCTGCTCGTAGGATTATTGTGAACATATCATTAGTTAATCCACATAAAGCACTCAACACCATCCCCAACACATGGTTAGTGGGCAACGGAGGTTAGTGATCATAGTTAATATATCAAAATATCCTCCAAGCTCTGTGAAACCCCCATGCATTTGTTATCTCAGAGAAGCCGCAAGCCTGAGTCACAAAACCAGGACCTCTGCATCTTCAGTTCACAGGTGTAAGCTCTGAGCCCTAGAAATGTCTTTTCCTAGGACCTGGGTCACACAGCTATGGAAAGAATGCTGAGAATCCAAGGCTGCTCTGAGCTTGGGCTTACCTCATTGGGCCACCCCAACTGTCCACTCCTATACTCAGTCACAGGGCCTTTCCCAGACAGCCCCATGCTCACTCTCTCACTCATGCCCAGGCCTTGCCTTGGCACCACACTGTGGTTTTTAGGACTCATAGGCTGGTGATCATGACTGAATTTCTCTGAGCTAGGTACCTGCATGAACCTATGCCCCTCCGAACAACCCAATAAGATGGATGGCATTGTTGACTTTCTCCACATGAGGG
The DNA here is from genome assembly GCF_018345385.1 of Vulpes lagopus. NCBI lineage: Eukaryota > Metazoa > Chordata > Mammalia > Carnivora > Canidae > Vulpes > Vulpes lagopus. The sequence continues at coordinate 63,140,160 of NC_054834.1, read as the reverse complement.
AATTGAGACCTAGAGGGGCTGCATCACTAGCCCAACATAGGGCTGGTTCTTGAGTCCTTGGCAGTGTGGGTGCAAAGCCCAAAGCACGGCCCCTGCGGCTTAAGCCTCCCTGCCATCCTCATACCTTCTACCCCGGCACACAGGGATCCTCAGGGCTTTGAAAAACCTGGAAATAATTCCATAATAAGCCCCTTGTAGTTCCAGTCTGGGATGGGTTATGAGGGATGCACCCTATCTGTCCATCCACAGCCTGGTCAGGAAGGCAGAGAAGGTAAGAAGCTGGGAAGGAAGTGCAGAAAGGGAGGCTGGGCCCATGGGAAGGATAAAGAGAAGAACAAATGAGTGAAAAGATGGGAGGAAAGAGTCAGGTGAAGCAGGCCTGGAATGGAGGACCCAGAAGGTGAAGGAAAGGAGGCTGGGAGGCCAGGGGCGGAGAAATAGCAGCCTGGCTGAGCTATTTCTGTGAACCTGAGTGCAGCTGATTTCATGTTTAGCTTCTCTTTACATATTGAGGTCAGAAGGCCCCAGCTCTTCATATGAGAAGGAGTAGGAATTCATCAGTGCAGCCTTCTGGAAGACTCCTGAAGCACACCATGCTCAGCTTTTCCCTGATGGAAGAGAAAGAAGATAAAGGAGAAAAGAGAGAGAACCAATCCACCATCCCGCAAGGCTGCACATCCACACAGGCTCCTACTCAATTAGGCAGGTGGCTTAACATCCATGGCCTCAGTTTCCCCACTCATAAAAGGAAGTGAAGTGGGCCAAGGGCTCTGGAGGAGCCTAATCAAGTTAAGCAAATCACTCCATTAATTAATTCATTGAAAGGGCAACGGAGATTAGCGATCATAGAGAATGGAGTCATATCTCAAAAGAGAATGGAGTCAAAGGGAGTTGTAGGAAAGTGATTCGCCAGGCATCTCAGTTGCACCCACAGTCTCTAAAAATAAATACATAAGTCTTAAAAAAAAAAAAAAAGGACAATGGCCTCTGCTCAGGATGCCATCACCGAAAGGGAGATTCAATGTCTCCGCTCAAGCTCAGTAGAAAGGGAGAATAAGCAGTGGAGACCAAGACATTCAACAGGGAGTCTGCCTCAGTAGGACAACAGAAAGGCAGAAAAGATCCCCTGTCCCTGCCTGCCTAGTGCCTGAAGATCTACCATTGATGATTCCTGAAGAACCTTGTACAAGTCATTTAACCTCCCTCTGCGTGAAAAATATAAAAGGCAGCCCTAGACATTTTGCTCTGGGCAGAGGCTAGGAGGATTCAATTACAAATGCAACTGCAATTTGTAAGGGTTACCAGGTGCCAGGGGCCATGCACGTAAGTGTCAGAGCAGAAATGCTAGTTATCTCCCCAGTCTCCATTCTCCCTTCTGTGAGCAGATGTCTTCTCTGGGCACGTGGCCACCCAGCTAAAAACCATCTTCCCCAATCTTCCTTTTGCAGCTAGCTGTGCCCAACTGTTTGGGTGGAGGCCAATGCCCTGTGAGCAGAAGCTGTGGTCAGGCTCTCAAAGAAAAGAAACATCTTTGTCTTCTCTCCACTGCTGCTTCCCAGAAAGATCCATGGTGGCAATGGGAGCCAAACTGGCCATCTTTGCCATGAGATGGGACATGCCTTTTAAAGACGGCAGAGCAACAAGAAAGAAAGTGCCAGATTCCCAGGCCATAGGGCCATTAAATCAGCCCCAGCCTGCTAGTGCTCACGTTGTTACACACAGGAGACATAAACTTCCTTCTTGAAAGCCGCGGTGACTCAATATGGCATGATGGTCAATGTCTTTCCTGGCCTCAGTGACAGGTGCTCCCAGCGCCCACTCCCACACCATTTGGCAAGCACAGCTTGGTGCCCTGCACAGAGCCACCTGAGTACCGCTCCACCCCCAGCTCAGAGCTCCCTGCCCAAAGGCCTCTGCTACTTCTACTAGGAGACAATTTGCTGATCCCCAAATGAGGTCCCACAATCTGACAAAGGATTTGGAGGCCCCTTTGGGGAACAAGAAGAACTCCAAGACATACAGTCTGGATGATATGATGTCAGTATTTATGGGACATTTTAAGCAAGTACAAGAACACTATCAATCTCAGATGCCGAGTTAGACTCAAAAACATAGGATGTGCATTTCATTTAGGATGGGCCTGTACTCACAGACTCAATCCTTCTCCCCAGCCTTTCATCTCAACACCTTATATATGTAAGAGACTTACCTGAACTGTGAAGGTATTAACTTTACAACCTCTAGGGTAAGTGGATCAAAGTTGAAGGTGGCCCCAAGAGAGAGGGTAGACTGTGGGTAGACTATCTAAGCCCCAGCTTAGACCACGCCATGGGTTCTCTAGTTTTAGTTTTCAGAGGCAGGTATTCCAACCACCTCCATGCCCCTAGTCAGAGACTAGATATTTAAAGTCCCAGGGAAGGAGTGTCTGTTTGTCTGGGGTCAGACATAATGCCCACAGTTAGCTTTTCTTAAGAGTAGGGTAAGAAGTGACTGATCCTCCCTGGCTCCCCTCACCAAAGATAAGCACTGGAAATCATTTTCCCATCAAAACCCACACATATTGGGATGGATGGTTCCTATACCACGAAAATTTGGGGAATGATCTTCGGAAATGCAGCAGATACTGAGTGGCTAAGAAATGGAAAAACATCTATTAGCCACCTCTCCCTCTCAAAAAAAAAAAAAAAATGAAATCAAAACAAAAGCAGACAAATGAAAGCCCCAGAAGAAACTTTACAGCCAAGGGGATTTCCTTCCCCACAGAGATATTATCACCACCAGTGGCATAATTTGATTTTTCTGGCAATGCCTGTGATTTAGTAAACAAGGAGTCAACATTGTTAACACAAGTCACAGAACATCATCAAGGTATGACCTCATCGTCACCCCCTGGAGGAGAGCCTTGATAAAGAAGCCCGAAGTAAACTCCCAGATGTCAGCAGCATGTGGAGATGGACTCCGTAGGGGACGGGACTGGGGATAGTGGTCTGGTTCTGTGATATTCCCAGACTCTACACTCCCTGGCAAGATTCCACGGTGCCCCCTCTTCCACCTGGACCTAGTAGGATGTCCCTAGAAATGTAGTTTATGTTGTTATACACCTGAATGCCACTCAGCTGTTCTTGCAGGCAGAAGGGACCATGCTTCCTGTCATTACCATCTGGCCACCTGCTATGCTTCTCAGTAAGGCCTCCTAAAAATACCCTCCTCCAATATCCCCTGTGAATTTAGCAGAATAAAAAGAAAAATCAAAGTTAATCTGCTCAGATTGGCTTTCCATCAAGGAATACTTCTGCAATGTGTGATAGAGTGGGAAAGCAGAAGCTTTAGAGACAGATTTGAATTAGAAGAATACGTGTTTTTATTATTACAGCTAGGATGTATTATTACCATGTGCTGGCCACGGCTCTATCCACTTCATACGGACTAGTGCATTTAATCTTCTCAAAGATCCTCTGAGTTTAATAATTTCCCTCCATTTCATAGATGAGGAAACAGACACATAAGTAACTTTACCAAAGTCACTCAGCAAGAAAGCAGCAGTGCCAATCCGACTCCAGAAACAAGTTTGCAGCCCCTCTGCAGATTTGTCTCCAAATGAATGTTGGTGCCTTTCCCATCTCCCAGATCCTGGTTCAGGCAGACTCAGGCATGATGCAACTAGGCAGGAGGGGAAGGGGGGGATGTCTGAGGGGACAGGGATGGGAAGTCAACAGCCTAGTTGTCCTGAGGACCGTCAGAAAACATGCAGCACCTGAATAGGGGGCAGTTTGGGCAGCCGCTGGTGTCCACAGAGAGCCCATGAGGCAACAGACAGGTCTCCAAATTATCCAGCTCCCAGCATCCTGGTTCTGAGCATTGACAAGGGCCAGAAAGGAAGCGAGTTGGCAGGAATTCAATGGCTCCCACTTCAGCATAAATAGAAGATGAGATAGACAGACAGACAGACAGATATATAGCACCATGCTTTATCAGATTCCCAGCCAGAGACAGAGCCATCTGTGATGAGGTTGGCCCATGACAGAGGCTGGTACAGTATTAGCAGGGTAGACTGACAGAGGGTAGGCTACTGGTAGGCTACTGGGGCTACTGGTAGACCTGCCCTGGTCAGTGCCACTCTACTCTGGTCTGGGCTCAGCCTTCAAACGGGGACATGGGGACTCTAGCCAAGGAGCGCTTAGCTAGTGTGAGATTCCACCTCCCTGCTCCTTCCCACATCTGTGTTCCTCGTGGGGCTCCAGTCATCCCTCTGGCCTATGGATCATCACTGGTGTCACCCTTCACATTTATTGAGCATTTACTTTGTTCATGGCTCAGAATGCCTCACCTCCCCTTTTTCATTAAACTATTGCAATAGACATATGCAGGAGGATGTCATTTGAGGTCCTCAGGTTGCAAACAGCAAACTGTGCCCTGGTTCTACTGTCTCTCTCCTTATCGCAGTGCCCTTGGAGGGCACCCATGTCCGAAAAGGAAGGTAAAAAGTGGCCCAACTTCCTTCAGCCTTTAAGAAAGTGAAAAATGAACTTTTATTGTGTTGAGCCACTGAGGACCAAAGATTAACTTGTTAGTGCAGCTTTTCCCTAATACACTACTCACTCCCTCATGGGTTTATTGTGAGAACTGAGTTTATGTGGGCAAAGGCTTTATAATCCGGCCTGATGTGTAGTCAGCACTCCATAAATGCCAATTGGTGTCAGTATCATTCTCTGATGACGGAATGCTGAGAGTGGTCCCCAGAGGACTCAGCATCTTACGGATGTTGCCATCTATTGCCCTACCATGATTATCCACTCGACTCCTGTTCTGAGCAGCTGGGGCTGGAGATGCTTCATGCTTACGAAACGTTTTATTGGTTTGGGTTTTTTTTAAGAGTTACACAGTAACCTCAGACTTGTAGTCTGAAAGGATCGCAATGGTCACCTTGCCCATCCCTCAGCTGGGACTTAATGGCCTTCTCTGACTTTCATACTAAGGGTTCCTTCAGCCCAACTGAACACCGATGGGTGTTCAGCTCTTGCTGTTAGAAAGTTTCTTCCTCTTGCTTGCCTGACTGTCTCTGGTAGCCCCACCCTGGCCTGTACAGCTGCCCAGCAAATCCAGTGGCCCAGTGACCATTCATCCCATTCATTCAGCAAACAGTTATTGAGTTCCTAACTTTGTGCCTGGCCTCGATGCTCCCTGTGACCTCAAGCGAGCTACTCACTCTCTCTGAGCTTCCAATCCTGCCTCTATAAAATCAGAGTAATAATAGCATCTAATTCACTGAGTCATCGTGAGGATTAGGTAAGGTCATGTGTACGGGGCACATATCACAGAGTTTGGCACATGCCTAGTAAAGGCTCAGCAAGTATTACTTGTCATGTGTCACTGTGGTCACCACAATTTAGGAAAAATAGGAGCCAAAGCTAGGATTTACAAGTCTGAGAAGGCCTGCGGAAGACAAAGGATGAGATATTACAGAAGCACTAAATGCATCTGAATGGGGTCCAATTACTCCATGAAGAGAAATGCAATTTGGCTATCAGAGGAGCCTTAGACAGCCTGGAAAGCCAAGCCAACAAAGCCACAGTACAGAGGGCTTCATGGGTCCCTCTTGAAAAGCCCCAATACACACAACAGGAAGCTGTTCTTGGCGGGGTAGCAGCAGAACCCAAGCGGTGGCATCAGACCCAGAGATAGCTCCGAATTCAGGGCTAAGATTGAGCCGGGAGTGCCCAGCACCTGCTTTTGTGCAGCACGGAGCAGTCCCGGCAGCTTCTAGACGCTAAGCAGGACGGACACAGCAGATAGAAAACAGTCAAGGCAGAATGGCTTTGTGCCACCTTCGAGCTCCCTGACGGGGAGTCAGGGACACAGGACAACCAGAGATACAAGCCAGACCTCTGGCTGCTGCTTATGAGCAGCTCCTGCTTCTGAGCCACTGCTCCCCTGCCTGCAAGAGGAGAAAGCTGGGGTAGGGGGTGTTGGCAACAGAAGGAGGGGCTGGCAGCAGTTCCTTCCCAGCTCGCTGGTCCAGCCTCACTACGAGTCAGACCAGCCAAATGGAGCACACGCAGTGGGAGGCGACGGGCCCACTCCCTCCCGACGCCCTTCCAGAGTCTGGTTTATGGTTTTGTAGAGTCTCACTGCATCATCCTTCTCTTGGAGGAGAGCCTGGGAGGAAGGTTTTTGTGCCTGCCTGCTGCTTGCCTACCGGTTCACTGATCATTCTTCCCATTTCTTGGCAGCTGCTAGGATGTGACCACGGAGGGCAGGCAACCCTGCAGTGGGTGGAGGCATCTCCCAGGCTGAGTCACAGAGGATGTCCCCCACCCCCGCTGCCGATAAAACAGAAAGCACCGGCTCTTCCTGGGAGAAGGCAAAGAATCCTGCCAAATCCTGTTTTAAAACAAGAGTTGGGTTTGGGTAGGGTTTTTTTTTTTTTTTCCTGTTCAGGGAAACAAAGTGGAAGTGCCCTGCCCCCACCAGAAGCAAGGGCTCTGAATTAGTCGGGAGGGAAGTCAAAGAGAGGGTGTGATGGAGAAAGTCTACCCGTGGGGCCACATGGAGCGTACACTGGCACTGCTTTCCAGCTGATGGCTATCCCCAGCATTCAGGCACTGGGCCAGGCCCCAATTAGACAATTACAGTGACAGACACTGACAGTCTCCATCAGGTAACCAGCATGGGTCAGTGCCTCTGCCAACAGAGCAGAATCACAGGGAAAGCCACAACCTGGGTTTGGTTCCGAATGCAGTATATATATCTTGTGTGTGACCTTCAGTGAGTCATACCACATCTGCCGGCCTCCGTTTCCTCGTCTGCAAGGTAGAGCCGGTAATAATGACCTGATAGAATTCCAGGAAAGATTAAATAAGATGAACTTATGTAAGAAGCTTCACACAGGGCTGAGCCCATTGTAAGGGCTCCAAACCAACAGCTATTAAAACCTCCAGCTATCATGAGCAGGGGGCTGGCTGCAGAAAGCTTGTGCCTCCAAAAGGAAACAGGGGACCCAGGTGTGTGTCACTCTCTGGAGTGTGATGACTCAGCTCCTAGCATTGTAGAGACCCCTCCCTCGGGGAGATGACAAAAGTCTCAGCTTTATCCCTCTCCATGCTATTATTCCTTATATTCAAGACTCCTCCCGCAGATCATGTGCTTATTTCCTGCATCACAACAGCACCAAAGGTGAGTAAGGACCCCCCAAGGAGGTATACTGCAAAGTGGTGGTCTAGCAGATGCCCTTGTTTCCTGAGGGAGCAGAGGATGTGGGGAGTAAAGCATCATGGGGTGTGTGTGTGTGTGTGTGTGTGTGTGCGCGCACGCGCTCCCGCGAAAGTTCTTAAAGACCCAGGGGAGAAACATGCAGCATCTCAGCTGACATCTGCAAACAGAGCTATATTGAGAGGTGTCATCTTCTCCAGCAAGGTCAAAAGACTCATGCCTGCTAACCTGAAGAGGTGGGAATTGCAGGCAGCAAACAAAATCACACTGTCACTTGAAAACCTGCCAACTGCTACAATCAGGGTAAAAATAATTAGAAAAGTAAGTCAGGTGTGAATCAGATGTTCGGGTACCCAGTGGAGTAGGGAACGCTGTCATCGACCCCCCTCTTCTTCCTGATGTCCCTCCTGCCCTGGCTTCTAGGACACAGTTCCTGTCTGGTGCTCTTCTGGTTGCCAGCCATCTCTGTCCCCTTCCCTGGCTTGCCATTCTGTTCCCAGGCCTGGGGCTGGGCCCCTAGCACCCTGCATCTTCCTGCTAATACTGTATGCCCTGGAAGTTTCGTCCTTTCTCAGAATTCACCTCCTCCCACCCCAACCTCCCTAAAAGTCAAATTATTTTGTCAAGAAATCGTGGAGAGCCTTTCCCCTGCCATTCCATCTTTCTAGAAGGCTCTCTCCCTACTCTGCACATACCTTCTGCTCTCCATCAGGTGTTAGCTTCAACACTCTTGACTCAGAATGGTTTTCCAGAAAGTAGAAAGCAAGTTTCCCCCACCTCAATCCTCGGTTTTGTCATGTTAGGTCATGCTATATTCTTGATAACATTTTTCACAATTTCTAATTTTTAAAAAATTTCTTTTAGATTTTCTTTCCTCGCAATAGACTTGTCCAACCAGATGTAAGTTTCACTTCTCTGTCCCTAGCGCCTAGCCTGCTGCCTGATATGTAGTGGGGATTTGCTAAATATTTGTTGGTGGAATAAGCCAGGGAATGAAGAATGGCTTTTTCAGGGGTGCCCCTGAGACAGCAGAGGTTCTAGCTTGCTGCTTAGATTTCTTGACAAAATAATTTGACTTTTAGGGAGGGGGACATGAAATGGTCTCCAGCTTGAGGATTATGAAGCAGAAGTTAAAAGCAGACAGCAGCTTTTATAAAAGATGTGCTTCAGCCAGACATCCAAATAATTGCCTAAATTGTCCCAACCCTGACATTTATCACCAGCCCTTCCCTTGGAGATATGTAAGTAGGGAAATAATGAGAAGAAAGTTATTTTGTAATTACCCAGCATGAATTATGACTCTGAGAGGCTATTTCCAGGGGTGCTTTAGTGTAATTTAGTTCAGCATTATGGGAGTTTAATTTAAGACGACGTTATTGGTGCAGAGAAGCTACGGAACCAGACTCAGAAGAACTGGATTTTCATGCTGGTCCTCCTAGCCATCTGTCTGTGGATCCTAACCCTGATAAGCTTCGGTTGTCTTCTCTGTGGTAGGGGAATAGTAATTCCTGCCTTCTCTACTTCCCAGGAGAGTTGGAAGATTCAAATAAGGCAATGATATAAAATGCTTTGCAAACTGTGAAGCACTATTCATGGGAGGGAGTCACTCTTCATGCTTCTTTGAGGTTCAAGAACTTCTTTTGGTTGCCACTGACAAAACAGAGCCTAACATAAACTGGTTTGAGGAAGAAAAAATGTACTGGCCACGATAATGAAAAAAACCTGGGGTTAACTAGTTTTAGGTACAGTCTGATGCAGGGGCTCAAATGATATGGTCTGTCTCCAGACCTCTCCATCGCTCAGCTTCTCTCTTCTCCATGCTGATTTTCTTCTTGGCATCTTCTCGGTGGCTAACAGTTGCTCTAGACCTGTACCCTCCCAGATTGAAATCCAGCAGGAAAGAGAGAATGTCTGTCACTCAAGGAAAATCCTGAGCCTGATTCTTACCAATCCAATGGGGCTACGTGACCATCCTGCACTGACCACTGTGTCCAGGGCATGAGAAGCTTTCATGAGCCTTGTCTGAGTCACACGCCCAACCCCCAAGCAAGAATCATATTGACCTGAGTATAGGACCAGATGGATTCCTGGAGAAGCCAAGAGAGGGTGAAAGACAGTTGGCCAGTGAAACAGCAGGAGCTCACTCGGCCCTAGGTCCCTTCACTGGAACTGCCTGGCCAGGCTTCAGTGTACCAGGACCAGCAATAACCAAAGACTCATGAGATTACAGGCTGAGGCATGGAAACCAACCCTGCTGAAGACCGAAGTCCTACAGGAACTCATGGTACTGTGCCTTTTCTCAAGTCTCTGAAATGAAACCAATTCTTGACTATTTTGTCTTTCCTTCAGGACCCAGCCTGCTTATTTCCATCGCAGGCTAACTGCCGCCGGGCAGTGTCTCTGGCCTGTGAGGACCTGTATTTTGAGGTTCACAACTTCTCCTACAAGTCTTGATTCCATCCATTAATCAACAATGCCATATCTCTTGTATCTTGGCTTCTCTCCTGCTCCACTGCCCTCCCCCACATCCATCCCCCAAGGATCAGGGTATATAAGCCATACAGTGGAGCACAAAGTGTGATTATTACTTGGGGGGCTTTTGGGCGGTGGGAGGGTATGTGGCCAGGGCGAGGGGGGTGATGCCGAAACTTCACAGAGGAGAAATAAACCGAGTCTTAAGTGATGATTAAGAATTTGCTAGAACCAGAGTGAGAGAAGATCATTCCAGGCATGAATCTTTGGATCCAAAACTATTTTGATCTCTCTTTACAAAAAAAGAAAACTCTTTTCTCAACCCAGAAGTTGTAAACCAGTGGCCCTCAGACAGATCGGGCTGACAGATGTGTTATATTTGGCCCACACAGCATTTTGTAGAATTTAAATTAGTTGCCAACATTTAAAAATGGTGAGATTTTACATAAGGATCTGGATTTTTGGCTGCTCTTGAAAAACTCAGGAGCTCTGACAGCCCTGGGCCTGAGTCCCCACTGGGGCAACAACTGACTGGGTTGAGTAGTACCTGCCCTCTTGAGACAGGGCAGGGGCCACACAACCTGCTGGCCTCCTTGCTGTCTCAGTCATCAGACTGACCCCTTGGGATTAGAGTTGGTGACACTGTCTGTACTCAAAAACAAACCATTTACTCTTCAGGCCATTTATTATTAGTATAGTGTAGTGTAGTGTAGGGAAGTATATCATACCCTATTAATCCAATCTGTTTACCTTACTCCCTTCCTTAAAAATCTCCAAATCAACAGAGCAAAGTCTACACACCCAGTGCAGACAGGTGGATTGATACAGGGGGAGTTGACCCCAATGCAAGGGGAAGGTTGACCCCAACCACCTTCCTCTACCTTGTCCACCAACTTCCAAGCCCTAAAACCCTCTACTCTGAATATTTGTCATTTCCTAACCCATCTTTTCCCTTGACTTCCCTCCGCCTTCAGTGTCCACTCGAGGGCCCATCTCCTCTGTAGCTAGAGACCATCTGACTCTTCCCTCCATCCTCGGGGCCTCTGCAGGGGTTCCTGTGTTGCCGCCTTGGTGTCAGCACCTGCCATGTCTCTCTCTAATTATCTGTTTACATGGCCGCCGCCTCCACATCCAGGCAGTCTGAGATCCTTGAAAGCAGAAACCGTGACTGATTCATCTTTGCATATTCAGTGCCTTTCTGTATACCTTGGCAGATATCAGATACTCAATAAATTCTTGTTACATCAATGAAGAAAGGAACAAACACACGGGAAACAAACTGGCAGGTGTCCATGGAATGTCACACTTCAGCAATGGTAATGAAAGAAATCCTTCTCCCTGAAGGGCTCCTGTCTACTCTAGCCACAGAACGTGCTCCCTTCTCTGGATCCTCGTGGAAACAGTACTTAAGGATAGATCCTAGCTGAGTTATTAGAGGAAGCTACAAGGAAAGTCATATAGCCCTTGGTTTTGACACAGAGGATCACAGAGCCAGAAAAGGCCTCAGCGCTGGACTTTGACCTTCCTAGATCCCCCCCAGCAGGTACAGGCACCAAAATCCTTGACACTGGGGCAGGGGCCCCAAGTATAGACTCCAGTCAGGCATAGTAGTGCCACTGCTGATATTCCAGAGACAAGTCTAGGATGTTCTTACTTTCTCACTTAGCTCCAGCCACGCTTCAATGTACCAAGCACCTCCTTACTGTTCCTTGAATATACCAAGCACCCTCTTGCTTCAGGGCCTTTGCACTTTCTACATTTCTCTTCTGTGTATTCACAGGGCCCCCTCCCTTAACTTTATTCAGGTATAAAATCATCTTTAACCTTATTATAAAAGGTTTCCCTGATCACCAAAATAAAACAGCAACAGTGTCCCCTACTCCTTGACATTCCTAATCCTTTACTCTGCTTTACAGAAGAACTATAAGAACCAGGGCATTGGGGGACAGAGAGAGCCCAGGCTTGGTGCCACCAAGACCCCCTCCTCTCTCCTTTTCATCTCTTATGTCTGCTCTACTTGTCTCCATTCTTTTCTACTCAGGCTTTCTCTACATGAAGGAGTAGTCATGATTCGCATCCTTCAAGCTCATAACAGAAAGGAGAAGGGATCCTTCTTACTCACCCCAGTGAGAACAATCTCAGGGAAATCATCTGATTAGCCTAGTTGGGGTCCCATGCCGATCCCTAAAGCCTTATCATAGTGAGAGGATGTGTCCTTATTGGTCTGGTCTAAGAGGGTCGATTTGCCTTGTCAACTTATCACTGTGACCAGAGGAAGAAATGTTCATCTGAATGGGGGCCTGGGTTGCTTGCAGACTTGGAGCTAGGACTGGAGCAAGTTCCATCTGAACCAAATGGCCAAGTGGGTGGAAAATCGAGGAGCAATTACTCCCCGAGGCAGATGGACATGGACAGACAGTGCATCAGATGTGCAATTATGGCTTCCGAGTCACCAAAGCACCTCTTCCACTATTTACCCCCACTGAATCCTCACACCAGTTCTGTGCAATTGCCCAGGCATTATTACCCCTGGGAAAGATACACAAAATAGTGAACAACCAGCATGACACAAGCATTGACTGAGCAGAAGGGAACTGCCTCAGTCCTTTGGGGCTATTATAACAAAGTACCAGAGTCTGGGTGACTTACAAACAATAGACATTTTTTTTTCACAGTCCTCAAGGCTGGCAGCCCAAGATCAGGAGCCAGCACCATCAGGTTCTCATCAGGTTCTGATGGGGCTGCAGACTGCCTACTTCTTATGGTATCCTCACAGGGCGGAAAAGAGAGCTAGCCAATTCTCTCACCTCCTCTTCTGTGAGCGTGAATCCCATGATGAGGGCTCCATCCTCCTGATTTAATGACCTCCCAGGGCCCCAGCTCCAAATACATTTAGGTTTAGGATTTCAACATGTGGATTCTAAAGGGGACACAGACATGCCATCCATCCCAGGACTTCAGCTATGAACCATTGGGATGGCTGCCCTGGTGAACACCAGTGGGACCATAACCAAATTGCCTTCAATTTCCAGGTGAAGCCAAGAGAGATGTTGAGGCTTGTGCCCTGTCACATGGTGAGTTGGTGGCAAGAACCGAAGACCCCTGCCACCAGCTCTTTCCACTGTCCTAATCTACCCCTCTGTCCTCAACCATTGGTAAGGTGAAGGGAGTCAGGATTGGGGCAACCAGAGAAGAGTCGCTATTCTGATCCAAGCCGCTTGGAGGAAGAAGCCAGCACTCTGTAGCACACATGGAGGGCTGCTTAGCAGGTGTCTCAAAACCCGGGAAAGCATGGCCTGCCAGACAGCAGGGATTGAGAGCAGCCAATGGGATGAGAGTGTGCCACAAGACGGCAGCTGCCAGCAGGGCTGCAGCTATTCTGGGGGATAGGCAGTGGCTGCTCCATCACCCCAGCCCTATTCTCCAGCCCCCCCAGTGCCTTATTGATGTAGGGTCTGAGACATGAGACTTCCAGACCAAGCCATCAGGTCAATGGAAGTCAGTCCCTCACAGAAAAGAGCACGACTAAATCCTGTCTCAAAGCCTGGGAAATGCCTAGTCATTGCCCCTGTTAGAAGTCACCCAATCTGCTCAGAATCATCCGGGCCAAATACTCCTGCTGGTTCACAGCCCTCTCAGGAGCTTCCCGGGTAGACTCTGAAATAGCCCCTTTACTCACAGGGTGAGAGAAACTGAGGAATAAAGCAGCCCACTCCAGGCTGGTGGGTGGCAATTTTAATACAAGGGAAGACAAATGTGTTCCCACCCTCCCAATAGATCTCAAGTTTCTATAAAGAGGCTTTAACCAGGTCTAGTCATATACACTGTGCAGGTGTTTTCAACACCACATCACTATCTCTAAGCTGTGGCCTTGGATCAATCTCTGAGAACAGAAACTGCAAACACATGTCAAACCCACATTCCAAGGATGAGGCGGCGGGGGTGGGGGGGAGGTAGGGGTGGTGGTTTGAAGAGCCTCAGCGGCCCGGGTCCAGTTCACAAATCAATCAGCAGTCGCATCTTTTTGGTGACATTCCCCAACAGCCCCCCATATTATTAGATGAAGAAACTGAGGCCCAGGGAGGGGATGCTCTTTGCCCCGACGACCCACAGCAAACTGGAAAGGGAGTTGGCATTGCTTGATTTCTCAACTTGGGACCCCTTCTTCTTGTCTGCCTCAGACTGGGAGGTGGTCCAATTCGCCATTCTTGGGGTCATCATCCTTCCACTTAGTGGGGCCAGTTGAACTTGACCTCCACACACCCCTTTCCTCCAGTAGAGGTTATGCCATAGCTGCAGGTGCGAGTTCCTGCCCTCATGTGCTGCATGAGGACCACACGGCACCAGCCTGAGCCCCACTCTGCCTTCTGGATTCAGGGCCTAAGCCAGCCCCAAGCAACTCTCTGGGCCAAAGGCATAGCCCAGGCTCAAACATCGTGGCCCCAAAATTCTTTCCTGAAGAGAGAAAAATAAAACATAGGTGAAAAAGAAATCCCTTCTTTACTGCTCTTGACAGGTCCCAACCTTCTTTCTATTGTATCTACCTTTCCAGCCTACATGGACAACGGTGAGCGTTTCCTGCAGCTCTGACATATGCATCCCTGGGACAGTCCTCAGAGACACCACTACTGCACAGCCCCTGGTTGCTGTGGGCTGTTTGCTCAAGGCTCTTGTCTCCTCCGGGTAAGGGGCCTGGAGCAGACCCAGACAAGGAAGGCAGATCCCCCTGACAGCGACTCACCAAAATAATGAGCCTCTGGTCCACTTTGCAGATGCTATGGGAATGATCCGTTTTGAACCCTAGTGTGGGAACCAGGAGAATTAGAATCCCCACTTAACAGAAGAGGAACACTAAGGTTCAAAAAGACGGTATAGGCTTGGGCTTTGGAAGGAGAATGATCACAGAGAAGTTCCTCCCCTGCCATTGGCAGGCTGTGGGAACCCACACAGAGCACTTAGCCTCATGCCCTGGCACAAAGTAAGTGGTCAGTAATCTATGCATTGTCATCCCCAGGAGCAGAGAGCCAGAAAATAATAGAGCTACAGCTCCAACCAAGGCCTCTTTAGTCTCATCCAGCAGCCCCAGGAGAGGACAGCATGGTGAGGAAAAGAATCACCAGCAAGATGCGTCACTCAGGATGTGGCCGTTCCTCTATGCCTAAGACAAGATCGATGGTATACCCACGTCCATGTGCACAGGCGAAACGGAGTAAAGGGGCGTGGGCACAGGTTGGAGGATGGGTGTCACCTTCCTGCAGTTCCAGGATATTTTCAGGTAAACCTCTGCTCAGCAGGACTTACCAAGGACAATCCTATAAGTAGGAGTGACTTCCCAGGGCCTGGGAAGGAAGCCCACAGCTTTTCCCAATCCCTGCCTCCCAGATCCTCCCACTGAGATGCTACTGCTCCCCTGTTCCAGAAAATCCCAGGGCAGCATCTGGGCTCCCTCCCACCATCCTCTTCCCAGAATCGTATAGATGCCCAGGCGAAGGCCACCACCCTGAATGAATAGGCCAGAACAATGATTCACAGTTCAGTGGTGCTAATTGGAGTTGCTCTGTGGTCTGGCTGTGGAGTCCAGGACCAGCTGGAAGCATCTGGACAGCATCAGAATCACGAAAGAAAGACATGTCGAAGGACTCAGCCCCAGCAGCTGCCCACAACAAAGGAAGATGCAGGGAACAGACAGGAAGGGATGATGCTTTCCAAAATCAATGAGTTTATATTAATTGTATTTTTTTTTTTTTACATTTCTCTACACAGCTAGAGAAGAGAGACCTGGGTAGATTATCCAGAGACAAAGGGAATTTCTAAGTCAAGCATTTTCTATCGATAATGAGCAAAGTATTGCCATTAAGTACCCTATCAAAAAAGCTAAAAATAACTGGATATTTTTGTCAGTCATTACCATAGCATTGTTTTTATAAGCCCGCTATGTACATCTTATCACCCCCTTGGTATGATCATATTCAGAGGACTCGGGAGAAATAATGTTTTCCTTGCCTCTTGGTTCATTAAAATCTATAATTCATGGAATGAAGCAAGTCATCCCACCTGAAAGATGCAAAGCTATAAAATCACCTGAGGGGTGAAATCACACACAAAATGTTAACAATAAATAGCTTGTAGAAACACATACAGACACATGTCTAATGAAGGTGATATCTGCAATTAAAAAAAAAAAGTCAATGAGCTTATAAAGAATACCTGACAAGATAAAAGAGGGAGGACAGAGCAAATGTACTGAGCGAATGCATGGCTTTCTCAGGGAGGCCGCCCCTACCCCGTGGTAGCATAGAGCCCTGTGTTGACCTACCAGGACCATCCCGCATTCTCCCTTTGAGCAACTTTGCATCTGTACAATAAGATCTTTTTTCCCTATATCCCTCTCCCCAAGAAGGGACCTTGCCTATTTTCTTAACCGCTATATTTCCAGTGCGTAGCATGGTACCTGGTCGCACAGAATCTCTCTTACTGAATCCCCTTGGTAGAACTATAGGTTCATGGCCAGCTTCTTCTACAGTCCCTTTATCACAGGCTGTGTGGATGGAGGTCAAGCGGTCATCCTTCCGATCCACCAAACCTAGGTCCTGCCTCTGCCCCTGTGCCCTGATTTGCTTTTCTTCATAGCACTAATATCACCTATTATACATGCGTTTATGTGTATGTTCATTGTCTGTCTCCAGAAAGTGAGCACAAGAGAGCTGGGACTTTGTTTTGTTCACTGCTAAAGAGGGGACAGTCAAAATGCGTAACCACCAGCCAACATGGATACCGATCAGAATGGATATTGGTCCCAAATGCCCTACAGGTGCACACGGTATATCCATCAAACTTGGCTATACTCCAGTTCACAGGACAGGGTCTGGAATATAGTAGGTGCTCAATAAACATGTGTTGAATTAGTGGATGGATTTCAGCCACCCTCTCTGTAAAATGGGATATTAGAGCTACCCAATATACATTGGTTTCTCTCTGGCCCCACGCTGGTCAATGCTGGTCAACTACAAAGCAGTCGGTCCCTTTCTTCTCTTCCCAGCCTCTCTCCCACCACAGCAAATTTGGCCACGCAGGCTGTCAAAGAGGCAATAATCTGTTCTTCTACCTCCTGCTCCGCTGGAAGCTGACTGCAAATTTCCACCTGTTATTTCTCCCCTTTATATCCACTTCTATCTCTTTTACCAGTCTCCAGAAGCCTCTTTCACCAGTAGCACCATCATAAAGAGCAGCATCCCTAGAACCACACCAGACCTGTTCCTCCCAGGGAGCTTTGATACTCTCTCAGCAAAGGGGGCCCAGTAACAGGTACAGCTACCTGATGCTTCAGAATGAACTCACTCGTTCACACTCCAAAGACTTGTGAAGTTCTTGTGCTTATTATCTACCGGACACCAGAGGAAGACAGTAAACAAAGCACCGCACCTGCCCAAAAGTTGCTCACAGCCCAGCAAGGGAGACAGACAGATAAGCACGTGCTGATACTGAGAACTTCTAAGAGAAGGAAGCTGAGGACCACAGAGAGCTGTCATTCCTAACAAATTTTAGTTTGTTTTCTCATCTTAGTAAAATTAACTTTTCAGAGAAACATCCCTGATAAAGGCCTGGTGACTCAGATTTATGTTGGCATGTCTGGGCCGAGCAGCTGCCTAGGACTTACAGGGCAATGGCAGTGACTCCAAGAAAGATTTGGCCACCAGAACACTGGGTGACAAAAGCAACTACCTCCACTGACCCCTCATTTCCCATCAGCCCTGGCCTCCTTTCCACATTTCCTTCTCCCCAAGGCTAGGGGATGGAAGTGAGGGGCAGAGAGCAGGAGCCAAGACCAGCCACATCACATGTGAATGCGCCTCATCCTGATATATGCAATTACGAGATTTTACTACTTGTGCCTGCAGAAAATCTGTATCCACCTTCTCAGTTTCTCTACACACAGCAAGGTGTGCACACCCGTGCACACATGCATGCACACATGAGCTGCACACGTGCATGCATGCACAGGAGCGTGCTCACACACACACACACACACACACACACACACACACACTGCTCTGAACTGTTTAGGAATGAGGCAGGATGGTAACATCCAACTCCAAAAGGAGAATATGGGGAATCACCAAGGCAGAAGGTAGCAAACATGGAAAGAGCCCAAGCACCAATCCAGGCATCCAGGAACCAAAGAGTAGAAAGCAAGTGCAAGCTGGCCCCAAGTAAAAAAGGATGGGCTGGGGTTACTGCCCAAAAACAAGTGCAGTGTTTGGAGGTGTGGTTCCATACTCATCTCCACCAATTTCTTCCAGAAATAATGGCAATAATAGCAGTGAAATTTTGTTGAGAGTTGTCAGTATGCCAGGTACAACGACCTATTTTACATAGGTCATTTCATTTTACTAATTCCCCCCAGTCAGGTGTTGTTGTTGTTGCCATTGTTGTTGTTGTTGCCCCATAGTCCTTGCTGTACCCACTGTGTTACACAGGCCTCCACCACATCATAATGCCTTCCAAGTTGAATCAAGACATTTTAAAGACTGAAAAAAAGGCATTCAATTCACTTTTATATAATAAAACAAATAATAATAGTAATGGGTTACCCATAGAGCTTCTAGAAAGGACCAGGAACTGTGCCAGGTTCTGCCTGTGTTGCGTCTTTCAAACCTCCTGGCAGCCCTGTGAGGTACATACTGAAACCACGCCCATTCCAGAGATGAGGAAACCGAGCACAGCGAGGATGAGTGACACAGCTAATGAGTGCCGCAGTATGAGTTATGAGTTAGCAATTAACTATGAGTTGAATGTTGCTCTGCTTTGAGTTAACGTGATTCCACGTGCTTCCCGGGCAGCACCAGTACCCCTCCAGGTGCCACAATGCACAATACGTACACATAGCTGTCTCCTCCAGCACATGGAATTTCACAGATGTTTTTTGTTATTGTTGCTGGATTTTTTTTTTTATTGAAGGGGAGGGGCAGAGGGAGAGGGAAAGAGAGAATCTCAAGCAGTCTCCATGCACAGCGCAGAGCCCGATAGCAGGGCCCCCTCTCACCACCTTGGGATCATGACCTGAGCCAAAATCAAGAGTACAAATGCTTTACCAACTGAGTCACCCAGGTGCCCTTATCATTACTGCTTTAACTATTATCACAAAATGCTTTTCATTGTTCTGCACTTACTCTCTAGTCAAATCAAGCATTTTTCCACATGACGTTTATATCAGTTTTCAATTACTGCATAACAAATTGCCACAAACTGATTGGCTTAGAACAACACTCGAGTACGAGCTTATGGCTCTATAGTCCTGGCACAGTCCTGGCACAGCATGGCTCGGCTGTCTACCCAGGGTGTTTCATGAGGCTGAATGAAGTCCACACGTTGGCCAGCTACATTGTCATCTGGATCTCTAGGCCATCTTCTAAACTCATTGGCAGATCCAAGTCCTTGCAGATTCCTTGCTGGCTGTCGCCCAGAGGTCAGTCTCAGCAACCAGAAAGCTCTCAGCACCTTTCCACATGTCTCCCCACCCCATTCTCAGAGCTGGCAATGGACAGTATCCATTTTAAGGGTTCACCTGTAGGAAACACCAACCTGGGTAATCTCCCTTTTGTTTAACACAAAGGCAACTTACAGTTTCTTTTTTTTTTTTTTAATTTTTATTTATTTATGGTAGTCAGAGAGAGAGAGAGAGAGAGAGGCAGAGACACAGGCGGAGGGAGAAGCAGGCTCCATGCACCGGGAGCCTGATGTGGGATTCGATCCCGGGTCTCCAGGATCACGCCCTGGGCCAAAGGCAGGCGCCAAACCGCTGCGCCACCCAGGGATCCCCAAAGGCAACTTACAATTGGGATAAATCATGGGAGTGATATCCCATCATACTCACAGATTTGGGTGAAACTCAAGGACCAGGGAGTACATGAGTTGGAAATCTTGAGGACTATTTTAGTTACCCCTTGCTGTAACAAATTACCACAAATTTAGCAGTTTAAAAGAACTGTATTATCTTATGGTTCTAGATGTCACAAGCCTAACATGGGTCACCAGGGCTATATTCCTTTGGAGTCTCCAGGAGAGAATCTATTTCCTTGCTTTTTGTAGCTTCTAGAGGCTTCATTCTTTGACTCCCAGCCCCTTCCTTATCTCCAGGGTCAGCAAGTAGCATCTCCAACCTCTGCCTCCACCATCATCTCCTTTTCTAACTCTCTTACCTCTCATTCCCTTTGAGGGATCCTTATTATTACATTAGACCCACCTGGCTGATCTCATCTCAATGTCCTTAATTTAATCACATCTACAAAGTTCTTTTTGCTATAAAAGGTGACATACTTACAGGTTTCAGAGATTAGAATAAAAACACCTTGGGGGGCCTTATTCAACATACCACAAGGGCCATTTTAGGATATTGTCTACCATGGTGTTTGGGGTTTTGTTTTATTTTGTTTTCATTGAAATACAATTAACCTATATAACACTTTATTTTCTATATTTGCATTAGAGGAATTTATTATTCTATCAATTTTAAAATGATATCGGAGGGACCCTGGATGGCTCAATGAGTAAAGCACTGACTCTTGATTTCGGCCCAGGTAACAATCTCAGGGTTGTGAGATGGAGCACCCCGCCACATACTCCCCTCAGCCTCCAGACTCAGTGGAGAGTCTGCTTGAGATTCTCTTTCCCTCTCCCTCTGCCCCTCCCCCGCTAGTGCTCTCTCTAAAATAAATAAATCTTTTAAAAATTAAAAAATAAAATAAATAAAATGATATCTGTAAGCATTTCTTAACATATTTTGCACAGATTATTTCAAATCACTTATGTCTAAAATCTGTTTCTCCACTGAGTTTCTTTCCTTTCTCTGTAATTTGGTTTTGTTATTTTTTTGCTCAAGGAAAACTTATGTCTTCAATGTTGCATGTTTGTCAAAAGCCTTCTTGTTGCAAATGACATTCTCCTTATTTCCTTGACACACAGATAGACAAAACATCTTCTTTCCATGATTGGGACAAATGTGTTATTCTGTTCACTCCCTGATAGTCATTTTGTTATTATTTGTTTCTCTCTTTAATTCTTTGGACCATTTGGAATGTCTTCAATGCATAAAAATGAGGTATGATGCCAATGTCTCAGTAACATTTCTTGCTTGGAGATGACTTTCAACACTGGTTTCATTTCCCATTTTTCATTTTCTTTATTCTGATGGTGAGAATCACTTCCTCAAAGCATGGTGCATCCCATGGTGATTTCCAAAGCACAAACACTAGGTAATGCCATTGGCTGATTTCCAGTTTGCAATATGTGTTTTAATCTTTTAGTTAGGAAATTCTACCACCACTACTACTCAGCATTTCCCCGTCATTATCATCATCTTCATTAACATCATCTGTGCATCCTTGTCCACTTTTTCCCAAATGGCTTCATCACCAGTTCACCAGATTCTGCTAAATACCTCACTAAATTATTATACTATAAAATTCAAAGTCATCTTTTCTATTTTTAAGCTTTCTCAGCAACTAGAGAGATTAACTTTCCATTTCTTCCTGTATCTTCAGTCTACTGAGGCTTCATAATTGTCCCTGAACATTTATTCTCATGTATTTAAAGGTTTTCTGTCATTATCTCAACTCGTTTGCCATGTATGTCAAGAAGTTATAATAAGGAAAATGATTTTTTCAATTCATTTGTATCTACAACTCTAAGATTAATTTCTGTGTATTTTCCCAGTAGAGTAAATCTTTGACATTCATGATTGAATAGTCACAGTTTCAATAGCTCACAAGAGAACACAAAAGGCCATGGTATGTAATAATCGTTTTACCGGGGCTCAAAATTGAATCACACCTGCTGCAAGTGTGCTACATAGGAGAAAGTCATTTTGCTAAAGGAAGTGGCCAGGAACACTGCATAAGAGCAATGCTGAATATCATCCATCCTTCACCTTTCCCTAGTCCCTTGCCTTGGTGGGACACACTTATCCTCACTTTCTTGTTTTATTTTTTGGTTTTGTTTTGTTTTTGTTTTTTTTTTAGGGAAGACATCTTATACAATGGCCTTATATGCAATGGTCAGTGGAGGTTTTCTGAAGGTTTTGAGGCTTATCCTGCACCAGAATACATTGAAGTCATGTGCAAATAGGATATTTTCCTTCCTTCTCTCACTTTCAGGCAATTGGTTTTCCCTTCTGCATAAAGATTTCAGTAATTTTACACTCTGCCTTGTATTATATTTGTTCACTTAACAAACACATCTGTAGTGCTCACTGTGTCTATTCTAAGTACTTTATTAATAACGACTCATATGGCATATAATAACTCCATGAGCTAAACATCATCATTATCCCAACTGTAAAAGCCAGAAAACTGTTTTCAAGGATGACAAGGCATTCTTGTCTAGATCCTATTTTTTAAGGAAACTCTCACAGGTAGTTTCCTTTACTCATATTATTGGTCTTACTGTAAACATAAATTTCATGCTATGTAAAGGAAGAAAACTTCCATTATTTGTCACTTGTATGTTAATGTGCCTTTAGTCAACACTAAATATTGAAATGTTCTGACCATCTTTCTTAGTCTCTATTGAAATAATTCTGTTTTCTATCATTTTGCAGTTAATGTTAGTAAAGTATCATGTTAGCTTTGCTCTACTGAGGCCAACAGTCCTTGTTTATAATGGATTACTTTTCTCCATGGGTTGCTCTGTTTTGTGCATTAAGATTAACATTCTTTTTCTAAGCTCTTAAATGAGTTTAAGAATCATTCCCTTTTGTCAGGGAGGGGGAGATACAAATCATATTTACCTCAACCAATTCGATATATCAATATTAGTGAAGTAGGTACTGTGTTACCCTGCACTAGACACTGTAGAACATGAAAGATTCCAAATGAATATAATATGAAGACAATGCTCAGCAGCAGAACTTCTAAGACCATAAAGGAAAAAGAATTGTGTTAGAGAAGACAATGATTTTGAGGACTTTGTACATGCCTAGAATCTGTACAATTTAACATGTGTTTTCTGCTCTTTGATTTTGGTTTTTCCCCAAAGACTTAAGAAGAGGCCCTAGATCAACTAAGTGAACATACAGGACTAAGGTGACCCCTGTAAGGACAAAGTCTTCATCCATCCTACTGGCAACTATATGCCCATCTTATAGCTAAGCACGTGGCTCACAGTGAGTGCTCAATAAACAATTATTAAAATAAAGAAATGAGCCAGCTCTTTGACCAAAGCAACTGGTCAAGCTGGTTTTTCAAATGCAACGTGGCTAGAAATTTGTTCAATGGGTCATCAAGAAAAGAGATGTTGCAAAGACTTTACCTTCATGTGAGGTCAGTCTGTGGGGGGAGGTATATGGAGCTTGAAAAAATGGAAATGGGATAGCAGACAGAATCCTTGGGACCTGGAGAAAGAGATCAAGACTATGAGGTATTCTGGAAGCTTCCATCCTCCTAAAAATAGACCTGAGTGTGTCTGTAGCCCCAGGTACCCTGCCTGGACCTGTCACTTGGCTCTTTATGTCCCAAAACTCTCCGAGCTTGTGAGGTCAGGACTTAGGAACAATTAAGGAATACAGAAAAGGTCTAACCTTCTATAATTGTCCCTGGACAAGCCCTGAGCCAGTCCAGCCACCTGGTACCTGGGGACCAAACTATATTCAGACCCAGGGAAGCAGGTGCTACATATGGACTGCAGAGATATATCCCGTCAAGTGAGCAAACTTGTCACATGCACTTCTCCTCTTTCCTTCCATTCTTATTCATGTCTTCATCACCTTCCCCAATTTCTCCCCCTGCCCTCAAGAAATTCCTTTCCCTTTTCCAACCTATCTCTATTTTCCCTTCTGGGCCCTCCTCCATCTCAGGTTCCAGATCCTTACTTTACCCCCACTCCAACCTCTCCCACTGGGCCTTCTTGCGCTCTCTGCCTGCCTGCCTCTCTGCCTTCCCCTTGCCCTGCCCCCTGCCCCCTCCCCCCCCTGCCCGCCTTGCCCTATCACTAGGACCCCTCAGGTGGTTGTGGATTCTGCGACTGCTTCGTTCCAGTCTCTCTCATCTTAGTGGGGTCCATAGCCAGCTCTCCTGTTGCTCAGAGATGTGGAGGCAGTTGCTAAGAGACAGTGAAACGTCAGTACCTGGCCCTCGAGGAAAAAAAGGGAGCGAAAAAGGGAGAGAGGAGGGGGAGAGAGGAAAGGAAGGCGGAGGGAGGGGAAGACCTGGCGGAAGCCACATACCCCAGCAGCCTCAGCACCAGCTGAGTTTCGGGAAGAAGCATTCGGATTCTGTGAACTTTCTTCTAAGCATCCTCTCTCTGATTCCCCTTTTTGAGTAAAAGAAGGGGAACGGCCAGGCACCGGGAGCACAGGACGGGAAACCACGGAGGATGCTGCCCCGGGATCCAGGAGCCATGGAGGAGGAGAGGCCGGGGGAGGGGACGTGCCGGGGAGGCAATCTGTTCTCCTGAAGCAGCGAGCGGGATTCCAGGATGAGGGAGGGAGACCCGTGTCTGCCGCAGATTGATGGCTGTGTCCTTGGAACAGAGTAAGTGGGCCCCTGAGGGCCTCTGGGAGTGGAAGGCGAGACCTTGGGGTTCAGAAAAATGGGTCTGGATAAAGGAACTGGGTGATTTCCCAGTGGGCGGGATTGAGGCTGGAAGTGCTCGGAAGGGAGGCAGTGCCAGATTGAAGGGGTGAGGGAGGACAAGTGAGGACAGCCAGGGGCCACGGAGGATGCAGGCTGCGGGGGCCACCAGGGATGCGGGTGGACGGCGGGGCTGAGACACCGGGTGTGTCATCGTGCTGTCTCTCTGCCTGACCGAATGTGGGCGTGGGCTCACAGTGGGGGGCAGAGTGGGGTGCTTGTAGAAGGGGCACTAGCATTAGGGGTATGCATGGGGGTGAAAAATGGGGGGGCAGTCTGAACAGGGGGCTCTGCAGGAGTGCGTGTACAGAAGGCAGCTGGGCAGAAAACTGGGAGGTGTGAGCCCAGAGCAGGGCAAAATGTGGGGGGAATCACAGGAGAACAATGTGTGCATGTGGGTGTGTGTGTGTGAGAGAAAGAGAGAGAAAGGGAGAGAGGAGAGAGAGAGAGAGAGAGAGAGATGAGGGAGAGGGCGAGGGAGGGAGAGCGGAGTGCTAACCGCGTCTGAAAGGGCTATGCAAACGACCAGATGAGTGTGCCTGTGCATATTTTCTTAGAGTTGTTCAAGGGTGGGGTGTTTGATGCTGAGGGGCAAGGCTAGGAGGAGAAGCAAACACATCTCCCCCAGGGACAGAACCCCCGAGGAGGACAGGCGACCACACGGGAGGGTGGGGTCTCTCCGACCCTGCCCGCAGCACCTGACCCACAGTATGCAGAGGACTCAGTTAGAAGCAGGGAAGACGTAGGGGCAGGGAACCAAGGGGGGCTGCAGGGAGGAGGGGGGGGGGCGGGTAGAGGGCTGAGCGGTCTCTGCCTGAGTGCTTTCCTTGTTGACAGAGGAAATTCTGTCCCGGCCTGCTGAACACAGAGCCCGGCGGGGAGAGCGGCCCCGGCTCAGGACAAGTCGCCAAAGCTGTCCTAGCTGCCCAACTCCTGCACCACCAGGACATATGGCTCTTTCCAGACTTGGCAGCCGACAGCGGGTGTCACTCGGGTCCTCCCCAACCTGGGAAAAGAAGAGCCTCCTTGGGGATTTCAGTAGATGCTGAGGCTGAGGACTCGGGCTTTCAGGAAGCCCATGGGGACCCACCCCCCGCCGGGCTCCCTTCCCAAAACACCCGCCCCAGGACCCCCTTGGACTCGAGTCCCGTAAGCTACCAGAAAGAATGGCTTCTGAGACTTCCCATGCTGGAGACTTGGCCTCCTAGTTGGTCCCAGACGTGAGACAGGGCTCAGGGTTTTTCGATGCCCCAGGACCTTCAACAGACACCTTTCATGTCCTTCCCCCCACCCACCAGCACCACCTCTCCAACATAGTACAGAGAGGAAGCACCCAGCAGTCATGGGTGAGAGGAACACAGATCTACAAGGACCCTTCCACATCCACGACCTGCTAGCAGCAGGTCCAGCCTCATCCTCAGCTCCTTCCTCTCCCAAGTCTTGATCATCTTCTCAGATCCTGAGGGACCTCAGCTGGATTGATTGGCCCCTGGGCTCCAAAGGGTACTCCCTGTGGATCTCACCTAGGGAGCCCTCTGGTGCTTAGAGGCTCTGGGCAAAGGCTTGAGCCATGATACCACGTGCCCAGAAGCCCCACCTTCCAGGACTCTGGCCCTGATGTAGCTGTCGTTCGGAGGCACTGACTCTTGCTTCATGGACACGGCCTCAGCCCCAGTGGGCTCCCTACAGCACTGCTGTTGCCAGCTGCCTGAGATGGGTGACACCTGGTCCCAGCTGCCCTGGCCTGGGCCCCCCCACCCGGCCGTGCTGCTGGTCTCCCTCCTCTTGGCAGCCGGGGTGATGCACTCGGATGCCGGCACCAGCTGCCCGGTCCTCTGTACGTGCCATAACCAGGTGGTAGACTGCAGCAGCCAACGGCTGTTCTCCGTGCCCCCAGACCTGCCGATGGACACCCGCAACCTCAGCCTGGCCCATAACCGCATCGCGGCCGTGCCGCCCGGCTACCTCACGTGCTACATGGAGCTCCGGGTGCTGGATCTGCGCAACAACTCCCTGATGGAGCTGCCCCCAGGCCTCTTCCTGCACGCCAAGCGCTTGGCACACCTAGATCTGAGCTACAACAACCTCAGCCACGTGCCAGCTGATATGTTCCAGGAAGCTCACGGCCTCGTGCACATTGACCTGAGCCACAACCCATGGCTGCGCAGGGTGCACCCCCAGGCCTTCCAGGGCCTGGTGCAGCTCCGAGACCTGGACCTCAGCTACGGGGGCCTTGCCTTCCTCAGCCTCGAGGCCCTGGAGGGCCTGCCAGGGCTGGTGACCCTGCAGATCGGCGGCAACCCCTGGGTGTGCGGCTGCACTATGGAGCCGCTGCTGAAGTGGCTGCGGAACCGGATCCAGCGCTGCACAGCGGGTAAGGCAGGTGGGCAGGAACTGGGCAGCCCGGGGGACAGGGGGGCTTGCCTCACTGCAAGCAAAGGCTCCAAAAAACAGGGAGGGACTGCGAGCTCTTTGGACCAGCACGTGCCCTGATCTGTGCTGGCCTCTGCGTGCACCGGCCCGCTCACTTTATCCATGCAGCCCTTGCTGTGTATGCTGGGCGCCAGGGGCCATTCATGAATGACACACACCCCGCCCTTGCCTCTGTGGTGCTTAGGACCTAATGAGGCAGACAGATAGTAAGCAAGACTAGCTAGTAATAGACAGTGGGTCCTGAGCTTTCATCAGGACCTAAGAGCTCAGCACGCATTATTTACCCCTACTTCTATGACCTCCATTTTGCTGGTGAAGAAACTGAAATCTAGAACAATGAAAAGACTTGCCCAGGGTCACTCATTTAGAGAGTATCGGGGCCATGGATAAAACCCAAGCTGATTTGACTTCCAAGCTCTGTTCTACTCAGCCAGGCTGCTTTTTAAGTGTTGTAAGTGCTGGGAAAACTCAAAGAAATAGAAATGCTTAATACTCTTTTAGTACTGACGATCTTCCAGTTACTATTATGCTTTATCCTAAGCATATTTCCTATTTAGCTCATCTCATCCTCATAAGAACCATGATGAGACCTACACACACACCCACTACTCTATAGAGAAGGAAACCAAGGCACAGAGAGGTTCAGTAGCTTACCCAAAGCAACACAGCTGTTAAGTGTGGGAGTCAGAATTCAAACCCTGGCAGTCTGGCCACCTTCTGGCTATATCCTGAAGAGTCAGGTCCAAAGCTAACACAAGGAGGCAGGGTCTGAGTTCTGACTGGCCAAAGGGGCTCGGCAGAGCTCCTCAAGGTTTGGGCAATGGATGTGGCAATTTGACCAACCAATCTCAACTGAGGGCGCACTGGAAACTGAAGGAGCCTGGAATCACACAGGCCTGATGGGCTCTAGCCTCACTTGGCGGCAGGCAATGTTTAGTTGTTGTGCCTAGCCATCAGCTCTTGCGTGGCCACTGAGCCTTGGCACCAGCCCACAGCAGCAGAACAACAGGAAATAATTGGAGGACCATCTCAGGGGCTTTCCCAGAGCCTGGCTCAGAGTGTGTTCAGAAAGAGCGATGCTGAATGAGGTAGGAGGGGGAGGAGGACTGAGTGGGGAGCCCAGAACCAAAATAGTTTGGGGGGGCTGTGGGTCACGATTCCACTGTTTCTACACAGCTGTGGGAGGAAATTCTCTGGGACCAAAATAGCTGGGGACAGAGATGGGGCAATGCTAGGGGGCATGAGGGGGAGGCTGCTTGGAGCAATCTGCCCACCTGCCCACCCTTTGCAGGCTGCATACTCTCTCCTCTCTCCTGTGCACTAAGGACAAAGAGGGTACTCTGGAGCACAGCCTCCACCACACCAGGGGGCCCGCTCTTTTCTGTGATCTCTGAGGCCCCCGCTGCCCTTCAGAAGAAGCACAACCTCCCAGAGAACAGGAGAGGGGTCCGAGATCCCATCTGTGCAGCCTCATGACAGTGCAGATGAGCTCCAAAGAGGGAAAGTAACTGTCCAGTGGCCACAACTAGAAACATAGGTTCCCTGTTCTCTGCAGAACGTACTTTTCACCACATCACACTCTCCAGGATATTTCCTCTTGGGTGGAAAGAACTTGCCAGTGTGGGTAAGACTAGGCAATCCTTTTTCCTATGTCACCTTTTTTTCTTCCACTATTATCCATGTTTTTTTTGACAAATCCCAACAAAGAGGGACATAAGAGTGCCCTTGGGATATAACTCAGCCTCAAGACTGGTCTCTTGACCTACTAGAGGGCTTCAGCAGCCCTTAGGCTCTGATTTTGAATTCATTCGGGATCCTGCCAGCTGCACTCAGAGCCTCTTCTGCTGGGGCTCAGTTCCCCCACATTCCCCAGCTTCACATTATCTTGCCACCACCTCAGTCATGCACACAGTAGACTTTGGAGTTCAGCATCTTCAGTTCCAAGAGGAGAGCCCTTGATGCTCAACTCCAGACGTGATCTTGTCCTGAGCAGGGTCTGGAGTGCTGTGCATGTGGCCTACAGGGACCCCTCCACCTGGAGTTTGGAGAGATTGCATCTTCTTCCTAAAACCGACTCCTCATTTCTGAGGAGAATGAAGTTCATCCACTTGTCAAAGGGGTCAACTAAAATCAATCATCTTATTCTTTGCTCTCAAAAACCATAGAATGAATAAATAGCATTTATGCACCACCTAATTTAGAAAACTTCTTCACATTGACTCTCTTAGACAATTTAGGTTGAATGATCCCCTTCTTATGGAGGGAGAGCACAAGAGCCAGAAAGGTCAAAAAAGACTTGCCCAAGGTGAAAACTTTATTAATATTTATCTACTGAACAAAGGAATGGCTGCCGGCTGAAAAGCTGGTGGTTGGCACTTTTTGGCAGAATTATTCCCTGACACCACTCTCATCTCCAAGGCAGGACCCTCACTGACCTGTCCAGGGAGACCAGCTTAGGATAATAATAAAAGCACACACTTACATAGTACTTATTATCCAGCAAGAATGTATTATTTACATATGTTAACTCATTGAGTTCTCACTACAACCCAATAAAATAGACACTATTTTATAGATGAAAAAAGCAATACACACAGAGGTTAAGTAACTCATCCACAATCACACACCTAGTGTGAAGTAGAAAGAGGATTTGAACCCAGAACAGTATCTTCAGAGCCCATATTCCTAACCCTATACTCTACATACCTGGAAAAGCCACATGGGATAATAGAAAGACCCAATGCTTCAGAGTTGGAAGCATCCATCCACACATTCATTTAACAAAGTCTCATTGAGCACTTTCATAAAGAGGAAATTATTCAGAGACTAGGGACATCATGGGAAAAACTTATATTTAAGGGAGAGGAGACTGATAATAAACTATGAGACATGATAAATATGATGGAGAAAAATTCTTTTTTAAAAAAGATTATTTATTCATGAGAGACACAGAGAGGGAGGCAGAAACATAAGCAGAGGGAAAAGCAGGCTCCCCGTGGGAAGCCCAATGCAGGACTCAATACCAAGACCCAGGGATCATGCCCCAAGCCAAAGGCAGATGCTCAACCAGTGAGCCACCCAGGTGCCCAAGATAATGGAGAAAAATTAAGCAGAGTAGAGAAGTAGAGAATACCCAGAGAAAGGTAGTGTGGTATTATTATGTTATATAGAATGATTTAGAAAGACCCCATTAATAAGGTGATATTTGAGCAGAGTCCTCAAGGAAGCAAGAGATGGAGATGTGCTAGGATTCAGGAGATAAATGAGACAAATACAACGGCACCTTCTCTCCACCCTGAAAAGGGACATGCTCACGGTGATGGAAGAATGATCAAAAAGGGTGGGTGGATTGAAGCAGAGTGAACAAGGAGTAGAGGGAAAAAGACGAGAAGAGTCCTTGGACATGGTAAGGACCTTGGCTTTCATTCCATGGGAAGGTAAGAAGTCAAGGGAGGGTTTCAAGCTCAGAGTACATGACAGGACTTCAGATATTCAGCCACCTGCATCAAGATGGTTTAAAAGCAGAAGCTAGAAAACAGTTAGGAGGCTATTGTAAGATAACATAATGTGCCACGAAAGCTCCAGATCTACCATCAGTAGTGACAATTGGACTAGAGACAAGTTACTAAACTCTCTGAGCATCGATGTCCACAACTATAAAAGCAGGTATAAAAATACTTGATTCAAGGGCTATTGATGAGAGCAAATAAGGTAAGTAAAATTTTTGATACATAGAAGAAACTCAATTTAAAAAAAAAAATCAACTTCTCTTGGGAGAGGTAAGGAGCTATCCATTCCACTTCCTCTCTTCCAGCCCCTCACCACTCCTGGGTTCTGTGTTGCAGATTCTCAGCTAGCTGAGTGCCGAGGCCCCCCTGAAGTCGAGGGCGCCCCACTCTTCTCACTCACTGAGGAGAGCTTCAAGGCCTGCCACCTGACCCTGACCCTGGATGATTACCTCTTCATTGCATTTGTGGGCTTCGTGGTCTCCATTGCCTCCGTGGCCACCAACTTCCTCCTCGGCATCACAGCCAACTGCTGCCACCGTTGGAGCAAGGCCAGTGAAGAGGAAGAGATTTGATGTGGGCTCCTGGTGTCCCTCCATGCTGCTGGCCACCACTGCTGCTGACCACCAGACACTGCTCACTCTGGCTCATGGTGCGCCGGCCACCTCTGTCATGACCCAAACAAGGTCAGGAAACTATCTTTGTGTGAGCTTCAACTGTGGGCCAGACACTGTGCCAGAACTGGAAATGTCAGGTGACTCTGACCTAGTCCCTGCCCCCAAGGCTCTTACCTCTAATGGAAGAGAGAGATTCAAAAACTATTCCCTTTAAGACAATTTGTCAGCACTCTCAGAGGAGTTATGAAAGCCCAGAGGAGGGATCATCAACTGTGCCTAGGAAAGTCCAAGAGAATTACAAGAATGGAGGCAATTTGTGAACTGAGTCATCAAAAATTGTCTGCTTTGTCAACTAGATAAAGAAGGGTGGACATGAGCAAATGACAGAGGCCAGATCATGCATGGTGTGTGAGAACGGAGACTAATCCTTGTAACTTAAGTACATAGCAGGTGTGGCACAGGACCAAAACTTCCCTCTGACACCGAATCTTTCAACTCCTGGAGTTGCTTACCACTGCCTCCAAAGGGAGAGAACACCTCCATGCCAGCTCCTGAGGCCTCCTCCTGCCAGAAGTTACCAGATAAGACCACCTCCTAAGGACTGCCCCTCATACTACATCCATCAATTGCAGCCTACCAGTGAGGTCCCAGGTACCAAGTGGAGGTATCTAATCTTCTCCTGCTCTCTCTCAGGCTTTGGCTTCAGAAGAGGGAAGCAGGAGGACCAGCAATGGGGCAGCAAGAGTCCTGGCACCCTGGAACTCCTAATTTTGTGACTGTTCTTGCCACGGTGCTCATGCCAAAGGATCTCACCAGGAAAGTGCACTGTAGCATGAGAGTAGCCAAGACTGATGGAAGAAAAGGCCACCAGAGTTGTGACTATAGGAGGATTTTCTCTTTCTTCCAAGAAATTCACCCATTTAAGCATCAGGGTATGAGAGCTATTAATTACCAAGCACTTGCCAGTGTCAGACACTGTGATATGCTCTCTCCACAGGCAATTCTCTTTAATGCACATATCAATCTTGTGAGGTAAGCATTGTTGTTCCCATTGTATAGATGAGGGAATGAAGGTTCAAAGAGAGTTTAAAGTCACATGTTGCTTAACAAGCAAAATAAAGTCTGTGCTCTTTCTATCCTATCCAAGCCGGAGAACACCACAGTTCCCTCTAAAGTTATATAAGTTCAAATTAAAGTAGTGTTGATGAATAAGTGCTCCCAATGATGGCTAGGCTCTCTTCTGGGCACTTTTAAATCTACTGACTCTCCTATTTCAATTCTCACAGCAACACTGCCTGGTGGTCTTTATTATTTCCATTTTACAGTTGAATTAATTGTAGAGAGCTGAGTATCTTACCCAAGGCTATCTGGGTAAACTCTAGAAGGAAGGTGATAGGCAGCTCCATTCAGGGAAATCGTGTCTAATCAGTCATCACAAATCAAGTTAACTTCATGTGCAAAGCGCTATTATCATCATTGCTGCTGTTAACTCCATCTTCATCATCAGCTTCCTCAGATCCTTCCCTGTATTTGTTCAGCACTGGACAGCTCCTAACAGGCTGTTCAGCGTCATCTTGACTTTTCACAACCCTAAGTGGGAGACAAACCAAACATAATTACTCCTATTCTGAAGAATGGAAAATAGAGACTCAAGAGCAGGTGTGACTTGCCAAAGCAGAAAAGTTGAGACTCAACTTCAACTTGGCTCTCTCTCCAGCTTTCCCAGGTGCTTGGGGAAGAGAATGGCCAAGATGGCAGGGTAGTGGGGCTCTTGGATTCAGCAGCCATGAACATCCAGTAGATCAGCTAAATAAAATGCAGCAAAATCCAGCTGCTGCACAGATTTCGATGTGCTCAGAGTAGAGCAAATCACAGCCTCTGAAACATAGAAGCAGCACAAATAACACCTGAATAGGAGTCATCTGCCTTGCAAAGTGTAAATAACACATTAGAACTAGTGGCCATGGTGGTAGTCATACAAAAAAAAATTATTTGGGAAACAAGAGAGGAAGTTGTGCTAACCCCTCCTACTCAAGCCCTGCTGTGTTGTGTTGCAAGTGATACAAAGGGTGCAAGAGAACTGTGGGGTGAGAACCTCAGCAGGATAGGAGAAGAAATTAAGGCACAGTCCAAAATGTTGGTAAGGTTGGCCAGGATAAAGATTAAAACAGGGGCTTTCTACATTGCCCCCCAGCTCCAACAATGTTGCATCACCCCATCCTCCTGAGAGAAGAATAAAGGAAAAAAAGCATGTCAACTTCCAAGAAGTCTTCCCTTACTCATGCTTCCCTGAGCTAGTCAACCAAACGAGCACCTAGAAACTTTGCTAGACCTGGGGTACTTGAAATTTGTATCCCCTACATCTCACTAATAACATTTGTGCAAGATCCTGCTCCTGTGGCATCTGGAGTAGAACTGTGCCTGCTGTCCTCTTCCATGATACCCAGGCTACTCTTCAACAGTCAAGCTAACAGCCTAATATATTTGGAGAGGAACTTTTAGAAATAGTCTCGACACAAATAGCTAAGCCTCCCATAGAGGGACACCATATACATCTATTATAATCTCCTAGAGACTCTTATTTACTGAAATATAGTTAATATATTTTAAGATATGTACCTTTTTGCATAGAACTAGAATGAAACAAGACACCTAATACCCCCTTGAATTCAAATGTCCTTTCTAATAAGACTATTTGTCCCCATTAATGGCAAATTTTTCTGAGTAAGATACATGACATTTAAAGAACAGATTCTTCTCCAGCAGCTAGAAGGTCCCCAGTTAGCTAAAGCACAATAATAAAACTTCTCACCTGCCAAGGAATTCCATGTCTCCCATCACCACCACCCTCTTGTGCAGGCTATCAGAACCAAGCTTCTAGAAGCACACCTCTCTAGAGGTAATATAACTGCCCTAGTTGTAAATGTTCACACAATCCTGCTGACCAAGAAACCATGAAGATATTCCTACAAGCCTTGAATAAGTTTTTTCAGACTAGTTAACGTGTAAATATTGGGGCATCTCTGAGGCAATGTGTCTGTTCATGAGGTTCCATGAATGTTGGGTATCTACTGATATGGGGCCAACCTCTCTGGAACTTGAGTTCAATTCTCTGACACAGTATACTCAGCCATCTGTTCATTGCATCACTTGGTACACTAAGTGGAATCCCATTAGGTTTGGGTTAGGGATCACTGCTCAGAAAAATATAAAAAGAGATAAATGTGTGGCTGAGGCAACCTAGCAACAGCCTGACTGCTTCCCTCCATTCTCTATCTCTCAGAGATTTGTCTTTATCACAGAAGCTTCCTTTATGCTGGGCCAGAGGATATCAAAGTTTAGCTAACCAACAGTGCTATGATAGTGCACCAAGAAAATTGTTCTTTAGCAAAGACCCCAATCTGTACCACACCACTCTGGACCAGTTGATTCCGGTCACCAACAGACAAATCCTCACCTGTTTCTCCATTCCAATAGGAAGTACCGGGAAATTCTGCAGAAATAGGTCCCCAGAGTTGCTATAGAGTTTGCTAGCTCTTTTCAAGGAAGATGGCATATGGTTTGAATAGCCCAAGAAAGACATTTCTCTTCAACCATCAGGAAACACCTATAGCCTCCATTTTCCTTATAGATGTTTTTGTGGATATTGCTCTGACATCCTTTTCAGCTCTAGAAGAGTATAAGGAGACATCTTTGCCCATTTCTCAGAAGAACAATTTCCCAAAGCTAGAGAATCTTGTCTGCTCTACCCACCTCAGGGGAGGCAAAAGGGAGATGAAGGAGGCAAGTTGCAAAGTCCTATGTAAATCACCACCATGTTTTGCCACAGCTTTGGGTGGAGAGCTCTGGATTCACTGAGCTCTCAGTTTTTCTAAGCTATTGTCCTGTGGAATGCTGATGTCTGTGGGTGGGAGGGTTAGGGAGGGATGGGGAAAGGGAAGATGCCAACCTTTGTATGGAGATGATTTTATAACCATGCACTTTTGTAACTGTGAAGAATTTTTCATAAATGTACATTAATAATAAAGAGTGTATAGTTTAACAAATTCTCTAAGGAGTTATGAAGAGGAGGGGGGAGGCAGGGAAAGAAAAAGAGAGAGAAGAACTAGGCAGAAACAGAGGATGTGTGCCAAAATATACACACAAAAGGTCTATGGGGAGGGAGTAGATGGGAATAATTAGGAGATGTGCCAACCATGGAGGGGCATGTGTGGGAGTAGAAGGAACATCACAGAAGCATATTTCTACCAGGCAAAAAAGAATACGCGTGTGTCTGTATGCACACACCCCTATGTGTAGGCATATTTTGGTGCCTGAAATTACACAAAGAGGAGAGCATATGTCTTATACATGTTGGTGTTTGCAGCTTGGGTCATCTATAAAACATGCCAAGGCAAGTGGGTGTGCCTGCCTAATTAGTATCACTAAGGAGCATGTGCCAGGGAGATGGTCCACACCAGCTGTGTGGGCATAAGGACCCTATCTTAGGCATACAGGTAAAACAGGCATCTAAAGGCATAGTGTAGGGGCTAGAGGATGCCATCACTAGTATAGATTCAGTCTCTGTTCTCATAGGTTAATAAAGAAGGGAAGGGATTTTCGACCTCTTAGGTCTTGCAAATGTGACCTACACACCATTGGAAATGAGATGGTTGGGCAGTGTACCCCGGGGAAAGGGACCCAAAAAAGGAGCAAAGTGTACTTCTATAAGTACAATGGCAGGGGACGTGGCTCTGAGCAGGAAGTGATCCAAGCAGGAAATGGCTCTAAACAGGAAGTGGTTCCTTCCACCAATAAGGATTTTCGCCTTCCTATATGCCTCCCACTCCACTTGCCACAGGGCATGGACAAACACTGCACTCGGAGAATAAAGCCACTAACAGGAACACAGATACTGACTCAGAGCACTCACACAGAAAGACAAAGAACACGCCTAACCATAACCAATGTTTTCTAAAGTAGGTTGGAGAGATGCAAAACCTTTTCTCTTAAAATCAAGTACTTAATAGAGACTACACTGAACAAGTGCAAAATTAAGCATAAGAGTTATGGAATGAGCAGGTATCTCACAGAAGTCCAGACCTTGTATATTTTGTTCAATGCTGACCCTATGCCAGGTGTATACCTAACAACTTATAATGTAGACAATCATGATGATATAAGTTTATTGAGCGTGTACTAGGTGCCAGATGCTGTGCTGATCACTGTATATGGATTGATTCACTTAATTCTCACAACAATCCAAGATAGGTACTATTATTATTCCCATCTACAGATAAGGGAACTGATGCTCAAACACATTAATACATGCCCAAAATCACACACCTAGTAAGTAGTAGATTTGGGTTTAGGCATTTCATAATTCCTGGGGACTAACTGACTTCAGGGGACAAGAACCCCCAAAAGACATAGATAAAATCCAGTCTCAATCAGAAGTCAGTTTTAGCCACAGAGGTCATCTATAATCATCTGGTGAAACAAAATTGTAGGGTAATAGGTAACACTGACACATATATCCTGTATGTTTCATTGCATAGAGCTTTGATTATCACATTGATCAAGCCTAATTGTGATAATAGATGATCCCAAAATCTCAATAGAAGAAAGATTTGTTTCCTGGGTTAACTTAATGAAGCTTTTTTTTTTTCCTGCTCACGTCACATACTAATGCATGTCATAGGCTTTGCCCACCATGAGTTATTCCTTCCATCTATTGGCTCTGCCATCCCGGAGGCTACACAGTCCTCCACTGGATCCTCCGCAGTGGAGCAGAGCTCAAGAGATATTTTGGAGGGTCTAACCTGGAAGTACATCAATTCCAACCATATTTCACCGGCCTGAACTCAGTCCCATGGCTCCATTTAATTTCAAGGGAGTAAACTAGTATGTACCTAGAAGGCAAAGGAAACAAGGCTGGAGAAACCCCACCAATCTATAACACCATCTGCTCTGCTGGTCACCAAATACCTGTCATTCAGTTTTCCTCCCACACATATCTTAGACTGTTGCCGCATCCAGCTCAAAGCTCAGGATCACCAGTGGTGCAGTACTCTCCACTGGGCCTCCTGTGGCCCAATGTCCCATGAGCTAAAAAGGAAAGTTACCACCCACCCGTCCACTTACACCTGCCCAATATACAATGGTGGCCCAAGAACAGCATAGCAGCAAACTAAAACCCTTGTATAGAGAGTGAGAAACAAAAACACACAGCAGTCATGATCTATAGCAATTCTAAAATTTTAGTGGAGAGCATTATGAAGAGCTCAGATCAAGCTGCTTTATTAGTTGTGAACCCTGATTTCTGGTAAGAACTCCTTTGTCAGTCATTCTCTGTAGCTTCTGACTCTTCCCTCTCCCTTTTCCATTATCCACCACAGTCATATCTAAAGTGGGTACTGGGGAACATGCCCTCTTTGGGAGTTGCCCATCTTCTTTAACTAGATTCCTGCTGGTGCAAGCATGCTGGCTTGAAATTTGTGTTAGGTCTCAATGGTCAAATTTTTGAATCCAGGTTTCTAGTTTCTTAGCAATTTACTTCTTACATTGGTAGACTTTTATTCTATCTGCTTCCACTAAGTTCCGGATTTCAGTACAAACACAAAGCTCTTTCCTAAAAGGTGTTTTCAAGCTGACCTTGATTACTTGCTTTCTCTTCCCTGGTGTCTTCTCTCTTAATGGTAACCTTGAAATTATCTGAAATAATACATAAGAACATTCATATTCATAATTGTTTCTCTTTGGCCAAGTTAATTTAACTGGAAAATTTCCATGGGCCTGTTGCTCAAGGCCTTTTCCAACTTTATCTCTAATAATTTAGGTCTAGAAACAGCTTTTTCAATTTTTAATGCTCCAATTTTTTTATTCTCTCTCTTCCTTTTCATTTCTACTTACAAACTGCTTTAATATTAGTTATAACATTAGAAACCTGACTTGGATCAATTTGGGCTGAAACCAAAAGTGTTTGAAGCACACAGACAATAATGCAACACGAACTCAGGA
This sequence comes from Vulpes lagopus, assembly GCF_018345385.1. Lineage (NCBI taxonomy): Eukaryota > Metazoa > Chordata > Mammalia > Carnivora > Canidae > Vulpes > Vulpes lagopus. The sequence goes on along the minus strand of NC_054834.1, from coordinate 63,102,300 downwards.
AAGGAAAAGCCTCCCCATTGAAATGATCATTGTGATGAGAGGTAAGGAAACTGAGAAAAAACATGACCAAGCTAAAGAGTTGGCCTATGCATTCAGAGATCAGAATGTCTACCAGAAATCACTGCTGCAGGATAGGTTTTTCGTTGGAGGAATAGCAGGGAGTGATCGGAAAGAGCTGCTACCCATGAATGGTGGTTAGGAGGTTACCCATGAAGAAAATGTGGGCTACTTTGTGTTGTTGGGCATTACCCCTAGCCCACTCACCACAGAAGGCAGAGATCATAGATTTGAAAAGCCACTACAAAAGAATTATGAAAAAATTATTATCAAATGTGTTTCCCACCCTGCACCCCCCAGTTTTACACTTAGCTCATGGAATCTTTTGGGAGTAAACAGCGTGGAACTCTAGAAAATACATAATAATGTGGCTGATTTTTACAAAACAGGGGGTTCTATTTCTATAGCTAAACCAGTATTCAAAGGGGAAAGGAGAAAAAATGAGTGGGAAATATCAGAAAGGGAGGCAGAACATGAGAGACTCCTAACTCTGGGAAACGAACTAGGGGGGGTGTTGGAGGGCGGTGGGCAGGGGGTGGGGGTGACTGGGTGACGGGCACTGAGGGGGGCACTTGATGGGATGAGCACTGGGTGTTATTCTATATGTTGACAAATTGAACACCAATAAAAAATAAATTTATTTAAAAAATAAAAAATAAACCAGTATTCAAAAGAAATCCCTGTGTATATAAACGAAAAGCCAAAGCTGTGGAAATGGTTGATATAGGCCTCTTAGCTGGAAGAGTTAGATTCCCATATAAAGACATGGTTTATGCCTTCATTCATTCAAAAATATTGATTACACAGCTCCATATGCTAGGCACATGTTTCACATGCTGACTATATGGCAATGAATAAGATAAAGGCCCTACCCCTTGGTGCTACTCTCTAAATGGGGGTGGCTGTGGGGGAAGGTAGATCTGATGACAAACAAGAAGAATAAATAATTCCAGATGCTGACAAGTGCTGCAAAGAGAATAGAGCAGAAAGAGGGCTGGGGAATGAGGTTAAAAAAGTAGGCCCAGATCAAGTAGGTCCTCATGGACCCTGGTCAGACTTCACATTTAATGTAAATGCCATGGTGACACTGGATAGTTTTAAGCAAGGGAATGATATGCTCTGATTACATTTTCAAAGGTCATTCTGGATGCTATATGGGTAATGCTCAACAGTTGGGAAGGAATGTGAGCTAAGGATCAGGAAGGGGCCTCCTGCATGAGTCTGGTTGAAGTATGTTCTAACAGGTACCAGGATGGGTGGTGGATAAGGAGACAAGCCAAGGATGGACCTTAGAGGCAGAGCCAGTGGGACTCCCTGATGTATTGGATGTGAGGAGAAAGAACAAAGGAGTAATAAAGAATAACTCCTCATCTTTTTTTTTTTAACTTCAGTTAAAAACCAACTCAGCAAGACCCAAGTAGCAGAAAGGCTGTCTTAATTCTATGGAAAAAGAAAAAATATATCAACAGCCAACAACCAGTAAGTCAGAAACCCCTAATGAGTAAGTTAGAAGGAGGAAGGAGGAAGCAGATACACAAACAGATTCATAATGTCAGGAAACAGCCAAACCCAAGAGCCCAGAGATGGTAAAATATATCTGAACAGTCTTGGTTTAAATGCTCTGCATCACTTCCAGGGTCCCAGTAGATGTTAATCCGAACACTGGAGCTTCGGGGACTGAGTTCAAGCCTAGATAATCAGCAGCATTTTTAGAGTACAGATATATTTACATCCACAGTTGAGTGCTAGAGGCAGAGCATCAGTTTAAAGTGATTTCCTAGAAGGAATGTATAAGACTCCCTCAGCTGCAGACAATAAGCAAATCCAGGAAACAAATTATATTTCAGATGGGCCCAGATATGTTTGAAATGGGAATATTACATAGAATCATATAAGGATATATGGGAACAAACAGCTTGTACTCATCTTAGCCAAGGAATGAAATGGTGATGGTAATGAGCCGGGCTTCTCAGGATGATGCTAATACTGTGAACATTCATAACCACCACCAACTTTTGTGCATTTACATTGTACCACACATGCACCAAGCACATTATCTGCAATATCACATTGGTGTTTCCCTGGGAGGCAGCTGCTACTGAGAAATGGAGAACAAAATAAAGAGCATGGACTAGGGAGCCACACTGCCTAAGTTCAAATCCCAGTGCTGCCACTTGGTAGCCATGTGAACATGGACAAGTAACATCACCTCTTTTTGTCTGAATTTTTCTGTTCATTTGAAGGGACAATGGTAGCCACTTCATAGGGACTCTGGAAGGATTAAATGAGTTCCTATATGTAGAAGGCTCAGAGCAGTGCCTGGCACAGAGTGTTATTCAATTAGTGATAGTGACTACTGCTAGCTTCCCTCTTGTACAGAAAGAACTAGGAACTGAGGGATGTTTATGTCACTTGTCTAAATCACACAGCTGAAATGTGAAAAAGTTAAAATCCTCATCTGCCCTCCCAGCCCAGTGTCATATAACAGATAGGTCAAAGTGGCCAGCTGTGACAACTAGGCTCCAAACGTGGAATAATGCCTCCAATATTCACACTCTTGAGTAGACCATTCCCATGTTGGATCTGGACTGGCTCTCTGACTTGATTTAACTAAGGGAAGGTAGCAGAAGGTAGCAAATGCTGAGCCTGTTCCAGACCTAATCCTTAAAAGGACCTGGCAGCTTCTGCTTGTGTGCTCTTTGGAGCTCTGAGCATCCAGGGATTAAGTCTGATCCTTGGAGACGGATGGAGAATCCACATGGAGAGATCACGTGGAGAGAAAAGAGACTCAGGCATTCCAGTGTGCCAGCTGAGCCCAGCCTTCTAGCCAATCCCTCCAGGCACCAGACATTTTAGTAAATCTGTCCTAAACGTTCCAGCCCCAGCCACCCTGTAACCACAGCCCCAAGCAGGACTAGAAAAGCAATTGTCCAAGAAGGCCATTAGCTTGAGGTGGCTTTAATGCCTTAGTCACCTACAAGAGCAAACCAAAAACTAAGCCTGCAATGCCTCAAGTTTAAAAAATGAAAAATCTAAGGACAACCAATCACAAAGAGCCAACTAGTCTTTCCCAAATAAGGAAACCATGAAGCTATAGTCACTCAAATAATTGCTTTGCTTTTACGCCCTCTCCTTACTACTTCCAAGTTGGCACTGCTCTATTCAAATTGACTTTTGCTCAAATAACCTCTTAATTTTTTTGATATGCCACAGTATATCTTTTAACACAACTAACTCATTGTTTTAAGCCTCTTTATTTAGGGCTATTTGTTATGCAGCTATCCACAACCGAAACACCATCCTATAAGGAAAAGACCTACTGAGGACAAAATTGTGTCAGCAACATAAGTTTGAAATACAGAGTAGCTATTTCAACCCAAAAGCAAACTATATAAAGGGTAACAGCACATGCTTCCGGGTCCAACCACTCAAGTGCAACAGCACACCTACCAGGTGGATAAGATACTCAACTTTCACTGACTCATTCTGTCCTCTGTACAATGGGGATGCCACCTGTCTCAAGGCACTGCAGTAGTGATTCTGTGATCTAATCCCTATTAATAAGCTTAGAGTAGTGCCTGGCACTTTATAAGAAATTAGCTACTGCTATTTTTTAATATTAAAAAGATTATTATTAGGGGCACCTGGGTGGCTCAGTGGTTGAGCACCCAATCTGCCTTTGGCTCAGGTTGTGATCCTGGGGTCCTGGGATCGAGTCCTGCATCAGCATCCCTGCAGGGAGCCTGATTCTTCCTCTGCCTATGTCTCTGCCTCTCTCTGTGTCTCTCATAAAGAACTAAATAAAATCTTTAAAAATATAAATATTATAATTATACTAGGTGTGATTAATTTGGCCAATACAAGGAACACATGAAATCCTCAGTCCTAGTTTCTAACTTTTCCAAGAATGACACCACTGGAAATTTGTATCACTTTCCTCTGCTTTAGGAAAGGCTACTGCACAGTACACTAATATTCTATTAACAGAGTTTGACAAGGACACGAGGAATTAATAAAGAGAAGAGCACAACCCATCTCATATTGGTCTTGAAGAGTATTGACATCCCAAGCTACTACTGAAAATGTCATTGTGAAACACATCATGACAGCATGTTTCTCCCCAAAGGAAAAGTCATTTACAACTCAGATGCAAAGTGTTATGTGACTCCTTCCGTGCAAAAAATTTAAAAACCCTGTTCCAGTCCACAATAGTAGAAGAATATGGAGCTCCCAGAGGTGATGCAGCAGCCAAAGGAAGTGCAGATGCAGACACTGGGCCTGTGAATCACAGTGAGAGCAGCTGCACCACACAGTCTCTATTCTGATGAATAGATAAGGGGGTGAGAAGCCTGCCTTACAAATAAAGGTAGTTTCTAGCGATTACTTTAAGCAAATGTTAAATCAGGAAGAAAGCCCCTATAGGAAGAACTACACACTCCAATAGAGATCAGATCTCAAGAGATCTTCACTTTGGTGAAGCAGAGCCGAGCTCTGATATTCGGGCCTCTTAGATACCACATATTGCTTCATCAAAGACATTTCACCAGTTTGAAATCACCCCTTGTTCCAGTACAGATGCTCCCCTTCTGTCGTCTGTGATATACTGATTTCTGGACTTCAGGCCCCCTCTCTCATTATTAGACTCCTGGGATCCTACTTTCCAGAGTTGGTAAAACGAAGGATACAGCCCACTATCTGAATTCCTCCTTAAAAACCTTATTTATTTCTTTCTAAAAGTGCTATGAGTTACCCAGAGAAGCTGGTAATTACAGAAGGCAGCTGCAGGGAAGAAGAAGCAACCCGAGGCTGGAATTCAGCAAACACTTGCTGAGGCCCTTGTGTGGGCAAGGTGATGTTAGAAACATGAAAGAATAACAAAGAGACCAAAGAGACCAGGATCCACACTTCAAATTTTATCTACAGAGCCAAGCATGGGGCTGGGTGTGCAGCTGTTCCACAAATGTTTATTAAACCAAATTAATCTTGCTACTAACTCACAAGTCAATTTCCCTCTCCAGAGCCCAGATGCCACCTCTTATTTTAAAAAATAGTAATAAAAATAAATAAAAGTGGGTTAGAGCAGCTCTTCTCAATCTTCGGTGCGCATAACAATTCCCTGGGGGGTCTTCTCAAGGTGCAGATTCTGTATTAGTAGGCTGGGAAGGGCCTGGGAATTCCATTTCACTGGTCTACAGATCACATTTTGAATGGGAAGGAGTCAGAAGATCTCCCAGGGAAAGATCCTAGACATGTCTGAGAGGTCCTCCAACTCTACGTTTTTTAAGTATGGAAAACACAAGCAATCCTAAGTGTAAAAGGAAGAGGAAGAAAGGCGAAGGGAGCTGAAAGTGGAGCCTGGGGTGGATCCAGGAGGTTAGTAGAGGCTTCTCCCCAGGGCCTGCAGGAAAAGCCCGCTCTTTTGTCACAATACACAAAGCTTTTGGTGTCTGTAAAAAGAATCAGTGATAATTTTGCTGGCTCAGAAGGCACTGTCTCTTAATGATTCTTCCTGTTTTTCTCAGCCCAATCCAAGAGAATGAGAAAACAGCCCTCGTGAAGGTCAGCCGAGGTCAGAGAGGTCCCTGGAGAGGACCTGCTTTCAGCCCACACTTGGGGGAGAGGAGGCAGACCAAGGCCCACCTCCAGGCCTGTCTGGTTCTAGTCCTACTCCCTGGTGAATCCTGCTCAACACCAGAGTATCAGAGTAACAGGGGACCCAGGATGGCGGGGTGGGCTCTGCACCAGGTCAACTGCATTCAATTCCACATTTATGACAGCTGCTGTGTGTGCCAGTGTGCTAGATGTCCCAGATGAGGCCAAGATATGACAAGATCAAGGCCCAATAGGAGTGTACAGCCTAATGGCAGGGGGATGATGCATTCAAAAGATAACAGAATGCAATGCAAAATGCAGTCAAGGACATACACAGGAGACCCACAAGTAGTACAGAAATTCAGAGAAGCAAGAGATCAGATTCCCTGAAAGGAACCAAGGAAAACATCATGGAGAAGGAAACGTCTGAAATGTGGGTACAGGCTCCTCACTTAAAGATGGAAATGAGGGTGATTCGGGTAGGGAAAAGTGAGAGAGAAGGCACAAGGGGAAGTGAAGTACATGTTCAGCTTGGAATTCAGTGTGACTGGAACTTGTAGGAGAACAGGCTGCTGAGGGGCGCCGGGATGCCAACCGAGGACTCTCATCTTTAGGGCCTCTCCCGTCCTTGGGTCTGACAGAGGTCCCAGATACACACATACTTTCCTGGCCCATTTTCAGAAGCCTACCTGCAAAAAAATGGCACCAAGATCATTCATGGTGATTCAGTAATTTTTTATCAAACCCCTAATACGTAGGAAGCACTCTCTGAGGCACTGGAAAGGCAAGAGAAGGCTAAGACAGACGAGTTCCCAAAAGCCAGACAAACAGTAACACAAAGAGTCGAAAGAACGTGGGAGCTGAAATCAGAGAAGTCTTGGGTGCAAATCCTCGCTGTGCATGGTGATGACAGACTTCACACCCCTGGTGTTCGGCTCCCTGATGAGGATAATTATACCTAGTGCACAAGATTTTTGTAGAAATAAACCTATGGGGGAAGAAATTCATACCGTGCCGGGCACACTGGAAGCCTTCATTGCCCATTTGCTCTGTATTCAGCCGTAAAGAAAGGACACTGGAATAATCCATCTCCAGGGTCCCTTTCAGCTCTAATATGCTGCTTCGGCAGTTCTAAGACTCCGCGGCACCTGTAACCGTGCCCACTGCCCAGGGACCTGGCACACCGCAGCCAGTGAGGCCGTGCCCCTCCCTGGGCAAGAAGCCTCCCCCAGGGTGGCCCGACAAGAGGCCAGCGAGTCAGGCGCCCATGAATCAGGCTACTGCTCTCGCTGGATGTGGCGCCGGCAGGCCAGGCAGCGTTCTGGCCGCTTGGCTGCCCCCAATGCCTTCCTCATCACCGCACTGACCCGTTGCCATGGCAGTGAACCCCAAGAGACAACTAGCAGTGGCCAGCATCGAAGAGGAAGGTTCTGTTCTGAATCAATCTGACTCAGTCTTGGTTGACTGCAGGGTCCCAGAGTGACAAATAAGAACAACGTAAATAGAGCACTTTTTCTTTCTTTTTTTTTTTTTTTTACATATTTTTTTTAATTGGAGTTCAATTTGCCAATATATAGAATAACACCCAGTGCTCATCCCATCAAGTGCCCCCCAGTGCCCGTCACCCATTCACCCCCACCCCCCGCCCACCTCCCCTTCCACCACCCCTAGTTCATTTCCCAGAGTTAGGAGTCTCTCATGTTCTGTCTCCCTTTCTGATATTTCCTACCCATTTCTTCTCCCTTCCTTTCTATTCCCTTTCACTATTATTTATATTCCCCAAATGAATGAGACCATATAATGTTTGTCCTTCTCCGATTGACTTATTTCACTCAGCATAATACCCTCCAGTTCCATCCACGTCAAAGCAAATGGTGGGTATTCGTCATTTCTAATGGCTGAGGAATATTCCATTGTATACATAAACCACAGCTTCTTTATCCATCATCTTTCGATGGACACCGAGGCTCCTTCCACAGTTTGGCTATTGTGGACATTGCTGCTAGAAACATCGGGGTGCAGGTGTCCCGGCGTTTCATTGCCTCTGTATCTTTGGGGTAAATCCCCAGCAGTGCAATTGCTGGGTCGTAGGGCAGGTCTATTTTTAACTCTTTGAGGAACCTCCACACTGTTTTCCAGAGTGGCTGCACCAGTTCACATTCCCACCAACAGTGGGATGGAGGATTCTCCATATCCTCTCCAACATTTGTGGTTTCCTGCCTTGTTCATTTTCCCCATTCTCACTGGTGTGAGGTGGTATCTCATTGTGGTTTTGATTTGTATTTCCCTGATGTTGAGCACTTTTTCAATGCTAGACACCACACTAAGTGCGTTTCATCAGCTAGCTCATTTCACACAACGGCACTGTGAAATAAGTATCCTCATCCCCACAGGAAACTGAGACTCAGAGAGGTGAGTACCAGTGTCATACAGGTGGTCATAATGAAGCCAGGACACAAGTGTGCTCCCCACTTGCACGCCAAGGGTCGTACAATTCCAAAAACTGCAAGCTTTTCCACACGCCACCATCTTCCCAGCTACCGGAGGCTCTGCAAAGGCTGGTGCCACTGTCCCCATTGCCTGAACATTCCTGAGGGCCCGAGGGAGCATCTGCAGAGAATTGAGGCAGGCTTCTACACTCCCCCCCTCCCAAAGGATTCCTCAGGGACAAAGCCAGGGTCTCACAGACAATGAACTACTCCGCTGCCAAAGGTAAAGTTCTAGAACTCTCTAACGCAATCCCAATTTCAAATATTCAGCCTGTTTCTCTCCCCCACCTAAAAATGAAAATCCCAACATTTTGGCTTCCACATTAACACATCTTCTAAATGATTTCTTACATCTGGAAGCGGCACAATGTTTGATAACATCTGTCGGACCCTGTCACCATGCTTGGTTCTAAAGAGCCCTGTCCCTGTGGTTACGTACAAGATGATGAGCTTGCAGTTTTGGCTTTAGCCAGGCTGGAGGGGCCACCTCCAAGGCACCCAAGAAAATTAACCCTCTCTGTAAACTCAGATGCTGGGAAACTCAGGGAGAGAACAGCTCGGCTTTCCCTCCATGCAACCAGCATGGCTGCTGAACCCATTGAGTCCAAACACCGGGAACCCATGACATGGGAAAATCCAGCTGGCTTCATGGCCCCAGACATCTGGATTCCCTAACCCCAGGCCAGCTGAGAGAGGAGCCAGCGGGCGCAAGGAGGCTTGGGAAAGCATTTGGAGGGACTCCTGCCAAGTTATCTCCCTCCTGAACAAACACATGTCCCACTATCTAGAGGTCAACAGAGTCATGTTTATATAGGCATAGACCATTCCACTGATTAATTAATTAACTCCCTGGGTGGCCTTTGGCCCCTAAAGACCTCATTCCTTGGGGCCTCAGTTTCCTTATCTATAAAATTTAAGAATTAGACGAGTTGATTTCTAAAGCTTCTTCTTGCTCCAACTATTTTCCTACAATTCCGCTGTAAGAGTATAGGAGGAGCACAGGGTGTGGCTCTCGTGCTGGCTCTGCTGTCCCTAATTTCTGAGCCTCAGTGGCCTTATGTTGGCAGACGAGGAGGTAGACGAGATGACCGTGTGATGCTCCACAGCTCTGACATTTCGGAAACCAGAACAGGTCCACCACACTTCCAAAACCCATATGGACTCAGCAGCCCCATAGTGGCCACTGCCTCAGCCAGCTCAGGCCACCCTGTTCTCCCACCCTGACCAGTGCAGGAGTCAAGCTGATCCAGCCACATTCACTGCCTCCTCCTCCTCCGGATCCATCCATCCTCGGAGGCATCAGGGTGATGTTTCTTTTCAAAACACAAATCTGATCCTATTAGTCTCCCTCCCCCCCCCTGATGTGGGTCTGCCCCCCCCACTCCCATTGCTTTTAGGGTAAAGAACAAAAGCCCCAGTACAGCCTGCAGGACCAGCAGAGCTAGCCTTGCCAGCCAATCCCTCAGCATTACCTCACCACCACCACCATCCTAGAGCCTTGGTTCATACGGTTCCTTTGCCTAGAACGCCAGTCTGCCTCCTGTCTCTCACCTTATTCTTCAACTATCGAGTTTCTTCTCCTTCCTGAGAGCCCACCTTTAGCAACCCTGCACAGGAGTCCTCCAGGAATGGAGACCAGCCTGCAGACCCTACTAGATTCTCCCAGGAGACCACACCCTCTCCTCCACAGCTTTCCTACCCGTTCCCGTGTGGTGTGTGTGTGTGTGTGTGTGTGTGTGTGTGTGTGTGTGTGTGTTGTTTGATGAGGTGGTTTGTTTTCTCTCACCCCTAGTCACCCCGTGATGGATTTATACTCAATAAATATTCCCAAGCTGGGTTTTCTGCCCTTATGAAGCTCCTGGACAGTGGATGGCATCTCTTCCAGCAAATTCTGGCAGAGACCAAGGCTATGCTGGCTCTGATCTAAGTCTTTGAGGCTCCTAAGGAGACATCCTGCTGACTGGTGGAAAACTTTGCCCAAGGCCAGCTTGTGACTTCAAGTCAACTGTAGGCTATGCTCAGAGTTCATCCCAGCAGAGGGTGCTTCAGAAGTCCACCCCAGAGACCTGTGGTGCTGGCTGCCCTCCCAGCCAGTGGGCAGACAGAGGAGCGGCTCCAGAGCATCAGTCAGACCCAGGGGAGGTGAGGGGAGAGGGGGAACCGGAGTTTCTGCTGCCAAAGGCAACATGACTAAGATAGATTCCTTGTTCTTTGGAAATGTCTAAAGTACTCTCCCCCCTCCACCCCCCGCAAACCTCCTTCCACCAACTGTCTTCCACTGACCATTCCAGTGGGAGTGCAGCCTCCTCCTCCAGGAATCCCTCCTACACCTCCCCACTGGACTTAGGTCCCTAATCCTGAGCATCCCTTTAGCCTCATACTCAGTACACTGCACTGAACGTGCAGGTTTCTCAAGGCTGCCTGAGGGAAGGGACCTAGTCTTTTCCATCTTTGATCACTAGCCCAGAACACAGCCGTCACTTCAAAAAAACTCTGTCATTGCATAAATGAGAAAACTAAGACCCTGAGAGAAGTAGTGGCATGTTCCCAACATCACACAACATGTCACTCACTAGCAGAGCCAGGGTCTCCTATTATATTCAATTGGACATCTTTCCCTGTTGCCTCCCTGACTTCAGAGGTATGGACCCTATTTATGATTCTAGGGACTAGGGCCTCCAAAGACTCGGAGTGTGAGCGTCCTGAAAGCAAGATCTCTAGACTTTCCTGGGTGGGGGGAGAGTGTCCCCCACCCACCACCTGGAGAGGCTAATGCCACTCAGAATGGCGAGTAATGGGAAATCCAACTTCGGTTCCAGCAGGCAGCGAACACACTGAGGTGATCCCTCCCTTCTCTGCATGCACGACATCCACTTCCCAGGACACACAGACTTCTGGTTCTCCCTCCACTCCCTATCCCTGATCAGGTATTTTCTAAGAATCAGACAGCATTTTCCAAGCATCCCCAGACTGTAAGCTTTGACTTACTTTGGATTCATCTAGTTCCACCTTTATATATATATATATATATATATATATATATATATATGTCTTGAAGGTGAAAGTGGCTTGCTCAGGTCACTGTACATATGACCAACCGACCAAGACAAGCTGTGAGCCTACCCCAAGCCTACCCGCTGTGTGCCAGCAGGTCTCTGCCCTCCAGTTTGTAAGACTGTGGTTCTGACCACCAACTTTCTCGGATCTCCTCCAGGCTTGAGAGCAGAGAGGGCCCCTGTGAAGATTTGCTCACTTATGGGAGGGCCTGTGTCAAGATTCAAATCGAAAATCTGATTTCATCACTTCCCTGCCTTAAAGGCTTCCATGGGTTCCCCTCTACCCTACCCTTCAGATGAAGTTCATCCGTCTAGATGTGACTGGCCCACAAAGCTACTGGCCCTCGCCTCCTCTCCAGCTACAAGCCTTTGGTACTCAGGGCTACGGCCCCAACTCAACCCTCCTTAGCAACACTCACACCTCTTTGCCTAGCCAACTCTTGCCCATCCTTCAGCTGTGTTCTCCGACCACCCCCCAACAACCCCTCCAAGCTCCCTTGACTTTTGAAACTTCATTCAGGTCACAGTATTTGCTCATCTTCTCTGTACCCCACCCACTGTAAAGCCCTCAGGGGCAGAGATGGTGTCTCTCTATATCATATTGCATTTCCACAGACAAGCTCCTCCTCAGCACCAAGAACGCCTTCAACAGATAGGAGTCCTTTGATTAGCCAGCGGGGACCAACCACTCCCCTTTACTGGTCCTGCTCCTTGACTCTGTGTGACTGTAGGAGGCCACTGAGCGTGGGCCCAGGAAACAGCTCCAGCTGAAGCACGGGCACCAGTGGGGTGGGAGCAGATCACAGAGAAAGCACTAACAATCTGCCCAACAGGAGGCTCTGTCCAAGACAGCTGATATTCCCGTCTCTGTATCAGTCCAGGATGCATGTGGAGGGGGGGAAGTCTTCATCTCTCTCTGATCCCTGGCTGCTACTTCCTGAGCCTCTCAGAGCTAAGGGGCAGGCGGGCAGGCAGGCGGGCAGTGGGGCAGCCACACGCTCCCACTCCCAGCACGCATCCTGTCGCTGCCTCTTCTGGCAGGATGTTATTGCAGAGTCCTGGGCTGTTATTGTCAGGAGATGGGCTTTCCTGAGCTCATTAAAGGGCCTCTGTCCTTTCTCCAGGACCAACCCCCCCTTTCCTCTGTCCGCATCAACGCTGAGAGAAAGGGGCCAGGGGGCAACTCCAGGTGGAGCGTGGCAGCTGTCCCTCCCTCTGCTTCTCTGCTTGGCTGGCTGTTCAGGGTGATCACAGATGGCGACGGTTGCCATTGAGATGTCCTGTGCATCAGGCAGTGCTAGGCATTGATGACCATTGTCTAATTCAACCCTTGCAATAATCATGTAAAATAGACATTATTCTTAGCTTTACAGTAGAATGAGCTGGGGCTCAGAGAGGTTAAATGATGTGCCCAAGGCCACACATCAAGAAAAAAACAGAACAACAATTCAAATCCAGATCTATCCAACTCCGGCACCCATTCCCTTGCTCCAGCCCCTTGCTGCCTACTTAGCTAGTTTTTTGGTTTTGGGGTTTTGGGGGGGGTTGTATATTTTTTATTGGAGTTTGATTTGCCAACATATAGCATAACACCCAGTGCTCATCCCGTCAAGTGCCCCCCTCAGTGCCCGACTTAGCTAGTTTTTGTTCTAAATGAAGAACTCAGTAAAGGAAAGGGGGAATGGCCTTCCCAGGAGCCAGCATTTCCCTACAGGGAATCTGGAGGTCACAGGATCTTCCCTCATCCTTGGGAAAGAACTGGAACCAAGATGGATAACAAGATAACTCCCATCTTGTGTTTTCTCAGGCCTTAACCAAATCCAAGCACTTCCACCCCTCGAGGAGAAAGGCTCCTCATCTTCCATGGACAAAGCCAAAGAGGGATGAGGACGATCACAGACGGAGAATAAGAAGTATAATTTGTCTTGAGTGATGGTGTTTTGGAAAGAGCGGGAGTGTGGCTGTCATGGTCTTCTGTGTCTTACTACCACTGCTTAGGTGATCCTTGTACATTATACCTTCCAGGGGCCGCATTTTCCTCATCTGGGAATTATGATAACTACCCCCACCCCACAAGGTGCATCATAAGAACCCAATGATTCCACACTCATGCAAGTGCCTTATACAGTGAAACACAAAATTCATTTCCACTATGTTTTCTTTCTTTTTTTCTGTTTGGGTGACAACTTGGAGGAGTAGTTTTGGGGTTGAACCTGGTTTCAAATCTCAGTTCTGCTCATTACTGCTAATGTGACCACAGATGAGTGTACTAGAGACTCTATTCCTCTGCTTCTTGGTACGGAAAAAAAGAGAGCTATAACAGTAGCTGCGTCACAGGCTTGCAGAAAGGATTAAGCATATTGACAAATAAAGCACTTAGCCCAGCACCTGGAGTTCAAGCTTTTGGTGAGTGGCAGCTGCTACTTGATTACAAATCACTGTTACTGTTCCTATTACTGTTTTCATTACTGTGAGGAAGTTGTATTTGCAGTCCTGCAGCACAGGGAACAGACGTGGGGCCAGGAGGCAGCCTGGGCCCACCTGCTCAACAGCAAGGAGCCTTCTTCTTTTTTTTTTAAGATTTTATTTATTTATTTTAGAGAAAGAGGACGCATGTGCACATGGAAGCAGGAGTAGGGCCAGAAGCCTTCCAGACAGTAACCCAATGCTCCTCCCATGCCTCTGGTACCACACAAAGTCCTTCAGCTGCATTATCTCACTTAAACACTGCCACATCCCTAGGAGATATGTACCGCTGTGATTTCCAATTTACAAAGAGGGAAAAATTGACTTTGAGAGGCTTAGTGACTTGTCCAAGGCCACACATTTAGTGGCACTTAAACACCAAAACGACTCCAGAAGCCACTTTCTTTAACACTCGGACAACGTCTGAAGGCCATTGCCGCCACTTACTGGCTAGTGACTTTGGGAAAGGACTTCACCTTTCCTGAATTTTCATTCTCCTTATCTGTGATGTAGGTGTGTACCTAAAGCCCACCTTGCTGGACTGCATGGCCTATGACTCAAGCCCCAGCACAACCCACCTAACAGGTACCAGGTGCATGAGCTTTCCACAACTTTTTTTTTTTTTTTTTTTTTTTTGCTGACCCACTTGACCATGAGAATTACTTGATATGCTTAATAAAAACACAGGTTCCTGAGACCTGCCCCAGACCTGCTGAATCAGAAGCCTTAGGGAAGTTTCCCAGGAATCTGTACATTTCTTAAAAAGCTCCACATGATCCTTATAACAAGTAAAGTCTGGTACTCAGCAGACCGGTGTTGACCATGCATTAGAATCACTTAAGGAACATTTGAAAATTCCCAATGCCAAATCCCATCCTAAACTATTCACTTTGAGTCTTAGCTTGAGCCTCAGCCAGGCATCAGGACCTTTTATAAGCTCCCAGGGGAATGCAATGGGCAGCCCGAGTAGAGAACCATTGCTCTAGGCCAGTGCTGTCCAAAAGAACATTCTGCAATGATGGAAATATCCTCTATCTGTCCTGTCCAGTCTGATAGGGACCAGCCATATGTGGCTGAACTTGAAACATGCCTAGTGCAAGTGAAGAACTAAAACAGTAATTGTACTTAACGTCAAATAATATAATTTTAAATTTGAGCAGCCACATGTGGTTACCTTACTGCAGCATGCGGCTCTGGCCTTGGAAGCGTGTGCTGCCCTTGTGGGTAACAGGCAGGGGCTATGGCATGAGGATCCTCCCCGCTTTGTAAAACGGGTGAAGGGCCTTTCTGAGATAAGGAGGATCCTCCCCGCTTTGTAAAACGGGTGAGGGGCCTTTCTGAGACATTTCCTTGGAAATTGAAATGTTTTCACGGGATCCAAAACAGTAATTGGTCCCAGTGGTCTGCTCCACTTGGTAAATCTCCCACCTGGCCCCTTTCTTGGCTCTACTGTAGAAGGAAAACAGCCACCTCCAGGCTTCAACGAGCGCCTTGAAGTTGCAGGAAGAGCCAAGGGGTGGGCTGAGGAGGCTAGCTTCTATTTTAAAGATGTTTTCCTTCTTGGAGTAAGCTCCATCCTCCAATGGTGCCGACAGGGCAAAGGTTGTGACTGACATTGTGTTGCTGGACATTAAACAGCCTCTGAGGTCAGCCGGCAGCTGGTGGGCACGTCCTGACAAACGGTTTTTAATCAGACTCACCCCTGCCCCTGGGAAGCTAGAGGCTCAGGGGCTGGGGAGGAGGGGAGGCCAGCTGCTGGTGATCACCAGTTTACTTCCCCATCTCCCTTCAGACTCCCTGCCCCTGCGTGTCCCCCCACCCTAAGCACTACCAGGATGGATGTTTGTGAGTTGAGTGGATATACTGGCAGGAGATGCAGGGACCAGCCCCACCCCCAACGCCCAACTTGGGGGGGTGGGGAGGCAACGACTCAGGAAGTTCTATTGGGCTTCTCTTCCCTGCTGTGAGCTCACTCCTGAATGACAAGCTGTGAGTTCCAACCAAATGTTTTCTTACAGTCACCACACCTATTGGTTTTCTCTCCCCTGAGAAACTAGTCAGCCGGTCTTTTAAGAAGGTCATCTTACTCCTGCTCCATTAGGGCAATGGGACCTCAAGACCTCAGTCCAGGGTCAGGGAGTTAATATGGAGCGCTGGAGGAAGTGCCATGTCTGAGCACGTCTCTTCACCTCTAAATGGGGACGATAACATTCACAAGGCAGTTGGAAAAATGAAGCCAGATGATGATTTGTAAATGAAAGTGGCAACAGGTACCCAAGTATTTTTAAAATCTGAGTTTCCCCAACCTCTTGCACTATTGGTGGGAATGCAAACTGGTGCAGCCACTCTGGAGAACAGTATGGAGCTTCTTCAAAAAGTGAAAAATAGAAGTTTTTAACCTATGCTCCAGCAATTGCACTACTAGGTATTTATCCAAAGGATACAAAAATACAGATGCAAAAGGGTATGTGCACCCCAACATTTATAGCAGCAGTACCACAATAGCCAATCTATGGAGACCCTAGATTTCCATCAACTGATGAATGGATCCAGATGTCACACACACACACACACACACACACACACACACACACAGTGGAATACTACTCAGCCTACAAAAAGAATGAAATCTTGACATGGATGGAGCTAGAGTGTATAATGCTAAGTGAAGTAAGTCAGTCAGAGAAAGACAAATACCATATGATCTCACTCATGTGTGGAATTTAAGAAAGAAAACAGATGAACATATGGGAAGGGGGAAAGAAAAGAAGAAGAAAGGGAAACAAGCCATAAGTGACTCTTAAGGACAGAGGATGGCTGGGGGGAGGTGGACGGGGGATGGGCTAGATAGGGGATGGGCATTAAGGAGGGCACTTGTGATGAGCCCTGGGTGTTGTATGTAAGTGGTAAGTCACTGAATTCTACTCCAGAAACTAATATTATGCTGTATGTTAACTAAAATTTAAATTTTAAAAAATTTTTAATTAAAAAAAATCTGAGCTTCCCTCATCCCCACTCTTAAGGATTTCTTAATCTTCACCCTACCTTATCCTATCTCTAAATTTCCTCTTAATAATTGTGGTGCCCTAGGCTGTGACCTTTGATCCCTGCAGATTGGGTACCCTAAAAAAATGCCCCCCAAACCCTAACAATACCCAAGCTCCTGATGGCCACACGATGGGATTCCCTACCTGGACTCAGTCAACCGTCCCAGGGCTATTATCTGTCTAAATCTATAGCTCAACTCAGCAAACATTTGCTTTGTGTTTCCCCAGGATGATAGCTAAGCACTTGTACATGGGGTGGGACAGGGGATGGCATAAAATCAGTAAGACAGGCTCCCTACATTCAGAACCCCAAACAGTGACAATAACACACAGCACCAGGGCATCTGCCAGGTTCCAAAGCACTCTCCTGACTAATAACGCTTATGAGCTTCAAAATAACCCTCTGAAGAGAATATGGAAATTGTTATTTATAATACCTAGATTCCTCTGATGAGAATCAGAGAATGGGGATGTCTTGGTCATGTTCACTGAGAGTAGATACAGAGCCAAGACTCACCCTCAGATTGGTTTTTGCTCTGAATGATACTATGCGTTCAAAGCAGTCATGATTAGAAACAGAATTATTGATTAGTATTACTGTCCTCCAGATTCCCTGTCCTTTCCCACCAGAGGGAAAGAGCTTGAATTTTAAAGAGAGAACAGAGGCTGGAACTAAGCACAGATGCAGGCGTTCAGGGAAACCAGATGTTCATATGTGCCTGCAAATCAAGGGGCTCTATGCACGCGTTGAAGGCGGTGGTTGTGCATGGGGGCTGGGAACACGTCATAGAGAGGGTGGGGCTTGGGTGGGCCATGAAGGAAGGGCTGGACTTTGCATGGGCACGGGGAGGAACCAGGGCTTTCCAGGCACCGAGCTCCCTCAGAGCCAAGATTCCCAGTTCTGGCGTAAGTATGCACATTTTATCACAGTTCAGCTATGGAGCCAGGCACTGGCAATGCACAAATAAATAAGACAAGGTCACTGCCCCGGAGGTATTTCTAGTGGCAGGGCCAACACTTGTTCTAAGGGCCTGTCAGGGAGGAAATTGAGGAAAGTGGACAGCTCTGGTGGAGTTAGATACTGACAGCCTTGACGGGTGGTCCAGGGAATTCAGGGTTATCTTAAAGGCAGTGAGGTAGGCAGAGGGCTCTTCCTCTAGTCCCTTTGTCTCCGTCCTGGCATCTTGCTCAGGCTCCAGGACACAGCTCACGGTGCCTTTCATCTTTCTTCCCCAGGCCCTGTGGCTCCTGTAAGCAATTTGGAAAGCCATGAGACAAGGACAATAAATCGTCTTCAGTGACAACCCTGCTCCCCCTCCCCCCAGCCTTTGTCCCTCCCTTTTGTCTGGAGAGGGGGCCTCCCAGCCAGCTCTGCCCCTCCTCTCTCTAACCCCCTTCCAGTGGGCTTTATGGTTTCCATGGAAACCAGAGAACCCTAGCCGCCCGGGGTCTCTCACAAAAGTACGGTTTGTGCCACCATTTGGGACGGAGGAGACAGTGTGAAAGTGAGAAAATAGCTTATAAATGCCTTCCCCACCATGCAGCCACCCAAGCTCTGGTGGGGAGGAAGGAGGGACTGAGCTTTCTTTCTGCTTTCTGCTTGAAAGGGGCTTTGCTGGGCTAAGTCCCAACCTAGTCTAGCATCCCTAAAGGAACACACACACACTCACACACATGCAGACATACACACATGCATAATGCATAATGCATACACTCACACAAACACACACATATAAAAACCCTCAAATACATACACACACACACACACCCATGCTCACCAGCCCAACCCTCACCAGCTACAGCTGGGTTCAGTCCACTAAAAAAAACACATCCCCCCGTAAGATGACCCTGCGCTTGGAACAACTGTCCATTCCTAGCATATTCCTAGTATGTAAAAACCCTTCTGGGGACCTCCTAGAGCTGCTGCCACACCCTCAAGATTCCCCAGCACCCCCACCAAGCACCTCAAGCCCCCTGCCCTTACAGCTTACAGACTGGAAACTTGCTTCTTGGTGTTTTAAAGGCCTGTGACATCAGAAGCAGCAGATCGGCAGGCTTTCCCATGCCACCCCAGCAAAAAGCCATCAGTCCTGCCCAAAAGGACCGAGAACAGTGGGGGAAGTGACAAAGAGAGAACAGAAGAGAAACACTTCACTTTCCATTTCGACGGGTCCCAGCTTGTAGATATAGATCCTCGGGAGCGAACTCACATTGGGGAGGGGTCCCCACATACTAGCAATCCTCAAAAAAGCAGTGCAGTTGGATGAACACATGCAGCCCCTGTCCTTGCTATAGGTAACAAGAGTCCAGATTGCTCTCTTCAGCTGCTACAAGGCAGTCCAGACATCCAGTGGGTAGTTTGGTTGTTTCAGCTTAATTTTTCAGTAAGTGAGGTAATCTTGGAATTAGTTCTCATTCAGCATGGTCTGCTTGGTAATCCAAATATTTCTGAGCACAAGGAAGTCGTTGGTGTTCATACCCGTTATCCCACTAGCCCCAGTCCCTTGATCCATGCTGGATGTTGGGTCCATCCAAAGTCACTGCTAAATTTACTCCCTACCTCTGGTGTGGATCAGCCCTCCACTCTTCAGAGGAAAAACAAATAAATCCACCTGAGTGGGAGGAATGGAAGGTCAGTCTGGTTATCCCTCCATTTAAATGATTTTTCCAACACCTGAAGGGTAACTGGGCATAGTAGACTTAGGGTTCTGATTGTTCCAGGTCCCTAACCACACTCTTGTATTTTTAGTGTAGCCCTAGGAAAGTTAGTGTAACTCTAAATTTCATCTGTAAATCACAGCATAACACCCTCCCCCAAGATTGTTGCAATGATGTTGACATAACGCATGCCAAAGAAGCACCCAACACGTTACCTCTCTTCAGTAGGTAACAGCTGGGTAAATGTAAAACAACATTAACTGTGCACTCTCTTGCCATATTTTTTTTTTATCTCAAGGAGACCACAGATCTCATATGTGCACCTTAACACCTTGTCTCTGTAAACCAATTCCTTCTTACCCATGAAAATTAATTTTGAGCTAATCAATCTTGAATACCTAACACGTGGTCTCTGCATTAAGACCCAACAGAAAGGTAAAATGAGAAAAAAAATTCACCATCACTTACAGAAAAATAATTTACTGGGCAATTTGACCTCTGCATGCCAAGCCTTGCAGAAAACGAGGGAGGTGAGTAAAACACAGTAGCTGCCACCCAGCAGTGGCTCACTGGGGCCCACCCATCCTTTTTTTTTTTTTTAAGATTTTATTTATTTATTCATGAGAGAAACACAGAGAGAGAAAGAGAGAGAGGCAATGACAGAGGCAGAGGGAGAAGCAGGCTCCATGCAGGAGGACCGATGCAGGACTCGATCCCGGGACTCCAGGATCACGCTCTCGGTCGAAGGCAGGTGCTAAACCGCTGAGCCACCAAGGTATTCCCCCATCTACCCTTAAGACTTAAGTCCCAACCCTCCCTTGCCAGTTATCACTTCACATTTGGCCGGTCATTTCATTCTTCTGAAACTCAGCTTTCTCATCTGGAAAACGGAGCTGATCACAATGGCACCTCTACCACCCAAGATTAAATGAAACTGAGCCCAGGAAATAAATACTCCAGCTCGAGAAATGTCTAGTGCAAAAAAGTGCTCAATTAACTTTAGCTGCTGTTGTTATTATTAACCACCACCACCACCCATCCCCCAACTCTAGAAGAGTTAGATCACAAAATGGCACCAGAGAGCAGGGAAGGGCTGTTGCAGAGTCCTGTTGGCTCTGGGAATTCACTTCCCCTTTCCGGACCTTTGTCACCTAAAGCAAAATGGAGAGATGGGACTGGTGATCCTTCATCACTCGGTGACTTCAAGATATGCTTAAGAAGCAAGGGTCACAAACAAACAAGGGAAATAAACAACAGCCAGCAAGAGCACCAAGGAGCCCCTTAAGACTAACAGTCAGGGTCCTCCCACTCACCTTGGTTCCCTAACAGCCAACTGTTTTCCGGAAAAGCTCCTTTTTTTTTCCCCAAATGCTCCTCCCTGTGCTTTCCCCTCCTCCCCGCTACTTTCCTCCTCCTGGGGAAGCAGAAGTTCCTGATGGCCAGGGAGAAGGTCAGAGGTCTCCACCGGCCTGGCCAGGAGCCACCAGAGCTGCTTCCTGCCAGAGGCCTTCTATGGACCGCTGCCCACCCCAGGGAAACCCAAATAAAGTCGCCTCCCCACTTAAGAGCATTTTGCCCTTTAAGGAAAGGTTGTGTTTAGAGCCCAAAACATATTTATGGCTTGATGAAGATTTCATCCAACCTTTTACGGACACACTCGGCAGCAAAGGGGCCCCCCCAGGCGCATCTGCTACCGCCTTCGTGGGCAGACCTGGCTTGGATCCTGAATAAGTTACAAAGGTGCTGAGCTTTGTCTCTGATAAGCCCTTTCTTTGTTCTTTCTTTTCTTCCAACTCTTCCCGGCCATGGCCAACCAGCCTTACCATCTCATCCCATTCTGTCTTCTCAAAAATGAGACTGGGGATAAATACTCAAAATGCCCATCAAATGTGACTTAACACATTTCCACCTCAGGTGAGAGAAACTTAAAGAAAACAACTGATAAGCATTTCTGTGCCCAGAATTTTACAGGAATCTTGTTTTATCCTCACAACAGCCTGTAGGCAAGTACGGTCACCATTCCCCCGCAGCCCAACACCTATGCACCCGAGGCTCAGGGTGCTCATAGCTCACCCAAGGCCCTCAGAAGCTAGTGAGAGCAGAGCTGATACTTGCACTCAGGTCTCTGTGAGGTGTATCTGCTCCACCACACCATGAACCACCAAAAAACAGAGCTGTCCGGCATTGCCAAGAGATTGGCAGGATCTGAAGAGAGACATAAAGGTCTAGGGAATCTACCACACCTTGCAGGTTGCTCCCCAAACTTCTTTCTCATGGAACCAGTTCTGGGTCTGTCCATGACTGAGGTGGAGGGCAGGACACCCTCCCTCTAGGACATCTTTGATGGCAACAGTTGACCACATTTCAGCTTCCTCATCCAGAGAGGGGAGTGCACTGGAATTCGCAGAGATTTGAGGAACAGAATGCAAGAGAATCTGAGATACTAAGTAAATTCCTGCCATTCCATTAGATAGATAGGAATAGAGATAAGAAACAGATAAGAGCATGGATTCAAATACAGAGAGAGAGAGATACAAACAGATAAAGACACCGAGTTTTCATGTTGCAAGTTTTCCTGCCAGTTAGAAATAATCCAGCGGCACTCAAGAGCATGGCATGGTGAAGCCACCACAGATTTTACAGCTGGACCGACGTGGCATTGGACCCTGGCAGGACCACGTCCTGGTTACCTGAACTTGAGCAAATTGCCTGACATTTCTGAGCTTCAGTTTCCCCTTCTGCAAGACAGAAATGATAATATCTGCCTTTACAAAGCTATCTAAGGGATTTGGGATTAGTTCCATAATATACCTAACATTGCTTTGAGAGTGGTAGAGATACGACAAATAGCAGTATCATGGTTCTTATTTGAAATGTAATGGTGTTAAGGTGCCCTCCAAGACAACCAACTTTATATATCCCCCTGGCTTAATGAGGGCCAAGAAACAGTCCACTTTCTCCATCCTTATCTCAAAGCAGAGATTCAGAGAACTCCCAAGAACCAGGGTAATGCTAAATAAAGGAGAAAGATTTTCACCAGCCAAAGAGCAGCTGCTCTGGCCTTCTGGGAATGGTCCTCTGCCTTAAAGCCCTTCGCTGACCACCCAGGCTTCCAGGAGAACATCCAGACCCCCAGCATGACTCACAGAGCCCCTGACGGCCCCTCCAGCCAGTCTGCTCTCCCACTCACAAACCTCCCACCAGATGTTCGGTTCACCATTCCCCAAACACAGCATTCCATGGCTTTGCTCATGCCGCTTCCAGTGCCCAAAGCATCTTCCTCGCCCTCTGCCCAAAGAACCCCCTGTCATCATGAGAAGCCCAGCCCAAATCCATCAAGAATTACCACCACCTTCTCTAGGATCCCCTCACACTTCTTACTGAAAGGATGAAAAGAGCGGTGTGGGGGCACTGAGGAGAACTCTGCTTGCTGGGTGCCTACTATGCACCAGGCATTGGCTACTCCACACACTTTACACTATTTACCCCTTCAAGCAACGACATGAGCTAAGCCATTATCTCTACTTTACAGATGGGGAAAATGAGTTTACAAGGCCCAAGACGTGGTCCTAGGATTCAAAGACCCTATGGCCCTTTTTTCCAACCCCTATCCCCCAGGGACACAAAGTTAAGTGTAAGCCTGTCTGTCTCCAACACTAGACTGTGTTTCCTGTAAACAAAGTCCTTATCTTACTCATGCCTGAGTAAGCCCCGTTGGCCCAGGCTCAAGCCCAGTACCTGACACCTAGTAAGCCCTCCACAGATGCTTGTCAGATGGATCTTTCTCAACAAGCTCAGGGAGCCACTGGGTCATCCTTCTATTTATTATAGAGACCAGAGAGAAGGAGTGATGGATCATTGAGGAATCACATATCCAGGTGGACTCCCTTGGCTTTCTCCATGAACACAGGTTTGCTGGCAGGAGGATTTGACCTTGACTACCACCCATTTGCAGAATCGGAGATACAACTGTCTATTTCTCTTTAAATTACATTCATTTTAAAGGGAACTCTAAATTTTTAGCAAAAAAAAAAAAAAATCAGCAATGAGATCTCTGCGCTGGTGATCATTCTCTCTGAAGATGGGCCATTGGACCAGGAACGACACTGGCCCAGTCACCACTGTGGCCCTACAGCAGCTTTCCCAAATTCTAAGCATAATGAACCCAAGGAAGCTTACAGCCTAATACACAACCTTTGTCATGTCCGCAATGCTCACTGTTCTTTTACACAAACTCCCTATGTTTGGGGATCGTCACATAATCTGAGCGCCACCTCCCAACCTGGAGGCTGACTCCACTTTCCCTGGCAGTCTTTGCAGCCCTGTCAGCAGGTGGCCTGGGCTCCAAAGATCCTGCACATCCTGCATGTGTGAGTTTGCGTTAGAGAACCACCCAAGGTCCCAGGAACTCCGTGAAATCTGTCTTCTGGCCGAGTGGGGCAATGGCAGAAAATCATCGAGGTCTGGGAGTCAGCGGTGGCAGAAGTCCTATGCTAGTCCCAGGATGAAAGGATGAAAAGAGGGGTGTGGGGATTCTGGGGAGAACTATGTTTGCTGGGTGCCTACTATGCAGGGCAAGCAGTGTGTGCACCCCATTAGAACCAAATAATTCAAGGAAGGCTCCTTCCTGAAGTCTAATTCTCCAGAGTCTACAAACTACCTAACACGTGTTCTTTATTAAATTCATTTTCTGCATAAATAGCTGGGCGAGGTGCTATTGTTTGCATCTTAGATGCCAGAAGGATGCAAGCCTCATGCATGCCAGCCTTGCAAAATAAAACCTGTTTAGACTGAACATACCTCACAGCAATACCTGATCAACCTCCCCGCCGACACACACACACACACACACACACACACACACACACACTTAGATGGGGATCTCACAGACCTGGAACATATTGAGTGCACAGTAAATGTGTATTGAAATAAAGTGAAGAGAGGCCATGTTTCCAGGCCACATCTTGGGGTCGCGGACCCAGCACCAGAAAAGGAAGAGGTCCCACACCTTTTGTATTAAATAAGGCCCCGCAGCGCAGTAGGCTGTCTCTGTGACTCAGAAGCTTGGCTCTGGAGATCATTTCTCTGACGGAGTTTCCAGAAATGGTTGGAACAATGGCAGCCTCACTAGAAAGAAGTCTGTCACCTCCCACAGAAGCAACTTTGAGGGACAACATGTTTTTGAATTTGGAACTTGGAGTGTTTGCTAGAACATCCCTTCCCTTCCACTGCAGGGCATGGCAGGTAGGGCTGAGTCAGGAAAACCGAGTTTCGCTCCAGTTCTGCCCCCAACCTCCTATATGTTCGACCTGTGGTTTTAGGCGCAGACAACATGCTCGGCAGGTATTGGAGTTTTGCAAGATGATTGTACCGGAGGAGAGAGACTCAAGGGTGGTGGCTAGGTTGGCCCTCAGTTTCCCTATCTGTAAAATGAGTGGTTCACCTTTCTCCCCATTGCCTCTGTCAGGACATTTCTTCTGCGAAAAGCTAATTCCTTCTATGTTAGTCAACCAGGGCTAAGGGGCAGGGCTGTGCAGCTTGTACAAGTAGGTGTGTCCTGGCCAAGGATGCCTGCCTGAGGGGTAAGCAAAATCCAGTCTACACTCCCCAAGCTGTGAATCCTGGGGTCAGGCTGCTACCTCTGGAAGAGGGACTTTTTTTCCTAATTTGCACAAAAGCATCATATAGGCTAGCCATGGCCCTACTTTCATTTCATATTTGTGCCCTCCTCCCCACTGGGGTCATGCTACCCTCCTCTGGTCATCACCCTTCCTTCACCACAGACTTGAGCTCCTGGTTACAATCATATTCACTGTCCTGTGCCTACAGTAATTCCAAAACTTCAATCTCTACATGTGCAACTCTCCCAGCTACCTGGCCTCTCTGTTTCTTGATGTTCTTCACCCCAGGAGTCTTCCCTGCTGCCCCCCGATCTCCTGCAGCTACTCACTCGACAGCCACACTGTAAACCAGACCATTACAAGAAATCTCTATTGTGAAACTCTGCTCTTTGACTTCTACTTTCAGTGGCTCCAGCCTGTTTGCCACAGTACCCTCATCCCACACTTCATGTCCCGTATCCTGCCCACCAACCCACTGATGCCACCCCATGCCCACCAGCTGGCAAATGCCTCCCATCTTTGCTTTCTTCCTCACATAAATTAAATCCCATTGTCCTTGACAACCACTCTCTTGCAAACAACCCAGTCACCCTCGCGTCTCTCTCCTCCAGTGCAATCACCTTGCAAAACTCCACCTGCTGAACATGTTCTCTGCCCCTAAAACCACAGTAGCTAAATGCTGCCAGGAAGAATTACATAGCCTGGTAAAGAGATTTTGCTTTAAGTTCAATGGACCCAAATCCCATGATGGAGAATCAGAGATGTACGCTTCCCTGGGAATGTTGCTTTTTTATTGCCCAAGATAATACTTTATGCCCTCAAAACTTTATTATACCCTTCCCCACCTTATGCACAGCTGATGACCTCATCTTACAAGTCACTGAAAAATGAGAAGTCACAAAACCAGGATTCCCTCACCTTCTAGATTCTAGCAACTTACCTGCTTCTTGATTCATCCTTTCTGACCTCCTTACTAATATGGAGAA
Organism: Vulpes lagopus; assembly: GCF_018345385.1. Classification (NCBI taxonomy): domain Eukaryota; kingdom Metazoa; phylum Chordata; class Mammalia; order Carnivora; family Canidae; genus Vulpes; species Vulpes lagopus. The sequence continues at coordinate 63,076,328 of NC_054834.1, read as the reverse complement.
GGAATGTTCTCTCTTCTTATCAGTCTGGTCCTTTCACACATGTTCCAGCTCCTACCCTCTCTGATCTCCCGGAAGGCCTTTCTCCCCGAGCCATCCCCTCTCCATGGAAGCACTATCTCCTTTATGACTTGCTCTTGCTCTCACCTTTTTGTTTTTTTCTCACATCATTGCCAGCACACAAACATGGCACTGAAGCTCTGATTGCTTAAAGGCTTTCTCTTCATCCCACCTCCTCCTCTAGCTAGCTCCCACTTCTCTGCTTACCTTTCCGACAAAGCTTTTGAAAAGCATGGTTCCGGGGCACCTGGGTGGCTCAGTGGTTGAGTGTCTGTCTTTGACTCCGGTCATGCTCCCGGGGTCTTGGGATCGAGTCCCTCATCAGGCTCCCTTTAGGAAGCATGCTTCTCCCTCTGCCTGTGTCACTTCCCTTCTCTCTGTGTCTCTCATGAATAAATACATAAAAATCTTTAAAACAAAAAAGAAGCATGGTTTCTGTAAGTATTCTCCAAACCTCCACCTCTAATCTCTCTTCAACCCTCTGTCTTCTCTGAATACAACCCATCCTGACTGGTCCATGTCTCCATTGACCTCCATGTCGCCATATTCAGGGGACAATGCTCCAGTCTCCTCCTGTCTGGCCTCAGCAGCTTTCTTCAGTGTTCCATCTCTACCATGCTCAGATCTTATCACCAGCCCAACCTCCGTTCCTTGGAGCTCTGGATTTGCAAGTCAAACTGCTTTCTAGACATCTTCACTAGGATAGCTTATTAACATCTCAGGTATGCCACAGTGAAAACGGAAATCTTGACTCTCTCTCTCTAGCTCTTGCTCTTTTTCTTTCTTTCTTTCTTTCTTTCTTTCTTTCTTTCTTTCTCTCTCTCTCTCTCTCTCTCTCTCTCTCTGTCTCTCCCCTCCTCCTTCTCCTCCTCCTCCTCCTTCTCCTCCTCCTTCTCCTCCTCCTTCTCCTCCTCCTTCTCCTCCTCCTCCTCCTTCTCCTCCTCCTTCTCCTCCTCCTCCTCCTCCTAATCCACTCACCCACATTCAGGCCATCAGAAGTCCTATTCATCCTGAATCCAAAATATGGTGCAAATGTGTCTCCCTTCTCAGTCTCATGGACCCCACCTTTGTGCAACCCACCATCATCTCTCAATTTGGCCTCTGAAGTGATTTCTTAGCTGTCTTCTCTGTTTCCCCCTCTTGCTCCCCTTCAATTCATTCTCTGTGCAGCAGCCTGAGGGGTAATTTTATGCAAATTGGATCATATCACTTTTCTGATGGTTTCTCATTGCACTTAGAATAAAGTCACACTCCTTGCCACAGCTCATGTAGCAGCCTCCTTGCCTGCTACATGAACTGGCCCCTGCCTGTCTCTCTAACTTTGTCCCATGCCACCCTCTCCCTGACTTCCTGTTCACTAGTCTTCCAGGGGCTGTGACAATAGCTCCAAGAACCCACTGAGATCTTTCCTGCTTCAGAGTCTCTGCACCTGCTGTTCCTGCTTCCAGAACTCTCTTAGCCAGCCCTTCACATGGTGGGCTCACTCTCCTCTGTCAGGCGTCAACTGAAAGGTCACTTTCTAAGAAGGCCTTGCCTGAACACCCTGTCTAAAATTGTTTTCAACATCATTTTCTATCTGAAATATTATTTCTTTCACAGCATTTTTTATAACCTGCCATTTAATATGTTTCGCTTATGTCACCTGTGTATTATCTATCTTCCCCCACAAAAATGATAGCTTACCAAGGGGAAGAACCATGCCTATCTCATCCACCCCTGTAATCCCAGTGCCTAGCAAAGTGACTGCCATACAGTAATTGTTTAATAAATATTTGTTGAATGAATGAATGAATGAATGAATGAGTGAATGAATGAATCTCACACTCCCTTGTACATATGCCCTACACACAAGCTTGCTGGACCTGTTCCTCAAACGTTTCAGGCCCTTCCCTACCCTCTTGCCTCTGCTCACACTGTCCTGTCAGTCTAGATATCTTCCCATCAACCCCATTCTGCTTTCAAGTTGCCAAAAGCCCAGTCATCCTTCAACGGCCATCTTCAACTCTAATGTCTGAAATCTCCCACTATCAGCAACTCTTAGAATCCCAGAATGTCAGTTCTTAGAGGTGATGTAATTCAAAATCCCATTTGCTGCTCTAACTGCCCAGCATGCTGGCTAGGGCAACAATCAAGCAAGAAAAGCCAACCATGACGGTGAGGAGGGGATGGCTGCCCAAATCTCATTCAGTCTCCTCATGTTACAGATGAGGAAGCTGATGTTCAGGTCTGGGGGGTGGCTTTCCAGGGAACAGCACTGAAAACAGCACTGTGGAATTATATCAGACTGCCTTTTCTTCAACCCCAGACACAGAAGCTGAGGTTCAGACTTAAAAGACTATCGAGATTGTGAGTTTTTAATGTAAAAAATATATATACAGTGTATTATTTTTTGTATATTTTATTGGAGTTCGATTTGTGCAGTGTATTATTTTTAATCTTTCTTTTTCAACAGACTTAATTTTATATGCAAACTTCTGTCCAGATTAATTTTATATGCAAACTTCTGTCAAAAGTCTCCAGTTTCATTTTGCTGTTTACTACCAAAAGTATTTTAAATACAAGAAGAAGAATTAGCTACAGTCCTGGAGTTGAACACTCCCTTCTTCCTTATGCTCTTTTTCAATGCAGAGACCTTCCAACCCTTCTGTAGAGGAAAGGTCATCAAGTCACTTTTTTTTTTTTTTTTTTTTTTTTTGTAATAAGAAAGGTGAAAAGGGAAGATGGAAGAAAATTAAGACCTATTTGCCACAAACTGAATGTGTCCCCCCAAAATTCACATGTTGCAATCTAACCCCCAATGTGATAGTGTTTGAAGGTGAAGCCTTTGGGACGTTATTAGTCATGAGGGTGGAGCCTTCATAATGAGATTAGTGCCTTTATGAAGAGACCCCAGAGAGCTGTCTTGCCTTTCTATCACATGAGGACACAGCAAGAAAATGGCCACCCATGAGGAAGTGGGTTCTCACCAGACATTGAATCTACCAGGGCCATGATATTGGACTTCTCAACCTCCAGAATTGTGAGAAATGAATGTTTGCTGTTTAAAGGCCATTCAGCTTATGATTTTTGTTACAGCAGCCTGAATGGGCTAAAACAATATTGATTGCCTCTTATGTGCCAGAGACCATGCAAGGCCCTTGTAGAAATTACCTCATGGAACCATCAAAACAGTCCTATGGGGTAACTGTTTTTATTATCCCATATTACAGATGAGAAAACAGTCCATTGATGAGTATGGTGCCCCTGATCTTTGCTCCTCTGAGTTTCTTCCTTGGACCAACAGCATCTTGCCAAAGGTCTTTCAGAAACAAGATTCTTGGGATACACCCTAAGCCTATGAATCAGAATCTGTGTTTTAATGACATCCCCCAGTGATTCTTCTGCACACTAAAGTTTAAGGAGCATTGATGGCACAAACAGGAGAAGAATTGGGATTCAGACTACACCTGTCTAACTGTGCTCTTAACAGAATGGAGAGCAGAGACAAACATCATGGTTTTGAAGAAAACAAGTTAAGCCATCACTGACACAAGTTGGAATATATGTCAATACTATATTCGATTGCTTGTCTTCTCTGATAAGTATCCCTTCCAAAGCCATCTGCAGTGTAGAATGGAGACAACTTGGTGACATGAAAAGCAAGCAGGTCTGGAAATCAAGGGAACTAAGACAACCAACTCACCCACCACTTAGCAATGACATTAGGAAAGTCACTTGCCCTACCCCTAAAGCCTCACTTCCTTCACTAGTAAAGTGGAAAGGTAAGAGCACTCCTATCCCGCTCAATTATGCTATGTTTTCTATGCCAGCAGGTTGAGCTGCCTGGTCTCCTGACACAATCAGAGTGGAAACCACTTCCTTCTCCAGCCTGCAACATCTATCTTTAGTCACTCCTTCAGTAATTGCTGTGTAGCTTTTCCCAAACATAAAAATAGCTTATTAGCACATCAAATAACCACCAGCTTCCAGGGGCCTGACAGCCTAACAGCACTCCCAATACAGAGCTTGCAGCCAGCTGGATCCCAAGGATACTCAGGGTCTTCCAGGTCTCATCCCAGAAACCAACTAACAACCATTTTGATGCATCCTTTTTCCTAAGGGCAAGGGTTAAATCCATGCCCTTCAATCCTGGCACCTTGGGATAACAGTCCCCGAACTCTGGGCCACTGTTATCTCTACTACCAAAGTCCTTTCTGTGCCAAAGAAACTGAACCCGGGTCACCTAGAGTGAAGTCTGGGTCACTCTTGTCACCAGAGGCCACTTCATCCCCATCAGACAGGAAGATTCCTTAAATTTATGGACATATTCCAGACCCAGAAGAAAATCTGCCAAATCTTCTTTGATGCCCTTAAATATGGCCCAGATTTTCTAAGAGACGGGAAGTTTTCCCTGAGTATTTTTGTAGAGGGGGAAGTCCAAGATTTGATTGTTCATTCAGTCAGTACATCTCCACCATCATGAGTCCTTCCTCCATGAACAGTGGATGTCCAGGCATAGATTCCCAGAATTTGTTTGACTCAGTGCTGGCTCAAGTTGGCTCACTGATAACTTCCCCAGGAAGCCAACCAGCCTTGCACAACATCATCCAACCAAAGAGACTTGAAGACACAATTTCCAGCACAAACACTGAACAGTGTTTCAGTGCTATAACTTGAGGTGTCCTACTTACAAGAATATTAGAAGTGCCCCCTGGGCTCTGGCTCTGTGGTTCCCAAGCAACAGCTCTAAGAGGACCATGTTATTTGGTCTGAGTCAGTGGTTAGGAATCTTAGTGCTCATCCATCCCAGTTCATCTTTTCTGGCGCCAGTCTTTAACTTCATTTTTCTGGGCTCTTTAAAAGTACTTAACTATAGGAAGCAAACTGAAGGTTGCAGAAGGTGAGGTGGGTGGGGTGATGGAGTAACTGTATGATGGGCATTAAGGAGGGCATGAGATGTGATAAGCACTGGGTATTATATGCAACTGATAAATTATTGAATACTACATCTGAAACTAATGATGTACTATATGCTGGCTAATTGAATTTAAATTTTAAAAAATAAAAACAAAAGAGATCAACTTATCAAATAAAGATCTGATTTTCTCACCTTTCCTCCCTCCCTTTCTTTCTCACGTTATTCAATTTAACAAATACCCTTTGAACACTGCCACATTCCAGGCACTGGGTATACAGAACTATGTAAACACAGCCCCTGCATTAGAGCAGCTGCCCATAGGGCAGAGGAGACAGACCAGCTCTCAGAGCTGTTACCGTGAGGCCAAGTCCCAGTGCTCAAAGGATACGAAGTAGAGGAGAAACAGTGTGCTGGCCAAGTAATGTAGTTCAAGCAGTTTGGGGGTACCCGCTTCTGATTATCCTATGTCCACACAGAACACAGCTTTGAGCAGACAAGAGATATATGCCATATGGCTAAATAATAAAGTACAAAACGACATCAGGCAAGATATCCATTGAAAACAAACATTGTCTCATATTGCCAGGTTTGCAGTTATTCAGACAAGAAAATAAGCCCTAAAGTGGCTTTGGAGGTGGGAGACAATGCCAAACATTTAGAGCCTAATAGACCCAGAGATGAGCCTGTGACTTCAGCCAGTACATCAGCCCTGCCTGTGATCACTCTGTGGTGTGCATCAGAAGATGGGTGTGTGCCTGTAGAGCCTCCTCTCTGTCCCCTGAAATGATGCTATTATCCACCATTAAACTCCAACAGAGGAGGAATACCTTGTACGTTATTTATTGCTCTTTCCTTATCATCTAGCATGCGCCTGGTATATAGAAATAAAAGTATATTTGTTTAAAAAAGACATAGAAGAAAATATTGGGCCAGTATTCCTCAAAACTCTCAGGGTTATCAAAAAACAAAGTCTGAGAAACTGTCACAGCCAAGAGGAGCCTCAGGAGACGGGATGGCTAAATGCAATGAGGTAACCTGGATGGGATCCTGGAACAGAAAAAGGACATTAGGTAAAAAGTGAAGAAGACAGAAGAAAATATGGACTAAGCTCATAGTAATGTATCAATATTGATTCAGAGGAAAGACGGAGTATCCTGCGCTGGGCACAATGGAGGCCACAGACAGTGGAAGAGCCAGGCCACACAGCAGCTCTCAGGAGCAAGAAGGACAAGAACCTCACAGGCTGTGCTTTGACCTCGAGGAGCCCCTCACCTCTAGGAAGCAGTGCGTGGGGGCCCAACCAGTGGGGAGGGAAGAAGTGGAACTCATGATCCAGAAGAACTAGTATCTCTTTACCAGTACCCAGTACCAGTTTGCTGCGCCCTGCTCATTTCCGAATCCCAGGAGTTGGCACGCTACCAGAGCAAAAAACATGTCAACAAAGTGAAGAGATGCCTAGCAATCCATGGAATGGAGACATTAAAAGGGAAACGAAGAAACTAGACTCAGGTCAGAACAGCGGAAGCAAAGACAAGAACCAGTGCTGCCCCTTCTGTAACATGACCTGTTCCTCCCCTGTGGTGGCCCCGTCGCAACTATCTAAGACCCACACAAAGAACTTAGAGCTGCCGCAGCAATCCACTAAGGTGGAAGCTCTGTCAAAATGCTTTGCAAACCCTTTCCTTGTGGCCTCCATCTTAGCCTTGTACCAGGATAGAGAGATGATAGGCCCAGTCAAGTTCTGCAGCCTCGGCCATGCAACTTACAATGACCCTGTCATGGCTCAATAACATTATGTGGGCAAGAAACACAGGAAACAGGAAACCAGCTCAAATTCACGGCACACTATGGGCGGCTGGCAGACCCTGGTAATGCTGACGCATCAGCTGAGAAGGCCCACCCCTGCAAGATGTTTAAGATAATGCTCAACTCCATAGAACGGTATCAAGCTCATGTCAGTGGCTGCAAACACAAGAACCAGTCACCAAAACCAATGGCATCACACCTGGGCCAGATTCCAATGCAAAGGCAGGCAGGCCATTGAGAAAGACTCAGCCACCGTGGGAGACTATAGATGTTTCTGTCCAGCACCCCAGGTTGAACCAGCCATGAGCCAGCTTCCCATTACCATGGTCAGCCCTTGGCTCCCTCTTCCTCGCTTCTTCTACCTGGAGAACACAGAGGCCTAAGGCAGGAGTGGGGCACAGATAGCCTCTGATTGGCCCAGGCACATCCACTCCTGCTCTTCCCCTGTAGAATGGGCCCTGTAGGTCAGGACAAGGGAAGGGGGTGGATCTTGAGAGGACTCAGGCCCTCACAGGAGAGTAGTTTGGAGGATGACCTTTCCCCTTCCCCAGCCCCCTTGGGCCATATGTCATGAGCCCCAGGCCTGTCTTTCCTCTGTAGCTCAGTTTTGAACCAGTCTCTACAGCTAAAGAACTGAGCTCCCCAGGCTCTAGGCAGCTCCAGTGAAACCTGGAGCTTTCACAGCAGACCTTGGCCTAGGTGGCAAAGGGTAGATGGAAGTGGCTGCCCAATGGAAGCTTGGAGCTAATATGACACTCCCCCTTTCCCCAAAAAGTACAGGCTTTCCTGAGCCTGGGACCAGATGCTGGCCAGTTATAGAGCATCTTGCCCACCGTGAAGTTTCCTCCTGGAGCAGTGATACAGTCCTGGCAGAGCAATGCCGTCCTTCCTGCCCCTTCTCCACAGTTCCTGAATGGTGCTAAGGATCTCAGCAGCTGGGGAAAAACTAGAAGGGGAGGAGGCCTCATGGAAAGCTTCAAGGGGGTCCAGCGAACAGAATAGGACCCCCAGGGAAAGAGAGGAGAGCTGGTACAGGTTTTGGCAATGAGGAAAAAGATGTTCCCCAGGCCCCAAACTTAGATTTCTCCTCCTCTGCTGTGTTTTATGGCCTGGGACTTCACTGGAAGTGGATTTTTCCTTGTAGCTTTCAAGCAGCAATTCGAAGAGGTGACAACCATCATAGGCACCCCTTTGTTGAGTCAGAGAAGTCCATAGCTGCTCTGTGGCCTCTTCCCCCCATTGCCTATCCCTTTGCCTGTGAAATGGCTTTACATATTGTGTGTGTGTGTATGTGTGTGTGTTTATGCTCTGTCTCTTGATCACTGAAGCATCTAAATAAAGAATTTATCCATGAAAAAATATATGGAGAGAGATCCATTAATGAAGACAAGAGGGTCATGCTAATGTAAGATGTCAATAATAAAGGACACTAGACGTGGAATATATGGGAGCTCTCTGAATTAAATTAGCAATTTTTCTGTAAATCCAAAACAAAAGGTGTAGTAACAGGAAATGTGAATAATCATCTTCAAGCATCTTTGTGCCCTCCCCCACCCCAGCTGGCAGTCCATCATCTTTCTGACCCTTGCCAGTTGCTCTTCATAGTTTCAATAAGACATTCTCCATTTCCTAAACCTGGAGCCATGAGCCATGCTCTTGCCTGGCAGCGGGAAGCATGAGTTCTAGTCCCACCTCTGCCCTTTCCCTGCTGTCTGCCTGCGTACAAATCCTCACCCTCCACAGAGCCTTACGTGGAAGGTAAGGGATGAAGCCCTTACCATCCATGAAGCCATGGGATGGTGGCAGGTTCATCTCTGTATCCCCAGCTTCTAAGACAGCCCAGGCACATAGTAGGCACTGAACAAAAAGTTTGTTGGATGAATAAATCAACAACCATTGCTTGAGACTCTCGCAACCTCTTTATAACTAGTCAGCCCAATGTGTCTGAGACTCCTTTATTGCCAATTTGATTCTAAGCTTCCATTGTTGTTGTCTCCAACGTTGCTTACAGAGACTTTATAAGCATTTGAGCAATAATTCACAAGAGCTGCCTGGTGCCAGCTGGGAAAGGCAGACGTCACATCTAGGTCCTGTCATGCTGTGTCATCTTGGCTTCTGGGGGTGGTCTTCCCCAGGGATCCATCGGCCCCCCCTTGCAGCATCCTTCTCTAACGAGCACAGTGTAAGAGGACAGAACTCCCAGCACCTGTCTAGGAGGCCCTGGCTTATATCTTCAAGGAAAACAGTTCAAACCCAGGCAGGGGGAAACGGAAGTCATCTCCTAAAAAACAATGCCTGGCCCCCAAGCTGTCTAGAGACCTGGACTATAGTCCCGCCCCAATCTGCTGTCATCCATTCTCTGAGACCTGTGCAGATTTTTCTCTGTTCCTCTGCTTGGCTCCCCTCCCAGAGCTGGTGGGGGTGACAGAAAGCACAGATGAGGACCTTTGCAGTTCCTCACAGGAGCTGTGCTCCTTCTGGTCTCTGGATAATCCCTCTGCACAGAGCACACCACCACCACCACCACCACCACCCGGCAAGCACTCTGAAGTCTGCCCTGGCACCCTGCCTACACGCATCCCACTGCCTCCATTAGGCCCTCAAAGCACCTTTATGCTCCCTCCTTAGAGCTTGCTGACTATAAATGCCCCTCTCACTGTCTCCACCAGCCTGAAGCCCACCGGGTCCTGTGCACCATTTACTCCTGTGCCCACCCCGCTGCTTGTCACCCAAGTAGTCAAAAAGGGCTGGATGGGTAACCACGTGAGTGGGTGAGTGGGTGAAGAAATGAAGAAACTGTGGACAAATGAATTATTAACTGCTCTACAATCTTATTATTTTTTTGGATAACTTACCTCAAATTTCCCTGGAGGGTTAGTGAGGTATTTTTCTTTTACAGCATCTGTAAAAAAGAGAAGAAAAAAACCTCAAATCGTTTGTTGTTGCAGTTGTAAATTCCTGCTGGGTTTTCCCTGATGTGCTTCCAAAGACTTGGAAACAAGCTGTGACACCCTGTCCAGCTCCCTCCCCGCCTCCCACCACTACTGCTACCCACTGCTTCCCGGGCTCTTAATTTCTCTCTCTCCACATCCTTTCTCCATCTCTCCCCTCACTCTCTCTCTGTTTCTCTATCTCTCCCTGTCTCTGTCTCCCTTCCTTTCTCTGTCTCTATCTCTCTGTCACTGTCTCTCTCTATCCCTATATCTTTGTTTCTATCTCTCTCTCTCCTTCTGTCTCTCTGTCTCTATCTCTGTCTCTATCTCTCTGTCTCTGTCTCTCTGTTTCTATCTCTCTCTTTGTCTCTCTTCTCTGTATCTCTCTCTTTCTCTGTCTTTTCTGTCTCTCTCTTTCTCTGTCTCTGTCTCTATCTCTCTGTCTCTCTCTGTCTCTATCTCTGTCTTTGTCTCGGTCTCTGTCCTTTTCTCTGTCTCTATCTCTCATACACTCCCCACCATTCCTCTCCCCTCCCCATCCTGACCCAGTCCCTGTGCTGGTGCCTTACCAATGAGCCCCCACTCTCCTTCCCAACCACCCGGCCCTGCCTCACTTGTGCTTTGGGGGAAACAGTGGCCAAGAGTGTGGGCTTTGGGAGGGGACAGCCTGAACTGTCCTGGCCTCGTTCTTCCGTGTACTAGCTGTGTCACCTCGCTAAAGTCTGTGACTAACCTCTCTGAGCCTTGGTTCCTTGTCAGCAGAATGAGTGTCTAGGAGGCCCCGCTCAGAGCACTGCAAGGATTAGACAACATGTTTGGAAGTGCTTAGCACACACCGCGGTGACTCTCGCTCCTGTCCCTTCTACTGCACTGATTGCTTTCGTGTCATCGGCAGACACGGCCAGTCCCCCAAGTCCTCATGGAAGGTGACGAACACCTCTGCACCTAGTGTTTCCCTCCGGGGATGGTTTCAGACTCTTCCTCCCCCAAATCAATGACCCTCCAGAGCCCGGTTTCCTGTCTCTGACCCGCTGGTCTTCTGTGCACCCCTCCTTCATTTGCCCACAGGATCTGTGTGGATGGGGATGTCCCCAAGCCTGGCCTCCCCCTGGAAATCATCTTAGGAGCTTCTAGCAGTTGGAACATCCAGGATGGGTCCAGAAGGTTTGGATTCCTGAGGTCTGGGGTGCTGCTCGGCGACAGGTATCTGCAGACACCCGGAGTCACTAACTGGAGGCCAGCACCTGAACTTCTCATCTAAGCCAACTGGATGCTCACGGGACAATGAATGAGTGAAGGAGTGAATGAATGAATGAATGCTAACATTTTCCCAGGGCCTGCGCTCAGGACTCCAAAATATGCACCCATTTGTCCCACGGTTTTCCGAGCAGGAAATCTGAGCTGCTTCCCACCCCCACCCTATCCCCACCTCACCCCCCACCCCAGCCTTTATTTTCTGTGCTTCTCCTGGGCTCACTCCCACCCCTGCCCTGCCCTGGGTCTAGATCTCCCAAGTTCTGCCCATCTCCCCTCTCCCATTCCAGTTTCCCACCTGACTCCCATTAGCTCCTACTTCCCTCCTGTGCCCCCTCAGCCCAAGTCACCTCCCACTGGGACATCTGCAAACAGGGGGGCCTTTCCTCAACCCACGACACTTGTGTGAGAAGAGGCTCTGGACACAGCAATTACACAAAACAGATTTATTGAATGAACCGAAGTGACTAACAGGGTCAGAAAACATAGCAGAGACGTTCCAAAGAGGGGGCTGGTAGGGGATGAGGGAGCCTCCATCCTCTGTCCAGGGCCACCAGTGAGTTCCAGGCAAGAGGTCTCTGGGGTCACTGAGGAAGGCCTCAGAAAGGCACCCTCTACCCTTCTGGTAGCTTCCTCCAACATTGACCGCATGCTTTGAGGACAGCCCTGGGCTGAGAAAGGGAGTCTGTGGAAGATTCCAGTCTGCAAGGGGGAGATTAAGCTGAGGAGAGCCTCTTCCTTTCTCCTCCTCCCTCGGCTCCTGGAGCTGGCACCATCCCAGGGATGGTCAAGCCCTCCATTTACACCACGCCGGGCTCTTCCTGCCTCCGTGGCGCAAATCTTGTCCTTCACGTCCTGTCGGGAGGCCTCCAAGAACAAAACCTGGAATATACACACCCCTGCCTCCAGCCCACAAAGGCCCCACCATCAATTTTGTCCTTGAGGCCTCTCTGGTGGCTTGAAGTCATGCCCTCAGCCCTGCCACAGCTGCTCCAGTCATCGTTCCCAGCCCCCCAGCCCAGCAGGAGAGGCCAATGGGTCCCATCCTGGTGGTGAGGTGACAAAAACCCCACCCAGTGCTTTTCACCCCAGGCAAAGGGAGAAGGCATGTTCCTTAGGGAGGGGGCCACAGACCCAGGGAAAGGGGAGAGTGGTAGGGAACACACTCATGGACTCAGAGCAGGGGGGAGAGGTGTGGGAAAGGAGCCAAGGAAAGCTCTTAACCACCTCCTGCTTCCCTCATGGTACTAGGAATGATGGCACCCAGCACATTGGGTTTCCCCAGGGCTTGGGCACCACTGCTTTGGGGACAGATCTCCCCAGAGGGGTCCCAGCCCTAACAGGAACATCTTTCTTAAAGCACGGACCAGCCGTCAGAGCCCCCAAATCCAGTGGGGGAAGGGGTGAACTCATTTTTGTTCTATATTGCCTCACTATGTCCCTCTTTCCCCAAGGATGCTGCGTGCAGAGTGGAGAAGTGGTAGAGACTAGAGAGTAGAGAGTAGGGGGGTAGTTCACCCAAGTGACGAGTGACACAGGCACACTGCTCTTCCTGTTATACTCATCTGTGTACACACACAAGCACACACACACGCACACACATAACTCTTGGCACCCAGCAGCACCAGTGCTCAAGAAAAGTGTCCTGCCTGGAGATGCCAGGCTGTGGTGGGGACACCTGCAGGTCCCAGTTCTAGAGAAGGTTGGAGGGGTGAGGAATTGGAAAGGGAAGCCAAGCAGCATATAGACTAAATACGGACTCCCTTCTTCCTCGACGTTGCCTTCCCGACTCCCCACTCATAGAATGACACCTAGGAGCCAGCAGTCCCATCACCAACCCCGTGGACTTCCAATTGCCATGGGGAATAGAGGTTGAATGAGAGGAAATCTGCAAAAAAAGCACATCTAGTTGGCATCAAGGAGGGGCTGCAGGAAGCGAGGCCCCCTTCTGGGATCCTTAGTGCCCGAAACTATAGTGAAATGGTCCGGTTTGCAAGAAAGTTCTAGAGCTCCCAGCTGCAGAGCCTGGAACTAACTTTGCTGACACCAGCCCCGGTCCCTCCTTCACTCTCGGGGAGCCAGAGAGTGTGTGCAAGCTTCAGGATTCTTAACCCTTGGAAGCCCTGCAGAACCAGGGAGGTGAATAGGGGAAGAAGGAGGGATTAAAGAGGAGGTGTGTCCCGGAGACCAGAGACCAGGTTGGAGCCAGCAGGTGACAATTCGGGCTGGAAAGTGCAGACAGAGGAGAAAGTAGGGGCAGGGAGAAGGGACAGGGCATTAGGAAGAAAGGAGGGAAAAGGAAAAGCTGGAGATCCAAGAAAAGGAGTGGGGGCAACCCAGTTCCGTTGAGCCAGCACAACTTCCCTTGTTTTATATACAAATGGGGAAACGGAGGCCCAGAGGGGTCAAGACACTCGTGCAAGGTCCGTCTCACGGATACCTGATACTGAGTGGCCAAGCAGGAGCCTGCAGGGCTCAGTCTCCTCCCACTCAACCACAAACCTCTGAACAAGCCTCAAGAAGGAAGGAGGACAAGAGGGGGCAGGGGGGCAGGGAGCAGGGAGCAGGGGAAAGGGTGGAGTGCGAGGGAGAAGGTGCTGTCATGCTACCTGACTTTCAGAGAGCAGGGGAAGGCCGGGCAGGCCCCAGCCCTAGTCAACCACGAGGGTCTCTTGGCTGTAGGGGATGGACTTCTCGTGCATCTGCTCTGCCCCCTTCCCCGAGTTGGGGCCGGGCCCCTGGCTGTGGCCGGAGGAGTAGCTGGCTGACTTCTCCCCGCTGCTGCTGTGGGAGGCCGCCCCGCACCTGCTCCGGCCGCAGCAGAGCATGGACGCGCAGGCCTGGCGGAAGCGCGGGTCGAAGAAGGCGTAGAGGAAGGGGTTGAGGCAGCTGTTGACGTAGCTGATGCAGGTGCAGTAGGGGAAGACGTTCATGAGGAAGATGTCGAGGTCGCAGGGCCAGTGCAGCAGGCCGCCCAGCATGTAGAGCGTCTTCACCAGGTGGTAGGGCATCCAGCAGAGCGCGAAGGTCACCACCAGCACCACGATGATGCTGAGCAGCCGCCGCCGCTTCCGCAGGCCCTCGATGCGCTCCTTGCGGAAGTGGCCGGCGATGGTTTGGGCGATGAAGAAGTAGCAGGTGAGCATGACGGTGAAGGGCACCACGAAGCCCACGGCGGTGGACGACACCCCCAGGCCCACCTCCCAGGCCCACTCGGAGCTGGCGGTGGCCACCATGGAGTAGTCCATGTAGCACTGCACCTTGGTGCTGTTCTCCAGGTCCCCGGTGGAGCGGAACACCATGACCGGCAGGGCCAGCAGGGCGGCCAGCACCCACAGCACCGCCGTGGCCACGGCCCCGCTGACCCGCAGCCTCAGGCGAGCGTTGGCCACGGGCCTCACGATGGCCAGGTAGCGGTCGAAGCTGAGCCCGGTGAGGCAGAAGACGCTGGCGTACATGTTGACGAAGATCACGTAGCTGCTGAGCTTGCAGGCGAAGGTGCCGAAGGGCCAGTCATAGCCCCGGTACGTGTAGGTGGCCCAGAGCGGCAGGGTCACCACGAAGGTCAGGTCGGCCACGGCCAGGCTGGCGATGAAGATGTCGGCTGAGCGCCTCTTCTCGCGGCTGCTGCGGAACACGGTCCAGAGCACCAGGCCGTTGCCCGTGGTGCCCAGGAGGAAGACCAGCATGTAGATGGCGGGGATGAGGGCGCCCGACGACTTCCAGTCCGCGTACTCGCACTCGGACTGGTTGTCGGCGCCGTAGTAGTTGTCGAAATCGCCAGCCTCCTCCATGCCGGCAGCGGACAGAGGCCGCGCAGGGGGCCCGGGGGACCGGCCCCGAGGCCGGGCACCGGCGCAGCGGGCAGGCGGGAAGGGCTGAGGGTGTCCAGAGCCCCCCCGGGGAGCCGCCGAGGAGCTGCCTGGGGCCCAGCCGGCCCCCCACCCTCTCCTGCCGAGTCCTGGCCTCAGCTAAGCCGCTGCCCTGCGCCCTCCTGAGTCTCTGTCTCCTCCGTGTCTGGTCACTCCCTCCTCCCACCTCCAGACCAACCCCTCACTTGGGAGTCTTAAGATCTTTAAGTTACAGCCCACTTTTTTTTTTTCCTTTCCTCCTTCTCCTCCCTGGGCAAGTGGACGGAATGGAGCCCTGCTGCCCTGGGCAGAATATTATCTGGGGCTTGCAGCCTGCCCTCCTCCCGGCCCCGCCTCCACCCTCTGGCTGCCACCCACCTTCTTCCCAGCCTCAGCCTCGGGCTCTGCTTTCCTCTGGCCTTTGGAGCAGCCCCTCCACAGACCTCCTCACCCTCCCATTCTCACCCCCTCCCATCCACTAGAAATGGGGCGAATTATGCAGATTGAAATGGAGCCCGAGCTGGAGCCAGGACGGGTGGGGGGCAAGGAGGGTGTGAGATTTCGCAGGATGTTCTGAGCATCTGGCAAGCCGTCCCGCAGGCAGGCCGGTCTGGCTCCCACCCTCCCCCTCCTGCCCTCCCAGCCCCCTCGCAGACCAGACCTCACTCCTCTCTTCCCCCCCTCATGGCCATCCTCCTTTACACCTCCACACTCTGACCCCCTCTCTGGAAACTTTTATGGTTTACAGACACAGTTAAGGGGCTTTCTCCAGGATTCATGCGAGGTTGGCAGACCGCCGCCGTTTGCAGATGGCCTGGGAAGTTTTAGAGGGTGGAGGACAAAGTCGCAGGAGAAAGAAAGTCCAGACAAAAGTCATTAAGTCAGGTGATTAAATCTGCGGGGAAACGGAGGCCTAACAAGGCAAATGTCTTGCTCCAAGTCACAGGGATGAATCTCGCTACAGTTCTGTGCTTGCCTGCCGCTGCTTGCCAGGTAGTAGGTGATCACTAAATGATGGAGTGAGCAAAGGGATGGATGGACTGGTTGCTGGTGGAAAGAAAATCCCGTAGGCTCTGGGAACCTCAGACGCACTTCAATCTTTGGGACCAGCTCTCTGTGAGACCAGCAGCCAGAGGAGGAGGCAACGGAGGGGCAGCCACTGAGGGGATGCTATGGGCACAGTCCCGGACAAACTCACTTTGCCCCATCTGCTCAGCTTTCCAGGACCTCTGGGCAGGAACAAGGGAAGGCCACACAAGATTTAGTTCTTAAGTATACCTCCCGTGAGTGGAGGAGTCCATCTAAGGTTGGGCAGGGATAAGATGGCACAAAATCAGGAGATAAGTCATGGCCCCATCCAAAGTAAAAGGCTTGTAAAACAAGAATCCCTTGTCTCAAAGGAGGGATGGTCGGAAACCCCATCCAAGGGTCTGCAAACAGGGGCCCCGAACTCAAATACTCACAAGGAGCTGGTTCAGAGGGTCATGCATCTTATATGTGCTTACTATCTCCTTTAATTGGCACAACGACTTTGGAAAGTAGGCACTCCTATTAATCTCCACTTACGGATAAGGAAACGAAGGCACGGGGAAGTGAGGTCATAGCCAAGGTCGCTCGGCTGGTAATTGTCAGAGCCAGATTTTGAACCAAGGCTTGAGCACATGGACTAAACCTCAAGTTCTCCCACCCACCCATCTATCCGCAAAAAAAAAAAAAAAAGAAGAGAAAAAAAAAACCTCAACCCTTTTTAGATTGGCAAGATTTGTCATCTGCTGAGCATCATAGAAATGTAGGATCACACTAGGATACCTGTGATTCACATTAAAATAAGCTCTCTTGAGAGAAATGTTTTAAAGATTGCCTAAAATATTTTAGAGATCCTCCCCACTCTCCTGATTGAACGGTTCTGAGAAGCCCGGCCAGGCAATCATTGGGGGTTGGCACCATAGCATGGTCCGGAAACTGCCCCGTGGCCAACCACCTCCAAAGAGGATTCCTGGTCACCTGAGGCCAGCAGGAAAGCCAAGCAGGATCCAGCTACTGGCACCCTGGCAGTCTGCAAAACGGTGGTCAGGACACCCACAGATTTCAGAGCGAGAGCTCTATTGACCTCATAGTACACAGGGTAGGGATTGCTTGGGGCCTGCTTGCTCCGGCATGTTTGTCTAATAGAAGTCTGTGCAGGTGGAACAATGGCCTTCATTAATCTGACCCTAAACTTGGGTGAAAATGGTTAACCTTCAACCATGTCAGACTACCTCAGCCTTGACCTATCACAAGGGACCTGAGAGGTGTGCAGGAACCAGTCTGGCTCTGGTCAGGTCACAACTGATGGCAGCTGTCATGAATAAAATTGCTCAGGACATGCGAGGATAAAGGCCAAGGTCAAGACCCCCCAGGTAATCCAGATCTTTGTTTCTCCCAGAAAGATGTGGGCACCCAGGCCCTTTGCAGCTAGGAACATCGGAGAGCCAGTGAGCTCGCAGTGTTCCCCAAATCTGGTCTCCCCTCCCCCCCAAGTTGTTCCCACTTGGACCCTAAGCCAGATAGAGACCCTGTGGGAGAGGCTATGGGCCCATCTCTTTAGAAAGCCACCAGGTTCCCTGACTCTGATGGGGTAAGAAACGGTTGCTCTCACCAGGGGAACCAAACTAGGGAAAATTGGGAAGGAATTGGGGGCCGAGACTAGGAGGTAGCTACCGATTAGGGCTGGACTGAAGTACGGATGAGATCTGACCTCCAGCCAAAAGCCAGCTGGAAGCAGGTGGCCTGAGTGTCCCCAGCAATGGCAGCCTGAAATGAGCAGAATCAGCCAACCTCACCCAGCCTGGGACCCAAGGTCCCTGTCCACCCAACACAGGTGACAGTTTAATGAAGAGGACCAGTAGCGGAAGCCTGATCTCGTGTGCCCCCAGGGCTTAGAAGGAATGCCTCAGCAGAGCACACCTGGGCAGACACCTGTACCCGTTTTTGTTTTTGTTTTGGTAACCCCCTCCCCCACCTCAGATTGGAGCCTGGTAAATTCCTGTTGAATTAAAGCTGTAGGAATGCGCTTGGGGGAAAATACGGGAGAAAGGCTGGGTCTTCACTCCAGGGCTGCTCCCCTGCATTAACAAAGGCACCTTTTTTGCTACACTGACCCAGAATAATCTGCCCCGAGCCATGTGGCAAACCAGCAGCCAGGGCAGGGCTGTTGGCCAGTGTCCCCGGGGCTGCCCTGCCCTGGAGAGGCTGATCGGTCTCCTGGGGGACTTCACTCTCTCCTGAGAGATTTCTTCAGGGTATTGTGAGGAGCCTGGCATGACCGGCTCCTGGCACAGCAGCGCCCCAGACCTGCTGCGGGTCCCTTTGAGGAGAGCCCAGACCGCTGGGGGACCTCTGGAGTCAGTGATTCAATGGCCCTCCCCCACCCCAGCTCTGAGCTTGTCCCCGGCCTAGAAATGGAGACTGGCTTGGCCCTCCGCCCCTGACTGCGTGTGGCTGCATGTGCACTCAGGGGCAGGGCTTGCGTGTGCCGTGGGGCTGCTTGTGAGCAAGCAGGACATGCGTGTGCGCAGGGCACGCGCGTGCATCGGGTGCGTGCGGGCTTTCACAAGCCGGTGTGTGCCAGGCTCAGGCACTGGAAAAGCCTCCTCCTTGGAGGGACGGGAAAGGGTAGTTCACTGGGTCTCTAAGGGCTTGGGGTGAAGGAGAAGGCCCAAAGGCTCTGGTCTGCAGGGACCTGCCCAGCCCCTGCCCCAGGCTCTGGGTGGGGGGACATCAAAGTGAAGCTGTCTTTCTCTGCCCCTTGCTGACTTCTCACCTCCTCCCCCAGCCCTGCCCCAGCCCCCTCACTTCACAGGTCTGCTTTGAACTCACCCAGGGCCTCCGGGCCTCTTCTCCCCTTCCCAGGAGAAAGCACAGCTGTGTGCTGAACAGCTGGTGGTGTTATCTGGGGGAAGGGGAGGGAAGGACAGGGATGAGGACGAGACAGGGCTTCCCAGCCCACTCTGGGATTCCTCCCACCTTTGTCCAGCCTCACACCACCCCCTCCCCCACCACAGCCCTGCACACCCTCACCACACAGGAGCTCCACCTTAGCAGCTTATCTGAGCAAAACCAAATGGCCAGCTGCCTCTGACAATTAAAGCAGACCCCCTCAGCCCTCAGCAGCCCCTTCTCCCCCGGCCATTTGGTGCTACTTCAAACTTGCAGTCGGACTCCAAAGGCCTAGGACCCAGGGCAGGGTCGGGGGCTGCTCTGCAGACTGCAAACGCAGGAAAACCTGCAGGCCCAGGAGCCAGTCCCATCTTGGCTACTAAGTCATTCACTCGGCAAATATTTATTGAGCAGCTCCAATAAGCCAAATTCCACCCGAGGCACGGGGCCCACGCTGAATTGTGTGAGCAGTTCAGACCACGTCCCCAGCGTCCTGCATATGTGCTCCAGAAGCCGAGAAGACACAAAATAGCTGGACGCAAAACAGATTCAATGAGCTCCGACAGCGAGATGGGCTGCAGAACAAGCTCACCCGGACAGCCACTTAGGGTCAACGTTAGATGGAGCCGACCACCAGAAGAGGGCCTCCTCGGAGCGCTGCCGTGCTCCCTAAACTCTGACCGACCCATTCGTTTGCTGTGTGACCCTGGACAGGGCTCTTCCCTCTCTGATCCTCAGTGTCCCTGTCTATGAGGACATTGAACCAGCTGGCGATTCTGGGAACTGTAGCAGTGGCTCCCAGAGGCTGTTGGAGACGTGGATTTCCTGCTAAAGCAGTCAAAATGGGGAGGCAACCTGACTCTCAGTGTAGCAGGTAGATGACGGGCAAAACCAGATCAGAATCCTTTCTCCCTGCTGTGGCTTGCAGCCCCCACCTAACGGGTTGTTCGTCAGGCTGTGAGTAATGGGGGTCTGAACACATTTCCTGACGTTCCTCAGCCACCCCCTCACCCCTCACCTGACATTACCCTCCCCCAGCTATTTAGCACACCTCCCTATACTAGGGGGCCTCTAGTAAATGTGTGGGGACCCATTTGCTAGGCCACTGACCCCCCACCCAAGCTGAAGCCCTAGGAGACAGTAAAGGGGGTAGGGGGCGAGAAGGTCACCCCCGACACCTTAGTAAGACCATCCTCTCGGGATGCCTGGGTGGCTCAGTGGTTGAGCATCTATCTGCCTTTGGCTCAGGGAGTGATGCCAGGGTCCTGGGATCAAGTCCCACATGGGGCTCCCCACATGGAGCCTGCTTCTGCCTCTGCCTGTATCTCTATCTCTCTCTCTCTCTCTGTGTCTCTCATGAATAAATAAATAAAATCTTCAAAAAAAAAAAAAAAAAAAGGCCACCCTCTGTAAATGTCAAGTAGCAGCCCCTCCAGCTTGGATTTTCAAGACTGGATATGGTGGCTCTGCTTACCCCCTGGTGTTCAGGATGGCTTTGATGAATAAGAACTGAGAATAGGAATCAATTATTATTTCACAAACAGAGTGGATTAGATAAACAGAACCCTTCCAAAATGACAAGCCAGTGGGGTGGGTGGGGAACGGAGAGCAAGCCAAGTGGTCTCTGTGGGTGCAAAGGTTGCCGCCAGTGATCTATCCACATGCTCAGCTTCACTAATGAGGAAAAGGAGGCCCCAGGGTGGGGGGGGTACTCATCCAGGTGTCCCCACCGGGTCACACCCACTGTCCCCTGTGCCCCTGTGCTTTCCCCTCCCTTCCCTAAAGATCAGGTCCCGAGGAAGCCTTTCTCCTTGGAGCTCACTCGCCTTTGTTAGCCTGACATAGGAGAGCTTGGGCAGGAGGCAGCTAGGACAGGAAACCGCGCAGAGGCCGGAAGGAGGTCAGGAAGAGGCAGACAGGACCCTGGCCCCGCTCACACCCAGCCCTACTAGTCTTCAGGAGAGCAACAGGGTGTTTCCAAAAATATTTACAGTGAGTCTAAATTAATGAGGTACTGTATGAGCGCTGACAATGGGAGGATGTGGGACCAAGCCCTCCAGGGGAGAAGACCAACGCCAACAGCCACAGGCTGCACGAGGGCTCTGGAGTGGGGAAGGCCCCCCACGACCCGGGGACAGGGAAGTCAAGCCCTCCACCCTGGGGCCAGAGCAGGCACTGGAGACGACGGCACCCCATCGCGGCTGCCCAGCCTCCCCAGGAGCTGGGACACCTCCTCAACCCCTGCTTCTGCAAAGAGGATCACCAACCTGCCTCCTGCTCCAATCCCGTGTGGAAATCTCCTCTAGTGCACCCCAGTCTGAGGGCCTCTTGAATATCTCTGTTGCCCAGACATTCACTTCTGCCCCTGAAAGCCCATTCCCACTCCACCCGGGTGCAGCACCACTCATTCCACAGTGTTGCCTTCCACAGAGCAGAGGGGCCCAGAGCGCAGCACCGCTGCCTGCACGTCACATCGCCACCGGTCAGGGAGCCATGGCCAGCCTCAGCTTTCTTGTCTGTAAAATGGGAGTCGTTATAGTATCTACCTGATGGGGTCCATGTGAGGATTCGACAGGATGGTAAAGGACCCAACTGGGGGACAGAGGGACACCACACAGGCAAAGACTCCACAAAGGTGCAGAGATCCAAACCAGAGTTTAAAATGTCTCGGGGAGAGGGGGGCAGCCCCGGTGGCGCAGCGGTTTGGCGCCGCCTGCAGCCTGGGTTGTGATCCTGGAGACCCGGGATTGGGTCCCAGGTCGGGCTCCCTGCGTGGAGCCTGCTTCTCCCTCTCCCTCTGCCTGTGTCTCTGCCTCTCTCTGTATGTCAATAAATAAATAAAATATTTTAAAAAAAATAAAAAATAAATAAAATGTCTTGGGGTGGGGATCCCTGGGTGGCTTAGCGGTTTAGTGCCTGCCTTTGGCCCAGGGCACGATCCTGGAGTCTCGGGATCGAGTCCCGTGTCGGGCTCCCAGCATGGAGCCTGCTTCTCCCTCTGCCTCTCTCTCTCTCTCTCTCTATGTCTATCATGAATAAATAAATCTTTAAAAAAATAAATAAATAAAAATAAAAATAAACAAATAAAAAAATCAATAAAATGTCTCGGGGTGAAAGTTAGTGATGGCTGGAAAAGCCAAGCACCATTTTGTTGCCATTAAAGTGACACGGAAAAGCTTGACATGCACTGTCCGTGTGTTACCGCTCAGCCGAGGTGGCTACCAAGCCCTTGGAATGTGGTCCAGGCCAGGGGAGAAGAGCTGCAGGTGTAGAATGCATAGGCCAGGCTGCAAGGACTTGGCCAGAAAAACGAGACAGAAGACATCTCAGTAGTAATTGGTTATACTGATTACATGCACAAATGATAATATCTTGAATCTATTGGGGTAAATAAAATGTATTATTACAAAGAATTTTACATGTTTCTCTTACTTTATTAATTAACGTGGCCATTAGAAAATTTTTGATGACATGTGCAGTTCCCATTATATTCCTGTTGGGCAGCACTGAGCTAAATAGTCAGCTCTGAGGTTTAAGACACCCACTCCAGAGGCACCTCTGATGGGAGATTAGAAAGGGGAAATGGAGGCATGGGGGGGGGGGCTCAGAGGTTGAGCATCTGCCTTCGGTTCAGGGCGTGATCCCGGGGTCCTGGGATCAAATCCCCCATCGGGGTCCCCACAGGGAGCCTACTTCTCCCTCTGCCTGTGTTTCTGCCTCTCTCTCTCTCTCTCTCTCTCATGAATAAATAAATAAAATCTCTAAAAGAAAAAGAATGGAAAAGTAAATGCAGTCATCCAGACCAAAGTTCTGTATTGAAGGGAAGACTCAAGTCGGGATCCTAAGCTACAGTGCCAAGTAAACACGACTTGTAGCGATAGGTTAGAGCTTATCACATCCCGATAGTAAAGTTGTCAGGCACTGCGTAAGCACCTCTACACACTTTCCCCAACGTAATTTTCATTAAAAAAATATTTTTCCTAATTGCACTAAAAATTCATCAGAGGATTTCCAGTGGGATCACGCAGGAAATCCCATGTTATGGATTAGTAAACCGAGGTTCTGAAACGTACACCATGGGCTCAGGAGCACTTGACTTACAAGAAACAGAGAGGGGATCTGAACCCCTGACCTTGGCTCCAGAAGCCTGCAAGCTCACCGCCCAGGTATGCTCTCCCAATGCAGGGCCCTGCTTCTGTACCCTAGTAGAACCTGCTCCGTGGCAGGGGACCTCCGAGGCTCTCCTGCACGGCAGGGCGGCACCAGCCATGTAACCCATCTGCCTGCACCATGGGGTGAGTGATGAAAACCTCACCCAGGGCTGCCGTCATGGCTCACAGGGCCATGACAGCAACAGGCTCATTTGCAAGACTGACGTGCTTTGCACTGATTATGAGAGTGAACTCTGAAGGCAAAACATCTGGTCTCAAATGCTAGCTCTGCTACTTTATCCCTCCAAGCTTTGGTTTCATTAACCATAAAATCAGGTAATAACTCACTGCAGTGGTCAGAATTATAAGATACTAGACAAAAAGACTAGGCCCAATGCCCGGCGGAGAGATTTGCTCAGCAAACATTGCAAATGACAGTGATCTTATTTAAATCCTCACAATTAGCTGAAAGGGACCCGGAGGGTCGGTTAAGATCAATAGGAACGATGATATTCTCAGTTTACAAATGCAGAAACCGAGGCTCAAAGACATTATGAAACTTGTCTAAGTTCCCCTATTTCTAAGTATTGGAAGGAGAATTCAAACCCAGGATGGCTGGCTCCCCGGTCCACAGTCTTAAGAGCACAGTGTGTAGGTCATCATCTTGCACCAACGGTGAAGTCATATTTCCTTTCCTCGGGTAGCACAGGTATCCAGTGGCAGTCTGCCTTTGCCAAGGAGGCATGAGGCTGTTACTGCAGCATCTCTTGCCCCTGTGACTGCTCCTTCTCTCAGGAGTGGTTGGGGAGATGGAGGCAGGCACTGGACACCAGGGTCACTCCCAGACCAGGGCACAGAGCTGCCTCCCAAGCTCCATCCTCGCCAAGCTGGTATCTGCTGGGTGCTTCTGACCTGGGAGATGCTGACATCTGGTGGGAATGAGCTGGTACTCAGTCTTGACCTCCCCTGTGCCTGATTCCCAGCACTGGTGTCTTGGGCAGAGACCCTGCAGGCTGAGTCCCCAGCATGGGGTGGTGCTTAGGTCAACCAGACCTCTCCTTCCTCTGGGTTGCCATGGCACCTGGAATTGCCAACCCCAGAATCTTTCAGTTGTGCAATTTGTGCGAAGGATCCTTAGCACAGGGGACTTACCCACAGTCCAATCAGCTGATGATTCTGAGGCTGAGCGGGTCCAAGAACCCAGCTAGCTCAGGTGCCCAAGTCTGCAAAGGAATCAAGCAGTAGGTCTCTACACTCAGCTCAGCGTCTTGAGCCACATGTTATCTCCTGAAATGTGGTTACATTGCATGATAATTATCTAATATCACGTTATGACACTCATGTAAGGAAAGAAATGTTCTTGTCATTTCCACTTTGGGTGAAAACCAGAGACACTGAATCATCCTCGTGTTATTCGTGACACTTCCTCAAGCACATCACTGCGTAAAGACATAGCAAAGTGAAAAGTGTGACTCTTTTATTAAAGAAAATTATGGACTAGGAAACTTTTTAAAATAAACTGACAACGGATTAAGAAAAAAGTTGGTCAAGAAGTCCTGGAGGCAAGAATCTCATTACTGAGCACCTACTGCCGCCGTGTGGTTACTTGCATGACAACAACCGCAGAATTTCTTACTGAGAATTTCTTGTCTGAACCTTTTATCTCAACGGACTTTGTACTGAAATGTCTCCCACTCCACCCACAAATTTTAGCGTGGGACACACAATTGAGTGGGCCCAGGCAAGAAGTGTGAAAATAGAAATATACTTCGTTCAGAACCAGTCCAAGCTGCTGCTGCAATCTTAGCCCTGGGACCCTGGAGGCTACATAGAGATCTAACTTAATGTATGTTTTTCTAGTGTGGTGTGTGTGTGTGTGTGTGTGTGTGTTCTCTCTTTTCCTCTTTCTCTTTCTGGAAAGATTTTTCCTTTGTCTCAGAAACAGCTATTCTGATAAGACAGGTGAACTTGGGCACAGAAAGGAACGAGGATAGAGCCCATGAGTGGCCATGCCAGGGTGAGAGCTACAGACTCCAGAGACTCGCCTAATGAGTGAACGTTGCGTTTTCCTCTGTGGGGACCCTATGCTAAGCTCGGTGGTGATCCCAAACACTACCGAGGCCTTTACCTTTGAAAAACAGAGACTAGTGGAGAAGACTGGCATCTGCTAACTGACATAGGAAAAGTTAAGCTATAGCAGTGGGAAACAATGAAGGAGTTGTATCCACAGCCAGAGTTTTAGGGTCCAACATGTAGAGGTTCCAAGTACTGAAAAGACTATGACATCCTCCACATTTTAAAATTAAAACAAACAAACCAATAACAAAAAAAACAAGTGTAATGAAATCCCCCAAAAGTCTTGTCTTGCCCACGATGACTTCCTCAATGATATTTTGTTTTTGAAAAGCCAAATTGCATGTTATGAAAAATTAGGAGTGACTCTGTTTCATCAATTCCTGAAATACAAAATACATACTTAGTCTTCTATGGAAGAATCCAAGACTGGATACATATACAAGAAAGGTTTGACTTAGAAAAGTCAAGAAATACTCCCCTGAGGAAATGATTACTGCCCCCAAGAGCTTCAAGATGAGAAGGCAGTTAGGGGAAAAAGATGACAAACAATTACAGCAAACCTGGGGCAGAACACGTGCAAAGGTCCTGAGGCAGCCTGGAGCTTGGGAAAGCCGAGGCTGAAAATAGGTAGGTGAGGACAGTGGAGACTGTGTTGCAAGAGGAGGCTAAGGACCAAGCCACATGGGGCCTTGTGGGCCACCCTAAGGAGCTTTGCCTTTATCCTCCCAGCAATGGAGAGCAGTAGAAGGGTTTTAATTAGCAGGGCACAGTGACAAGATCCAGCTGGTGTTACAGAAAAGCCGCTCTGGCTGTGCATGGAGAATGGATATGAAGAAGGACAAGAGTTCATTTAGAAGACATTTGTTCCCGTGAGAGGCGATAGAAGCTTTGATTAAGAGTGTGATACTCAAAATGGAGAGAAGTGAACAGATTTCAGAGATATTTTGGATTGGATCTAGGCATAAGGAAAACGGAAGTGTGAGTGTCTCTTAGGTTTCTCCCTTATTGGAACTAAATGAATGGGGTGTCACTCATGGAACAGGGTGCGACAGGAAGCGGTAAGCAAACCCTGATATCTGCTTAGAGACTGCATGAGAGTCTTGTCACGGGTTCAGATCTTCTCAGGCTCCCCTCCCCTTGCCCCAGCTCTGCAAGGGCTCTAATGAGCCCGAAGCAGGCAGCCTGGAGGCTCCTCGTCTCTGGCCCATGCCGTGCCTATTGGCCTCCCACTCTGGGGCTTCCCTGTTGATATCCCTGCTGCCCATGTCCTTGCAGACATGCAAACTCAGAAACGCAAGAGAGTTAGCACCCCAGGGGATGAAACGTTGACCAGTGGAAAACAAGCCAGTGGAGAAATTCTTCCTGCGTTCTCTCCCAGAGGGCTGGTCCTCAGGGGCAGTTTATACCGTTTAGGATAGTAGTCCTACAGATTGGCTGGTTCATGATATGCATGATCATCTTACCTCTCCCTCCTTTCTGTGCCGCTCCCCTTGTGACTTATTCCTATTCTCTGGAGTTGATTCCCTAATAAAAGAAAACTACAGAAGCCCCCTGCTTCAGAGGTTGCCCTGAGGAGAGCCCAGTAATATGACTGCCCCCTCTCCAGTGCATAAACTGAGGTCACAGCTGCATGACTAGAGACTGGTATGTCCACCCTCCCTCTCAACAGCTTACTCTCTAACTGTCCATGGGGTATGGGTAGAAGTAATATGTATTCTATCCAGGCCACAGCCTCCAAAAGAGACATTGCTTACTCTTCACTTCCTGAAACAGGGGTGTGGGGCTAATGAGCCAGCATTGACCATGTGAATGAAGACACCATGTGGAGGAATGGCAAACAGGGGGACACCGTGTGGAGCAGAGCTGAGCCACACATTGTCTTATCTCACAGCTTCACTGTACTATACTTCACTGAACTATAACTAACACATAGGAAGACCAGATTTGGGGAAAAAACCCATGAGTCTAGTTTCATACATTTTGCTTTTGAGCAGCCTTTGAGAAATCTGAGTGAAATGGGAATTCAGATGTGAGCCTGGAAGTCAGAGGGGAGGCCTGGACTGACAACATAAGTTTGTGAATCATCTCCCTCTTCTTTGTGGCTGGGTAATTAAAGTCCAAGTGTGTCTGAGGTGGTCTAGAAAGGGTAGAGAGGGAGAAGAAAAGGGAACTTCTAAGATGGCCCCAGTCATCCCTACCTCCTGTGTTTATGCACTTATGCAATTTCCCTTGAATGTGGGCTAGAATATAAGAAAAGTGATGGGATGTCACTTCCAAATCAAGTCACAAAAAGACTGGCTTCCATCTCATATGCCCTCTCTCTCAATCACCTGCTCTGAGGGAAGTCAACCTCCATGTTGTAAGTTTCCCTATGGAGAGACCCACATGGCAAGGACCTGAAGGAGGCCTCTAGGCAAGAGCCAGGGAGGGACTGAGGCACTTAATCCAACATCCCATGAAAAAAATGAATCCTGCCAATAAGTACATGAGGGATATTGAAAGCAGATTCTACAGTCCTTTCAGAGTGTTATTCAGCCCTGGCCAACACCTTAATTGCAGCTTTGGGAATCTTTACTCCAGAGACATCTAGCTAAGCCACAGCCAGATTCCTGACCCAGAGAAACCATGGGATAATAAATGCTTATTTTCTAAGCTACTAGGTTTGGAAGTGATTTGTTTCTCAGCAATTGGTAACTAAGACAGAGCCCATGCCAGAGCCATGTGGAGCTCTACTCCTTTAGCCTCTGAGAGTGGAGAACCAGCCAATAAAGGAGGCCAAGAGCAAGCAGCCATGGGCATAGGAGGCAACCCAGGTGGGTGCCAAGTCTACAGAACCCAGGAAAAGATAAGAGGGAAGAGTCAGTAGTGTTGGGATGCTACTGACAGATCAAATAAGATGAGATACAAGTACTGATGAATGACATGATGTGGGGGCACCAGTGACCTCAGGATATAAGCTGCTCCCTCAGGACCAGTGGGCCTGGAAAACCTGTTTGGAATGATTGAGGAAAAAGCTGGAATGAAGGAAATGCAGTACTTTTACTCCAGTTTTGACAGTGAAAGCAAAAACTGAGCAGTAGTTAAAGCTAAAGACGAAATTTTTTTTAATGGAAAAGACTTGAGCTTGTGTTAAAGCTAAGGGGGGCTTCTGGGATGGCAGGGTGAGGAATGTCATGGACCCACTCCCCAGGAAAGAACCATCACTGGTGAAAATCATTAAACCCAACCACTAGAAGTCTCTGGAAATTGTCATCATAAAAGAGGACAGCACACAAAGAAACACTTATTTAAGAACTAAATCTCAGTAAGTACAGGAAGACTATGAAACTTGAGCTTCCCTCCCCAACTCTTCATCTCAACAAGACAATGGAAGCTCCAATCTGAGCAGGTTGTGTGAATAAGGTGGTCCTCTTTCTCACCTAAGTTCCCAGTCAAGGAATAGTGTATTTCACGGGGAAAGTCAGACCACTAGCATTTCTCATGTCCCCAAACTCCAAGCTGCGATGCTAACCTCCTGGCAAAGGTGGCCAAACTGTTGGGGGCTCACTCCTTCTACTTAGGTCTCCTCCTAGATTAGGGGCTTAACCCCAGGCACAGCAGGCTAAGAATATGGGAGCCCTGATTGCTTTCACCCCAGTTCAGTTGTAAGGTGGAGGTTCCATACCAGGAGAAGAAGCCGAGAAGACTAGAGGCTGCCATCATCATTCAGTGCCCTGCTCCTGACTCAGGATCATCATTCCAAAAGAAGTGACTGTCCCATCCCTCACCCCTGAAGAAATGGTTCAGAGATTTCACCTAGGATGAGGATGGAGAGCTCCAAAGCTCTTCCCACAGAGACTGAATTTATATGAAATGGAGTGTGGGGAATTTCAAGTAAGAGTGCTCACAAAAGCAATGAAGATTTTGGTGGTAAGCAATTAAGAGGAAGTTAGTAGATCCATTAGAGCAACAAGCTAAATCATAGGCCAGCTAGTTTACCAGAGAGAATCAGGTTAAGAGAT
The DNA here is from genome assembly GCF_018345385.1 of Vulpes lagopus. Taxonomy (NCBI): domain Eukaryota; kingdom Metazoa; phylum Chordata; class Mammalia; order Carnivora; family Canidae; genus Vulpes; species Vulpes lagopus. Next base: position 63,047,384 of record NC_054834.1, on the reverse strand, counting down.
AGCTAAGAAGAGCCCTCCTGGGTCTAAACAAACCTCAAAGACTTGCCTTTAAAGCTACCTCCGGAAAGGTGCCCAAATCTAATTGGATCAGACTGCAGAGCAATATACACCCCCAGGGCATTGTCAACAACAATAGAGCAAGCAAAAGAAAATGAGTGGAGGCTAAGAGCTGGATGTGATAATAGCAAAGGCAAGCAGCTTAATAGAGATTTTAGAGAAAGAGACTATCAAAGAGAGCCCTGCTAAAACCCACCATCCCAGGGTGACCATGTGCATGCCCAAAGCTACACTCTGTGAGGAGCAATATCACAGACTTCATATTAAGCCAGAAATATAATTTACTAAAATAGTTCAGCCCAGTCACTAAACAAACACATGGCAACAACAGAAACAAACCAGGGAGGGACAGACTATAATCTCCAGAGTTTCTACAGAATATCACCTAAAATGTCCAGACTTCAAGGAAAAATTACAAGACATGCAAAGAAACTAAAAAGTGTAGCCCATGCAAGGCAGAGGGGAGGGAAAGAAGTGGCAACAGAAACTATCTGTGAGATAGCCCAGAAGTCAGCTGTAACAGACTTCAAAGCAGCCTTTATAAATATTTTCAGAGAAGTAAAGGGGATCGTGCTTAAATAAGTAAGAGATATGATCACAATGTTCCATCAAGAAGAGATTCTCAATAAAGTGATAAGGATTATATATATTTTTAAAAGAACCAAATGGAAAATCTGAAATTTAAAAGTGTAATAGCCGATCTGAAAAATTCATTAGAGGGGACACCTGGGTGGCTCAGTGTTCGAGTGTCTGCCTTTGGCTCAGGTCTGCCTTTGGCAAGGTCAGGACAGTAATAAAGACCATGTGGTACTAACATAAAGACAGGATAGACATATATATCAGTGGATTAGAATACAGTCTCCAAAAATAAACCCTTGCATTTATCGTCAACTGATTTTTGGCAAGAGTGCCAAGACAATTCAATGGGGAAAGAAAAATCTTTTCAACAAATGTGAGGACAACTGAATATCCACATTCAAAAGAATGATGCTGAGTCCCTATCTCACACCATAGACAAAAATTAACTCAATGGACCAAAACCTAAATGTAAGAACTAAAGCCATGAAACTTTAAAAGAAAACATAGGCGTAAGTCTTCATGACCTTGGATTAAGTAACAGTTTCTTAAATATGACATCAAAAAGCACAAGCAGCAACAACAAAAAATAGATACATTGGACTTCATTTAAACTGAAAATTTTGCTCCAAAGAGGACCATCAAGAAAATGAGAAGACAACCCACAGAGCAGGAGAAAATGTTGACAACCATATATCTGATAAGGGACTTGTGTCTACAATATATAAAGGATTATTAGCACTCAATAATAAAAAGACAACCCAATTAAAAATTGGCAAAGAAGGGGTGCCCAGCTGGCTCAGTTGGTGGAGCTTGCAATGCTTGATCTCGGGGTTATAAGTTCAAGTCCTACATTGGGTGTGGAGTAAAATCTTTAAAAAAAAAAATTGACAAATGGTCTTTTTTTTTTATTTTATTTATTTATTCATGAGAGGCACAGAAAGAGAGGCAGAGACACAGGCAGAGGGAGGAGAAGCAGGCTCCATGCAAGGAGCCCGATGTGGGACTCCATCCCAGGAATCCAGGATCAGGCCCTGAGCCAAAGGCAGATAGATGTTCAATCACTGAGCCATTCAGGCATCCCATTGGCAAAAGATCTTAATGGACATTTTTCCGAAGAAGATATACAAATGGCCAATAAGTGTGTGAAAAGATGGTTAACATCATTAACCAAAAATATATCATTAACCATATTAACCATCACTAACATTACATTCAAAGCATCACATTTGCTTTATTAACCATAAAGCAAAATCAGAGTGAGATACCATTTCATACCCACAAGAAGGGCTGTAATAAAAAAAAAAAAAAAAAACGGACAATAACAAGTGTTAGCAAGGATGTGGAGAAATTGGAAATCTCACACACTCCTGGTGAGAGTGGAAAATGGTGCAGTCACTTTGGAAAACATCCTGCTGGTTCTTCAAAAGGTTAAACATAGAATTGCCATATAATCCAGCAATTCTGCTCCTAGGTATATACCCAACAGAAATGAAAATGTGCCATACAAAAACATGCACACAAATATTCACATAAACATTATTCGTAATAGCCAAAAAGTGGAACCAAACCCAGATGTCCATCAGGTAAAGTGTAGTATAGCCACCCACACGGAATATTATTTGGCAGTAAAAAAAAAAATTTGATATATGCTACAACCTGAATGATTCTTGAAAACATTATGCTAAGTGAAAAAAGTAACAAAGAATCCCACATTGTAGGACTCCATTCATTTTAAATGTCTAGAATAGGCCAATCTACAGAGACAGGAAGTATTAATGACTGCCTAGGGCTAGTCAGGGAGAGGAGGTGGGAAGGGAAATAATTGCTGGGGGGGGGGGTGCAGAGTTATAAATACATTCTAAAATTGATAATAGAGATGACTGCATAACTCTGAATACATTAAGCACCATTAGGTTGTTACACTTACACAGGCCAATTATATGTATGGCATGTGAAGTGTATCTCAGCAGAGCTGTTATTTCAAAAAATAAAAGTCAACAGAAAAGATCCAGTCAAAAGAAGGAATGAACCGGATGAAGGCAGAAAGGGATCAAGGACAGGCCAGGCGAGGGAGCGATCCAAAGCAGAGGAGGACGCACTCAACTTTCAGCAGCGGGACAGCAGCCTTGCCTCCCTGGGGGGTTGGGATCAGTGCCACCCGTTGGGAGGTCCGAAGAAGACGTGGGTTTGAGAAGATGCCTGTTCTCATCTGATGGATGAACAGGAGCAAGGGGAGCAAGTCGGGAGGTTTGAAGGGAATGGAGTTTGGATGCATGGTGTCTCCAAGCAGTTGCCATGGAGAGCAAGGTGAGGGCTGCTAGGAATGCCACCACCCTGATGTTGCCTCACATTCTTGCCCCCAGCCACATCCATTTCCTGCTTCTTCCTTTGGGCCTGCATGCAATTCACGGAGCACTTCTCAAACATAAATAAGCGTTCATGGGGAGTGGGAAGGAAATGTCGTCAAGCCAATGAGAAATGGACAGCTTTGCACAAAAGAGAGGAGGAAGGCTGAGTGAAAGGCTGAGAAGAGAGAAGCTGTAGCCTGCCTGGACCTGATGGAACCAGCGGTTACCTATACGCAGGGCCAGCTTCATGGGTGCACGACCTGTACGGCTGCACAGTGCCCACACTCAAAAATGCTTCATCATGCATGGTTTTTCTGCCTTTGTTGTCAGTGCCTTGAAATCCCTAATGAGTTTTGAACAAGAGGCTCCACGTTTTCATCTGGCACTGGGTCCCCCAAACTAGGTAGCCTGTCCCACCCTCTAAAGAACTATCCAGAATCTGGCCAAGACTGGCTACATAAGTAAAAGTGACTTCTATTCAGCCTGAGGCAGGAGGGGTGTGGTGGGCAGGATCACAAAACTCAGATTGGGACACCTGGGTGGCTCAGCAGTTGAGCCTCTGCCTTCGGCTCAGGGCGGCTCAGGGCGGCTCAGGGCGTGATCCTGGAGTCTGGGGATCAAGTCCCACATCAAGCTCCCTGCAGGGAGCCTGCTTCTCCCTCTGCCTATGTCTCTGTCTCTCTCTGTGTGTCTCTCATAAATAAATAAATAAATAAATAAATAAATAAATAAATAATCAAAAAACAAAACAAAACAAAACTCAGATTAACCCAGGAATGAATCCCCAGATCATCCTTCTCCCTACTACTATGTATCTCCCAGGCCTGCTTACTCTTTCTTGACACAAAATCTCAGTGAGAAACTGGTAGTTTTGTTATTCAAATATATTTACTGGGGAAAGGGAAATTAGGCTTCCCCACCCCTCTGACATCTGGCTGGGCCCAGTGATTTGCTTTAGCCAGGAAATGTGTCACTCCTAAGCAGAAGCAGAGGGACCCGGCAAGTGGCCTACCAGGGTTTATTTTCCTCTGTCCCAGATATTATAGGCTGCCCTCTCAGCCAGGTCCTGGGATGAAGATGCCCTGGGGCAATGCTACCGCCAAGCTGGGGTGGAGCTACTGCATGTGCAACGGGTAGGCCTGCATTGCTGTAAGCCCCCCAGAAACCCACAGTCGTTCATGACTGCAATGTCCTCTAAGGTATCCGGACTAATGAGAGTGGCCTCCGTTTGCTAGGACAACCTCACCTTAAAATCAGCAAATTAGGAGATGCTCCAAGGCTTTTCTCTCACCTCTAGAACTAACGTGACACATAATAGGTATTTGCTGAATTCACTCATAGTGGAGAACTCAGGTGGTCTCCTCTGAGTGATTTCCAAACTCCAAACTCCTTCATCTGTGTTCAGAACACCCCCCCACCCCCGCCGCCACGACCAAACTTGACAGTGTTATCTCCCACTGGCCCACTGGCCCCCAAACGACTGGTCGGCTCACTCACCTCCACACATTTTCCACCTGCTCATCCATTCACTCTTATCCAGTGTGTACTGGTACCCACTCTGTCACCGGGATGGGGTCAGGTGCAGACATGTTTGCCAGACACCGTCTCCCTGCCCCAGGGACCTAGGTCGTGCTGTTCCACTCTGCCAGAAGCATCGGTCTGACCCCTCTCTCTGCCTGTTGAAGCTCTAACCATCCCTCTAGACACAAACTGAAACCCCAGCTCTGTCTGCTAACCTGCCCATCACTCCATTTACTCGGGAGCAGCCTCTCCCTCTTTTCAAATCCTGAGCTAATCATTTTCTTATAAATTACTTGGCAATCAGTTAGATCCTGCCTGACGGCCTCTCTCCTCTTGTGCTTTGAAGGGCTATTTAAATCTCATTATTAAAACATTTATACTTTTTTTTCTCACGTCCTTAAATAGATGCATATAGCAGCACATGACTTAATGCAGACTTAATTAAAGTCAAGTGAAGTGGTCTTATTTATTTCGCAAGGCTTGCTTATTATATTCAGCCAACTTTTGACCTAGAAAAATGGCACTTCCCATCGTCCAACCTAATAGTTCTATGGGAAGGAACTTGTTGGCTCTGGAGGCCTTTCCCTCCTTTGGGTTCCAGGGAAGAACATGCACGATGGGTCCTGGAAAGGAGTTTGCACACTGTGTCTTCTGCTCTCGTCCTAAACCTCAAAGGCCCCAGCACCCCAAAACTCTACACCACCAGAGGAGTGTTGACAGGTATCAGGAAAGAGAACTGTTTCTGGAACATCAGCTCCTTCCAAACTTCCTACCAAGTCTTTCCCTCTCATCCCAAACGAGGAATGTCTCCAAAGATCCAGCAGAAAGACAAGAGAAAACCAAAAAGAGGGAAAAGTGATATTTGCAGAGCATCCGCTGTGTGCCGGGCCCTGGGGCCGAGCACTGCTTGCACACCTGCCCACTCAAGCCTCCCAGACAGTCTTCAGAGGTGGGTGCTCATTTTCCAGAGAAGGAAGCAGGCTTGCAGACATGAAGTGGCATGCCCAAGGTCACTCAGCAACAAGTACCAGGGTCCCTTTGTCTGGGATATCCAAGCCTCTCGCTGACTCCTGACAACCGCCTTGCTCAGTGGGTATAGTCTCCATCCCACAGACGCGGAAGCAGGCCCCCCCAAAGACGTTGAACCTCACCTCTCCCATCACGCAGAGAATCACAGGCAGGGGAGCCTCCATGGGGCACTGAGTCATCCTGCTCAGTCCAGCCAGCTTGGCACAGTCAAGCTGGCGACGGGATGCTCGTGAGCTTTACCACTATCATCTTAAAGATGATTATTCAGTTATTGCAGCTAATTAAGTCTTGAACGCTGGCCAGCGCAGCTTCCAGCTCAGAGAGGAAGTGCAGGAGCTCGAGCTCGGCTTCCCCTCCGGTTTCTCTCTCTCTTGCTGGAGCAGTGGAGCTCAGGGCCTGAAAGGGTGAGGAGTAAGGGGAGCTCAAGGAAGGGTGCTCGGCTTCCCCTCCCACCACCCATTAGGGAAACCGGGGGTCCAGTGTCCGCCACAGAAAAAAAAAAAATCCTCTGACCTTTTCTCGGGAGTGGGCAGTCTGTTCTCTGCAGGCCCAGCAGGGAAGAGCCTGGAACTGGCTGGAAGCCTGGGTTTCAGGCCAGGAGCAGGGCGTTGCAACCTGGCTTGGTAGCTGCGGGGGGTCTGGACAATCCCCCCTTCACTCACCTGCAAGCCGTCTGAAACGGAGCCTGCGCTATAATCCGGAGGCTCCGCGGCCCAGGGCCCTGCCCGCCTAACACGGGAGCCAAGGCCACAGGGAACAATCGAGATTTTAATTGTAATTACTTATAAATTAATTTGATTACACATTCAGTTCCTCTGTCACCCTGGCCACATGCAAGGAGGTCTCTAGGGCTACTTATATGGGATAGACAGCTACAGAACATCTCCGTCCCCATGGAAAGTTCTACTGGACAGCACTGCCCCGTGATTAGGAGTGTGAGCACCCATGTTCGACTCACAGAGGCGAATCCCAGCACCACAGCTACTGACAGTCTTGGGCAAATTATTCCACCTCCTTATCCTCAGTTTTCCCATCTATAAAATGGGGAAATATGGGGCCAAGCCCCCAGAGTTGTTATACAAACCAAATGAGAAGTACATGTGAGACAAGGAGAATGTCAGATAATGGTAAGGGAACATTTCTCTCCTGTTAAGAATGAGATTCTGGGCAGCCCCAGTGGCGCAGCGGTTTAGCGCTGCCTGCAGCCTAGAGCGTGATCCTGGAGACCCTGGATCGAGTCCCACGTCGGGCTCCCTGCCTGGAGCCTACTTCTCCCTCTGCCTGTGTCTCTGCCTCTCTCTCTCTCTCTGTGTCTCTATAAATAAATAAATAAATAAATAAGTAAATAAGTAAATAAATAATAAAATAACTGCATATCCTTTAAAAAAAAAAAAAAGAATGAGATTCCACAAGGGGAGCAACCCTAATGCCCTCACTCTGTGCCAGACACTGTTCTACACATTCACTGAATCTCCACAACAACCCATTTTTCCCGTCTCCGTGATGAGAAAGGTGAAGCACAGAGAGGGTCGGTAACTTTTCCAAAGTCATGCAGCCAGGGGGCGGTGGGGTCAGGAGAACCCAGAAAGTCTGACCCCAGCCTACTTGGAGAGATGTCCCCCTTCACTCACCCACATCCCAACACAGGTGAAGGAAGCGGGAAGAGGACAAAGCCCCTTTTTTCCCAAATCCTGTCTCTCTCTCCCGCTCTGTCACCTGCTTCCAGGGGGAGAAGGCTGCAGGCTGCCCTCTCGGGGCTCAGGGAGCAGGGAGTGTGGGGGCCATGGGAGGGGGCGCAGAGAGGGGCCTGCCACACGGTGGGGGGCCGTGACAAGGGCTTTGGTGCCTCTCCATGCCTCCCACGCGGCTCCTGCCCAGTCTGCTCAGGCTGCTGGGGCAGATTCCACGGACTGGGGGATTCAAATGACAGAAATTTATTTTTTCTGCTTTGAAAGCCAGAAGCCGGAGGAAGTCGGGGTGTCAGCGGGCTCGGCTCTTTCTGAGACCTCTATTCTTGGCTAGGGGCGGGGGTGGCTGTCCTCCTGTGTCTTCCCTCCACAGGTGTCTGTGTCCAAATATCTCCTGCTTGTGAGGACGGGCATACTGGGTTAGAGCCCACCCTCAGTGACCCCATTGTAACGTACTTACCTCTCCCAAGACCCCATCTCCTCAAATTCTGAGGCCTGGGGCGTTAGGGCTCCAACATGTGGATTTGGGAGCAAGGGGGGACATGATTCAGCCCGTGTGACACACCCTGTCTCGCTCTATAAGGAGCCTGACAGCCATTGGCGTTACGGATCACGGGGCCTCCCTTCACAGTTAAACAGTCCACTAATCTGTCGTGTCTGTTTGGCTGTCTTGCCCCTTCCCACCACGGAACCTTCACAGATGCTGTTTCCTTTTGCCGAGGATGCCTCCCCGTCTCCATTTGTCCTGCTCAGTCCTTGCTCCTCCTTCCTCTTCAGAGAAACCTCCCCTACATCCCAAAGCCAAGTCCTGTTCCTTGGTTATTTGCTCTAACAGTACCACCATCCTGTCTGGTACCCATGGAATATTCAGAGAAGTTGGGGGACCCCCGCTCCCACCAGACTGTCAGCGCCTTGAGGCCAGGTACCATGTCCCTTACACCCCCAGTGCCTAGCAGAGTATATGGCACAGAGCAGTTGCCCCATAAATACCAGTTGAAAACGATGAATATCACCTCCTCTCAACAGCCTCACTTAACATGCCTCTCCCGCTGAGATCCAGGCTCCCTTTCTTCTCTTTGTTCCCATGACAGTTTTTATTTTATCTCAGCACATTTTACGCTGAGCCGTTCTAGTTATATCTGTCATCGTCTCTCGACTCTGAGCCTTTGGAGCTAAGGCTCAAGTCCTATTCATGTTTCTACCCCAGGAGCCCAGCCCACAAGCTGGTACAGAGTGAGCAACCCATTGTGAACCCAGAACAAGAGTGGAGACTGGACATGCATCCTGGTGGTGAGATTTCCCCCCTCTCCCTGCCCCCAATAGGATTCAGATATCCAAAAATGCTTTTTTGGAGAACCAAGGGTAACAATCAGGGCTCTCACATAACTAAAACATTGAGGTGGCCTTCAGGCCCGGTTGGGTCCAGGGGCTTACACACAGTAGCATTAGGATGCAGCCTCTGTTCTATCCATACTGTGCTTTGCTATATTAGCCTTAGGCAGATTTTTCTCCCTGGATCTATGAGCTTCCAGAAGGTCAGAGCCCATAGCCTCTTCCCTGTGAGTCCTGTGAAAAGAGAGATTCTATCCCCCAAGGGTTCAAATGAAAGTTCACAAGCTGTGAAGCCGTCACAGTAGCCTGGAAGTATTGATACTGTGAATGGTCAGGCCCTGGAGCTGGACACAGAGTCAGCCCTGCTGAACCTACAGATTTAGGGCTGGCTCAGAAACCAGGAGACAGGAAAATGGATTCTGGGTAGACAAGACACCCCACATGCTCCCAGGAGGCTGTCGGGCATGTGGCTGCAGATATAGGGCAGTACTTTCCACTCCCAGGCCTCTGAGATGTAACTTCAGTGAAGCGCCACCCGGCTTCCCAGGCCCGGCGGACTGCAAGCCGGAGACCCCCAGACCACAGTGCCCGGCGACAAAGTTGGCACCACCTGTCCCCACCGAGCTCCTCACACAGGGCCCCAAGGAGAGGCACTTAGCCTCGATGTGTGCTTCCTGTTGCTTCCTACCAAGACGTCACTGGCCTTGGCTCCCTTCCTGGCTTTGCTATTTTTCCTAGCTCCTGTGAAGGAGGCAGCAGGACTGGAAAGGGTTCTCCAATAAGTCCAGCAGTTCAGGCCCTATCGCCCTGTTGGTTAGAGATCCCCTCATGTTCAGAGAATGAATTTTTTTTTTTTTTTTTAGTTTGTTGGACGGTGGATGAATCCATTCTCTAGGTACCCTCAAGACTCTCTAGGTCCTTGTCTCCTACATTTTACTATCTTAGGCTCCAGATTATGGGTAGGAATGGAAAGCTCTTCAGTTTGCCCTGAAATCTGCCTCCCAGTCCTCCCTTAGCATAACAATGACTGAGATTTAGCACAGCTGATTTTTATCAGGCACTAAACCTAATTTAGGCACTGAGCAAGCACTCACCCAACCTTCACAGCAGCCCCCCTGGCCGGTCCAGTCCAGGGGCGCGCTGTGATCACCTGCAATTTATAGTTAAGAAAACCAAGGCTTGGGATCCCTGGGTGGCGCAGCGGTTTGGCGCCTGCCTTTGGCCCAGGGCGTGATCCTGGAGACCCGGGATCGAATCCCACATCAGGCTCCCGGTGCATGGAGCCTGCTTCTCCCTCCGCCTGTGTCTCTGCCTCTCTCTTTCTCTCTGTATGACTATCATAAATAAATAAAAATTAAAAAAAAAAAAGAAAGAAAACCAAGGCTTGGAAGTAATTTGCCCAAAGCACGCAGCCAGTCCGTGGCAGAGCCAGAACTCAAGGGAGGGACCCTGACCCCTATGTTCTAGGCCTCTGTGAGCAAGGACCCTCGGGTCCATCCACACCAATGCTCTCCTTCTCCTGTAACATGGCACATCTTTACTCGTGCTGCTTACTCTGCCGGGAATAGGGTCCTCCCTCCTCTCCTCTGTGTGGACCAATGGAAACGGAGGGGGCAGTGCTAGGCTACATCGCTTCACCCATTAACCCCCAAATCTCAGGGGCTTATTACAATTAAGATTCACTTCTGTTCGTGTCACAAAGACCTCTGTGAGTCAAGTAGCCTTCCTCTACCTTAGAGATGGCATCCAACAGGGGACAGGGGAACACTAGCTCTTCACGGCCTCTGCCTAGAAGAGACACATGCCATTTCTGCCTACATTTCATTGACACCCCCCCCCACCACCACCAACCAAGAGTGTGTGGACATTTGATGAACACGCCCTGTCTTTGCCACAAATGTGTCATACAGCTTCTGTCAAGGGGCAAGGAAATGGTAAAGATAGACAGCCAGCACAGATGAGAGCAGGGGCGAAAGCAAAAGGTAGTGGAGAAGTGGGGAAAGTGGGGATGGGCAAGTAGGATTTAGGGACCAAAGTACCTCCAATTCCGAACCCCAGCTCGGGGCGGGGCCATATTTCTACCATCTTGGGTATTGCTCAGAAGTCAGCCACCCCTTAAACTTGGCCAGGACTCCTATCTAGGTTTGGGGCTGCTAATGACAGGATTTGACCTGAATCAAGGAAACAATGTAATAAGAATAACAAACCCTGACTTTCCAAACTTTAGCATTTACAAATCCTACTCACGGCCAAAATCTCATTTGACCTTCACAATGACCTTGTGACGTGAGTCTGTTATGTCCATTGTCTGGTAAGGAAATGCAGAGAAGGATGAGGTAACCGACCCAGGTCACACAAAGCCTGTGCGTGCCAGGGTACTTCTCAGCGCCAGCTTTCTGGGTCCACACGCAGGGCTCTTCTCCAGCTCAGCGGCCTCCCGTGTAAATCTCTTTGCGAACTGACCATGTGAAAATGGACATTGGCAGGACTCGGACTCAAGAGCATGGGTGCTCCAGCCACCAGAGAAATGCAGGTGCTGGAGGCAGAGAGCCTGTGTGTGGATCCCACCTCTACCACCTGCTAACTGGGGAGAAATGGCAAGTTAATCCCTCCGGGCTCCCTGTCCTCACCTGGAAAACGAGGATGAACAGCACCTAACCCATAAGGCTGTGGTGGAAGTTTAATGAAATAAGGAATATTGAATGCTTAGCACAACGCCTCACTCAACATTAGAGCTTCGTAGACACTGAATAAACACAACATCAGTATCCCATCCCTCCTCCCCCGGGGCACGATCACATGTCACTACATTCCACCCTGGGCTTCGGCCACAGAGCAATCTGACCCCCTAACCCAGCTGCACATGCCACTTCCTACAAGAAGAGAACATTCTTTTTAAACACACACACACACACACACACACACACACACACAAAAAGGGCCTCAGTCAGTTAAGCATCTGACTCTTGATTTCAGCTCAGGGCATGATCTCAGGGAGGTGGGATTAAACCCCCGTGTGGGGCTCCATGCGCAGTAGGGAGTCTGCCAGAGATTCTCTCCCTCTCTGTCTGTCCCTTCCCCCCACCTCCCTCTCCTCTCTCTCTCTCTAAAATAAATAAATCTTTAAAAAAAAAAACACTTTAGGTGTGATTGACATACAAAATGACATACGCATTTAAACAATACAACTTGATGAGTTTGGAAATAAGTGTACACCCATGAGCTCAACACTACAACCTACATAAGCCATAAACACATCCATCTCCTCCAGAAGCTTTCTCCCTCCTCATTTGGTGCGTATGTGTGATGAGAACACTTAATACAAGATCTACCCTCTCGGCAAGTGTTTAAGCATGCAACAGACTATCGCCAGCTATAGGTACTGCGCCCCACAGTAGATCTCTAGGGTTTACTGACCTCATATAATCTAAACTTTGTACTCCTTGATGAACACTTCCCCCTTTCTCCCCACCCTACAGCCACCCCATCACACACTATTCTACTCTCTGCTTCTGTGAGTTTGACTCTTTTAGATTCCTCATGTAAGGGATACCGTGTAGTATTGTCCTTCAGTGTCTAACTTACTCACTTAGCAAACCATCCTCCAGGTTCATCCCTGTGGTGGCAGAGGAAAAATCTCCTTTTTTAAGGCTGAATAATATCCATTGTACAGGGGGTCCCTGGGTGGCTCAGCGGTTTAGCACCTGCCTTCGGCCCAGGGCGTGATCCTGGAGTCCCGGGATTGATTCAGTCCCACATCCGGCTCTCTGCATGGAGCCTGCTTCTCCCTCTGCCTGTGTCTCTGCCTCTCTGTGTGTGTCTTATGAATAAATAAAATGTTTTTTTAAAAAATCCATTGTACACATATATAATATTTTCTTTTTTTAAAAAAGATTTATTTATTTACTTGAGAAAGTCAGAGAGAGCACACACAAGGGGTGGGGCAGAGGGAGAGGGAGAGAATCTCAAGCAGACTCCATGCTGAGTGCAGAGCCCAATGCAGGGCTCGATCTCACAACCCTGAGACCATGTCCTGAGCCAAAAGCAAGGGTCAGGCGCTTAACAGACTAACCCACTCAGGTGCCCCATATACCACATTTTCTTTATCCATTCGCCCATCGATGGACACTTCAGTTGCGTCTGTATTTTGGCTCTTGTGAATAAGGCTGCAAATGAACATAGGGCTTCAGATAGCTCTTTGAGATCCTGATTTCAGTTCCTTTGACTCCATACCCAGAAGTGGGATTGCTAAATCATATATTGTTCTCTGTTTAACTTTTGAGGAACCTCCCTACCATTTTCTTTGTCTGGGGATCAGCACTGGCCATTGACGCCAAGCCCTGGGCCTTCATTTCAGTTTTACTGCTACCCAGGGGCCATTTCAAGCCATGGTAGGGTTTGTCTCCAAGCGTCCCTTTTAAGATAGTGGTTCTTGAAAAGAAAGTAAGGGTGCAGGGAAGAGGAAAGCGCATCTGAGGATAGCTCAGGGAGCCATGAGACTGTAAGAGTTGCAAAAGTCCCACAGGTGATTCTTACATGTGCCTCGACCTCATGCTGTTAGGGACCCATGGACTGAGGCAAAGATCCAGAAACAAGAAATGAGGGGAAAGGGGAACCAGGACAATCCTGTCTGTTTGCACCAGCACCAAGAATGCATGTGAGCTGTTGCTTCCAAGGAGTTTCTGTTCTGCCTTGTGGATGAGCCAACGTTTTGTTCCTGACACAATTCTCCAGCCAGTAAACCCAGGAACAGGGAAGCTAAAAAATGGCCTTTCCTAAAAATTAGTAAAGCAAACCCCAAGAAGGGACTTGTATCAAGAATACATAAAGAACTCTGGTAAAAAAAAAAAAAAAAAAGACAAATCAGAAAAGGTTTGAAATAGACATTTCTCCAAAGAAGATTACAAAAGACCAATGTGCAAATAAAAGGATGCTCAACATCATAAGCCATGAGAGAAATGCCGAGCAGAACCACAAACACATACCACTTTAAACCCACTAGGACGGCTAGAAGCAAGAAGACAGGTGTTGGCAAGGATGCAGAGAACCCAAAACCCTCACAACACTGGAAAATGGTGTAATTGCCCGAGAAACAATCTGGAAGTTTCCCAAAAGGCTAAATATCAAATTCACATATGACCCAGCAATTCTACTCCTTGACATAAACCCAGCAGAAATGGGGATGCCTGGGTGGCTCAGAGGTTGAGCGTCTGCCTTCAGCTCAGGGTGTGATCCCAGAGGTCCGGGATTGAGTCCCACATCGGGCTCCTTACAGGGAGCCTGCTTCTCCCTCTGCCTGTGTCTCTGCCTCTCTCTCATGAATAAATAAATAAAATATTTGTTTAAACCAGCAGAAATGAACCCTATGTCCACACAAAAGCATACATACGTGTGTTCATGAGCATTACTGATAACAACCAAAAAGTGAAGGTAGTCCAAGTGTCTCTCAAATACAATGTCGTAGAGCCATATAAAGGATATTACTTGACAAGAACAAAGAATGGAGAGCTCACATATGCTATAACACGGATGAACCTTGAAAACTAAGCTAAGTGAAAGAAGCCAGTTCCTTGGTTTCTCTCTCTTTTTTTCTTCCTTTGCTCCTTTGTTTTGTTTCTTAAATTCTACATGCGAGTGAAATCATACGGTATTTATCTTTCCCTGCCTGACATATTTCACTTAGCACAATACTCCCTAGCTCCATCCACGTTGTTGCAAATGGCAAGATTTCCTTCTTTCATATGGCTAAACAATATTCGTGTGTGCATGTGTGTGTGTGTGTGTGTGTGTGTGTGTGTATCACATCGATACTACATCTATGCCACCACCATCTATGGTGTCTTTATCCATTCATCTTTCCATGGACACTAGGGCTGTCTACATAGTTTGGCTATCATAAAAAATGCTGCAATACTGGGTGTTTTTCTGTATGTTGGTAAATTGAACACCAATAAAAATTAATTTAAAAAAAATGCTGCAATAAACATAGCGGTGCATGTAACCCTTTGAATTCCTGTTTTTGTATCCTTTTGGTAAATACTCAGTAGTGTAATTACTGGATCATAGGGTAATTCTATTTTTAACTTCTTGAAGAACCTCTGTACCATTTTCCAGAGTGTCTGCACCAGTCTGCATTTCCACCAACAGTGCAAGAGGGTTCCCTTTTCTCCACATCCTCATCCACACTTGTCTTTTTCCTACCAGCCATTCTGACTGGTGTGAGGTGCTATCTTGTTGTAGCTTTGATTTGCATTTCCCTGATGATGAGTGGTGTTGAGCATCTTTCCTTATGTCTGTTGGCCGTCTGGATGCCTTCTTTGGAGAAATGTCTGTTTCAGGTCTTCTGCCCATTTTTTAATTGTATTATTTGTTTTTTGGATGTTGAGTTGTATCACTTCTTTATATATTTTGGATACTAACCTTTTCTTGGATATGTCAAGTATCTTCTTGCAAGTATCATCTCCCATTCAGTAGGTTGCCTTTTGGTTTTGTTGTTTCTTTCACTGTGCAGAGCTCTTCATTTTGATGTCCTAATAGTTTATTTTTTGCTTTTGTTTCCCTTGCCTCAGGAGACATATCTAGAAAAATGTTGCTGTGGCTGATGTCAGAGAAATTACTGCCCGTGCTCTCTTCCAGGATTTTTATGGCTTCAGGTCTCACATTCAGGTCTTTAATCATTTTTGTATATGGTGTAGCAAGGTGGTCCAGTTTCGTTCTTTTGCATGTAGCTGTCCAACTTTCCCAACACCATTTGTTGAAGACACTGAGAATGGCAGCATTTTTGCTACGAACATCTCTTGAATGTGCTGGGAGCTGGATTACACACTTTCCTTGTACAAACCATAGACTATCTACACTCGCAGTCATTCTACATGCTCCCCTCTTCAGGAGGCTCTGATAGGGAGCTGAAGATGTGTAGGAGGAGTCCTACCCTTACAGAAGATGCCTTTTGCTTTTGGGGGATGGCAGAGGCAAAGAATTAGTGGACAACTGGCCTAAAACAGATCAGAGGAGGTCTGAAGAAAGGAGCAAGGATGAGGCCATGGCAGGGCTCAGGAAAGCAGATTCTCTTGCCAATTCCCAGCCAGTGAGGAGGCTTAACTCTGCCTTCCCAGGTCCAGCCACTTCTCACTCCATGTTCTAGTTATTATTGGGGTAACAAATTATCCCAAAACTTAGCAGCTTGCAACAGCCATTTTAATAGGCACCTGAATTCCATGGGTCAGGGATTTGGACAGAGCACAGTGTGGCTGGGTGACCAGAGGGATGATCTGTTTCTATTCCATGATCTCTGAGGCCTCAGTTGGGTAGATTTGGAGGCAGGGCATGATTTGACAGCTGGAGGCTGGAATTTTCTGGCCTCCATTCCCTCACATGTCAGATGCCTTCCCTGGCTAGACTCAAGATGGGCTAAATACAGCATGCCTACATGAGGCTCCCTGTGAAGTTTGGTTTCCTCGGAACATGGCAGCCTCAGGGTAGGAAGCAGTCTTCCGAGTCTTTGGTCCAGTGCTTCACGCACCAGTGTTCTAGCACGTCAGGCAGAAGCTGCATCACCATTTATGCTTCAGCCTAGGAAGTCCAAAGTGTCCTCCCCACATGCTCTGTTGATCAAGACAGTCACAAGCCCAGCCAGCTTAAAGGGCACAGTTGTCCTGACAAGAGAAATGTCAAGAAATTTGGATGTCATGTTTCAGGGAAGAGGCAAGCTCAGGAGCATTCATGGAACAGACTGTTTGAAGAGGATCTTCCCCGTTTCCAACAGAATCCAGTGGGAGAACTTCTCAGTGTAATAGAGAACTTTTCAGTGTAATAGAGAACAAAAGAAGCCAGACACAAAAGAGTGCATACCAGGACCTGAATAGACATTTCTCCAAAGAAGACATCCAGACGGCCAACAGACACATGAAAAGATGCTCAACATCACTCATCATCAGAGAAATGCAAATCAAAACCACAATGAGATAGCACCTCCCACAATTCAGAATAGCTATTAGGAACAAAGCAAGAAACAAGTGTTGGAGAGGATGTGGAGAAAGGGGAACCCTCTTGCACTGTTGGTGGGAACGTGAACTGGAGCAGCCACTCTGGAAAACAGTATGGAGGTTCCTCAAAAAATCAAAATCAGAATTATCAGCATGCCTGGGTCAAACATCTGGCTCTTGGTTTGGCTCAGGTCATGATCTCAGAGATCAAGCCCGGAGTTGAGCCCCAGGCTTGGTGGTGGAGTCTACTTGATATTATCTCTCTCTCTCTCTCTTTCTCTCTCTCTCTCTCTCTGCCCACCCCACTGCTTACACACTCTCTCCCTAAAAAAATAAATTAAATCTTCACTAAAAAAACAGAATTACCATATGATCCAGTAATTCCACTTTTGGGTTTTTACTTGAAGAAAACAAAAACAGTAATCTGAAAAGATATATGCACTACTGTGTTTATAGCTGCTTTATTCACCATAGCCAAGATACGGAAGCTGCCAAGTGTCCATCCATACATGAAGAGATAAATAAGATGTGGTCTAAGAGTGCCTGATTGGCTCAGTCAGTAGAGCAGGTGAAGATTGAGCTCAGGGTCATGAGTTCAAGTGCCACGTTGGGCATAAAGCTTACTTTTTTTTAATAATAAATTTATTTTTTATTGGTGTTCAATTTGCCAACATACAGAATAACACCCAGTGCTCATCCCGTCAAGTGCCCCACTCAGTGCCCGTCACCCATTCACCCCCACCCCCCGCCCTCCTCCCCTTCCACCACCCCTAGTTTGTTTCCCAGAGTTAGGAGCCTTTATGTTCTGTCTCCCTTTCTGATATTTCCTACCCATTTCTTCTCCCTTCCCTTCTATTCCCTTTCCCTATTATTTATATTCCCCAAATGAGTGAGAACATATAATGTTTGTCCTTCGATTGACTTATTTCACTCAGTATAATACCCTCCAGTTCCATCCACATCGAAGCAAATGGTGGGTATTCATCGTTTCTAATGGCTGAGTAATATTCCATTGTATACATAGACCACAGCTGCTTTATCCATTCATCTTTCGATGGACACCGAGGCTCCTTCCACAGTTTGGCTATTGTGGACATTGCTGCTATAAACATCGGGGTGCAGGTGTCCCGGCGTTTCGTTGATCTGTATCTTTGGGGTAAATCCCCAACAGTGCAATTGCTGGGTCGTAGGGCAGGTCTATTTTTAACTCTTTGAAGATAAAGCTTACTTTAAAAATAAATAGGGCAGCCCGGGTGGCCCAGTGGTTCAGCACTGCCTTCAGCCCGGGGCATGATCCTGGGGACCCGGGATCCAGTCCCACGTCGGTCTCCCTGCGTGGAGCCTGCTTCTCTCTCTGCCTGTGTCTCTGCCTCTCTCTCTCTCTTTCTGTGTCTCTCATGAATGAATAAATAAAATCTTTAAAAAAATAAATAAAAATAAAAAGGATATGATGTATATATGTATACTCCAGAATATGACCCAGTCACGAAAAAGAATGAAACCTTGCCATTTACAACAACATAGATGGATCTAGAGGGTATTATGCTAAGTGAAATAAGTCAGACAGAGGATAAATATCAAATGATTTTGCCTCTACATGGAGTCTGAAAAAAAACGAACAAAACAACAACAGAATAGAAACAGAAAACAAATTGGTGGTTATCAGAGGGGAGGGAGAGAGGGTGAAATAGGTGAAAGGGGAGAGGGTTCAGAGGTACAAACTTCCAATTATAAAATAAATAAGTTGCAGGGATGAAAAATACAGCGTGAGAAATATAGTCAATAATATGATCGCTTTGTGTGGTGACAGATGGTGACTGCAGTCATCATGGCGAGCATTTCACAATGTACAGGACTGTCGAATCGCTGTGTTGTAAGCTGAAGCTGAAATGTCGAACCTCAATTCAACAGTTTTTTAAAAAGAGCGCATACTGTGTGATTCTATGTATGCAGCGTTCAAGGACAAAATTAATGGATGGTCAGAATAGTGGTTGTCTGAGGATGGGGTGCAAGGGGGTACGAGGAAGGGAGCCTTCTGAGCTCTGCTATGTTCTGTATCTGGTTCTGAGTGGCAGTTACACAGATGTATTCCTGCCTGAGAAAAAAAAATCAAGCTCTATGCGTGAAATTCATGTACCGGACACACCAGGTCAATAAAGGATTTTGAGAAGAATTACCCAGCAGGAGCACTCGCCCTGCATCCCTGCCCCAGCCAGCTTCATGTGTCCTAGGAAAGTACATTTCCAGGCTGTCCTGGCTGGCTGGTGGAGCCCGAGGCTCTCCCCAGGGGCCCGACAGTCCCACCCCCTGCTCTGGTCCTTCTCCCCTATTTCCTTCTCAGTTCCAGGATCCCAAAGTCAGGGCTGGAAGGGCCAGGCCCCTCGGGAGTTTATTTCCCTTTGTTTCATGGAGGCGGAAAGAAGGGTGGTGGGGCTTGGGGCTTGCGTGTGCACTCAGGGGAAGAGGCAGGGGAGGACCACAGACCTCCTAGCCTCCCAACCCAGGGAGGCCTCACCACTGAGGGGGAAAGCCCAGACAGCACAACTCTGCACCCTCCCCTCCCCTCCCCTCCCCTTCCCTCCCTTCCCATCCCCTCCCCTCCCTGGGAAGCTGAGCTGTGACCCATCAGACTCAGATTAGTGAGGTCTTTGAAAATCCCTGCCCACCCAGATGGGAGTTTCTGGAAAGCAGGAAGGCTTACTACTAGATATGATGCTGGGACCCACCCAGCTGGGCAGGGCTCCCATGGAGCAGGGCAGACGGCCACTGCCGGCCCCTCCTTGGGGCACAGCCCCCATGACCAGCCCTGAGAGCAGTAGGCCTGAGCAATCTCACCACTCCCAGAATTTCCAGTGCTTTGGAAACAGGAACATGGGGATGCTTTCGCTTTCGAACTGGCCCCTCCGGAAGCTGGAGCAGGTGCTATCATCTTTAAGTGCTGAAATGCGAAGCTCAACCCCGAGATTCAAGGCCTTTCCTGACCTGACTCTGCACCCCCCAGCCCGCCCCCCCCCCCCCCCCCCCCCCGCCAAGCCCAGCCCATTTCTCCATGTCCCGCAGTCAACTCCCATCACCGGCTGAACTGTGTCCCCGCCAAAGTTCATATAATGATGCTCTAACCCCTATGCCTCAAATACAAATACCTATATTCTGAGATAGGGTCTTTAAGGAAGTAATTAAGTTAAATGAGGTCCTAGGGTTGGGCCCTAATCCAATAAGAATGGTGTCTTTATAAAGAAGAATTTAGGACACAGGCTCAGAGACAAGACCACGTGAAGACACAGGGAGATGGTGGAGCCATCCGCAGGCCAAGGACAGAGGCCTCAGGGGAAACAGACCTGCCAGTGCCTTGACCTTGGACTTCCAGCCCCAGAAGAGGGAAAAGTCATAGTTAAAGCCACTCTGTCATGTTTTGTAATGGTGGGCGGAGCAGGCCAAGACAGGGCTCCTGGTGGAGAGTGTCAGGTGTTCACACCCTGCTCTGCCCAGGCTGACCCCTCTTCCCACCCCCCGCCGGGGTGCAATTCTTTCCCTCCTCCTCCTGTACTCCTGTACTCTGACAAACTCCACCTTCCAGGCCCTGCTAACTGATCAGTCCATTTCCCTTCAAGAGGCCCCACATCAGCAAAGTGTTCCGCACTGTCTAGCTCTGCCCAAGTGTTGTCACTATAATCTCCATGACACCGTATTTGGGGTTATTGCCAGACTTTTACCCCAAGACAAGGGCTGTACCTGCTTTATCTCCACATGCCCAGCAAGAATAATAGATGGTCCAGTAACACGTCTGTGGGATTGAACTGAATCGAGGAGTTTGCTGAGGGCCTTAGCACGGCTCTGGCAGGGTCTCTGGCCCTCAGACCCCATGGCTTCCCCTTCATGCCTCTGCCCTGCTCCCTGCACAAACTCTAAGAAAGGTATTAAGGTCAGAAGAAATTAGCACTGCCTTAGAGACTGTTCATTCTAAAACAAAACCCAGGGTTTGGGGAGGGGGGTGGGAACAAACCTTAACCCCCAGATATGAGTTGTGAGTGATGAAGACATAGGCTGCTGGGGCTGCAAACTGCAGACTTTAAGTGAAGGAGGTCCTTTCCCACCTACCCAACACCCCAAAACTTGAGTCTATGTTCCCTTGTCATGCTGAGACCAGACCAGACCTTATGTGAATCTGCAGACGTGTGTGTGTGTCTGTCTGTCTGTCTGTCTGTGAGAGAGAGAAATGGAGGGTGTGGATGTTATGTGTGGATCCTGGGGTGGAAAAGACCCCAAACTCACATGCCTGGTGAAGGAGGGATAGAGGCTTCTGGAATTCTGGAGAGAACAGCATCAGAAGCTCAGGCAGGCCTGGGGCTTGAAGTCTTTGCTGATTCAGGGAGTCAAACATTTTGATGAGAGAACCCAGCATAGCCACTGGCCTTGGGTGGATGCCCTTTATCCATAGGATGCTCCTCTTCTCCTGATGCCTGACCGGACCTAGTGCTGAGCCCGGAACACAGAAGGAATCCCATTTGGGGCCAGATTGGCAGGGGTTAACAAAGAAAGGCAGGTTGCTTCTCGAAAATAAAGGGCTGGGTCAATAATCTACAGTTGCAGCCATTGATCGATGAGAGCAAAGGCTCCACGGGCAGGCGCTGCCAGCCGGTGTCTCTGAAACCTCTAGAACAGAGCAATTCAGGAAAGCCAGGCTGAGGCTTGAAAGGCCCTGTGAGATGTCTGTCCTGGGGCCAACATCCTCAGAGCACAGGGCCCCCTCTCCTCTCCCACATGACCCCTGGAGATCAGGCTCACACTTGGAAGAGCTGGAAGGAACCCCAGGCATCCTCCACCTCAATTTATTTTTTTTTTAAGATTTTATCCATTTATTCATGAGAGACAGAGAGAGAGAGAGAGGCAGAGACACAGGCAGAGGGAGAAGCAGGCTCCATGCAGGGAGCCCGACATGGGACTGGATCCTGGGACTCCAGGATCACACCCTGGGCCAAAGGCAGGCGCCAAACCACTGAGCCACCCGGGCGTCCCTACCTCAGTTCTTAATCTGGGGTCCGTGGTTAACAATTCAGCCATCTGTGAACTTGGACTGAGGGGAGAAAATGCTCACACGCCTCTAACTGAAACTTAGCTTTTTTTTTTTTTTTTTTCCTATTGTGAACACAAACATCAACCCACAGCAGAATCTGGAGTACCTACGGCTTTGTCACTCACAATAATGACAGGTTTCTTCATAGCTCATTAGTCATTGCGGTATTCTCAAACATTGTTAATAATACCACCTCGAAATTGTAGTAGTGCTTGGACCTACCGCTAGATCTTATGTTACGAAATAAACACACCACAAATTGTTTTTTGATATTTTGATAGCTTTATTTCAGTATAATTAGTTTCCTTAGTGATCCTATGTATTATATTTTACTGGCCTGCCAAGAAGGGTCCATGTCTCAAAAAGGGCTGAGAACTCCTGCTTTGGTTTGACACCACTATAGATCTGAATGTGAGGCCCAGAGCAGGCGGTGCTTTTCCTGGATGGATGGATGGATGGATGGATGGATGGATGGATGGATGGACAAATGAAAAAAATACCATAGTAATAACAATAATCACTCTCATTGACTGCCTACCCTAAGTCAAGCATGTTTTTAAAAAATCTAAGTCTTGGGGCGCCTGGGTGGCTCAGTTGGTTGGGAATCTGATTCTTAATTTCAGCTCAGGTCATGATCTCAGGGGTCATGAGATCAAGCCACATATCAGGCTCTGCACCAGGCATGGACTTGCTTAAAATTTTCTCTCTCCCTCTGCTGCTGCCCCTCCCCACTGCTCATGCACTCGCTCACACACACACACACACACATTCTCTCTCTCAAAAATGAATAAATAAATCTTTAAAAAAAATTGTAAAAAAAATTTACAAAAATATTTACGCCTCACGACAGCCCCATTTGGGAGATGTTACCATCCCCACTGCACAGATAAGAAAACTGAGGCATGAAGATGGGAAGTGACTCACCCAAGGCCACACAGCTGGTAAATGGGAGAGCCACGACTGAAACCCCTGAGCCCACATTCTGAACCTCCCTGCCCCTAAGCAGCCCAGGGATGAAGCTCCGCATCAGGCTTCCTGCAAGGACCCTGCTTTTCCCTCTGCCTATGTCTCTGCCTCTCTATGTCTCTATGAATAAATAAATAAAACCTTAAAAAAAAAAAAAAAAAAGCACAGTTTGGTCCTGGGCTCTGGAGTAACAGACCACGGTCTGCATCCCAGCTCTGCCACTTGCAAAGCTGCGTGACTCTGGACAACTTACTTCATTTCCGCAAATCAAAGCTTTCTCATCCATAACACGAAGGCAGTAGCATCATCTCCATCGCTGGGTCATCTGTGCATTAATAAGGGATGGAACGCACTTAGCACAGGGACTGGCACACAGTAAGTACTCAGCATTTTGGTTTTCATAGACTGAGGCACAGATGCATTTAAAATGGTAACTGGTGCCCAAAGAGCTCCAGAAATGATGAAAATGAAAGTGTCAAGGCTAGAACCCTCACCCCAGCTCCTGGTGAGATCCTTAGGGGTCAGGAGTTAACAGGTGCCCATTAGAACTTTGCTGTGTTCTGGGGATGAGGGCAAAGGTTGAGTCTGGAAGCACATCTGTGAAAATGCCAGAACTGAGGTCTTCCTTCCAAAGAGTATCACATGGCAAGGGGACAGAATAACTTTCCAGAGAGGAATCCTGATAGACATTGCCTCGACCAGTGGGGCACACTTAAAATGAACAAATGATAGAGGCGCCTGGGTGGCTCAGTCGGTTGGGTATACGACTCTTGATTTCTGCTTGGGTTGTGGGATTGGGCCCCACATCAGGCTCCACGCTCAATGGGGAGTCTGCTTCTCTCTCTCTCTCTGCCCCTGCCCCTGCTCTCTCTCTCTCTCTCTCTCTCAATATAAATGAATAAATTTTTACAAAGAAATGAAAACAATCTTGTTAATAAAATAAAAAGAAATGAACATTTGATAGGTCATACTGAAAGCCCGTACCTTCAATAGAATGAGAATGGCACTTTACTTCTACCTCCCGAAAATCTATAATCCCTCTCTAATCACAGGAAACATCAGACATTCTCAAATTGAAGGACATGCTACAAAACACCAGACCAGGACTCCTCTACACCATCCAGGTCACCAAAATCAAGGAGAAACTGTCCCAGTCTAGGGAAGTGTAACAAGACGTGACAACTAAATGTAATGGGGTGTCCTGGGTGGGATCCTGGAACAGAAAAAGCGATGCTAGGTAAAAACTAAGAAATGTGAGTAAATTGTGAACTTTAATAAACTAACAATCCCATCGCTATTTCTTCATCGGTTGGAACAAACATACCATCCGCACATCAACTATTACAATTAGGGCAAACTGGGTGTGGGTTTAGTGGAATTCTCTGTACTATTTTTGCAGCGTAAATCCAAATCTATCCTAAAATAAAAAGTATTCGTTTGATAAATGTTAGCAGTCTAAGTATATCTGGGTGGCGATGTTACAGGCTAATTTTCTGAATCTTACTTCTCCGTGTTTTCTAGGTAGTCAACCATGAATGTTCTGCTTTTGCCATCAGAAGAAAATTCAATAAACTTTGTTTTTTTTTAAAAAAAAAAAAAAAAGAATGAGGGATCCCTGGGTGGCGCAGTGGTTTAGCGCCTGCCTTTGGCCCAGGGCGCGATCCTGGAGACCCGGGATCGAATCCCACGTCGGGCTCCCGGTGCATGGAGCCTGCTTCTCCCTCTGCCTCTCTCTCTCTCTCTCTCTCTCTCTCTCTCTCTCACTGTGTGCCTATCATAAATAAAAAAAAAAAAAAAAAGAATGAATGGGTGTTTGGCCCTTTGGAGACAGAACGCTATGTAAATAAAAGTATAATTGGAGCAGTTTCTCTGGCAGGGATTAAAACCCACTTTATCACTGGGCTCAGGAGGCTCTAGCCCTGAGGGCCTGGCTCTCCCCCAGGGCAGGGGGTGTGCCTCTGAAACCGGCCAGCGGCCAGCGCTTTTGCTGCCTGTGATCAATCAGCACTTGCTGGGAGGAAAAGGGAGCCAGGGCAGCAGCAGCAGAGGCCAAAGGGCTCATCCCAGGTGAGCCTCCGCTTCTGGCTGAGACTCTAGAGGCAAATCGGCCCCAAGGACATCCCGTCCACCAGCTTCAGCCTCTCTGGGCCGTCAGACGAGGAATTACTGCTCCATCCAAGGGGACATCCAGGGTTCTGTCTCCAACCCTCTCGGGACAGGCAATGACCACGGCCCGTGGCTGGACCACATTTGGGGACAGGACACTGGAAGGAGGAAGAGCTAATTGGGCAGCAACCCTTCAGAAGACTCCGCCCAACACCCAGCATCACCAGTCAGATCCCAAGGGCACCATCGGCGAAGGCCAGCTGGTTCTCAGGCTCAGCCCGACCCCGAACACCAACTCCAGCTCCTGGAGGGGAGGCCACGCGAGACAACGCCCTGGGCTCCACTCCTGTCCAGTTCCCAAAGGCTTCCCCCATCATCAGGTATCTGATCTGTATGTGGCCGGGCTCTTGGTGAGGGCCTCAGAAGCAAGGGAGAGGGGAGAGGCAGTGTTGAGACATTTCTAACTTTGATGAAATCGGGACAAGGTTCTCGGGAAGGGACAGCTCCGCTGCCTAACACGCAGGGAAAGGACTGGAAAGGGGTGGATTCCTGCATACACACATTGAGCTGTTGCCTTTAGCCTGAGAGGCTGTACGCTCGACTCTTCCAGAGCTCATTCACCTCTTCAGAAAATGCCTTCAGAGCCACCTTTGACTAAAATCGATCAAGTTCCTGGATTGCCCAGAGTATCCCCACAACGCAAGCCTCCAAGTGACTTTCAGTGGTCTCCAAAATCCAAAACCAGGCAAAAGACCACCACCACCCAGCTGTCTGAGGCGACTCTCAAGAACCCCAGACTCGGTCTGAGAAATGGCAGCACAAGAATGTTACCATCCCAGTTGTGGCATTTGTCACACACCTGCCTTTGTGGTCAAAGCCTGAGTGGGTTGCCCTCTCTCCTGGCTCCCAGCAAAGGCCCTGAGCCACTCTCCAGACAGAGGGTGAGCAGAGGACACCCCCCACCCACACACCAGATCTGGCTCTGCCTTCCCTGGGAGCCGGCCCATCTCTTCTCCCTCCCAGCAGAGCCCGGGCACTGGGACAGCCCAGGCTCCATTTGTCCCACTAATGAGTCTTAAGTGTTTGGCTTGGGCTCCTGCCAGTCCTACTCCTACAAGGAAAAGAGAATGGGAGGGAAGAGGACAAAGCTCGCCGGCTAGGCTCTGCTGGGCCCTGGGAGGGTTGGCATGGGGGCTACCTGGCACAGACCCAGGCACCAGCCTAAGGCCCCTTCACCTGTCTTTCCCCTCTACTTCAGGGGGGCTTCTCGAAATGCAGATTCCTTGGCAGAGCTACTGGATTGGAAGCCTAGTGGGGGCCCAGGAATGTGCATTTTTAAATAGCACCCCAGGGGCTGTGCTCACAGTGAAAGTGAAGAACCACTGCTCTAGGAGGTCCGCATTGGGAATTCCAGGCTGCTGTGGGTATGGTAGTATACGTGCATTTTTCTAGAGCATCCACAGCTTTGGTCAAAATCTCAAATTAGGTCAACAGCCTCTAGATTCCCCTAAAATAAAATAAAAAGCTAAGATGCTCTGGCGAATGCAATGATTTCCAAACTCAGGTGTATCTGACCTCAGCGGCTCAGTTCAGTCCCCATCAAGGCGAGGCCCGCAGGAGCCTCTCCCTTCAACCAGCCTCAGAGAAAGTGGTTGGTGACTCTGGGGAACACAGGATGACACAGAAGAAGGCCAAGTAGGATATCAGGGCCCTGTGCACATTCCAGAATGTATGGGCTCCCTTAGGGAGCAACAGAAGTCAGACACCAGCAGGAAGGCTGACTCTTCACCTGCACCCAGTCTTCCCTGGCCACACAGCTAAACCACACTTCCCACCACAGGCGCTCCCCACCCACCCACCCACGCCCCCCCCTCTGCTGGCAAGGGCCCTGAGTTCAGTTCTGGCCAATGGAAATCTCCCATCCTGTGGTCCTGGGGAAAGGTCTCCCCAAAGACCTTCCGTCCACTCTCCCCTGGGTGTCTTGGGGGACTCCGGAGCCCCTGCAGAGAGCCGAGCCACCGCAGGGAAGAACTGGCTCCCGAGTGACTATGAGGTGCAGAGCGTCCCCACCACCAACCCACCCCCCAGACTGCCGTGAGTGGCAAATAATCCTGTGTGTCAAGCTCCTGAGATGTGGGGGTTGTGTGACTCGGCAGTCAGCTTCCCGTCAGCAGTACACCCCCTCCTCAGGGACAGAGCTCCCGAGCACCAGGAAAGGGAGTAGGCAGCGGCACGGTGAACTCCCGTGGGCAGGGGCCAGGCCCAGCACTTTCCAACGCTGGTCTGGCATGGGGGTTGGGGTGCCGCAACCACACACCACAGCCTGGGCAGCACCAATTCCCAAAAAACTTTATTGTTTCAAGTGGCAAAATGTTATTGGTCTCTGTGGGGCACCTGGCAGGACGGAGGGAGGCCTGGGCGGGGGCAGGGCTCCGCCCGTTACAAAAATCAAAGACTTTTATAAAAAATGCTATAAATTGATATCAAAAGAAAACCCAGGGGAGGCTGGAGGAGGAAGCAGAGACGGGGGTGTCGAGAGCGAGGGAGGAGGGACCAAACCTTCAACCACTAATGCCTGAATCTGGTCAGGAGGGAGTGGGGGAGAGTCAGGAAGGGCAGGGGGATACAAAGTGCATAAATGTGCCTCCCCAGACGCTCCTCAGACGTGGAGGGGACAGAGGCTGCAGCCTGGGGCCTGGTGGGGCTCCAGCCATCTCCTCGCCGGGGACCCCACAGGAATGGGCATTGCCTGAGACTGCCAGATGGAAGGACCTGCAAGGGGAGGGGAAGAAGGTGTCAGGGGGTACACCATGGTGGGCAGAGGAGCCACTTCAGCTCTGGCTTCCTGTCCCCTGACCATCCTGGCTCCCTTCGCTGAGCCTCGTGGTGAGGAGGGTCCCACCTGGGGCCCTTGAGCCTAATAAATAACAGAAGGGCAGGCTGACCCCACTTGGGCCAGCCACGGGGTTGCAGGCCCGTGGAGACCATCCTTGAGCCCAGGGAGGAAGGGTTGGGGGCACGCGGTTGGGGGCCCGTGGGGACCATCCTTGAGCCCAGAGAGGAAGCCAGGATGCAGTCCTCCTCCCCATCATCCCAGGCCGGACAACACTGGATTCTGTGGGCAAAATCTAAGGGGAACCAAGGGACCCACCAGGTCCTAGAGCTTGGCTCCCCTGGGATGCTGCCAGGCTCACAGAGAAGGGGGACAGAAAGGCCTAGAAGAAGGCAGGGGGCCTCCTGAACCCTCCCGTGCAGGTCTTGCCAACCCAAGCCCAGGAACCCACTCTTACCTCGAGGACTTCTCAGACCTTCTTCTTCTTCAGCTTCAGGGCTTGTAACCAGTTGGGTGATGATCCTTCTGACCTAGATGGCACAGGGCAAAGGTCATTAGGCAAACCTTTGACATAAACACGGTTAATTCTGGCCCACCCAGCGAGGCCAGTCGAGGTCACCTACCCTGAGGATTTCTCTGGCTTAGGAGGTAACGCAAGGGGCTTCCCCAGCCCAGGGACCTTGCAAGACTTGGAACGCTGCACTGCGGACTCCTTCTGGCTTGGCTTGTTCTCCGCAGACTCCCCCTCCTCAGCTGAGCGGTTCCGGGGGCGCAGCTTGGCCTGTGAGACGAGCCCAAGTGCAGACAGATGTCAGAGGAAGGAGCAGGGTGATTCAGAGGGCAAGGCCTTCTCTTAGGAGCCGTCCCCAGAATCAGGCACAGACCCCTCTGCAGTCCTTCAACCCAGAGGGACGGGAAGTCCCCTGAGCCACACCCTGCACGGAGTAGGTCCTTGTGACGGTTCTGCTCCACTGAATCCAGACAATTGGGCTGGACGAAGCCAGCAGTCCCTTCCCAGCCCTGTGTCTCTGTTCATCTGGTTTCCTCTGCCTCGAACTCCTCCCCATCACCCTGCCCTCTACAGCCAGCTCTACACAGCCTCAAGCTAAGATCCGGCACTTCCACGAGCCCTTCCCCATACACCCTCCCATCCAGCAGGCAGGTCGGTGGGTCAGAAGAAGTCACACCTCACCCCGACCCTCCGCCCCCACCCCCAGAAGAGGCCCAGCCCTTATCTGTACATCCCCAACCCCACACCTGCAGCTCGGCCCTTCACCAGAGCTAACCGGAGACAGGGCGTGTGTCCTCCTCGCCTCGTGAGGTTCTGGGACTCTGGGACAGGAAGGAATGCCTTGTTCTTCCTCCCATCCCACTCGGGACCCAACAGGGCCCTCAGGGGGAGCAGATGACAGGAGAATGGGAGGGAGGGAAGGACGGACGGATGGACGGACAGAAGAAACCCCAGGCAGGCGCTCGGGGGCTAGGGGCCGGAGGGGCTGGATGCGCTGGCCGATTAAGACGCTACCTTCAGGGCTGACGGGCTCAGGCCAGGAAACAGGTTGACTTTCAGCCCCTTGGTGCCCAGGGACATCCGTGTCCTGCGGTTCTGAGGCTCCTCCACCACCTCCTCGTCTGAAGACGGCACCCGAGAAGTCCGTGGCTCTGCAAGGGCCCGGAGCAGGGGTTCAGCGCGACAGCGAGCCCAGAGCACCGCCCCCACGCAGACCCAGATGTCACCCCACCAGACAGGGGCCTACCCGTAGAGTCCTGGAACAGGCGTGCGTCCGAGTCGGCTGCCTCTGAGAGGCCCAGGGTGCCCCCGGGCCGAATGGCCGGGGCCCGGTGCCCACGCTTGCGCCCCAGGTTGGCTCGGCTCCGGTACATGGCGCTGTCGAGGATCTCAGTGTCCTGGTCGGGACAAGAGCAACACCACTGCCATTGCGGTCCCACGGGAACCCTCAACAGCGCATCCCTCCAGCAGCCTACAGCACCCTGTTCAGAGGGTCACCCACTGCCCGCCTCCTGCCCCCCGCCCCGGGGGGACTGACGCCACTCAGGGAAGCCCCAGGGACCAGCCTCGGGCCACATCGCCCATGTGCCCCCGACAGCCCAACCACTGCCCTGGGCTCACCCTGCACTGACCTCAATGAAGGAGAAGTCCTGACTGGGAGAGCGGGGCGGAGGGCCCTGAGGGGGCCGCCGAGGGGGCCGTGTCGGGCCCTGGGTGCCCTGCCCGACCCCTGAAGGGCTCCAGGTGCCGTCTACCTCATCCGTCTGGCTGGCCTCACCATCAGGCTGCGGCCTCCAGGAAAGCAGAGGGACCCCGCTAGGCTCGAGGGGCTCCCCTGTGTCGGCACCCACTGTGGCTCCGTCCTCCTCCAACAGGCCCCTGGGGCCCGAGGCTGCTGACCCCCTACGGGCTGCCGCCCTGGAGTTGCTGGTGGCCAGCATGTCCTCCAGCAGGCCCTGGGAGCCAGAGGGCGGGGAGCGGGCCGGGCAGCCGGCAGGACTGCAAAGGAGACAGACCAGAGGACAAGGTCACCCATGAGGCCCCATCTTCCTCCCCCAAAGCCCACTTCCCAATATTGTGCCCCCCTCCAACAGGCTCTCCCTCTCCTGCCTCTCCATGCTTTCCCAGACACCTTCCTTCTGAAAGGACACGGTCGGGGCCTCGAACAGTACAGCACAGAGCGGGCAAGGTGGGCAGCCTGGTTCAAATCCCAGGTCCGCCACTTACTGAGGCTGTGGACAGGTCCCTCCACCCACCAAGGCCTCAGGACCCTCTAACTCCCAAGAGTTGCTGGGGACTGAGATGGGAACCACAGCACAAAGCACAGTGCCTGGCACCCAGCGTGTCCCCAGCACTGACCACAATCATTACTGCTCCATGTGCTCCTCATAGGGGCAGCTGCTTGGGTGGTCACTCTCCCTGGGACAAGCCAGGCACTGGCCCCTGCAGCATCTCTCCCTGCACCCCAGCCTCACAGAACGTCCAGGGATTCCCCCAAACACACCACCACCTCGCAGACTGCAGTGTATGTGCACAAGCTGTTCCCTGGCCTGGAAGGCTCCCCCACTGCCCTGCGCTCCTCTCCCCCTCACGGGTCCATTCCTCTTCTGAGGCTGGCCCCTCTCCACCCCCAGCCACAGCCCCCCTTCCTGAGCCCTGCGAGCCTGGGGCCCCCACCTGCACCAGCCCCTGCCTCAGAGCCCATCTGGGAACCACTCAAAGGCAAAGACGGCCCCTTTGGCCTTTGTGACCCCGGTACCTGGGCTCGGCCCAGCCAGGAGGAGGATTGAGCAAATGTTCGCCATCCACTGACAGGCTAGATCACCTTGCACCTCAATACGGCCTGTGCATCTTCGGCCCGCCGCTCCCTCAAAACACGACAGACACACCCGGCTCAGCACACACGCTTACTCACATACCTCACACAAGGAGCTGGTGTGTGGGCCAGCTGCCACCCCCTGAAATATGGACACACCCTACGCACACTCACAACACACTTCCCTCAAGGCACATGTAGGACCCACCCCCAGAAGCACAGCAGAGCCACACCCCAACACACACACACACACACACACACACACACACACACACACACACACACACACGGGCAGCAGCGGGGCAGGCAGGCGTGGGAAAGGCAGGCAGGGGCAGTGCCCGGAAGCCAGGCCTCAGCGAGTTCCCAAAGGGACTGGAAGGGGAGGAGTATAGGGCAGGTGAGTCAGGAGCAGGCCGGAAGCGGGGAGGGCAGGAGAGAACGTGTGTCAGTCTGTCCTTCCACAAGCTGCTGACAGATGGAAATAAAAACGGTCAGGGGGTGGGGGGGTGGCGGAGGTGGCAGCAGAAGTGCAGCAAGGCCGGGAATGGCGCAGCCCTGGATGGGGGCCAGAGCCAGCTCACCCTGCAGCTTAAAATCACGGAGGCCGGGAGCGGGGGGGGGGGGGGGGGGGGGGGGGGGGCGGTGGCAGCACCCCACCCAGCCTGAGGAGGCCCCGCCTAACACCTCTCCCTGGGGTGGGGCAGAGACCAGGCTGAGGTCAGGCCAGCAGAGTCAAGGGGATGTTGAACAGCAATGGGTGGATGGAAAGATCCACATCCACATCCAACACGTGGACCCCAGCCGCGTGGGCAGAGGGCAGAGGAAGAACTAGTGGGCTTTGGGGGGGCCACGAGGAAGGGAGGGCAGGAAGTGCACTGGGGAACATGGTGTGCATCCTCCTTGCCGGCCTGCCTAAACTCCAGCTCCAGAGAAGCCTTCCTGCCTCTGTGTACCAGAACACCTGCAACCTGACCCCGCCCTGGCAGGGAAGCAGAAGAATGGTCAAGGCCTGTGCCAAGGGCTGCCGTGGGCACAGCTACAGGCTCCACCCCTACACCACCTGCCTACTTACCCACTCTGAGCCTCAGTTTCTTCATCTGCAAATCGGGGATAATAAAAGACCTATACTTTGCTGGGTCTGTTGGTAACACATTGGAAATATGTGCCCAGCACACACCACTGTGTGCTAAGTTTTGATACATTTTTAGGATAATCAGGGCACCTGGGTAGCTCAGCGAGTTGACCGACCAACCCTTGATTTTGGCTCAGGTTCCAGCTCAGCAGGGAGTCCGCTGGAGGATTCTCTCTCTCCCTGCACCCTCTGCCCTCCCCTGCTCATGCCTGCTCCCTCCCTGTCTCTAAATAAATATATATTTTTTAATTTTAATTCTTTCAGGATAATCAGCATCCTCAACACAGGTTCCTGGCCCGAGGACTTGTCACATCTTATACCAGCTATACCCCTCATCCTTGAGTCATCTGGACTTAAGAGTCTCCTGAGGGTCAGGACTCTCATCTCCTGACCCTCAGGAGACTCTGTCCAACTGCACCCCACCCCCCACCGCCATTGTGGGGCAGAGCCTAGGGAAGGGCATGTAGTCAATGTGCACAAAGCCAGCTTCCCCATATTCAAGGCTCCAAGACCCAAAATAAAGGAGGCTCAGGCCTGCAGCTGGAATGATGTGCCTAAAGGGGCAGCAGATGGCCTGGACCCCAGAGAGACAGGAAACACACCCAGAGAGAGGATGACAAGGCTGGGGCCTGAGGGAACATGAGGAAGCCCGTAATCACCAGCCGTGGACCTTGTGCAAGTCACACTGCCTCCTTAGGCCTCAGTTTCCCCACCCACTGAAATGAGGGAGCTGGCCTCAATGATCTGAGGAGATTCTACGAACAGCCCAAAATGACTGAGGTCCCCATATCACTGGGGCCCAGGGGAAGGGCAGGAGATGACCAGGAGGTCACAGAGAAGAGGGGGCAGTGCATGAGCTCTCCGGGAAACCCGAGAGAGCCACTCCCACCAGGAAAAGGTGGCCCTAGACACAGAGAAGGGGCCTGAGCTGCCCCTATGACCCAGCCATCCCATTCTGGTCCTGTCAAACTGTGCTGGACAGCAGTCCATCAAGGGTACCTTTGTCCCACACAGAGTCAATGACAAACATCCCCAAGGGCCTCACTCAAGACAGCTCAGATCCATCCAAATTTGCAAAACGGATACAATTATGAGTAGCAAGAATTTTTTTCAGTGATTACCACGTGCCAAGCAGTTTTCTATCACTTGAGGTGTGTCTGAGACTCTTAACCCTGTGAGTGTGGGACATAAATTACTCCCAGTGTACAGATAAGAAATAGGACGCTCTGAGAGACAGAGAGAAGGGAACTTGCCCAAGGTCACAGAGGTGGTGGCTGAATCAGGACTCAAACCTGGCAGATGGACCCAAACCCAGACTACTCTGAACTGGCCTCAAGGACGTCCCAGGGGAACCTCCAAAACTTCCTTCAAAGAGCAATTTTCCAGGGTATAGGATTTCCCTAAGTCAGATGCCCAGAACTTCCTGGATAGGAGTCAAGTCTGCGAAACCCTGTGCTACAGAGCGTTGAACAGGTTTCCTCATGCCTGTGCTTTCACGGGCTAGCACGTGCTCGTGCACAAACACTCCATGTCTCCCAAATGGACAACACAGACAGAACACCAGAGCGGCTTAAAGGCAGGTTAGAGCCCGAAGCTCAGCCGGCTGGGCACTGAGGACGCCTGCTTCTCCGCTCCTACTTTCCTCTTCCCAATCCAGGCCCTGCGGCCCCCCAGTAGCCCCCACCCCTCTCCTGAACCAAGGGAAAGATACTCTCCTCCTTCCCCTTCTCAAGAGCCACCCAGGCAGAGGGGAAAGGTGGAGGGCCATGGGCCCAGCTGGTCGGCAGCCTGAGACTCCGAGCACTGTGACCACACCTGACAGCATTTATGATGCAGACACTGAAGCCAGAGAGCAGCACTACTGACTGTGAGACCGTAAGCAGGTCACACCCCTCGTCTACGTGCAAACTGGACATGGTACAGATCCCTTTCCACAGAACGGGGCAGCTGTGAAGGTTGAGGTAAGATGGGTAGCCGAGCGCTGGGCCCCGCAGAGTGGCTGTGTGGGTGACAGAAACCAAGAGCAACCCCGGGGCACTAGGAACCGTAAAGCCTCCTGGGGCGAACGTGAGAAGGTGAGGCTCAGAGACAGCATCCAAGATTCCAGGAGCCCCCAACTCCCCATCCTGTGAACCCACCCCTGCCCTGCAGCCCCCACCCCAGCGCTTCCCCACCTTCCTCTCTCTCTCCCTCCTTCTCCTGAACCCTGGTGCCTCCCCAACCCATCAATCAACACCCCCACCCCCACCGTTCCTTCTAGACCCTTCCAGGTTCCCCACCCCCACCCCCCTGCCACTACCAGCAGCCCCTTCCACTCACAACACGGCCCCCATCCAACACCTCCCTCCCTTCCCTTCTTCCCCTTCTTCCCCGACTAGCCGTTGAGAAGCTCCAGCTTCTTCAGAAAGGTAACCTTCGGCGGCGCCTGGGGGACTCAGTGGTTGAGCATCTGCCTTTGGCTCAGGTCTCAGGTCGTAACCCCAGAGTCCCACACCCCAGAGTCCCACATCGGGCTCCCTGTGGGGACCCTGCCTCTCCTTCTGCCTCTCTCTCTCTCATGAATAAATAAATAAAATCTTAAAAAAAAAAAAAAAAAAAAGAAATAAAGAAAAATAACCTCTATGCAGTCAAGAGAATAAAACCCCATCTCAATGAACAGGACATGTTAACAAAACAGACGCAATGTCTTTTTAGTACCCCTTGCAGGTGTGAAATCATGTCAGCTACTTTCAGAACATAAAAATCCCTGGGACAAGCTGTGGTTGGCTCATAAAACTACTGGTCTATTCCTCTAGAAAGTTCCCTCTCCATCACCGTGTGCATGGAGGACAAGATCACGGGGTCGGGAGCCAGGTCTCCATGACCTTCAGGATCTTAAACTATTTGCTCTTCCAGGCCTCACGACAGGGCAGGCAGGAAGCACTAGGTTCCCCATCTCTGCAAGGAATGAGCGCCTCTGTCCGCTCCACTCCTAACCTGCAGCGGCCCAGGCCAATGGGACACAGGGTCCAGTCCTCCTGCCAATGCCGTGAAAGCATCCACGTTCCCTAGCCAGGAAGACCTGAGGCTTTGGGCCAAGACACCTGGGAACAGGTGCTGTGCACAACAACGGAACTCAGAGATGGGCCCCACACCCGTTCTTCCAGGACAGTCGCGATATGACGTCACCAAGACGCCTAAAGCACGGGCAGCAGACGAACAGAACCTCAAAAACCGCAATCATCACCAAAAAAAAAAAAAAAAAAAAAAAAATTCACCCACATGTGTGTCACATTTCAATTTAAAAAAATGTAGGGACGCCTGGGTGGCTCATTGGTTGAGCATCTGCCTTTGGCTCAGGTCATGATCCCAGGGTCCTGGGATCGAGTCCCCCATGCGGCTCCCCACAGGGAGCCTGCTCCTGCTTCTCCCTCTGTTTATGCCTCTGCCTCTCTCTGTATCTCTCATGAATAAATAAAATCTTTAAAATAAATTAATAATTTTTTTTAAAAAGTAAAATCAGTGATTCACAGTCCAAACCTTCTCAATTTTCCAAACCCTCCTCTCCCTTCCCCAAAAGGCTCAATGTTTTAGAAAGCTGCCAGCCCTTCCCTCCCACATGAGGATGGGGCTCCCTTACCTGTTTCCAAAGCTGGGGGATTCTCCAGCCTCCATCCCGGGGTCCTCAGGGCAGGTCTCTGGGGAAGGTGCAGGGGGGTCTTCACCCTGGGTCTCTGGCCCGCTTGTCTCACCAGGCCCCTGCTCTCTGGCCTCCAGGCCCGGGGACAAGGAGCTGCTGTCCCTGAGCCCTAGGTCTGGGCACTGGCTGACTTCCCCCACCCCACGCTCCCTGACTTCACTCGGGGCCCCTGAGAGCTCCACGTCCCGGAGTCCCAAGTCTTGGGTCCAGTCCATCTGGCCCACTCCACATCCCCGTGGGTCCTGAGAACCTCCAGACTCTGGGTCACATGGCACCTCCAAATTCCTCAGGCCCAGTCTGCTGCCCCAGTCCACCTGGCCGGCCCCAAGCTGTCTGGGGCTGCAGCCTGCCCCCGGGCCCATGCTTCTCAGCCCGAGATCTGGCGTCCAGTCGGCCTGCCCCACCCCACGCTCCCTTGATTTAAGGAACTCTCCGGCTTCCACACCAGACCAGTCAGTCTGCCCCACGCCACTCTCTCTGGCCTGGCTGGGGCCCCCTACCTCTCTGACACCAGCCAGATCTCTGCTCCTCACCCCAACATCAGAGGTCCAGTCCTCCTTCTCCCCGACTTCAAACCCCCTGGGCTCCTCAGACCCTCCAGCTTCCAAACGGCTGGCCAGGTCCACATCTCTCAGGCCCAGCTTGTCTGACCAGCCCAGGTGTCCCACAGCTTCCTCCCTGGCTTCACTCGAGCCCCCAGAACCCTCACAGCTGGACACCTCCAAGTTCCTGAGGCCCAGCTGGTCGCTCCAGTCCACGGGCCCAGCTGAGGTCTTCTCCGGAAGCACAAAGCGGCCACCGGCCATCTGGCCAGGAGGGCTCAGGGCAGCACCGCTCGCCCGGTCGTCACCGATGATGCCAAACTGGTGGCCTCTCTCGGAAGTCTCCGTGCAGAAGTCACCGCTCCAATCTCGCTGGCCCGGGCTGAAGGTGGCCTTGGGCTGGGAGACGACGCCAAGGACGAAGTCACCCCCCCAGCCTCGGTGGCTCACCTCCCTGTCTTCCTGGCCAGCATCACCGGGGCTCTGGCCCCCCGCCTGCTGCCTCCCCTGCTGCCCGCCAGCCTCCTGGCCAGCCCCACCACCATGCCAGCTGCTCTGGTCTCTCTGTGCCAGTGGCCCGTCCTGGGACGGGGGGGTGCTGGGGCTGAACAGGCCCCCCGACTCTCTCTCTTCGGGCTGGCCTGAGTCCCTGCTGGTGTCGCCTGGGCTGTCTCCACCACTCGGGACCTTCTTCTCAAACTCCTCATCCTGCTGTTGGGCTTCCTCAGGGCTGAAGCCAGCGCTCAGGGCTCTCATCCCGAAGCCTCTGTCCTGGGGGCCGGGGGCTGTGGAGCTGCCACTGCTGTAGTCCCTCAGCCAGGCGCTCTTCCCGAAATCCTGATCCGGCTGCTCTGTGCCCCGGCTGCCATAGGTGCCACGTGAAGACTCTCTCTTCCCAAACTCCTGGTCCTGCCCGTCTGCATCCTGGCTGCCATACCTGCCAAGGAGGTCCTTCTTCCCCAAGTTCTGGCTCTGCTCATCTGTATCCTGGTTGCCATAAGCTCCCAGAGAATCTCTCTTCCCAAATTCCCAGTCCTGAAGGCTTACATCCCGACTGCTGTAAGTACCCAACGAGTCTCTCTTCCCAAATTCCTGGTCTTGGAGTTGTGCATCCCGGCTGGAGTAGGTGCCCTGGGAGTCCCTCCTTCTGAACTCCCAGTCCTGAACATCTGCCTCCTGGCTCTGCTGAGCACCCAGCTGGGCTGGCTTTCCAATCACCCAGTCCTGGGCTGCAAGGGCCCCCGGGGCCGACACTCCATTGCCATTCCGGCCGGTGACCTCCACACTGTCCTGGCCCATACCACACCTGCTGGCCCACTCCCTGGTGCTCCCTTCCCCTGCTCCCTGCCCACGCTTGTCAGTCCAGTCCCCCTCTCCTCCGATGCCTGGGTCCCCCCTAGGGCTTGCACCCCCAAGGCCATAGTTGTGAGAAGTGTCTTGCGACCAGCTGGAAGGACTAAAACTGCCGGGAGGTGGGTCTGCGGTAATCCCAAATTCACTCTGCAGATCTTTCTGGGCCCAGCCAAGGAGTCCCTAGGAATCAGGAAAAAAAGAGACACACGAAGAAACAATGCTTAGTCAATCAGGGTGGGAGTCCAGGATGAGACTCAGCACAGCCCACAACCCGAGAGCCCACTTTGGCTACAGAAAGGCTGGGCTTCGATCCTAGCTGTGTGACCTGGAGCAAATCACTTAACCACTCTGGGCCTCAGGGTCCTCACCCTTAAATGGGAAGAATTCCTCCTGCCTGGGCGGTTTGGGAGAATTAAGCAAGACCATTTAAACCCAACCTCAGCATAGCACCCAGCCTGCAAGGGGCACTCAATCAATGAACCCACGGTCATGTTTACAGCCCTTGGGCAACACTTGGCTACCCGCCAGAGAAAGGCTGCCTGGTGGAGTGGTGTGAAAGGGGTACGCTTCTGTTAGGGGTGCTCAAGACTCCAAGGCCCTGCACAAGGAACAGTCCGACCCTGCCCCTGGCCCCACTCACTCCTTCTGAAGCTCCCAGCCCGTCTTCCCTGTGGAAAGTACCCTCTGCCTGGCCCTTCCCAGGAAGACCCTGTAGCCCTTGCCTTATATTCCTGGAGGACACAGGAGGGACAGCCTCTGCCACAGGCAAAGGAGCCAGCCCCAGGACTCCGTGCACCCCACCCACACCCCACACCCCCTGACTCACCCCTTCAGGCGGGGAAGCCTGGGGCTCACGGAGCCGGCCCGCCTCATCCCTCAGCGCCGCGTTGGCTAACAGCCTCTCCAAGACAGACGTGCTGGGTTCCCGGTCCCCAAGCCGGGCCATGGCCCCTGCCCCCGGCCCGCCCCGGGCTGCTGGGTGCTGCTGGGTGCGGCTGGGCGCAGGGACAGGGCTGGGCCGCTCCCCTCGCCCGGACCTGTCCAACCACTCTGGCTCCCGCTCGCCCTGGCCCGGCTCCCTCACGCTCCCTCCGCGGCAGCTGCAGCTCTGGCAACCCCGCCCAGAAGCCCGTTGAGTCACCCCCGGAGCCCGGGACAGACACACCTACCAGGAGCCAGGCGGTCTTAACTCCTTCCTGTTCCCCCTTCTCCTCCTCCACCCCTCTGCCCCTAGGGGCCGCCTGGCTCCTCCTTCCTTCCAGCCCGCCCCTACCAGCCCAGGCTGGCCTTGAAAGACATTTCAAAAGCCACCTGGACCCCAGCCCTTAAATTCAGAGCAGCCTGGTAGTAGAAAGGGCACCGGCCAGAGGCCTGGCACCCTGACCCAGGCCCAGCCGCCAACTTGCTGGGTAACCCTGCCCGAGGTTCGGCCTCCTCTGGGCCTCAGCTGCCTGTCTACAAGGCAGGTCTCGAGCTCAAGGGTAACAGTGTCCATAAAGCCAGCCCCCAGCAAACTCAGGATGAGCCACGCGCTATTCTTAGTGCGTTACAGGTAACACGGCTTCCTTAGTCTTTGCCATGGGAGGGACACTTCATCGCTGTCACTCCCATTTTACAGACAGAGAAAGGCGAGGCCCAGGAAAGTAACCTGCTCCAAGTCACATGTGGGCAAACAGCAGAGGAGCCAGGCAGTCTGGCTCCAGAGCCCATGCGCTAAGTGGCTGTGCTATGCTGCGTCCACAATCCCGTCTGCAAAGACGGCCTTAAGGCTCAGCACAAGTCGAGCACTGGACTGCGCCCATTCCACCTCTCGTTCTACCACAGTAAGACCCAAAGAGGCCAAAGCTCCTACTGTGAAAGGTCTGTGAAGCTCAGGAGTTAGGGTACGTTAGCAAGGCCGCTCAGCCAGTGGGAGCTGGAGCTGGGTTATGAACGCACACCAGTCCCGCACCCCCTCCTCCATCAGGAGGAGTGTGTACATCTGCCACACTGTACAGCCCTGAGGGATACAGCTACAGGTGCCTTGCTCACGGCTGTATCCTGAGCTCGAGACATATAAAATCCACATTGAAAGAAAGCCCACCGAAGCTCTGCTTCCATCCCGAGGCCTCCCCGTACCATCGGTCCTCACCTCAGAGCAGGCACCTGGGGTCTGTGTGTCTTTCAGTTCAGGTCCAGCTCCCCGCCTTGTGCTGCCAGCACTAGGTGGTGGCGAGGCCAGGAGGTCGTCCAGCCAGCGGGAGCTGCTGTCGGGGCCTGCAGGCTCGGGGGACACACTACAAGGGTCTCGACCTTCTGTCCTGGATTGGGTGGCCTCAGCCTGGGCCAAGGTCATGGCCTCCTCCTCAGCAGGCAATGCCTGCTGGGGGTCAAGGGTATCCGCAAAGAGGACACAGAGCTGGTCAGGGGGTGCTGGCTGTTGCTGCCCCAGGACTGGCTCCAGAATGGGCAGAGCAGCCTCCCTGGTGGCCAGAGGGAGCAGAGACTCCTGTCCTGCCAGGGGCTCCCGCTCCTCATATCTCTCCTCTGCCTGCAGCAAGGCCACTCCAGGTGGACCCCCAGGTGGTGATAAGGGCTTGAGGGGATCAACTGGCGACTGAGGTTGACTCTCCCCATCACCCTTCTGGGTTGGGGAGATGCCTGGATCATCCGCCTGCACCTGGGAACCAGGACTTCCTGGCTCCTCTGGAGCTGACTGGGCCCCTCGCCCCTGCTGGGACGCTCCTTCCTCTCTGCTGGATGCAGCCCAGTCACTAGCCTCAGCGGCCTCAGCAGCCTCAGTGGCTTCAGTGATGGGGGAGGGAGGTGGGGAGTCCAGCCGCCACACCCCCAGACCCGAAGGCCGAGTAGGGAAGGTCCATTCAAAGGACTGGGACAAGCTCCAGTTGGACTCTGTCCCACTCCCAAAGGGACGATCCAGGGCAGACTGGCTCCCCTGGGTTTGGGGCAGAGCAGCCAGTGAGCCCCCCAGCTTCTCCTGGTCTTGGCCAGGCGGCCGGAGCACACCTTCAGAAAATCGGCGCTGAGCCAGGCTGTTGGGAGGACGGTCTAGGTCACCCCTGGCTACCACATCCCCAGATGGAAACGTCCGAGGAAGATCCAGCAAGTCACCCCCCTGAGGCAGGGGCTGGGCAGAGGTAGCTGGGGGCTTTTCCAGGCCATGGTGCCCTGACACGCTCTCAAGGGCCAGGCTGCCATTTGCAGGGGCCTCTGGGGCTGCCACAGCAGGAAGCCCTAAGCTCGGGGAACAGCAGGAGCTCTGACTCTCATCGGGCAGGGCTACAGTTGGGGATGCTGGGGTCACAGGGAGGCAGGGAGAGGGCCCAGAAACTGCGGGACTCTGGGCTTCCGGAAGCTGAGAGTGGTGGGGAGAGCTCTCATCAGGTGAGCGAAGTCGGGGAGACCCCTCATCGGGTGAGCGAAGTCGGGGAGACCCAGGGCCCAGGCCTGAGACTTCCATGGGGAGACCTGGGCTAGCAGAGCCTGCATTCTCGGAGGCAGGGCCTGGACTCGAGGGGTCCCAGGGCTTGCAGATCTGTAAGAGAAAGGTCAAGAGCCATTACTCGCCTCCCGGGTGGCAAGGAGACCCCTGCCAACCCCAGAGACCCCAGGTCAGCTGCTTCCTCATGCTCTCACTCCACAAACCAGAAGAGGAGACAGGGGCTCAAAAGGCGGGTCTCTCAGGACAGCTAGGAGAGGCCCCAAAAGTGATTTAGGGTACCTCATGCTTCTTAGGGTTTGCAGACTCACCACAGGCCCTCTCCCAGAAAATGCACACAGCCTCACCCATACCATTCCTGCCCACCCATCCCAGAGCTCATCTAAGGCCCAAAGAGCTCGTGGTACACGGGTCAAGAACACTGACTTCACAAAGTGAAAAGGAAACTGGGAGATGTGCCATCTGGGCTGCTGGGGGGATGCTGCCTCAGAGATCTCCAAGCCCAATGCGGTGCCAGAACACGGGCTGGTGGAGCAGATACAGGGAGGGGGCCCCGCCAACCCGTTCTGTGGATCCACAGGTCCCTGCACTACCCACCACCCGAGGCAGCAGGCAGGCCTTGACTCAAGATTCAGGCAAAGGGCACCAAGGGACATGAAAGCACATGGCCTGGAGTCACGGACCCTGCCCCTCCTCGGCCATATGCCGTCCTGCAGAGTGGTTGCTAGAGCTCCCAGGGCCTCGGCTCTCCCCTCTGTACGCTGGGGCTGCACACCCATCTCACAGAACCAGGTCAGAACTCAGTAAGATCTGCGCTCGTGGCCTCTTGGGCTAGGACTTACAGAATAAGGGATGCTCTGGGATGGGGGCTTGGGGTGGGAGGAAGGGGCACAGGGGACTCCAGGCACCTGACATCCGCCCCTCCACTGGGCCTGTCCCTAAACAACGAAGGAAACCTGGCTCTTTCTGACCTCTGCCCTCCCCAGGGGTCACACTTCCCCGGCCACCCTCTCCAATGGGACAGTCTGGGAAAGGGAAGGGAAGGTCTTCCTCGCTGCTCAAAGCCCCCTCCATCCCTCCAACCTCCCTCCTGTCTACAAAACTCCAGTGTTGGGGGCATCTGAGCAGCTCAATAGGTTGAGCGTCCGACTCTTGATTTTGGCTCCGGTCATGATCTAAGGGTCCTGGGACTCAGCCCCACAGTGGGCTCTGCACTCAGTGGGGAGTCTGTTTGGGGTTCCCTCTCTCTCTCCCTCTGCCCCTCCCTGCCACATTCTTTCTCCCCTCTCTCTCAATGTCTAAAATATACAAATCTTTTTTTAAGATTTTATTTATTTGAGAGAGCAAGAGCAAGGCATAAGGGGAGGGGGCGGGAAGAGGGAGAACAGACTCCCCGCTGAGCAGGGAGCCTGGGATCATGACCCAGGCCCACGGGCTGACACTTAGCCAACTGAGCCACCCAGGTGCCCCAAATAAATAAATAAATCTTAAAGAAAAAAAAGAACAAAATCGTCCAGTCTTAAACAACATGCCCCTAAACCACAGCACCCACAACCCTCCTGCCCGACCCTCCGGAGCGCTAGCCACCCCTTATAATCTGTAGTGATTCCAACGGCCACACGGGTAACACGTGTAGTCCCGGCTCTCTGTTCCTGGACCTCTTGACTTTGTAACCCATCAGTCCCAGGTCTCCACCTCCCTACAGCCACACCTGGGGCCGGACGTGGCTGGAGAGGAGCAAGCAAGCAGGATGCCTGGTCTCACCTCTGCCCAATGGATATTCGAATCTCCAGGACCCCAGATGGGCCTCAAATCATTTTTTTTTTTTAATTTATTTATGATAGTCACAGAGAGAGAGAGAGAGAGAGAGAGAGAGAGAGAGAGAGAGAGGCAGAGACACAGGCAGAGGGAGAAGCAGGCTCTGTGCACCGGGAGCCCGATGTGGGATTTGATCCCAGATCTCCAGGATCACACCCTGGGCCAAAGGCAGGCGCCAAACCGCTGCGCCACCCAGGGAATCCCCCCAGATGGGCCTCAAGTGCCCAGCAGTCCCCCAAAACTTCCCCTCCCCTGCCCACACCCGAAGGCCATGTTTTTGCATCTTGTTTTCTCAAGCCCCAATACCACCTGCCGACCCCCCTCAGCTGCCAGCACCCCCAGCTGCCAGCCCTCACATCACACACACACACACACACACACACACACACACACACACACCCCGCATGTGAGCCCAGGCACCATGCTCCCCTTCTGTGCCTGTGAGCTGTCCTCGCTTGGCGCTCTCCCTCCTGTACGCTGATCTTTCCTTTACTACTGGCTCATTTCCATCAGCTCACAAACCGCTCTCATTTCTTCTGTTTTAAGAAAAAAAACCTCTTGACCTCACCTTTCTCTAAAGCTATCACCCAGTTTCCTGGACACGTTGCCCACGTTCACTCTCTATCCAGAGTGTTCCTCTCGTCCCATTCTCTTGTGAACCCATTCCAAACAGCCTTGTCCCTGCAGGATGCCAGCTAGCGCTCTTGTCAAGGTCACCAATGACATCTCTGTAGCCAGCTCCCATTCCCAGGGCTCACCTACCTTGACCTGGCAGCAGCATCTGACCATGGATCATGCCCTCCTCCAGCCCCGAAGCTGGCTGCTGGCTCCGTGTGGCCTCTACGACTGCACCATCCCCGACTGCCGCCGCCACCCCCCCTCACCCCTGCTATGCCTGGGGCCTAGGCCCTCTGCCCTGCTGTACCTCCCCAGCTCTTCTGGGGACCTCAACCTTAACCACCACCTGTACACTGACAACTACCCAGCTGCCCTCCTCACACACACACACACAATATTTCCATTTGGATGTCTAAGAGGCATCTCAAACTCAACAAACCCAGAAGCAAACTCCTCATATCCCTCTGATCCTGCTTCGCTCTTTTTTTTTTTTTTAATATTATTTATCTATTCATGAGAGACACAGAGAGAGAGAGAGAGGCAGAGACACAGGCAGAGGGAGAAGCAGACTCCCTGGAAGGAGCCCGATGTCAGACTCGATCCCGGGACTCCAGGATCAGTACCTGAGCCGAAGGCAGAAGCTCAATCACTGAGCCACCCAGGCGCCCGCCCCCACTTTGCCCTTCTAAGTCCCCATGTCCTCACCCTCCACTGCATAGGCCAAAAGCCCTGCTGTCATCTATGACTCTGGACTGGCTCACTCTTCTATCAACCTACCTGTAAACCCAGCCAACTTCACTTTAAACCCGACCCAGAGTTGACCCCCAGGGTCCAGGCGCCATCATCTCCCACCTGGTCCCTGCTGCTATTAGCTCCCTGCAACCAAGATGCCTCTTTATAACGAAGCCAGCGACACATCACTGCTCTCCTCCAACCTCCCTGTGGCCTCATCCCCTCACTGAAGCCCAAGTCCTTCTAGTGTCCTGTGTGGCTCGCTTCAAGCACTCTGACCCATCCCATCAGACCTCACTAGCTGCAACCCCTCCTCTATCCCTGCAGTCCAAGCGTCCTGGCTTCCTAGCTGGGAAGGTACCAAGTCCCTTGTACTTGCAGCTCCCTCTGCCCAAAATGC
Organism: Vulpes lagopus; assembly: GCF_018345385.1. Taxonomy (NCBI): domain Eukaryota; kingdom Metazoa; phylum Chordata; class Mammalia; order Carnivora; family Canidae; genus Vulpes; species Vulpes lagopus. The sequence goes on along the minus strand of NC_054834.1, from coordinate 63,002,827 downwards.
TGTTCCCCAAACACCCACGCAGCTCACTCCCCTACCCTTGTGGCAAGGCCTCCCTGATTACCCTCAGCCCAGAGCTCTCTGCCTCTATAGGTCTCCCGCACTCGTCTGACCCACTTCGGTCTGCGGCTTTGCAGGGACAGCTGTGCTTGTGTCTGTCTCCCTGCACCAGAAGGTGAGCTCCCTGAGGGCAGGACAGTAGGCCCTTGGTTCCCTGCTGTGTCCCTGGCACCCAGCTCGTAATAGTTGCTCAGTAAGTATTTGCTGGATGGACAAGGAAATGTGGTCAGGTCTCCATTGTGGGGGGGACAGGACAGCCTTTGGCTAGCAAGGGCTCTGTGAGCAAGAAGAGAGGTCATTCCTTAGGAAAGCAGGTCAAGGTGACCATCCTCTGAGCACCCTGTGGGGGAGCTGTGGGGATTAAACAGGAAATTCCCCCCCTTTGGAGCCCCACAAAGGCAGCCCAGCCAGGGAGAACACTGGAATCAGGCTCCTGGGATCCTGCTTCAGCCCCGGGTACCTAACCTTTGTGAGCTGCGGCATGCATACACCTCACTTGGGGCCAGGAGGGACCACTAGCCAGAGCTAACACAACGACTAGGTCAATGTTCCTGGGACGTGCCCCACGCACGGCAGGTGCCTGATCGGCTACAGCAGTTGTTAGAAACACTGTCATTATTCCTCAGAACGACCAGTCTCACGGCCCCAACCACGCCTAAGCACCTCAGTGATCAAGAAAGCTGGCCTAGGAGTCCAGAAATCTGAGTCCTGAGGCCAGACCTGGGGCAAGACCTCTCCAGGCCTCAGTGCCCCATCTGAACGACAAGGAGGTAACACAAAGGATCTCGGGTGACCCTTCCAGCTCTAAACAACTATGATTCTGATTCTTAATGGAAGGCCAACTCACATCAGCAGGTGGGTCCGAGCCGGCCGGCTGAGCCAGGTCCCCGTTGAAGGCCAGGTCCAAAGGGGCACTCCTGGGAGGGAACAAGACAGGAAATGGAGGCACAGAATGGAGCAGCCCGTCACCGATGGACACGGGGAGAGTGGCTCGAGAGTCTGCTGAGTGACTTTACTGGCACCCAAAGTTACCCGGCTCCCCCAGGCCATGTACCAAGGAGCCGCACCTGGAACCACTGAGGACAGACATGCCGGAGCTCCCAGAGATAAAGCGCCCATTCCCTTCCTGCACATCAAGGGTTAAATGCCCTGCTCCTCTAGGCGAAGCACCCTGCCTGCACAGACCCTCAGTGGTCCCCAAAAGGTTAACACCCCCTTTCCCCAGCCCCTAAGGAGTTAATCTTCTCCTCCAGCCAGGGAGAGTGCAGCTGGTCCCGACTGCCCTGCCAATGCTTCTTGAAGGATTGCAGGGGGAGGATGAGGGGGGAAGAGTGATTTTCCAAAGTTGAAGTTGTTCCTCTTAAGCTCTGCTTAGATCAAGAAAAGGGTGGAAGCCAGAAAGCGGACCAGCCTGGGCAGGGTGTGACCTCCCAGAGGCCTGGGACAAAGCAGGGTGAACTGGGGCCCCTACCCTCCAGGCACCTGCAGGGGAGAGAAGGGCAAGGCTGGAAGGCAGGGTAGGGCAGGGGCCCTCAGCCTTGGGCTCAGCCCGCACCACCGCAGCCCTGCCCTTCAGGGCAGCAGGAGCAGGAGGGCAGCCTCTTCCCCCAGTGTCCAGGGCCCACCACCCCCAGGGGCACCTCCTGGCCAGCCCGCCTTTACAAGGGCACCAGCTCTGGAGAGACGAAGCATGCGCACAGTCTCCAACCTGGCCATGACCTCTGTGCATGGACGCTTGCTGGCTGGGCATCAAGGTGTGCCCTGTCTTATCTGTTCTATCAGATTCCTCCTTGTGGGCAGACTGCACCCTACTCATCCTGCCCACCCCCCCCCCAGACCTGCACACTGCTCCACCCACAGTGGGAGCCACACAGAAGAGAACATGCTCTGGAATCAAACAGACCCGAATTCAAATCCCGGGTCCGTCTCTTACTGGCTGAGCAACCATGAGAAGTCGCTTCAGAAACTCAGTTTCCACATCTCTAAAACAGGTCTAATACTCTCAGCATGGCTGTCACTTAAATGAGGCAAAATTCAACCCTCGGTATAAAAAGACCTAAAAATAAACCTCCCTATGGAACATTTGAACTCTGCCGTGAACGTCCGTCCACTCTGCAAACAGCACTACAATCATACAAAGAACGGAGTACCAATGATGATAAGGAACGTTCTGTGACTTAGTCCAGGGTCCGCCTGCACTCACGGCACACTAAGCTAAACGTGAAGGTCGCAGTCCCAGGCAAAGCCACCCACAGGCCCTCCTGACTGCCTCCCCGCCTCACCTCTCCTCAGGGGTCTTGCTGGGCTCTTCCTGGCACTCGCTGGGAGACTTGGCTGGCCCCTCCTGGGACCATCCCCTGCAGAGGGTCCCACTGTCCTCATCCCTGGGACCAGTAGTGGCCACACCATAGGTCCTGGGGCCATATCTTGAGCTGCCATCGTGGTTGAAGGTGAGGCGGGAGCCCCAGAGGCGATCAGGGCTGGCAGGGACCTCCTTCCGAGGCTGTTCCATCTTGGCCAGGATCTCTTCCACCGTGGCGGCTGCAAAGCGCTCTGATGCTGGACGGAAGGGGGCGGGGGCCTTCCGCACACCTCCTGGGGCAGCACATCGAGCTGGGGGTGTCAAAGGGGGCATCTCTTCTTTCCCAGCCTCCTCTTTCCCAATCTCTCGAGTGGCTTCTCCTCCAGTAGAGGCCTCAGCCACAGGCCTTGGTGCAAAGGGAAGAGGACGCTTGCTGCCACCATAGGGTTGGGGTCCGGCCAGCATGTTCATCTTCCGGGCAGAAGGCAGCTCAGCCAGGGGACCCCGGGGGGGCCGAGGCCCGACAGGCACCAGCAGGCTGGGCTTGGCAGGCAGGGCTGGCTTGGCAGGCAGGGCCCGGGGTTTGGGCTTCACGGGGGGTTTGGCCCGAGGGTCACCTACCAAAAGGAAAAGGTTGGTTGGGGAGCTGTCAGAAGAACCAGGAAGCAGAACTTCATCTCCCACCCTAAAAACTCAGAATGTTCACATCTGTCTAGGTGCAAGTCAAATGTCAGCTCTTCCAGGAAGCCTGTCCTGATTTTCCAGACACATCTCAGGAGCATCTTCCCCCATCTCCAAGTTTCAAAAACGTTAGTCAATTCCCCTTACAAGCCAAAGCTACTTCAGGGCCCGGCTGGCACCTTATTTCTCCTTGTACCCCACTTTGCACACCAGCACATGTTCTTCTCAAATGAACAAACAAATGAATGAACAAGAACCAATAAACAGTTGCTTGCCTGCCCACATCAAGCAGCCAGGCCACCATGTTCCCACTGTCCTTTCCTCTGACATGACACTGCTACACCACCACCCAGAGTGAACACAGCTCAGCTTCCCCGCTCGGCCTCCCCACTGCCTTCCCCCAGCCCACACACACCCAGGCCCCTCCCGCTGTCATCTGGTGTGTGATCAGGTGTGTGATCAGGAATGCAAATGTACTATTGACCTAAACCAAAGAGAAGTAAATCTGCAACAGGAAGAAAACAAGACCAGAAACCTACCTTGTCCGTAAGGCATTCTAATGCCAGATAAAAGACTTAGAATTACTCATGGCCATGGCCCTTCTCACTGAATCTTGTATCACCCACTCGTTGGGCTCAGCCCAAGAAAGGGGTCTAGAGAGAGCCAGGAGGCCTGGGTTCAAACTCCCCCCACCAGGTGTATGCCATTTCTCCCCTAGACCTCAGCGTCCTCCCCTGCACGCCACACGGTTAACCCCAGGGTTAAGGTTAACCCGCTTCACCTGGAAGGTCAATCCACCCTCATGTGCTGGGGATGGAGGTTCTCGAACACTTCAGAATGCTCTCCACGGGAGCAGAAAACCTTCAGAACTCATCCTGCATATCCCTGGCAGCGGCGTAACTCCTGCCCTCACTCCCCCACCCCCTCCAAGACAGAGCAGGGGGTTCGGCTGCTGCCCCTCCCACTCTCCTCCCAGCCACCCTGCTCCACCCTGCACCCATAGGTACCTGGCTCGGAGCCAGCAGATCCCAGCTCCTCCTCCGTCTCCCGGGGCGGTGGGGAAGCCATGGCAGTGCCTTCCCTGAGAGCGGACACTTTCATCACAGGCGGCAGACCCTGCCTGAAGAGTTGGAGAGCAGAGGGCTGTGAGCCGGGGGCGGGGGGGAGGGGGGGGGGGGCTGGAGACCCAGGATAAGAGGGAGGGAGACTGAGAAGGCAGAGGGGCTGGGCACTGGCAGTAGGCGTAGCTGACACAAGTCTCCTACTTCCAGCAGAGGCAGAGTGTGGGACAGGAAGCAGGAACTTCGGAGGGGGGTTGGGGGAGGTCAAGAGCGGTCCCCTACAGCTGTAACCTCCGCTCTTCCCAGACCACTCTCTAAACTCCGGGCTCCTCACCCTAAAGTCCCGGAGCGGCAGGGACCCGCTGCTCCCCGGGGCAAGCTCTCCAAGACACCCTACTTACCGTTCCCAGGGCACCCCTTGGGGCCGGCGGCCCAGCCTGAGACGTCTACCCAGGGGCAGAGCAAGAGGGCCGCGAGCTCTGAGGTCCCTCTGTGAATCACCTCATGGGAGACGGGAAAAACCCGCTCCTCCCCAACCTGGGGCTCCGCCCCGCCGCCTGCCTCCCCCTTCCCGCTCTCCCTCCTTCCCCCCTCCCCCTGCAGCTGGGAGTGGTTCCCTCTCCCCGCTCAGCCCCCCCCCTTTCTCCTTCCACATCCCAGCCCCACTCCCGCCTCCCTCCGAGCCGTCTCATCCAAACACGGAAAAATAAGGAATAAAAAGTAAACATCTGGAATACATTTTTTTTCTTTAATTTCTCAATCGCTTTGGCTTCAGCTTGGAATTTGATGAGGTAAAGCCAGGGCCTAGTCCTGTTGCCATAGCAATGGCCTCCCACTGGATTTCCAGAGCCTCGCCAAGAGGAAGGAGGAGCCGGCCCAGGCCTGGGCTGGGAGAATGGGACAGGACTTGAGAACATCCGGGGGGTGGGGTGGCTTGGGGGAAATAACTCCCCGGGGTTCCCCCTTCTAGGCAGTCAGGGTGGGAGAGCCTATGAAATGGGGATATTGAGCATCATTCAGCAGCCCAGGGTCGGCCTGAGGGATTTTGAGGAGGGGGAGCCGAAGAAATTTTAAACCAAGCAACACAGCCCTATGGCAGAGACCGAATGATGCCCCTCCTCTAAGCCTCAAGCAGGAGCTTTGGGGTCTGACACATGGGGATTCAAATGCTGAGTGGCTCTACCACTTCTTTAGCTGTGTGACCTTAGGCACACTGCTTACTTCTCTATGGCTCAGTTTCCCTATGTGAAACACAGCTTTACCTGAGACTGGCGGGAGGCCTATGTGAGAGTGCGCGCCTAACCCATAAAAAGTATCCGGCAAATGTTGGCCAGCATTAGTAGGATTCCATGCAGGGTCACCAATGAGCTAAGATCCTTGGTAACTAACTGCCTCTTCCTCTCCCCAGGCCACAGGCTGCCAGCACTCCAAACCACTCCTCCACTCCCGCGGGCCCATCTTGTCACCTGCTCCTCAGACACCCCACCACCTCCTCAGTTCCCATTCTAGCTCCATCCCACCCACAAGACCCCCCAGGCTCCAGAGCCCTACTCCTCTCATTCCTAAGGCAGGAGGAGGCTTCCCATCACCGGGCATGCACGCAGCCCTGAGGACAGCCCAACCCTCTCCCGCCTGCAAGGGGCACTGCTTTCCTCACCACCCACTCCAGCTGGCCTGGGGGAGACAGCGCCAAATCCTGAGAGGAGACCCCTGGGGCCCAGCCTTGGCAGAACCCAACCACCCCTCACTTTTGCCCCTGCCCCAGCTGGCTCCTAAGATGGGAGAAAACACAAGGGTAAAGACAAACCCAGGACCGTCAATCCCTTGGTCAGCCAACTACAAGGGAGGACCGACCGCACGCGGTGGGTGGGTGATAACTGTGCAGAGCCAGTCCGAGTGTGCATGGGGGAGGGGCGCACGACAGGAGGAAAAAAAAAATTTAAAAAACACAAGATTGTTTCCTTGTCCTTGAACATTATTACAAGGGACATGGTGTGGGTGGTTAGAAATGGGGACAGATTGGCCCAGAACCATAAAACCCTTTCACTTGGGGGGCCTGATGGGCACCTCTGCAGTAGGAGGGGCTGCAGCAATGAAGCGGGGGGCTCGGCTTCCCCACCTGAGAGGGCCACAGAAGCTCAGAGGGCCCAGCCAGGAAACCCAGGTGACCAAGGCCGTAGCCGAAAGCTGTAGAACGGCAGCAGCACTGAGCACTCCTGAGCCCCAACAGTCACGGGGGGACCAGCCGACCCCCGGCGCCAAGGCCACCAGAGGGGCTGGGGAGAGGCTGGGCAGCTCCAGCCCGGGGAGGCAGCGGCCCAGCGCGCCATCAGCGCCAGCGGGGTCGCCCCTACGGACCCTGGGATCTCCGGCCGGATCCGGGGCCAGAGAGGTCGGCAGGGACCGCACGGAAACCACGGGAGGAGGGAGGGCAACGGGAAGACGGAACAGCCCGGGGCGAGGGGCCGTCTGGAGGGGCCCGGTGGGGAGCCCTGGACACAGAGGGGACGCCGGCCGCCGAGGAGGAGGAGGAGGAGGAGGAGGGGAGAGGAGGAGGGGAGAGGAGGAGGAGGGAGGAGGAGGAGGGGGCGGCGGCACCAGCGGAGGACCGGTGCGCTGGCTGAGAAGCAGCCGGCGAACAGACGAGGGACTGGGGACGCGGGCCGGGTGGGGGCGGACCGGGGTGGCTGGGGGCGTGCCGAGGGAGCCGGGGAGGGGGCGGGGGTCCCTCCACAGCTCCGCCCGCCCCCGGCCCCGCCTCAAGCCCTCGCCCCCTCCCCCCTTTCTTCTAGCTCGGCCAGCACGAGCTCCAGACCCTGCACCCGCAGCCCCCGGGCGCACGCGCCCGCTCCCCCGCGCCCCCCGCGCCCCCGGCCCCTGCAAACTTTCCCGCTGACCCCCGCCCCCCGCCACCACCTCCACGCCCCGAGGTCCCGGCAGGAAAGCGCCCACTCCTTCCATGCCTCTCCCCCGCCCCCATCCCGGACCCCGCCCCCTCCCTCGCCCTCCTGCCCGCCCCCGCGCACTCACGCGCTCCCCGGGGATCCGGCTCCGCGCGGCTCGGGCTCGGCGCCCCGACGCCAGTCCTCGCCGCCGCCGCCGCCGCCGCCGCCGCCGTCACCGCGGGACCAAGCCTGAGCGAGCCCCGGCGGGGCCCCGCCCCTGGCTCCGCCCAGGGCCCCGCCCCCAGCGCGCCTCATGAATATTCATGAGCCGGTGGGACCCGGGAGCGGGAAGCCCAGGCCGGGCACGCCGAGCCGTATGCAAATGAGCGGCAGCCCCGGTGCTCAATTATTTATGAGTCTCGCAAATAAGGGGCCTGCCCCGGGCTCGGACCCCGGCGAAACTGACGCAAGTCGGCGGCTGGGAGCCCTTGGGCGAGATGGCCACCGAGACGGCTGCCTAGAGAGGCGGCCTGAGGGCGGCCGGCTCCGGCGCGGGCGCGGGCGCGGGCTCGGCGGGCGGCGGGCACTGATTGCAGCACCATAGAGTCCCGGCGAGACAGAAGGTCACCGCTGGCGGACCGGAGAGGCTTCCTGCGGCGAACACCTGAGAACGCGCGCAACGTGGCCGCTCCACGTGTGTCGGTCGAGGCGTGGAGCCGCCGTGAGGGCGGCCGCGGGCCCCGGCTCTCCAGCCGGCCCTCGCTTAGGTGCTCTTATCCCCCCTTCCCAGACGGAAGCTCCCCGACCGCCCCACCAGAACAAAAGCTTCACCCGCGCTGCACACCTCGGCTGCACCCTGACCCCCACCCCCACCCCCACCCCACTCGCCGTCCACCGCTCTCCACAGCTCTCCGGGCTCGGGTTTCCGTCACCCCCGCTGCGCGCAGCCCGGTCAATCCTTATTCCATTATCTAAAGCCATGCAAGACCCTTGACTCGGTGATGAAGGACTGAGCCAGAAGCTGCCTCCCCTCAGCGGGGCTAATGGAGTGAAACTGTGAGAGTGACTTCCTAATCAGATCAGCTCTGGTTTCTAGACTCTCAGGTGGCCCATCCCCGCAGGAGAGAGTGAAAACCAATGCCTGTCCAACCGGGAACAGAACAGGATGTACCTGGAGGCTTGCTTCCCGGCTGGCCAGCAGGGCCCGGCCCAATCACAACAGGACGGTAACCACCACCCCCGGAACACGGCGCCTGTATTCAGCAGCAGGGCTACAGAGAAGGCATTAGGACATGGTTTCCAAAGTCAGTTCCCTTTATTAAATGTTGATTTTTCAGACCAGAAATACAAAATAAAAGTAGAAATAGGCCCCCGTTAGGAGCTATGGCCTGCCCTCACCTGACCCCTGCTGCAGCAACCTGAACAGGAGAAGCAGCAGCCATATCCCTAAGGTCGCAGGAGCAGGCTCAGGATTCCACCCTGCACTGCACTGCCCCACCCAATCTCTCCCCAAGTTATCAAGAGCCATCCTTGAGAAGCAGTAGAGAGGACACCTCCCCTGCTGCCCAGGTGAAGTGCATGTCACCAGGAGAGCTTGTCAAGATGGCACAAAATCCAAGGACTGCATTTCATGAGAAACTGGTACCAAAACATGGGTGGAGAGACTGCAGGTTGTGACAGAGCAAGCCCAAGGAGAGAGAATTTTCTTCCTCTCTACTCATCAGATCCTGATGCCGAGTCTTCTGAGCTGGGGGGGGTGCTGGCCAGCTCCTCTTCTTCAGAGTCCTGAAAATCAAAGGTCTCTTAAGGGAAAGGTTTAGAGTCCTGGTTGCCCTCCCAGGGAGCCACTTTTCAGCAGGTGAAGGATCCCTAATTCCCTACCCACCCCCAACCCCCCACTGCAGCACTCGCCTTCAGAACCTGAGAACTGCACCTTTCCACTCCAACTCACTACTCTTACAGACCTACCACAGCCCCCAGCCCTCAGACATCCACCCCTCTGCCTCAAGGCCCCTCACCCCTAAACTCTTGCCACACCTCACTCCGCCTTCTCTTCTTTTTGCTCTTGTTCTCTCCGGAAGAACTCTCATCACTGGACACAAACTCTTTGCTCTTGAAGCTCTCACTTAGCTGCCTTGATGAGGACTTGGATGATGAGCCCCTCGAGGGCGTTGATTTCTTTTCCATCTTCACCTTTACTTTCTTCTTCTTCTTTGACTTGTCCCTATAGCAGCAAGAGGGAAAAGGGCCTGGGCCTTCAGGTTCACCCATCAAAGCCAATCCACCCTTAACTTTAATAGGGCTTTTCTCACTCCCAGCCACACCGCCCATCTCACTATAAGTGCAAACAGCCAGCCAGGTGAGCCCCAAGTGCCCAAGGAAGAGCCCCGTAAGTAAATAACCACAAGAATCACGGGCCACAGCCTGGAGCACATTGCAGACCTTGTACATATCCCGCTTATCTCTAAAACTTCGTGTGAATTCTGCTCCATCATATTTATTTATTCCCCCACACCTTCAAGTAAAACTAACCCTCTAGGAAAAGGGCCCCATTTATCCAGTGAGCTCTGGAATTCCCCAGCACATTACCATATTGGGCAGTTGCCTACCCAGACCTGAGAAGCACTGCCTACTGCAATCAGAGCCTATCTATTATCTTTAACACCCCAATTCTCAACATGGACCCACAAAAATAGATGCCAAAAAAAGCACTTACTGGGCCATTTTGTTCCCAACACTTACCTCTTGGAAGACTCACCCCGGCCCCCTTCATATTCTTTCATGGCTTTTTCATATTCCCTCCTGGCGTCCTCAGCTTTGCGATCCCACTCCTGTCTCACACACACACACACACACACACACACACACACACACACACACACACGAAGGAAAGAGAAGAATGAGCCCTCTTCCCTGATGGTGGCAAAATCTATATAGAAAAGGTCCACTGACAGCTTGTCCCTGCCCCCTGTATCAGTTACAAGGATGCCACCCCTCATCTCTGCAGCCATTCACCTCCTTCTTCTCTTTGGACATTCCCTTCCAGATCTCGCCTGCCTTCTTGGAAAGATCGGTGATGCTGATGCCGGGATGGTCGGCCTTGATCTTCTCTCGGCTGGCATTGAGCCATAGCATGTAGGCAGACATCGGCCTCTTGGGGGCATTGGGGTCTTTGCCCTTCTTCACCTACATGAAAACCCAAATGCCTTCAGCCATCTATTTCTCACAGGCCCCCAAAACAAATTATTTAGATCACCTGCTTGAGGAGAAAAATGAGAGAACTAATAAGTAAGCATAACGCTAGACTCGCCCTACACCCACTGCCTCGCTCCCTAGGGGCCCCCTGTCTTGGGCTCCTAGGACAGAAGCCAGGCTCCTAATTCTGATCTCTCAGAAGCTAATCAGCCCAAAGGCCAGAGAGCAAACTTTCCAGGGACATACTTCCCCAGGCCATCTTTATTGGCTACAACAAGCAGCCCCAGGACCACTGTGACACACCCTACAGGTGGTGGACAAAAGAAGGTAAAGGGAATGGCTTCCCCCACAGCCTCCCATTCTGAGTGTGCACCTCCACAGGCTTCTTGCGGCTCTTGCGGTCCTTGGCCATCTTGGCCTTTTTAAGCTGCTTCCGTTTCTTCTCGTCCCGGTCACTGTCACCCTCATTACTAGAGGAGCTGGCTGAGGCGTTGCTGTCAAACCTGCCAAGGAGAGGGACGCTAAGACCTGGGAGGAAGGACAGCACCCCAAGGGTTCAGGACAGGAGGGAAAGGAGTCTGAAGCTACCCATGCAGAAAGGGGAAGGCAGGGCTGCAGGAGAGCCTGCCCCCCAATGGTCCCCACCCTGCTTCCTCCTCTCACTGGAGTGGTTCCAGCTGTCCCCTCCCCACACCTGGCCTCTTCTGCACACCTATCCCTGGCATCAGTCAACCAAGGGGACATAAAATAACGAACAAGCTTCAGCTGCGTTCTTTGCTCATGGCCTGACCCAATGTCTCACTCCATCACCATACTCTTGGGAGACAGGCACAGAACTTATCTTGCCCAGAATTATCTTATCTTGCCCAGAACACGCCCTAAGCACTCTTCACCACTTCCTCTGAGTTAGTTGTTTTAATCCGTTCTAGAGTCTTTTTCTGATAAAGAGATAATTACTAAAAAAAATATAAAAAATTAAAAAAAAAGATAATTACTACAGAAAAAGGAAAGTTTTTTTTTTAAAGATAACTTAAATAAAATTTAGGGGAACCTGGCTAGCTCATTCGGAAGACCATGCAGCTCTTGACCTCAGGGTTGTGGTTCAAGCCCCACAATGGGTGTAGAGAATACTTAAAAAAAAAAAAAAAGAAAAAGGAAAAGGAAAAGGGAAAACTGACCTCAACCCAAGTCCATCCATACACATATAATTAAGTTCTATCCAATACGCATGGAACTCCTCAGAAGACAGACAGACCTACCTTATACCTGTATGGTGCCAATTTTCAAGGGATTTTTGCAAGTGTCTGCTCACTGACCTTTATAAGTATGTGACAAGCAGAACCACCTACTCATATATATGTATACTATGTATATAAATACATATACATACTATAAATCTATTGGGTTTTTGGCTGCCCAACATTCATTCCCAATTTTTCTGGGTAAAGAAAATCCCAATTTTCTGTGCGAACCACCTTGCCCCCATTCAGGAGGGGCTCACTCCAATAGGCTTTAAGCATAGGTACATGCCTAGTTTTAACACAGCTCACCCCCTAATAACTCAGAAGGTGGCAGGAACCATGCTGTTCACTGCCCTGAGAGAAGAGGCAGTTCTGGGTGTTAAACCAATAGGATTAAGCCTGCCCAGAGCTTTCTGAGGGTCATGTGACACTGCGGAGGCCAAACCTATCTAAAAAAAAAAAAAAAAAAAAAACAGAAGAAATAAAAGATTCCCCACAACTTCTGAGTATCTGGATCTAGGTACCTGAAGCCACTTATATCCCTGGACTCTACAGTTCCATGAACTTCTAAAACTCCCTTTTAAGCTAAAGGCCGTTTGAGCCACATTTCTGAGGTTGGCAATCAAGAGTCTTGATCAGTACAGCACAGGGGACCACATGAGGTTCTACGTGAGGACACAGAGATTCAATGACTCACCCCGAAACTCCTAGCTAGTAAATGTGCAGGCACTGGTTCTTATTCCCATTTTCTCCCCACTGCTTTTTTGGCTTACCATGTGCCTTGTACCTGCAAAACCCTTGACAATTTCCAAAGCATGTCCATGTATCACCTCAGTGGAGGTCACTTTTCCACTGTGGGTCAGTAGCTAATGTTGGGACATGAGAAATGTCTAGAGATCTTCTGGTCCCTTAAGATCACAGATCTTAGAGATCTGTGAGATCTTAGAGATCTAAGATCTCTACCTCACCCCTGAGTAGAACCAAAACTCACTCCTCTGCCACGTCTTCCTCCTCTTCACCTGGATTGAATGACTCATCTGAAAAAGAACATAGGATGCATCAGTTTTGCCCCCAAGAGAGAGATCCTGCCCCTTTACCCAGACGCCCAGCTCTGGCCTCAGGCAACAGCCTGACCGCCCTTGTGCCCCAGCACTGCCAAGGCTAACCTACCAGTTTCTTCTCCTGAGTCATCACTGCTGTCGTTGGCATTCTCTTCCCGGATCTTGCCCTCCTCCTTCATCCGCTCCAAGTAGGCATCGTGCTGGTCCTCATCAGAGTCAGCGTATTCATCGTAGCTTGGGTTCATGCCCTAGCCAGGAAAAAGATGTGAGTTAGGGCCAATTCACCCTGGTGCCAGAAGCCCTGCACACTCAAAAGCACTCCCCCATGCCTGTGAGTAAGATCAGCTCCCAGAAGACCCTGGGGCTGGATTGTCCACACACAGCGGCGTGCAGGGCCTGTGCCCAAGGACGTCCTGCCAGCCGAGTTAGTCCAAGCCCCTCCCTCTCCCAGCCCCACTGGGGGCTCCTGAGGGGCTGCCGAGACTGAGCTAAGGTCATGCTGAGGAAACCTGCACCGGGAAGGGGGGAGGGTCACACGCACCTCTTTTTTCTATAAGGGTAAGAAGAAAACAGAGAGTGAAAAAGAAGGCAGAAGAATCCCTGCTCCCTCCACCCCTGAAAGAACAGAAGAGGCTCATTCTTCCCACTCGCACGGGTACCTCTTTTAGTCCTCGGTTTTTGATGTTGAGTTTTTTGGCGTTGACAAAATCAAACAGCTTCCCATACTCCTCCCTGTGAGGTGAGAGGCACCACATTACTAGACATGCAGGGCCCATGCCAGGGTGGGCCGCACGCTATTCTGACACCCACAGGCAGGGAAAGACTGTGGGGCCTACAGCTGCTGACCACATTATCCAAGCTAACAGCTCAGAGAGCCCCAGAGGAAGGCGGTAAGGAAGAGTCAGACACCGGTCTTGAAAGGGAACTGCAGTCTCAAGGGTCTGAGAAAGAGAAGGTGGGGTGTGTTTCTGTTCACTGGATATGCCCAAAGTAGGGGGAGAATATCAGGGAAAGGGACATTTTCACCTTTGTGCTACTCTGAATTTCGTACTTCACAAGAGCTATCAGAAGGATGAGGTGGGAAGATGTTTGGAAGACATTTAGCCCATAGTGAGCACTCAATAAACATTAGCTGCTGTTTTCTCGGGCACAGAGCTCATTCCAGGAAAAGGAGAGATAGCATTTCCATCATGGGAGGAGTGGAGGAGAAGGGCTGGTACTGAGCACACACTATGGGAAACAATTTAAGTACAGAAAAAAAGGGAGAGGCTTTCAAAGGCTGAGCACTCCAAGAAGAACCAGATCCCAAGGAAGCAGAAGAAAAATTCTGCTCAAGGCTTGAAATGTTAGGGAAAAGTCACAGCACAGAGATTACCCCAGGCCATGCCAGCTTCCCGGGAGAGATGGAGACAGACCCAGGATGCCCAGAAAGTAACTGGCAGTTCTCACCTCTCAATGCTACTGAAGGTGTACTGGGTGCCCTGCTTGGTCTCGATTTCAAAGTCAAAGGAACGAGTGGTGGTGGTACCACGAGCAAAGTTGACAAAGGAGATCTCATCGAAGCGGATGTGCACAGGTGGCTTGTGAACGTAGATGAAGCCCCGCTCCAGGGGGTAGAGCAGTCCCGAGCTCGCCTTGTAGGAGCAGGTGATACACTGGGCCCCCGAGTGCCTATGGAAGATGCGGGGAGCCTAGTCAGCACCCACCTCAGGAGCAGGTGGCATAGAGCCAAAGGCCCCGCCCTCAGCGGCGACACATGTGTGCTCGGGTCCTCATGTGAGTAAACTTCACTAAGTTGCTCTAATGGAGACAGCTGACACCAATCATGCTCTGGCCCAACTAGACCTCTAGGAGATTGCGTTCCCAGCCCAGGAGGGGTTTACCAGGGAGACACAGCAAAGCGCCCCCCCAGGCAGGCCAGGACCCCAGGCCGGCACTCTCACCCTTGGAAGTTGCCTGGCACTGTGATCTTGCGGTTGACCAGCGCCTTCATGACCCGGCTGACCATCTCGTACAGCGATCCCGACATGTTCTTAGTGAGCCGCCCCTCAAAGCGTTTCTCCACTTCTTCCCTACAAAGAGAGGAGGACGAGTTCACCAGCGCTGCTGCCTTCTAAGGGCACACTGCTCTCCTGCCTGGACAGTGGAAGGACATGAGTTCAGGGATACACTCACTCGTTCATGTTGAGAGTCAAGGAAATGTCCTCATCCTTGGAGAAGAGAAGAATCAAGAAGTGGTAACGGGTTTGGCCCTGCTTGATGGGAGGATCTAGGCTGATCTGGTAAGGAAGAGGCGACATCAGGTTTCACACGAGTCAGTGTTCCACAAGAACTGCTGATTAACCAAACACCAGCAAGACCTATCTACTATGCAAAAACCAGGACGATCCACCCCTGGGGCTTTCTGCTTACCACAAAGAACATCTGGCGCTGGTCTTTGTGGGGCAGCAAAAAGAGACGCAGCACCGTGGTATAGGGGATCTTGTAGTCAAAGGTCTTGCCATGCAAGTGCAGAAAGGTGGGGTAGATCCGAATGTCATAACGGCCTCGGGGAGTCAGACACTGAAGCTCCCGGAAGATGCAAATGGCGTCTCCAGTGGCCTGGATCACATCTGCCTTAGACAGCACATTCTGGGCAAAGGCCTGCAAAAGTGTACACACTGGTAGTCAGGCAGTGGGGATCCTGCTGCACCCCTGGGCCAGCCGGGGCCTGCTCAGCACCGTCTGCTCTCAAGGCGAGCAGGGGAGGCCTTACCTCAACTGGGTCCACGCCATCCTCCTGGGTGGGAGGCACATAGAAGCGCACTTCCATGAGAGACACCTCAGCGTCATCATTCTGGTGGAATTCCAGCGTCACCTCATTCTTGCCAGTGGTGCACTGGGACACATTGCTGAGCGGTATCTCGAAGACCGGCTGGTCACCGATGTCAAAGGAGAGCAGCTGCCCTGCGGGGAAAGGGCTTAGCGACCACAAGTTTCTTCCCTCAAGTCTGCAAAAACAATGCTCCCGCCAGACACTGGGCTATTTGGTCACACTGCACCCTCAAGACCAGGCCTCATCTGCTACCAGTCCTCAGTAACTAGGTGATGAGTTACAAACTGACAGGAAATCAGAAACAATAGCACAAAAAGAGCATAACAAGGTAAAAGCTGAAACTCTTCATCCAACCTTCTCCTGCAAACTTCAGTCTACCCAGGACTCACCACCAAACTTCACAGTTCCCCAGTTCCAGCCTTTCACACAGAGGTCCTTCTCCATCAGCTCAAGGCGATAGTGAGTTTTGAAGAAATCAGAGAGTTTCTCAAACTCCTGTGGGCAGAGGGGGAGAGAGCAATCCCTGTAAGCCCCAGTGGCCTTAACACATTCTGGGATTCTCTCTGACAAACTGCCCCGATATACCTTCTATCGGCAAACCCACTGTTGAAAGCAGCTGTTGCTGGGGACTGGATGTCAGAGCAGGGGAGGAGGAAAGTATGGAATTGACATTCCTGGTTATGTGCCTCACCGTGCTCTCTGACTTTGTGTGGGCAGTGCTTTGATGAAAGTAAAATTCAAATGCAGTACAGTCTTTAACTCAAACATGTCCAAACATTAAAACAAAAAAACTCAAACTAAAGTACCAAGACTCTGAATCTGGATAAAGGCAATGAGCAGAAACCACCAAAATATCACAATAACAGAAAATCTTCTGGAGTCAAAGCACAAGGCATCCAAAGCTGAACCGTGCTTCATGGCCGCAATGGCCCTGCTCTAAGGAGCCAAAATTAGCAATTACACGGCCATCAAAGGAGCCCCAACTCTTTCTAGATTAAAAATAAACAACGTGACACAGTAAACGGGGGTTTATGGCCACAGGACACCTCACCGATTCTCGGAAGCCGTCATACTTGTAGACGTGGCCATTCTTTGTAAGCAGTTTAAGTCCATGGCCCAGGGCGACTCGGCGCCAGATGCCTTCCGTCAGCTCCCCAGCCTGGATGTTATCCACTTTGCCTGTCTTACTGTTCTTGAAGATGATACCCTGGCGGCTCAACCTTAGCCGACCATCGTTCTGTTGGAAAAACAGGCCCAAATGCAAGGGTACGATACACACTGTGTCCGGGGCACAGACAGTCCCACCCAACACCTACCTACACCGGGCTGGCCAGATACAGATACAGGACCAACAGCTGGCAAGGGTGAGGGTCAGAAAGAAGAAAAAAAGTAACCTGGAAATCTGGATCCTAAAACCAAACCCTGGTAACCAGGTCCTTAGTCTGCAGTGGGGAATGGAGCGCACGACGACAGTCCCTTTCAAAGTCTGCAATCATCTAACTCCTACACAGATGCTTTTTGAATAACGGTGGCTCAACTTACAATCTTTCAACTTTATGACGGTGTGAAAACGATATGCAAGGAACAGAAACCATAATTTGAATCTGTATCTTTTCCTGAGCTAGCAGCAGGTGGTATATAATCCCCTCAGGACGCTGGGGCAGTGGCAGTGAACCATAGCTCCCAGCCAGCCACACAGTCACCCGGGTTGATCACCACCAGGCCACAACTGATACCCAACCATTCCCTACTCATTCTGTTTCACTCTCAGGACGGTATTTCATAAACCACATAAGGTGTCCAAACTCGATCATAAAATAAACCTTGTGATGGTTGCAGCAAAGCCTACGCCAACGAAAACACTCTGGGCCTGTTTAAAGTGGGTAAGATTAACCTGCCCTGTTCATCAGGTTAGAAACATTACTGTGCTTTTCTTTCTTTCTTTTTTTTTTTTTTTTTTTTACTCAAACGGTATTTTCGACTTACAACAGGTTTTTGGCCACGTGACCCCACTGGACCCGGTAGGGAGATTTGCAGGCATTGCCTTTTGTTGGGGAAAACACCCAACTACACATTCGACTCGGACTCTTTTTCCAAAATAGCAACATCATGGATGATGGATAAAAAGCCTACTCTCCTTCCATCTCTCAGCCTATCGAAAAGCCCAAGCCCTTCTTACCATGGAGCCTTTCACCTCCTGATAGACGTCGTTGAACTCCAGTGTTTCCGCCATTCTGATCAGCCCCTGTTGGCCTCAACTGGGAGCTGGGCCCCAACTCCTGGGTGGGTGTGCAGATACTCAGCAGGTTGGGAATCTGAATTCAAGAAGGGGGGGGTGGGTGACAAACATCAAAGGCAGCACCTCCCTGGGCCCGTGGATGGAGCCAGGTGGCAAGCCCCGGCTGCACCTGGGATGTGTCAGGATCTCGTCTGCCAGGGACCCCACGGCAGGCCCTGCAAACCTCCAGGAGCCAGGCCCAGCCGCGGCTGGGGAACCCGGCCTGGAGTCGCGCTTACAGCGGGACCAGACGCCCGCTCGGGGCGCTCCAGCGGGCGCCATGGCAACGAGCAGCGGAACCCCGGGGGCTGCACCTCTGCGGCTCGCGACCCGGCTCCGAGGGCAAGGCTTCCCTCCTGGCGCTCCCGCCGCGCCGCGGCCCCGGGCCCAAGGCGCCCCCCCGCCCCCTAAAATGGATTCGCCCGCCGCCCGTGGATTCGAACGCGGAACGGCCCATCACGGGCGGCCCGCGGGGGGGAGCGAGGCCCGCAGCCTCCCGGGGCACGCGGCGGCGACCACCCACCTCCTCGAGCTGCAGCCTCGCGACGGCCCAGGTGCGGGCGGTGGGCGCGCTGGGGGACGCGGGAGGGGGGGCGGGGACAGGGGGACGGGGGGGACGCCGGGGAAGGTTTTCCCGCGTGCGCGGCCCCGCGGCCCGCCACCGGAAGCGGTGCACGGACCATAGAGAGAGCGAGCGAGCTAGAGAGACGCGAGCCCGGCCCGCCTGCGAGGCGGCCGCCTAGAGCGCCAGCCGGCCTGGAGGACCTGAGGGGAGGGCCGCGAGCGGTTCAGGACCCTGCGGGGACCCCGAGGCGGAGAAGCCGGCGCGTAGGGCTCCTTCTTTAAAAGTCACACCTGTTGAGGGGAGGACGGGGTCCTGGGGAGAAGCCGTGCGCTTGTCTCCTGTCTGACCTCCCGCGGACGCGTGCCTGCGCCTTTCCCGCGTCCCGCCCGGGACGGTCCTGGGGAGCAGGGGGCCGGGGTGTCGGTGTCGCAGTGACTGTCCCGTCCTCCCGCCACACGGCACCGGATGCTCTTTGAAAGGGCTTCTCTGTCCGCACCCAAAACTTCCCTCCCGAAGCCCGCAGTCCATGTAGGGGTGGCCTGCGGGTCCGCGGGGGGCGGGGCGGGGGCGGGGGGTCACAGGCACCGCAGAGCCCTGATTCCAAACACCGGCCGGATGGCGGGGGGGGGGGGGGGGGAACCCGGTGCCCGCACCGAAGTGGATGGCGGGGGAGGGGGTCCCCGCACCGAAGTGGATGGCGGGGGGGGGGGGGGGGGGGGGGGGGACCCGGTGCCCGCACCGAAGTGGATGGCAGGGGGGTCCCCGCACCGAAGTGGATGGCGGGGGAGGGGGTCCCCGCACAGAACTAGACCACTTTGGAATGAGGGATTCCCCTCCTGGCGTGAGGAGTTGGTGAAAGAAAGGGGCAAGGGGAGAAGCCCTTGCTCTTGGAGGGGAGGACAAAGCAGGATGTCTGCGCCCTGGGCAGGGGGAGAGACGAGGGCACAGATAACGCTCAAGGGAAGAGCTGCTCAGGGGGGAAAGGTGGCTTTTCTGAACACGATACCGGGTCCCTCCTCACGGATCCAGAAACACTCCTCTTTGTCAGAAAGCGTGAATTCTCTGCCGCTGCCTAACTTTGCGCCATATAACCCATCCCGGGAGTTGCTTGAGAGCCGGTGGTCTGAACACCCCCTCTCGGCACCCACCTTCAGAGGCGTCCACCCCCATGCATACACACACGCGTGTGTGTGCCAAGGGCCATGGAGGAGACAATGGCCGGGGGGGGTGGGACACAGGTTCTTTCCTTCTTGTGGTCATTTGCACACACTGCTGGACACCAGAAACGACAGGCAGAAGCCTCTAGATCTTTCTTTCCCAGTGCGCCTGCCTCTAGTCTCAAGCCATCCCTTGAGACAATGGCTCTGTGTGTGAGAGAGCAAACCACTGACGGCTGTCATGAGTTAATTCAAACCAGTCCAAGAAGACATCCGGTGTGCGTGCGTGTGGGCCGGAGCTGCGTGTGCATGGGCCCCCTTGCCTGAAGGGTCAGAGTGGTGTGTGCGTGGAAAAGTGGGCACATATGGATTAAGGGATTTTTTTTTCCCTGTGTGATTTGCGGGAGCCGGTAGGACTCGTTTATGTGGCTGCTGGAGGCAAGGCCACGCAGCCGGTGCTCCTCTCAGGGATGTGAGAGAAGAGATTCGAGCTTTGGCCTTGAAGTTTACTTCCAGCTTCGAGGTTGTGTGAGCTGGAATGTTTGCAAACGTGCCGTGTCCTCATCTCCAGAGCCAGGCTAGGAGCTGACTCCTAAATGTTCTGCGTTCACGCATATATGTGAGGCTATAACTGTTTAGAGCCGCGAGATGGTGTGGTGGTCCGGGTGAGTCCAAAGTCTGCCTCAGCACATTTCTGGCTCTGTTGGATTCGGGCAGAAGGTTGATGGAGGGTAGACAGTGGCTCCTGGACCCGCCTGCTCTGCTCTCCCACTGCCCCTTGTCCCTCCCTCGCCGTGATATGATCTGATGCCCTGATCCTTGGGGCTGGAGCCCGGCCTGCAGGAACAAGCATGAGAGGCTCTTTGGCGTCTCCATATCCAACCCCATCCATCTCCCAGCCTGACAGCTCCCCACGGAGAGGCTCCTTCCAGTTACATCCTCGCAGCGTGTAGCCCGGCCCCCTGGCCTGAGCCCCATCTCTGTGCACATGAGCCCGCGCACCATTAGGACTTCACGAATCCATTGTCTTTGATTTAGCAGAAATTCCTCGAGCATTTCTTCATTCCAGGCACTGTGCACCAAGCATAGAACACGGGCAAAAGCAGACAGCACCCTCACCCTCGTGGAGCTTGCAATGCAAGCGATGGGCATAAATCAAACCATGTCCACAAACAAATATACAGTTTAACAGTGGCTCAAGATTTGAAGGAGACGTGCACAGGGAGTGCAAGGAGAGCTGCTGGTATGGAGGTGTTTGACCCAGTCGGGGACCTAAGAGAAGGTTTCCTGGAGACATGCTGCCCAAGCCGAGATTTGAAGGATGAGTATGAACAACCCAGGAAAAGAAAGGGAAGGAAGAGGGTTCCTCTTCAGAGGCAGAGACACCAGCTCTGCGAAGGGAAAGAGCCAGGCCAATGGGGAGAGGAAAAGAAGGTCTGTATGGCCACAGCAGAGCAGAGGGAGTAAAGCCAAGGGTGGTGTAAGATGAGGGTAGGATCACAGACCCAGCCAGACCTCAGAAGCCCTCAGAGCTTTCACTTTTACCAGGAGCAAAGGATGGGATGGGAACTGTGTGTGTGTGTGTGTGTGTGTGTGTGTGTGTGTGTGTGTGTGTGAGGGGGGAGGCAGGTAAGGAGAGAGGAAGAGCCAGAGAAAGACAGATGATGAGATCTGAGTTGGAAAGATTGCTCTGGCTAACTCACCAAGGGATGGGAGTGGGTAGGAGTGGAGGCAGGATACCCTGTGAAGGGTGGTGCAGGCTTGTTGAGAGAGATGATGAGGGCCTGACTCAGTAGAATTGAGAAGGATTTGTGACGCTGTGATATTAAGTAGCACTTGAATGTCTTCAGTATGATCCCCGTGAGGTAGACCCGATGCACAGCCCTCCTAGGACACATGTCCCATGAGCCAACTGTTTCTCTCATGCATTTACAACAGCACACCAGCTAGTCGTGTCCACACGTGCTCTCACCCCTGCTCCAGCCTCAGCTGCCTTCTGGAGTTGACCCCACTTCATCCCTGGTGTCCTTTACCCGTCCAGGTACACAGAGAGGCCAGTGGTGTTTCTCTCATGGCTTTCCCTGGATCTAGGTGGTGACCCCAGTCTCCTCAGTGCGGTGGGACTCCCGAAGAGCCAGTCTCTTCTGGGGATCCTATGGGAGCTGAGGACAAAATAGGAGACCCCTGGGAACTGAGTTTACTGAGTTTCCTGAACTGCTGGCTGTTTGATGGCCTGAGCTGGTTTGCAGGGTCCTTGAAGGAAGCCACCTCCTGACAGAGGGACTTTACTGGCCGTCTGATGCTCTGTCATCAGAAGAACCTGCGGTGCCTGATGGTGCCTCGGCCTCCTCACAGCCCTGCCCTCTCTGTCCCATCCTCCCCCCGCAAGGCCCAATCCACAGACTCACTATTTGCACAGTTGTCCCATTTAGTTCATAATACTCAGCCTCATTTTGAATCTTTTTAAAAATTTTATTTATTTATTTATTTATTTATTTATTTATTTATTTATTTATTTGGTTGGTTGGTTGGAAGAGCAAGGGGAGGAGCAGAGGGAGAGGGACAAGCAATCTCCATGCTGAGCATGAGCCAGATGTGGGGCTCGATCCCACAGCCCTGAGATCAGAACCTGAGCCGAAATCAAGAGTCAGACGCCCAACCTACTGAGCCACCCGGGGGCCCCAAGCCTCGTTTTGAATCCTATAAAGAAGCTCAATACATAAGGCAGTTACACAGGGGAGCTGCTCTGGTTTCAAGGGAGGGGCCTGGAATCCCACCTTCTTGGCCCACCGCCCCATCGCCTCAGCCCAGGATAGCACCCTGAGGCGCCCCATGGGACACTCGGCAACAAGGGTGGTGGGAAGACCTATTGGAACCCCCCCATATTACAGATGCAGAGAGGAGCGGCATTCACTCTTATCTCCCCTACCTGCCCCCATCTGCAGCCCCATGATGGAGAGACCACGGAAGGAGGAGGACCCCCTACTTGGAAGCCTCACTGTGACATCGGCTAGGAGCAGGGCATTGACGGGTCACCTCATGTCTCTAAGTCTCAGTCCTTGTATCTGGAAAGTGGGTTTCGGAGTGCAGCAAGGAGGACTAACATGCCAAGTGCCTTGCCTGCAATGGGAGACCAACTAACAGGCGGCAACTATCATCATTTCCCCAGATTCCCCAACACACCTCCTGCTTCCCCGCCATCGGGCTCACACCTTCCTCAGAGGCCCCTCTCCTCCTGGCACACACAGCACACACTCCGCACGCCCCCTCCCCAGCCTCCTCCCTGACTCCTTGGGGGTGGACAGAAGGGTGCTGGCCTCCTTCCTGCATATCCCACCTGCCAAGGAGCTGCCACCCGCCTTCCGCTCTATAAATAATAAACCAGGAACACGAGAAAAAAATAAGTCAGAGCAGCAGAGTAAATGCCAAGAATTGAAGACTTGGTCCTGCCCCATCTCCTCAGCCCTGGCCTCTGGAGACAGACTCAGCCCCTCTATTCTGGAAATGAAGCATTCCCTTATTTTGAGCTGCCCCAGTGACGTCCTTGGGCCCCAAGGGGCCACTGAAATTCTTCCGCTTATTATTTAACTCAGAGAGAGATTCTGATGTGGCCTCTCCTACCCACTGGGCACAAAGAGGAGCGTTGAAGGAGGAGGAAGGAGAGGTTCCTTGGTCTTCCTGAACCCTATCGCCCTTCCTCCTGAGACTTTCCCAGGGCTGGAGATGTGCTCCCTAGTGACAGGCAGGACCAGCACCACTGGGACCAGGATCCAGGTCAAGGCGCGAGGTGGTTCTGAGCAGGATGCCCACAGTTGGAACCCACGTACCAGCTTGGCAAGTCAGCACAGCACTCTGTTTCCTTATCTGCAACATAAGGATGACAACAGAGGTGTCTCACAGGGTTGTGCTAAGGACTCCAGGAACCCTTACCACAGAGAGCACTTAGCGGGCTATGTTGGTCTGGTGATAATAATCTGCACCCTGCTTCTCATCTGCAAGAGTTCCTGGGTAAGGGACCTTAGGAAACCATGGCATTCCATCCCCCCCTTAAGAGATGTGTGCATTCTGTGGCCAGGGACACTGAGGCTCCAGAGGGCAGATTGCAACTGTGGCTTGTCCTGGGGACAGAGGGGCGCTCAGCTGGGAGCAGGGAGTTTGGGCCCTTGGCCTCATGCTTTCCACTGCACAGGGTGGCCCCCCCCCCCCCCAGGAGCTGGTAATACTCATTTGGATGTAGGAAGGTGGATGAGATTTCTATGTGAGCTATGCATCCTTAGGAGACCTTGACAAAACCCCTCCCCTTCCAAAAAAAAAAAAAGAGAGAGAGAGAGAAAAGTGCTATATATATATATATATAAAGCACTCGGCACCACAGGCGCGTCCACACCAGCGAGGTGTTCATAAGAGCCTCACAGAAGCCTGTGAACTGTTCCTAATGGTGCGTGCCTCAGGACGCAGCCTGCTCTCAATAAAATGGGGGACAGGTTAGGAGCCACTTGCCACCGGCTGTGACTCCTCCCCTCCTGTCCCACTGGAGAGAACATTGGGAATTCAAGAGCCTCACGATGGGACACTCCCAGCCCTCTCGCGTAACACTCAACAGAATCTCCTGCAAGTGTCAGCCTGTGTGCACATGAACATGACAGAGGGGTGCCCGTCCCACAAGTGGCTGTGACCCTCCCCGCATGACCTGGGAGCTGTTCCCCTCTATGGGGACTCCAGAGGTCATCCAGTCCAACCGCTCCCCACCAGAACGCGTGTCCTTGAGTCTTCCCCGGGCACGTGGAGCTCACCACCTCCTGCAGGCAGCCCGCTCTTGGGCAACTTTCTGGTGTTGGAAAGCTCCCCGGGGGATCCCTGGGTGGCGCAGCGGTTTGGCGCCTGCCTTTGGCCCAGGGCGCGATCCTGGAGACCCGGGATCGAATCCCACATCAGGCTCCCGGTGCATGGAGCCTGCTTCTTCCTCCACCTGTGTCTCTGCCTCTCTCTCTCTCTCTCTCTCTCTCTCTCTGTGACTATCATAAATTTAAAAAAAAAAAAATTAAATGGAAAGCTCCCGGGCTTGAAGTCCTAACTCCCTCCTTAGAAGTCCTCAGGTCAGCTTCCCAGACCCGCGCTCCCCCAGCTTTGTGTTCTCTCCACTACTTGGTCTCCAGCACCTTCCTGCGGCTCGTCCTCAACCTTGTGCCTCCCTGGTTGGCAGGCAGAAAATGACCCTGGCCGAGCATTTCCCAAAGTGCGCTCCTGGATTCCACAAAACGTCACCAGTGTCTCTCCAAAATCAAGAGGGTGCGGCATCTCCCAAACCCACCTGATGGCCTCCTCTCAGCCGCACCGTGGGGACCGGGGACCGCAGCAGTATCTGCTGCCTGGAGCTAACGGGACGGGCCGCAGGGTGGAAATGTGCTAT
Organism: Vulpes lagopus; assembly: GCF_018345385.1. Taxonomy (NCBI): domain Eukaryota; kingdom Metazoa; phylum Chordata; class Mammalia; order Carnivora; family Canidae; genus Vulpes; species Vulpes lagopus. The sequence continues at coordinate 62,978,119 of NC_054834.1, read as the reverse complement.
TGAGGCGGCGGGTGGCTGTAGCCTGGAGGGCTGTGATTGGAAAGGCGGCCCCTCGCAGGCCCGGAGAGGCTCTTCTCGCTGCTGGGGAAGGGCTGCCGAGCCGGGAGGGGGTGCGAGTGGAAGGAAGCAAGGAGGCCCTCCCTCCTGGTCCCGAGGGAGGGAGGGCGGGCGTGCGGCAGGAGGGAGGCAGAGGTAAACGTCCACGGGGTGGCAGCACAGCCCAAGGAATAGCCCTGATGCCCGGGCCAGCGCTCCGACTCCCGTTCACCTGCCGGGTGGGTTGGGCAGCCGCCGCTCCTGCCTCCTCCCGCCTCCCACCTGGCGCCGGCACAGATGCAGCCCCTGCCAAGCACCCGGCTCAGCTCCCGGACGCCTTCACTGATTTGCTTACTGAACTACTACTATGTGCCTGCACTTGGGACACCCCCCCACCCCCGCCCCGAGCAAAGCCTGGGATGCTCAGGGCCAGAGGCCTAGGACCCTCTGGGGGTCCTCTTTCCCGTCGCTTGCCAAAGAGGTGGCCTGGGGGTCCGTGGGAAGGACAGTGCGTTGGTGGAGGGGCGATCGCCCTCAAGGGGGTGAAAATCTGTTCTTGAGGGATTACAAAAAAATCTCACTCTTCTCATATGTAAAACACAAATGTACATACAGCACATAAGCTGATATCTGTAGTATTAAAATTTCATGTTGGGGAGGTTAGGGGGAAAAAGTCTAAACATGTTCAGAAAGCAGGAAATGGGAAAGATGGACAAACACCAGTGTAAGCTAACCCAGGGGAAGTCCCTCCCCTCCAGCAAAAGCCTTCCCCTGGCCAGACACCGAGTGTGGCCGGTAGACCGTGGGGGCAGGAAAGCCCTCTGGCCTCTGCACCATGGGCCTAGACCCTTCTCTCCCTCTCTCTCTCTCTCTCTCTCTCTCTCTCTCTCTCTCTCTCGTTCTCCATCCCTGCTCTCCTGCCCAGGTGGGTTTTCTTGCACGAGAAGGCTTACCAGGTGCGGGACACAGCCATTGAGTCCTCGGTCGTCACCAAAGTGAAAGGCTTTGGACGCTATGCCAACAGAGTCATGGACGTGTCTGATTATGTGACCCCACCCCAGGTATGGCCCCCCTACCCCAGGGCGCTACGTGGTTGCCCAGATGCTGGGCCAAGGCAAGGAGAGTCCCAGTGAGATCCCTGAGCCAGGTTGTGTGGCATCAGGGACCAGCAAACCCCTTCCCCAGCGGCTGGGAGGTGCAGGGTGGGGGGAAGGACGGCTGCCCTCCAGAGTGCATCACTAGGCAGCAGGACAGCAGGGTCCCCTCTGGCCCTGCCACACTCAGCCTGCAGATCAGCAGGACACACACAGAGGGAGCAAGAGAGGCAAGGTGGGTGGTAGGACCTGACTTGAACCCCCCTCTGCCCTTGGTTAGCCCTGTGACCTTGGCCTCATCTCTTACCCTATGTCTCAGTGTCCCCATCCGTAGAGTGGGGATAACAGTACTATTCGCCTCATGGGCTGCCACTGGTGCATTTTTTCCTCTCCCTTCTCCCACCAAGGGCACCTCTGTCTTTGTCATCATCACCAAGATGATAGTCACTGAAAACCAGATGCAAGGATTCTGCCCAGAGGTGAGGGGAGGAGGGAGGGTGGATGAACCAGGTCAAGGAAGGAAACGGTGGGGGTGCAGAGGGGTGGCAGGGAGGGACACTGAGTGTAGGCAGAGGTCCGTGGTCCAGCCCCTGCCACCTCCCAAAGGCCCCTGGTTATGGGGGAGCGCTGGGAGCCAAGGGGCTCATCCGGGGCCAGCTCAGGGCCCTACACCCACCTGCAGACCTGTCTCCCCACAGAGCGAGGAGAAGTATCGCTGTGTGTCGGACAGCCAGTGTGGGCCTCAGCGCTTCCCGGGTGGGGGTGAGTGCAGCCCTTCCCACCCCCTCGCGCCCCCAGAGTGTTCGTGGGACCCTGGAGGACAGCACATCCCCCATGGGGGAGAAAGAGTGGGAACTGGCGCGTACTGGTGCTCACTGTGTGCCAGACCCAATGGGGGCTGCCCCCAGGGGAGCCCACAGCCCGGGGATGCTGGTGACAGACAGGTGCCCTGGGAGGGAGCAAGTACTATCAGGGAGGAAACAGTAGGGAGCTAGCTGGGGAAGGGAGAGACAGTGCTTCCAGGTAGGTGGCTCCAAATGGCTTCCTAGAGGCAGTGACATTTTAGATGGGCCCTGAAGGATGGAAAAGAGTTGGCAGCTGCCAACTAGGAGGGCTTTAAAAAGAACATTCTAGGCAGAAGGAACAGTTGCTGCAAAGACTCAGAGGTAAGGAAGGGCACCCTTTGCCTGGGGAGCAAGGAAACAGGGCCCTCGGGGTGGCTGGGGTGGCTGGGCCTGGGACGTGTCAGAGGAAGGCTGTCTCCTCCCCTTGGCCTGGTCTAGAGCTCAGGAGGAGAGGAGGGAGAGAGTTGGGCAGGGCTCCTGTACCACAGGTCCACCTCCCTTGACCTCCCTGTATTTCCCCTCCACCTGTGGGGTCCCGGAATGGAGGTGGTCTCCAATGAGAGGTGGGGTGGGCTAAGAGGGTAGCAAAGGGCCAGGCAGGCACCCAGCCCGGTGGCTCCCCTTCACAGGGATCCTCACGGGCCGCTGCGTGAACTACAGCTCTACGCTCCGGACCTGTGAGATCCAGGGCTGGTGCCCCACCGAGGTGGACACAGTGGAAATGTGAGGCCCCCACCCCAGCTCTGCTTTGCCCATAGGCGCAGCTCTGCATCTCTGAGCCTGCACAGGGTCTCGTGGGCACCCCCAGCAGTGTCCACTCCTAGGCCCCTGGGGAAGTGGCCTCAGGATGGCACCTTGCCCCCACCTCTCCTACCTCCTCCCACCCTCCAGCCCTGGGCTCCCAAGAGGCTGTGACCAGGTGTCTGGTGGGAAACATCCACGGGGAGAGGTGGTCCCTTGGGGGAAAACCCCTTGCTTCCCCTTCCTCTTCCCAAGAAGCGAAGGCTGCCTTGCTCTCACCCACAGGCCTGTCATGATGGAAGCCGAGAACTTCACCATTTTCATCAAGAACAGCATCCGGTTCCCCCTCTTCAACTTTGAGAAGTGAGTCCCAGCTCCCTCCCTAAAGCATAAAGCAGGGCACCCACCCCACCCTGCCAGCCTGTTTTCAGAGGGGTGGAGAAGCCCATCCACACAATTCTCTGTGCTTTCCTGCCCTCTCCCCATCTCCCTGGGGTTCCTGTTCCCAATCTCCAAGCTGGTCTTGAGCACCAAGTGTTAGGTGGGCTCTGAGGTCCACCTCTCTACCAGCCTCCCGCCTTGGTGCTCAGAACCCAGATGGGAGTTCTGCTTGAGGTGGGTGAGGGACAGGCTCAGCCTGGGCCTGGAGCCCCGATGCCTCTGAAGGTTGGGGCCCAAGGCACCCATCCCACTTCTTCCCTCGCACCTCAAGCCCAAGGGCGGTATCCCTTCTCCACTGGCCAGTTAGGACTTCTGTGACTCTTTCATCTGGCAAGTCCTTGGTGGACATCAAGCATATGCAGAGAGAGGGTGACACCAGGCACCACAGAGCTGCCAGAGGAATCAGGCGTGACTCCTGCCACCTGGGCGCCCCCCTCACCCACACTGGGGAGCCAGGGGCTAGCACTCAACCCTAATACAGAGGGAAGGGGACGGGGTTGCAAGGAGCTGCAGGGACAAGGTGTCGGAGCCCATGAGTGTCTGAGACATCAGCTCCGGGTCCTCCCACCTGGAGTGTCCAAGACACAGCTCCCGGGTCCTCCCACCTGGAGTGTCCAAGACACCAGCTCCCGGGTCCTCCCACCTGGAGTGTCCAAGACACCAGCTCCGGGTCCTCCCACCTGGAGTGTCCAAGACACCAGCTCCGGGTCCTCCCACCTGGAGTGTCCAAGACACCAGCTCCAGGTCCTCCCACCTGGAGTGTCCAAGACACCAGCTCCGGGTCCTCCCACCTGAAGTGTCCAAGACACCAGCTCCCGGGTCCTCCCACCTGGAGTGTCCAAGACACCAGCTCCGGGTCCTCCCACCTGGAGTGTCCAAGACACCAGCTCCGGGTCCTCCCACCTGGAGTCTCCAAGACACCAGCTCCCGGGTCCTCCCACCTGGAGTGTTCAAGACACCAGCTCCGGGTCCTCCCACCTGGAGTGTCCAAGACACCAGCTCCCAGGTCCTCCCACATGGAGTCTTCAAGACACCAGCTCCGGGTCCTCCCACCTGAAGTGTCCAAGACACAGCTCCCGGGTCCTCCCACCTGAAGTGTCCAAGACACAGCTCCCGGGTCCTCCCACCTGGACCGGGAAGCCTAGGAACACTCGTGCGCACCTGTCTTCGCTCCTCCATCCCCTTACCCTGGTTCTGTCCTCTCCTCCTCCGCAGGGGCAACCTCCTTCCCAACCTGACCGCTGCTGACATGAAGACGTGCCGCTTCCACCCTGACAAGGCCCCCTTCTGCCCCATCTTGCGGGTGGGGGATGTGGTCAAGTTTGCGGGGCAGGATTTCGCCAAACTGGCCAGGACGGTGAGGACCTAAGGAAGCGCTGGGGGCCGCTTAGCCGGCGGAGGGTGGAAGGGCCGGGGAGGGCACCTCAGCCAGGCAGCGCCACCTCGGAGCTGAGCCACGCGCGGGCCTGCACCGGGCTTGCAGCCTCAGCGCGGTCTCCCGCCCCGGGGCTGCGGGGCGCCGAGCCTCCGTCTCCCCTCCGGGCCTTCACACTTCACCTTAGCACCCTGAAAAAGCATCCCCCCCCCAATGGCTAAGGGATCCTGGATCGCTGCTAAGGGGCGCGAGACAAAAGCAGGACTTAGAGACTCAAAGGTCCACACCCCAGACTGCAGCACTTTGTTTCCTAAGCAACCCCCGGGGGGAGCAAATCACTTTCCCTCCACTTAGAGGATGGGAAGAATTTGGTGTCTGTGTGTCACCACCCCCAGTCCCCACCCTGGCGGGCCGTGGAGACAGCGCATCCTCCTCACAGCTGGCGCCTTTCCACAGGGTGGAGTCCTCGGTATTAAGATCGGCTGGGTGTGTGACCTGGACAGGGCCTGGGACCAGTGCATCCCCAAGTACTCCTTCACCCGGCTGGATGGTGTTTCAGAGAAGAGCAGCGTGTCCCCAGGCTACAACTTCAGGTAATCCCGGGTTTCCTGGGATGGGTTTCCTGGATGTGGGGAGGAGGAGCACGGGCTGCTCCAAAGAGTCATACCTCCAGCAGCCGCAAAGCCTACCAGGAAGAAAAGACCTCATGCATCCCCCTGGCCGGTTTAGGCTCAAAATTGAGGACTTTCTAATCAGCAGTCAGACCTCGTGACCAAGGTCTCCCAGAACGTGCGTCCTATGATGCTGAGCCCTTCTTAGCTCTGGCTCTGAAGCTGTAAGGTGCCCCAGGAGCTCCCAGGGCAGCCCTTCTCCTGTGCCTGGATTTTCTAAGGCTTCTCCATCCACAAAGCAAAGGCAACAGTGGTATCAGTTTACAAGATGGAAACTTTGTATTTCTGTTCATCACCAGGAAGTTTCTTCTGAGTCACAAATAATAACCACCATGGCCTTCAGTGCTTCCAACCCAAACTTCCAACCAGTCTTTAAATATCATCCAGTTTATATTCCCAATGGCCCTGAGACATAAGGAATCTCTCCCCGAAGCCCCCACCAATCACCTGTTTTGAAAAAAGGGAAAGAGAATAACCCAGGGCTAACTATTTGGAACCAAACAAAAGCCCCTGAACGAGCCCTTGATCTACCCCAGTCTACCGTGTCATTATCATGAGGATCCTTAGCCAAGGTGTGAAAAGCTTCAGTCCTCTGCTTGGTTTTTTCCCTTGATTTGTGAAGACACTGAAACTTCTAGTAGGGCCCTGATTACATTAATAGTGTCATACACTAAACAGTCTACACTGGCTAAATAGGCAGTGATGAGGGGGGAAAGTACATGTAAGAATATATTTCAGTTATATATTCAAAGAATTATTACTTGAACTTTCTTTGTGGTGGTGGTGGTAGTGTTTTCCAATATAATGGCACACAACAGCAAAAAAAAAAATTCATTTTACCTTTCTTTTTTTTTCTTTACCTTTATTGTGGTTTCAAAACTGCATCTGAAACTACATCCCATTACACTTTATATTTAATAGTTTAAAATATATATGTATATTCTCTGGAAAGAAGAATTTTTTAAAATTGAAAGTGCTTTCATAATCAACTCCAAACTTTAAAAAACCATAGGAAACAACACATATTTTAAAGTAGGTTAAAAATACTGTTCGGCTCCCTGGCAGAAATTGGCATATTTATTCAGTGGGTACATCGCACAGAAATCAATACAAAGGATATTTGTATGGTGGCTTAAAATAGCAACATATTAATAAAATTCTCAGGATCTAAAATGCAAAGTTTTCATCTTCATAACTTCCCTGTGGCCAGTGGGAATTCTTGAGTTTCCCAAATAACTTACTTGGCAGGAGAGCTTATGAAGGATGTAACTGTTATGAAGACTCCAACCACTGAGCCACCCAGGTGCCCCTAGAACAAGCTCTTTCATTTAGAGAAGGAATGGTTTGGGGTCCTGTGCTTTGGCTGCCTCTCCACCCCAATTCGCCTTACTGGGCCCCCCCACCGCCACCCCTACACAGCAGGACCTGAGGGGGACCCGGTCCTAAATCAGCTTAGATTGTATTTGGGCAGACAGTTCCAAGGATGTCTAAGAACCCTGTGAGCCTAACCCCCAGGGGCCTATGGGGAGCTGAGAGGTGCGGACCCCAGATAACTAACCCCCTCACCAAGACCACTAGGCCAGAGTAAGAATGGGCAAAGTGGCTTATTTTGACACCGCCCCCCATCACCCCGTAGTTTAAAAGAATTTCCAGAGGGCCCAAAGAATAGCCCTGGGATGGGGGAATATCTGGGAGTCCTGATAAAGTTGAGGACTCTGCCCAAGCTCCCTCAGATCCCTCCCTTGGGTGCCCATCCACCACCCTCATGTTGCAGAGGCTGCAGAGAATAAAGGTCACAGCCAGGTTCAACACAGGCCACACTGCAGTTTCTGATGATAGTCAGACTTAATATCCCACAAATCTCCTTATTTGTGGGCACAATCCTCGCCACTCTGTGTGCCAGGTGTTTCGTGTGCTTCGGCGCCTTGTCCCTTACCCATTCTGTGGAGTACATGCTGCAATCCCCTCCGCAAATGAGAAAACAAAAGGCTTGATGGGGTGAAACCAGCTTCCCAAGGTCACATGGCCAGTAGACATGGGAACTGGGACCCAAACACATTTTCTTGGATGATTTCCATGCAGCCAGGAAGGCTAGGGACTTTCGTATGTCTTAATCCGAAAAAAAAAAAAAAAAAAAAAAAAGGCATGCCCACATGCCCATGTGGCTGATAACTTTCATCCTTACTTAAAAAACCAACAAGCTGAGGCCCATAGACCCTTAAAGGACAAGCTGGCTGCCCGAGGCACAATTCAGGGTCTGGCCCTTTGTCTCCCAAATTGGTCTGCTGCTCCCTCTCTAACAGAGGCCAGATTTTTTTCAACATCCTACTGCTGCCATTTGCTCTGGAGGGAACGCAGTCATTCAGCCAAGAGTCAGCCTTGTTTTTTAATCTGCACACTCAGACGGGAGGCAGCTAGAGATTCGCATTTCCATCACTAATTACTTCTGCAGCTCCTTTCCAAATGCGCCCCCCTTCCCACTTCTTGCAGCTCTTTGCCTGTAGGATCAGAGATGTAGAGGATTCGTAGTCGTCGAGGACTCCTTGGGTACCCCTAGACTGAGGTGGCCATTTTACAAGTGAGGAAGTGGAAATTTCAGAGGGGAAGTGACTTGCCCAAGGTTACAGGGGCATCTAGGGAGACTTTGAGGTCCTTCGTGCCAGCTCTTTCTGCATCAGTCTCTCTGTGACATGGCCCTTCTACACAAGATGGCTCGTCTCTCCTTGACAGCTCCCATTATTGGAAAGATGACCTTGTATTGAGCCAGAATGTGTCTCCCTTCAACTTTCACCCATATTACCTGGTGCCGTCCATTGAAATTAATCTTTTTTGGGTATGATCTCCTCAAGTTGCCCTCTGTCCCTACCTGAAACTTGGTGGAGAGATTTTGTTATTAATCCTATATCTATTCTGTATGGCTAACCTCTCCAGAAGCCACTTTCAGTTGGTACTTTTACGAAGCCTCTTTCCAAGTACATTGAGAGTCTGGCATTGGTGGGTCCATCCGGATTAGTAGTAGGCCAAGTACAGCATTTCTAAAGAAAAAAAAAGAAGAACTGGCAAGAGTCACAATTCAGTGGCACATCGGTGATGGGCACCCGGGAGGCAGGGGGTGGTGTGCAGACAAGGGCCAGTTCTCCCATCACAGGTGGACCTTCCATTCACGGGAGCAGGATTTTAACCAGACGGCTACATCTCCCTGGGGTGCTGGGAGCGGCCGGTGGTGCCTGTGAATGTGAATGTTGTGCAAGTCTTTGAGCGAGTGAGTGTGTTTGTGAGGAGATGAGTGCAAGTCTGTGGGTGAGTGTGTAAGTGTGGTGTGTGCCTGCGTGTGGAGCGTGCGTGAGGGTGTCAGGGAATGTATGCGAGGACGTGTGAGTGTACGGGCAGAGATGGTACAAAGACAGATTAAAAATACTGTAGCAGTCAGGGTCCCAGCAGGAAACAGATGGCGCACACAGACTGGGTAATTTGAGGAGAGTTTAATAAAGGGACTGTTTCAAAGGTGTGGGCAGGGAAACCGCGAAGGGTAGCGCAGGGCCTGGGACCAGTAACAGGACATTGGTGACGGACCAGGTCTGAAGGGGTGAGGGCAGGAAGCAGTTACTGGAACCTGGAGACACCGCTGTGGTGACAGGCACTGTGACCTGGAGAGACCGCCAATGGAGGCAGCCCTGGGCAGGGTGGGGAAGGCAGGAGCATGGACCGGTGGGGAGGAGGGTGTCCTTCGTGAGCACTTGGAGGTCTCTAACCCTTTCTATGCCCCCGATGAACTCATGGACCAAATAAATGCCCAGTAAGATGCACATAATCATAGACATGAGCACTTTGGCAGACATCTTCATTCAAAAAAAAAAAACTTATTTCTACAAATAAGATATAAATACATCGTCAGAGTAATAAATCCCAGCAATACGGATGCATACGAGTAATGATGTGGAGACTCCCTTTCCCTGCTCCAGTCTTCCTCCCCTCCATGGAAGTTAACATCTTGGACCTTTTAGTGGGCTTTCCCTCCAGTGTTTTTTCTCTGCATTTAGGAAGCAAAGAATTTGAAGACTTTGAAGATCTCTAAAAGCCCATCCCCAGACCTCAGATGGAGAGGTCAGTTTGCAAAGACTTTTCACGCCTATTTGGACAGGTTCACAGCTCCCACACCCACACCCCCATAGTAGGCTCCTAAAGATGGAGCCTTGCCCAAGATTATGCGGCTTAATTCAGAGGGACATCAGGACTCAAACCCAGGGACCCGCTGCATAGCCGCTGCTTCTAGCACATCTTCCACCACCACATCGTTTGCAACAAAGGAGCAAGGGGAAGAGACAGACCCAGCAGTGATGGCTGGGGTGATGGCACAGGAGCAGAACAGTGGGTCCAGCGATGTCTGATTCTTATTTCCCACCCTGAGCCCTACTAAGGCAGCTTTGCTACTAAAAGGCCAGGCAGTTTTGGATTTCCTATCTTGGTGTCTGGGACGAAAAACACTTGTTCAGCTGCTAGATGTTCCTCGTGCTGTAGGTGTTTCTAGTGATGGTTTCATGTTGGAAATGTACCCACAGCAGCTTTCCTGGAGCTCTGAAATTTGGCGCCCGCTCCGCTTCCACGCAGAAACGTGCAGTTCAGCAAGATCTTAGGCCAATTGACAGAGACGGAATCGAAAGCGCGCCCTTGGCTTTGATCATTCTTTCTGCAATCTGGATCTCTCTCCTTCCAAAAGCCATAGAATATGTGTTAAAAAGCAGCCATCCTCCCTCATCTCCACAGAGAGGCTTGAAGGCCCCTCTGACAGGGGTGTATGTTGCTTTGCAGTCGCTAAGATCCATCTTCCTCTTTCTTGAGGTTGAGGTGGGAGGAGAGGCCATCAGAGCGATCCTGAATTTATTCAGCCTTTTATAATTTTCATGTCTAGCCTGTCCTCACGACAAACCAGCGTTTTTGGTGGAAAACAGCAGCTAACCCTCATCGAGCGCTTACCGGGGAGCCAGGGACTCCGCATGTGCTCTTTGCAGATTATCTCATCACCTCGGAAGGGAAAGGAAGGGAAAGAATCTTCCAGCTGCTGCTGCTGCGGCAACTGACACTCAGAGGTTTGGTGACCTGCTGAAGGCACACAGCAAACGGTGCTGGCTAGGATTTCAAATTCCAACAGCCTATGCTGGTAACCGCAAGGCCCCTGTAAGCCCGGTGACACCCCATCACAGCCAAGGAAACTGAGGCCAAAAACGTCACTCCCAGGAACAAGCAGCGATAGCCACCTGGCTGTCAGGTACACCTTCCAGCTCCACGTCCATTGATCTTTCCCCGCCTCTTTCAAGATGTATTAAAAGTAATATGTTTAAAAAGGTCAACAACCAACCACCATTTAAAACATCCTCCCCTGAGGCTGACTAGGTCCCCGGGATCTGAGTAAGTCGCTATGGCTCGGGGTCCCCTCTAAGGGAAGATGCCCCAGCCTGCTCCAAGGATGTCGCCCCACCCCCACGCAATGAGCCTGCCAGCAGATATTTTCCTATCAGTAGAAAGTCAACTGTAAAAGTATTTCTCAGCTGGCAAAATCACTTCTCGCCAGGCAAAAGCTTCGCCGAGAACACCAGTTCCTTCACTCAGACACTCAGATCCCCAGCCCAAGTTTTCCCTCAGCGAGTCCAACCGGGATCCCGGCAAACTTTGTTGCTGTTTTCCCTGCGGCTCTAACAGTTAGTGTCCCTGCTGTACGAAGGGATTTCCGTCACTCTACAGGATCGTTTCTAAACAGATGTCTGAGAGCTTCCAAGGGATTCGTACTTTGTGAGAAAAGCCTTCTCCATTCAGCAGATGCGTGTGGACTGCCTGCAAACGTCAGCCCTGCTCGGGGGATGCTCCTGAGGCTCCGGGCCTCCCTCCCGAGGCTCACATCCAGCTGCTCCCCCAGGCAGGGGTGGCGCCTTGCCCCTCTCTGGGGAGATCCAGGCTCCAGCAGCAAACCTCTCAGGGCTAACGAAGGGAGGGCCCCAGAGATCTCTTCCAGTTCCAGATTACATCAGGCTTTGTGGCTGATACAAACGTGAGCGAGGCCAGTTCCTGTGATCACGTGGGACGGATAGCCCTGAACCCAAGCAACAAAATATTTATGCGGAAAATAATTTGTGCTGGAGCAAGCCAACCAGAATGAAGATGAAGCAAAGCTGAAGCAGACAGGGCCCTGGCTTCAGGTCAGGAGGCTGTGGTTCAGGCCTCGCTGCAGATAAATGCTCAGTGTGGTTTTCAGCAAGTCCCGGCCCCTCCGTGGGCCTCAGTTTCCTCTTCCGTGAAACGGGCTGCTTCAAGGTGATGAGGTCCCTTCAAGCTCTAACAGTCTGAATGAGTGCATGTGGGTGTCTGGGGGAAGGCTTGGGAAACGGGCCTCTGACGCGTGCACTATTATTTATAGGCCTGTCACATTGGAGCGTAGCTTCCACACTGCCCGGCAGACACGCATCTGACAAATGATTTATTATGGTAATTGGTGTTTGTACTTACGCATCCTTTATCTATCGCTGCTCGTGGCATGAGGGATCACGTGTACACACACACGCACACGTGTCTCAGCCCCGTCAGGCCTCAGCTTGTTGGATTCGGTGCTCTGCTGGGGTCGTCCTGTCTGGTCACAGGACGGGTGTCTCCAGGAGGGTCCGGGTGGGAATGCATCCCCGGTGGGGGACTGTGAAGAAACACATACAACAAGGGAGCTGAGACCTGCCCTGAGACGCTTAGGGCCTAACAGAGTGGGAAACCATTCCCACCCCAAGCCCCACAGCCCCAGTGGGAGGAGCAGGAGCCCGGCTGAGAGCTGGGGTCCCTGATGGGAGCAGCACAGCCACGGACAGAAGCACAGCCACACAGGGAAGTAGTGGGCAAATACCCGCCACCTTCTCACCCTCTCTGCACTCCCTAGTGCCCCCATTTACCAAAGCCCTGCGTCAAGAAGAAAGAAAGGCTGGAAGGGGCCTGTGGGGGTCAAAGTGGAGGATGGTGAGCACACCAGGACCTATCCACCCCTTTCCAATGCTCCTCGCAGCTGGGCCCACCGGAGAAGCTGCAGCCCTGCCCTGTGCCCACCCCTCCTGGGCCCAGTGGCTGCAGGTGGCAGGCGCGGTTCTCTTGCCCACTGTGCGTACCCATGGTCCCAAGCGCCACACGTCCCTGCCCACTGTGGCTGCCGTGAAGTGTCCTTTCTGGCTCGTCTGTCAGGGGAGCAGCAGGGGTTGGCATGAGAGTACAGTTCCTAGCTGTGCCCCTGGCAGGCCCAGGAGCTTCAACAGCCACCTGCCAGGGCAGCACCAGGTGCTGTGCACTGAAAGCTCTGCAGCTCACAGAATCCTCTGTCACAGCCCGTGGACATCACTAGTACCCCCATTTCACATCTGGAGAGACTGAGGCTCAGGGCTTTACCTCGGCTGATGTCAGCTAATTTGGAGCCACCATTCGAACCCAGGACTGTCTCATTTCAAAGCCCTTCGGCCAACAGCTGTACCACCTGGCCTGAATGAGGTAACAGGTGCAAGCCTCCAGCCCAGCGCTCAGCAGGATTAAGTGCTGCACACATATCATGTCTCGACTGTCCCCATGCCCCCCGTACCCTGTTTCCCCTCCACAGGGGCCAGTTCCCACCAATAGCACCTATTCTCCCACCTGCCAGATCTAAATGCTTTCTGTTTGGGAGAGAAACAGCCTGATGTGACTGCCTTATACTGGCTCCATCCAAAGAATGCGAGGATTTAGAGAAGCCAAGTCAGGAGGAGGAAACCCGGAGGCCAACAGTGCTAAACTCAACCTGGGAGATGTCAGGAATCTCAGGATCTCGTTGATGCTTTCAGCAAGCAGGCCTCATTCCTTCCCTAGGGAGGCAGGCAAAGGCCAACATCAAGAACCGGCGCACAGTCCAAACTGTTAAGTGCTGTCTGGTGCACAGGTGCTGAGGTGGAGGCTTGGGCCAAGTGGAGGCAGGACAGGTGGCCTCTGCCCCACACTGAGAAACCAGCTCTGGAAAAAAAGGAATCAGACAGACAAAGGAGACACCCGGGTCATGGTGTTTGCCAATTTCTGTGGTGGAAACACACCTCCCTGGTCAAGCTACAGGCATGACATGCCCCGAAGTGGACATGGAAAGAGATGTGGGCACTGGCTCTGTCAGCCGGGATGCCATGGATCCATTTCCACCCGCCCCTGTCCTGCAGCCCACCCAGCTCCTTGCCTGTGAGAGGGCTTGCAGCTCCCTCAGCCTGGACGGCCGCCCCCACCTCTAGCCATCTCACCTTTCAACTGTCCATCCTTGGGCCGAGACTGTAACCACACTTTACATGAGGCCTTCCTTGACCCACCAGCCCAGGTCAGATTGTCTTCACTAAGTGTGCTCGTCGAATGCTGCTCTCTCCTCTTCAGTCCTTAGGTCAGATCTTAGCTATTGATGAGAGTGGGTGGTTATTAATATTTCTCCCCCTCTGATGAGAGCAGAGCTTGCCAAGGAGTCAGCAGTGCCAAGCACAGTGCCTGGCATAGCTAAGGCTGTTGTGCTCTAGACATCTGCTGGGCCAGGTAGGTGCATAGGAGCCTGCAAAGGGGGCAAGGGAGGAGGGGGGACAAGCACAGACAAGCAAGAGGTCGGTGTCTGTGACATGTATTCAGGAAACAAAAGAAAGTGGGCCGTGGGGCGTGGCTGGCACTTGAGGTGAGGAAGGTGGACTGGGCCAGGCTGGGTGCTGGCGGCATTGTTCTCATCGACCGCATTCCCAGCCAAGGAAACCAAATCTGGAAAGGTAGGAATCGGAGGACTTGGGAGAAACCAGGGCTGGCCATGGTGTAGCTCAGCTCATCATCCCCTTTTCAGATGAAGAGGCTGGGGATCCTTCTTCCCACACTCCACGGCCCTTCCCATTCTACTCCCAGCCAGCGATGCTGGGTGTTGGGACTCATCTGGCCAAGGCAAAAGGGCCCCCGGCTGGAGAACTGAAAGAAATTAGCCAGGACCTCCCAGAAATCGGGCATCAGAAAGAACAGTCTAGAATGCTGGCTCAGAGGGTAAGCTCTGACCCTGGACTGCCTGAGTTCAAATCCCAGGTTTGGTCACTGACTGTTGGTTTGGGGACCTCAGACAAATTGCTTAATTTGTATGATCCTGGTTCCTCATCTGTAAAATGGGAAGAGCAACAAAAGATTCCATGGGGCTGGGTTTGCAAAGAGGTAGTAGGTATAAATAAAGCCTTTGGCACAGGGCCACCATGTAGTAAGTGCTCAGTATCCACTGGCTGTTCTCATGGTGGATGTGATTCTCTCCAGGAGGCAGGACACTGCAGCGGCTGAGGGGACTGTAGGCAGAATTTAATTTATTGCGATCCTGGGAAAAGAAAGAGACAAGTTTTAGGGACTTTCTATATATCAACATTATCTCATCCATCCTCCCTGCGGCTCTTTCTAATCTCACCACCCAGTTGAGGTAGAAAACTCAGAGAGGCGTTGCTTGTCCAGGGTGGAAAAACTAATTGAAGATAACAGAACCACACCCAGGTCTCCACGACTCTTCTAGAGAATCATCCTAAAATTGTGGACTCATGGGAACTTGCCCTCTCTCTGGCTCATCTTGAAAAACTCCCCAATTTTAGCTCATTCTTTGTCCTTTGATCGAGAATGTCTCCTCCCTGAATCTCAGGCTTCTTGGCTAGACAATTAGGACTGTTTGTAACAGTCAGGGTAAGCATTGCTAGCTGCTGTAACAAACAACCCCTTCAGCTCAGAGGCTTCACACAAATGTTCGTGTAGTTGCTGGAGGTGCAGCACTGAGGTGCTGGGTTCCCGTTGCCTATTGAATCAGTCTCCTCTAGGGCCCGAGTTCACCCAGAGCTCCTGAGGAAGTGGCCATGAGGACAGGGAGGTTGTACAAGACACCCAGCTCTGACACCTCAGCCCACAGGCGACAGGCGGACCTCACTTCCCTTCACATCGCACTGGCCAGAACTAGTCAAGGGCCCACCTCGCTCACTGCAAGGGGGTGAGCAGTATAGTCTAGTGACAGTCTGTATGGGCCCACAGAAGAGACAACCCAGGCCCCGTCGCCATGGGGTTGGGCCAGATTCTGTGGCCCTCACTAGCCGCACACGAGTGCAGCAGTCAGGACTCCAGGCCCCCCCTCCCTGAGCCCTCCTCCTCCTCCTCCCTCCCACCCAGGAAGAGAACCAGTCCCTGCCAACCCTCCTCCGAGGGTGGGTGGTTGGTGAGATAATGATTTTATCATACTTATTGCCTCTTGGAAGGCAGGTGCTGGAGAAAAACCAAGTCCGCTTTGGTTTTTCTCCCTGTTCCTTCACATTCCTTCCCAAGATAAATTTAGCCAGGCTTCGCTTTGAACACAGTGCCCAGGATGCTGACTTTTTGTTCTCCAAGTCGAGGCGAGAGCATTTTTCTTGGCTGCAGCCTCAGGCCGGAACGCAGACTTCGGGAGCACGGTCCCAGCCTCTGCCTGGCCCCAAGCATCTGTGACCCACCCTCCCACCCCTGCCCCCGTAGACATCAGGTGCCACATCTCGCAGACAGGGAAGCTGAGTTCTCAGTGATGTGAACAGAACAAGGAAGGGCTCTGAGGTCTGGCTCCAGGGCTGCCAGTGTCCTTACCGGCCACCCGGAGCCCAGAGGCAGCAGCATGTTCAGGGTTAAGGGCAGAGACTAGGATCCCAGCTCAGGCAAGTCACCTTCTCCTCCGTCTCCCCATCTATAAAATGGGTCCGTGTGCCACCTTTGTGAGATTAATGGCGTGAGATGCTCATATTGAGAGATTTGCTTCTTTTCCCGGTGCTCTGTAATCGTGGGTGTGGAAACCGTGGCAGTCTGTATGTAGCCTCAGGCCAACCTGAACACGCCACCCTGAGGACTTCCTTCTGTCCAGTCCGGATGCTCCTTTTCGAAACTTCTTTACAGTCCCCTGAGAGGCCTCCTTGGAGAGCCGTGTTCTTGGGTGTCCTCGTCATCATATGAGTGACTTCCTTTCTGGTGTCGAGCTTTTCAATCTCCTGCTGGTGCAGCCCAACCCACTCCGTTGTGCCTTGGTCTGGGAAGCCCTCTGCCACCACTGCCCAGACCATAACTCTCCACCTCGTTTGCAGTGGGTCCTCCGAGTCTTTGCTTCTCAGGCTTAGGTAGCTGGGCTTCTCTCAGCCTCCTTCCTGGGGCCACTCCTATTTTTCCTGTGGGTCTCAGTCTTGAGAAGATCATCCTGTCTCCTCTGCAGCCCCTGCCTCAGCCCTCAGCTGCCAAGTCCACGGGACACACCTTCCCAGGTCGGGATCCCCAGGGAAGCTCTCCCTCACTGAGCAGTTTTCAGGCTTACTTTCAGGCCTGAGGCAACAGGTGCACCACCGGGGTGCACATGCTCAGCCCTGCCCAGGCAGAGGCGCACCCAAAAACATGCAGCCTGGACACCTTCCTGACGCTGCCCTCTGATCGCCCGTGGATGCCTCCCACTGCATAACCCCCCGGGAGCCAGAGGCAGGGAGCTTGGCAGAGGCAGTGCCTGCAGACCCGGCTCCCAGGCCCTGCAGAGGAGCGTGGGCAGAGAACAGGTGTGGAGCAACAGGCAAAATGTCCAGCACGGGGCTGGTGACAGTGCCCGTCTTGAAGGATGGGTCTCGATGCTTACCTGTCTCGCTAACAGATCTGTGCATGGCGGGGGTGGGGAGAGGCATGAGCACCCCCGTTTCATAGACATGGACAGAGAAACCCTGAGGGCTGAGTCACAAAGAAAGGCCGCACTACCAGCAAGGGTTGGAGCAAGAATCTGGACTCGTTTCTGCCCAACTCCAGAGCTCCACACAGCCAGAGCGGACACTGGCTGACATTTTATGCACTTAGATGACTCTTCCCCAAAATGATCTTGCTCCCATGCCTGTGCTCCCTCTGCTATCTGTGTACTTGGGTCGAGCATTTCCGTCTCTGGGCCCCTTTTCCCATATGCACTTTCCCTGGGAGCGACGTCACACAGCCATGGAACGGGGAAAGGAGTTTCTCAGACTCCTCTCTCTGGGAGAGGCCTGGGAATCTGGGGGTCAGAAACACTGGTGGGGAGCCGGCTGGCACCAAATAAGACCCACATCAACCCTACACTGTTAGGGGGTTTTCCGAGCCCCATCACGCCATCATCTCACTTAACCTTCCCCGTGCTTCTGGGACCCAGGAGCCCGTTTTACCGCCGTGGGTCCATGGTAGCCCTGAGAAATTACACTTTGCTGATACTAGGGTTTTGCCTACACTGGGCCGAGCTGGAGAGGGCACGTACTGGCTGTAGACACATGCAATTTGCATGCTTAATGACCACGAAGCCACTGACGGTCCCTTCCCCTCCCTGGGTATCTCCACGGTGAGGCACTCGTGGCCCCATTTTGAAGGTGATTATTCTAATCTGTCCCCAGCAGCCCCAGCGGAGAAGGGGGAGAGGATATAGTTTTAGGGAAATCTAGCATTCAGTCTCAGCCAGCTGGGTGACCCTGGACAAGTCACTTAACCCCTCAGACCCTCACTTGAAAAATAGGGCCGTCATATCCCTATCCCGCAGGTCTGTGATGAGGGTGAAATGACATGAGGTGTCTGGAAGGGCTTTTTGAAACTGCTCTACAAATGCAAATGTCTTTCTTCAGCAATAATAACGGCCAACACCAGCGAGCACTCCCTGGGTGCTTACCGTGTTCCAGGCACTGTTCTAGATCCCTGGTGTGTGAGCTTTCCCTCAATTCTCAGCAGCCCTGTGAAGCAGGACTTCCATATCATTCTCAGTAATAAAAGAAAAAATGTTATTTATCTCAGGGAGGCTGAGTAACTGGCCCAAGTCTGCGCCACTGGTAAGTGGTGATCCAGGCTTTGAACCCAAGTAGGCTGAGAAGCCTTTGGGGAGGGACGCATCTGCAGCGAGCTGGGGCCTGGGGTACCCAAACAAATAAAACCGAAGAGACTTGGAGTCCAGCGGGACTCAGACTTTTGCATGCATCAGAATCATCTAGGGAAATTATTTAAAAGGCAGAGTTCAGAGCCCCACCCACAGAGATGTGGACTGTACAGGTTCAGGCTGGGCCTGGGGATCTGCCTGTGTAACGAGCCCTCAAGGTGATGTCTGCGCAGAGTCAGCTAACCACATGGGGAGGCCTGTGGCAGGTGTCCAGCAAACCATCGGTCAGAGTTGCTTAATAAGTGGGGGTTATGGGCTCTGAAGGACCCTGAAACTTCAGGTAGGAGCCCTCAGTGGGACCCACGTTCTGCTTCTGGCTTCCAGGTTTGCCAAGTACTACAAGATGGAGAATGGCAGTGAGTACCGCACCCTCCTGAAGGCTTTTGGCATCCGCTTTGATGTGCTGGTGTATGGGAACGTGAGTCCTTGGGTGGGGTGGATGGGGAGATGGGGCGGCGGGGGGGGGGGAGTGCGGAACCCAGGCCAGTTTTGGGTCCTCAAGAGCCTCCAGTCAGGGGGTGAGGTCCTGCCACTGAGCAGCTCTGAGGGCCTCAGCTGGTCACATGCCTCGTCTCTTCACTGGTACAGTGAAGGGCTGGGGCCTCCTGCTCCACCACCTCTGGCTGGGAGTCCACGTTCAGCCTCGGTCTTTGTGCTTGCAGGCTGGCAAGTTCAACATCATCCCCACCATCATCAGCTCTGTGGCAGCCTTCACCTCTGTGGGAGTGGTGAGTTCAGCCCCCCTCCCCAGGCTCAGACAGGAGGCCAGTCAAGGTGGGGCCCCAGCTGGGGGTGGGTGGCTGGGAAGTGGCCCAGGGAAGTCCTGTTTCTGCCTAGAATGTAAAGCCTGACTTCTTGCCAGGTGCCTCAGTCTCTCTCACCAGCTCCCTGCCAGGTCGGTCCTTGAGTGAGCACCTCCAGTCGCGGAGAGCTCATTACCTCCCGAAGCAGACTCCCCATTTGCAGGAGGCTCCACCTGAGTTTGTACAAATTCCTGCTCCCCAGCATGAAGGGGAGGGAGGAGACTCCAGGGTTCCAACGACCTAAAGACCAGAGCCCTGCTCCCAGGGACATCTACCCTCTCACCCACCTCTTCTCCCACCAAGTCCTCTCTCTGTACTTTGGTCTGCGGTCACTGCCAAGAGCCAGAGAGGTGGGTGACGAAGACATTCTCCAAAGTCCTTGGACATTTTTCCAAGTGGAAACATCAGGTGTCTTTGGAGGACTCACCCCAAGCCCTGGCCTGCTGTCTGCCTGAGGACAGTCCTGCCCACTGCCCAGGTGGCTCAGCAGCCACCTGAGCCCCTCACTTCCTGCCACACTGAGCCCGTCCTGCCTCTCCTCCTCCAGGGGACTGTCCTCTGCGACATCATCCTACTCAACTTCCTCAAGGGTGCTGACCAGTACAAAGCCAAGAAGTTTGAGGAGGTAAGCTGGAGGGGAGAGGGCTGCAGGCAGAGGGGCATGAGAGGTAGCCGACAGGACAGGGAGGGGCGCTAGACCCTGGGGACTCCCAGAGGCTTCCCCTTTGGGGGCTTCATAAGGGGAGTTCATAGGGCCTCCATGCAAAGTGGGAGCCCAGAGAGAGGTAGTTGGTCAAGAATGGGCTCTGTGGGGACTCTGTGGGTCATCACTGTCCACACCCCACCCACTCATGTCCCCTCTCCATTTCTGAGGTGGGACAAGTCCTGCTATTGGGTTAGCTCAAATTTCTGTTTGCCCTTGAGGTGCATGGAAAGACTGCTGGGATCTCACAGACTGGCTGTGTCTCCCTGACAAGGAGGCCCTGAGCCCAAGCAGAGACCCCTGTTGGGATGGGGGTGGGGGTCATGCCTGCAGTTAGAGCACGATCATGCCACCCCTTCCACCTGCAGGTGGACGAGACAACACTGAAGGTCACTGCCTCGGCCAACCCCGTGTACCCCAGTGACCAGACCACCGAGGAGAAGCAGTCCACGGACTCGGGGGCCTACTCCATCGGCCACTAAGGCCTCTTCCGGGGCCCCATTCTCATCCTTGGGCTCCAGGCCTCCCCGTAGGGCACCCCACCTGGGCAAGGGAAGGGGCTTTCATTTCTGCTGCTCACCCCATGAAGCCACACTGGACCCAGGTGTCTGGGCCTCCCAGTGTCTAGCAGATAGGGGTACCTGCTAAGACCCCCATCTCTCCCTCGCCCTTTGCCTTGCCCCTGTCTGCTTCCTGGAACCCCCAGGGCAGCAGCACATGTATAGTCCCCCTGCTAAAGAGTAGAGAGCATAATAGTCATAACGAGTGGCTGCCAGGTACTACCCCGTGCCAGGCAGTGTCACACACCTTAGCTCATTTAAACCTTAGAATAATGAGGTAGATATTAGTTTCCCTGTTTTGAAGATAAACTGAGTTCCAGAGAGGTTGAGTCCTTTGCCCAAGGCCACACAGCCAGGCCGCAAGAGAGCTGGGATTTGAACTCAGATCTGACGATGTCACCCATACCCCACAAAAGAAGAGTGAACTCCCAGGGGGCATCTGCCCCTGCTGCTTCAGCCTTCCCCACAGTGACCAGGATTAGGTGCAGCTAATAAAGAGTAAGCCCCATGCTTTCCACAGGAACCCAGGCCCCAGTCTGGGGGAGACCAGCTAGACAGTGGTGCAGGGTCCCTTTTTCTAACTTGGGTAGATCCCCAGTTCAGAAGGACCCAAGAGACATGACTTAGTTCAGTCCTCAACCAGGGGAGGGCCATTCTGTTCTCCCTCTGGGACCCCCACATACTCACACATGTCTGGGCACCCCTACCCCAGGAGTGGAATTAGGCCCCCCTAGGATGCAGTGTGATTCCCAGGCCCAGGGCCCTTTTCTCAGTGGGCAGTGACCCCTTGCGACACTGGTGAACAGGCTCTAATGAGGCCCATTGCCTCTTGAGCAGCTGGCCAGCCAGGCCACCCCCACAGGGTCCTCATGGGTGTCTTCCAATGCTAGAAACCCTCTCATCGCACTCTCCTGTTTACAGATGAGCAGTCTGAGGCAAGGGAAGGGAAATGTCTGGTGTCCCACAGTTAGTGGCCAAGAGGACCCGGGTGTCCTGGCACTGAGAGGAGGAGGCAGGGGAGCATCAAGTCCCCCTGCACCTCTGTCAGCCTGGCGTCCCCTCCCCTTTCTGGGCTCTCCTCTGGTGAGAGGCCCCAGAACCTCCCCAGGGCAGAGCTCAGGAGTGGATCCAGATCCCCGGAAGCCTGAAGGTTACACAATTTGGGGCTTCTTTTTAAAATAATACAAAATTAGGTATTAGGAGGGGCCCATAAAGGGGCAGGGAGATGGCAGGGGGCGGGGGCAGCTTTGGGACCCACTTGGAAGGGACTTGTTTGGGAACAGTGGGCACTTGCAAAGGCCTGACGCCCAGGGAGAAGGCGTCGGATTCCCTCACACATGGCCCGTCACCCCTTCCCCCACTCGGCTTCCACCCACCCCCATCCTCAGGCTGGTGGGATCACCGCTCCCCAGGGGTGGCCTCGGGCATCGGGCAGTGTCCAGAGATCTGAGCAGCAGAGACATGACTGGAGGCCACGTTCTGCACCCCGGGGAGACCCACAGGCATCCCCGGCAGGAATCACAGGGATGCCCCCTGCACAGGACACCGCCGCCCGCCCCTCCTCCCCGCCCCCCCATTCCTGCGGACTGGGGTGGTCCTCCCGCAGGTGCAGCAGCCTCTCCTCTTGGGCCTGCCAGCAAGTGTGCAAACTGGAGACAGTGAGCCCGCCATGCGAGCCACCAGGAACCCAGCCGCAGCTTCTGTGTGCTAGATTGACAGCTGTCGTCTGCAGTAGTAACAGCAGCTGGCCGGGCCCTGCTGCCTGGTGGCGGATCAGCACAGTCACCAACGCCACCAGGCGCCAACCCTGGTACGGTTGCTGAGGCTTGTCACTAATCCTATTGGATGGAAAAAGAGATCTGGAATCCGGGGCAGTTTGAGCTGGAGCCCATACTCGCTAAGTGGGCTGTTGTCTTTAATCACTCAGCATAAAAGCTAACGTTTAGTGATGACTTAGCCCTGCTGAGCAATGGGTGGAGCGCGCCGCCCCCCCCCCCCCCAAGAGGCTTACAGCACTTGCAACCACAGCGCACAGCAGAGCCCAACTTCATGGCAACAGTGAAGGGGACAGTCATCCTGCGTCCGTCCTCGGGGGAGAGGTGCACACAACACTCTCTGCCGGGTCAGTCCCCTCTTCTCCACAATCCCCCCAGCCCACGGCCACGCACAGGTACACACACCCTTCCCATCTGTGTTCTTTCTCAAAAAACCTTGTTCTTGACAAGTTACCCATCAACCTCCCAGGGGTTTTAATAGATAACATCCTCAGGAGTTCCTTCTCCCAAGAGTATTAGCTTTCTAATCAAGGGCTATTCAAGACTGAAAGGCCTTAATTAAACAGCCAAAGATGTGAAAGTATAATGGCTGAAGTGGAGGCCCAATAACTGACAGTGCTGAACATTTAAGGGATATCTTATCTACCCTGTTCTGCCTCAAGCAAGCGGCAGCCTGGAGGGGTCTGAGCCCCACTCCATTCCCCTCCCTCTATCTCTTGCATTGGGTGGCCAGATAGCGGGCCACTGGTGTTGGCCACAGCTCATTCCCCATCCAGGAGATAAGTGGAGGCTGATAAAAAGGAGCTTGCCATTCAGCCCAAATTCCAGCCCCAGAGCTCCCTATGCAGATCTTCCCTCACGGACCATCCTCCCACCACCACAGCCGGATTCCACTGTTCTTTTAGAAGCAGAGCATTAAGAATTATCTCATTAAAGTCTGCAGGGAAGGAACAGGCAGTGGGGGAAGGATGTTGGGGGGTCTGACCCCCCAGACAGTCCCCTTTTTTTGCTCCTGGGAAGACCAACATGCTGTGATTAGCTTCCCAGCCCAGTGTCCATCCAAGACAGATGGAGAGATGCCTAGAGGCAGTCCCTGGGCCCAGCATTGGTCATGTTCATTGCTACGCTGAGGCCCCTCATCCTGTTGCCAGGGGTCTGCTCACGGTCAAGGGATTTGTCTCCTGCTTTTTTACCACCTACTTGCCCCACCCCGGGGTCTCCATTCCCATCCTGTTTCATTAACTCTGGCATCTTTAGCAGCAAGGCCCCTCTGAGAATACTGTTCTTTTTGTTCCTGAAACCCTGCATCTCACCACATGCCTGAACAGATACACGCATGTACATACACTAGACGTAGATCTGTACACATGTATGCCAGACACACACGTATATGCACACTCACAAACGTGCTGGCCAAAGACACACAGGTACACACATATTCACGTGCCCACAGATTCAGGCACGTGAGGGAGCAGCGCTATACAGACATACACCGACATCCAGGCATATCCGTAAATACACAAAGATGTTTAAGATGTGCACACACGCAACACACAGATACATACTGACTCATACAGATTTATGCATATTTACAAATAAGGATTCACAGATACACAGATATGCACAGGTATACAAAGATTCACTCCGGCACACACACCAAGATCCATATACACACGTGTACGTGTGCACTCGCAAAAATACTTGTACCTTCTCCCTGTACCCCATGTAAGACCCACTCTCAAGAAGTATATATCATCCATCTACTTCTGTGCCTCCATCTCTCTCTCTCTCTCTCTCTCTCTCTCTCTCTCTCTCTCTCTGCATCCCCACCCCACCCCCAACAACCCAGGGCTCTCTGCCCTCTTAATATCCAGTCTTAGGTCCAAGCTTCCTATTCATCAACCCCAGATCCTTCCTGGAGCCCAGCATCCTGCCTGGAACAGAGGGCCACAGTAGCGTTCTCTGTCAGTGGCCCCAGGGCCTGGCAAAGTGGGGTGAGGGAACACAGCAGGGGCCTGGGGCCTGGGGCCTGGGGCTGTAGGATCAGGACTGGAGCCACACTGCTACCAGATGCGGTAACTTTTGCCCCAAGGCCATCCTGGTGAGAGGTAGCTCCATCCTGGGAATGTGATCCCTCTGGGGAGATAACCTGGGGATGGGGGGGAGAGAGAGAAGGAATTGGGGTGGGGACCACACCTCAGAATGGAGTGGGGAACACAGTTCAGAAGCTGGGGACTTTGAACTCACCCACTGGTGGCTGGGAGAATAGAAAACGGGGACCAGTATCTGAGAGGCCAGGAAAACCCAGGGCTGGAGGCGCATGTGCCCTAGACTTGCCCCGCCCACACGGGATCTCACTACACCCCCATACACACTGCAAGTCTTGAACAGGCAATGTTGCCTCCACGTTGGAAAGCCGCCCCACTCCCACCCCACCCTGCCCCCTATACAGGAGCCAAAGCAGGAGGGCACCACCCACCAATGAGGCGTTCCCCAGGTGCCTCTGCCCGGGGTAGAGGAGGGCGAGGGGGAGCCCATCTGGCACCCCGCTGCTCCAGCTGCAGTTCCTGGGCCTGCCCTGCAGCTCCCCACCCCCCACTGGCAGTCCTCCCAAGACTGTGAAGGGCGCAATAAGGAGACCAAGTCAGGAAATGCTATGGGAAGTCTGGGTTTATGGCCAGATGAAGCAGGGGGACCAAACCTGGAGTCTGGGGGCAGCCAAGGGGTGTGCAAAGGGAGGGGGCTCCGAGGCAGGGACTCTGCGCCATGGGCTTAGAAGGAGCAGACGAAGGGCAGACGCCTTTTGCATGGGGTCCGCTTCCAGTGTCCCCCTAGTAGTGGAGAGCACAGTGTTGTCAGCTGCAGCCGGTGTGGCGTGTGGCCCTCCTGTCTTCCTCGGGCTGGCAGTGGTCGGCACTGCCAGCTGTGCTTCCCATGTGTTCCCTGGGCAGCTAAGGGGCATCCGGCTCTTCCCCAAGGAGGCAGTGTGCTTGCTAAGTTTCACATGGGCTATTGCACTTGATCTTCACAATGACCCCAACAAGTAGGTGTTATCATCATCCCCATTTCACAGATGGGGAAACTGAGGCATAGTGGGGGTAATAACTTGCCTGGGTCTCAGCCTGCAAGAGGCAGAGCTGGGTGTGGTTGGCAGCAGTCTTACTCCAGCACAGATGGTCTTACCCATGGTGCTAGCTCCCTCACATCTGGCATCCATGCTGTTCAAAGCTGGTGAATTACCTATCAGCTCGCTTAATTCCCACGTCTTTCCTTCATCCCTCACCCATACCATACATTCATATCTGCTACTCTCACCTATCACATCAGTCACTCTATGGCCCTCATATCATAGGAAGGAAAGCAGCCCCCAGGCCCCCAGGCCCCTGGCCTAGCTCCTATACAGGCACCCCAGCACCTGGATTTCTTGGAGGAATCTCTACATTTCAGCCCTCCTCACAGAGGACATGGCTTCTCCCGTAGGGGGAAGGTGTCAGTTTGGAGAGGTGTGTTCAAGTAACTCAAGGGGACAGTATGTAAGAGTCTCCCTGCCACCCCTGCCCCCTGCCCCGGTCCCAGTCTCTCTCACCTCTGGTGCGCAGGGCCACACAGTTGCCTCGCCCATTCACACGCTGCCCTGGGGCCCAGAATCCAAAATTCCATTTGCTCCCATCAACCCACCGAAATCTCCGGTGCAGGAACTGAAGAAGTGACAGGCTGGGTCAGAGGGCAGAGGTCCAGGGAGACAGCTCCAGGGGCCCCAGAAAATGCTTACTGAATATGTGATTTTTTAACAAAATAATGTTAAAAAATTCTCACTGCCCACCCAGCTAGGAGCCACATATGCCCAAGACCCATCCCTGAAAGTTTGTACACAATGACAATGCGAGAGCAGCCAACACTCCCAGCCATCACACATAGCGGGCTTCCCAAACGTTACTGTGCACATGGATCTCCTGGGGACTTTTTAAAAATGCAGATTCTAATTCAGGAGCTCTGGGGTGGGGCCCAAGATTGGGCCTTTCTAACAAGCCACCCGGTGTGCCGGTGTGCTGATACTACTGGCCCATGGACCACCCTCGAGCAGCAAATGTAATGGCACTTATTCATCATAATCCCAGGGCTACCTTGAGGGAAGGGCTCCATTTTAGAGATGAAGAAACTGAGACCCCAAAGAAATCATTCAGCTAGTAGGTAACTAAGCTGGGCATGGAGCCTATCTCCTGACTCCAGTGATGTGCTGGGAAATGTTCGACAGCCAGCTCTGGGAGAAGATGAGAATAGAGAGGGAGGGAGGAACACTGGTTTACAACAGTCGCCCATTTCCTTGGTGTGCATACATCCACTGGGGCAGATTTCAAGTCACAGGCATTAAGTCACTGAACAAGAGGCTAGGATGAGATGCCCACAATCAACAGTCCTCCCAACCAGGTCCAAGCCAGCTCCAGTACAGCACTGCTCGCTGCTTGAAGCTGGCCTGGGCTGCTGAGCTGCCAGCAGGGGCTCCCTGGAGGCAGTCAAAGAGAGCTTCCTGTCCCCAGGGTGGTTGCTGCCTTACTTACCCAGCCCGAGAGTCTGCCTCCAATCCAGACCTGCCCTTGGTTGACTCCTCTGGCTGTGCATAGGATGCGATAATCTAAATTGTAGTTGTGTATGGAGATGAGGCTGCCTCTGTAGCACCTTCTGCAGACATTCTGCAGAAAGAAGAAAAAGTAGGGTAGAGAATTTGCTGGTTTCTCTCAAGTCTCTGAGTCTCCAAGAGAGAGCCTCTTATCCCTTTGCTCAGAAATCAGAGACCCTCTCAATCCCATCTTGCACTCCCTATTCTGTGGTCAGGAACTTTCTGCAAAAGCCAATAATACTTGGAATAATCATAGCAATCATTTGCTGAGAGTTTTAGTGACCCAGGGGCTATTCCAAATACTTCTGTGTATTATCTCATTTAATCCTCAACCCTAACAACCCTAACAGGTTGGTACTGTATATCTCCATTTACAAATGAAGACTCAGAAGCACCCAAAAGTGAAGTGACTTTCCCAATAACACAGCCAGTGAAAGGCAGATCCAGGATTGAACACAGGTATATCCAATACCAAAGCCTTTCATCCAGCATCTCATAGTGCAGTCCCCTGACCAACAATACCAATGTTAGCTGGGAATCGTTATAAATGCCAACTCTCAGGTCCCACTCCAGGTTTGTAAAGCCAGAAATGTATTTTAACAAGACCTACAGGAGATCCCGATGCACACTAGGCTTTGAGAACCACTAATCTAAAAGGGAGGAGAAGGTTGAATCCAGTGTCTTCTCCTCCCCACCCCCAGTCCTCCACGGTAGCCCCCTGCCACTTACCTGAGCGTTCTTAAATCTCTCGGGGTTCCGCACCAATAGGAAGCGGCAAGTCTTGCACCCAGGACTGCCTGGAATTTGAACTGTGTCCTCTTCTTTGGGGCACTGCAAGTCCTTGTCTAGAGCAGCTGGGTCAGAATCCATGGCCTCCTCATCCTCAAATGTGTCCCAATAGCTGGAAGGCTTGGCCTCCTCTTCCTCTGACTGAATCACCTCCGGGGTCAGGGCCGAGTCTCCCTCCTGCTCCCCTGAACATTCCAGATTCTGACTCAGCTCTGCCTGTGTCTCTTGGCTTTCCAGACTGGGGGCATCATTCCCTGGGAAGAAGAGATAACCTGCTATCATCAGGTCAGGGGCCTCCCTTCTTCCAGGACCATGGACAGCTCTCATGACCTTCCTAGAGCTGCCATCTGGAGCCAATCCTGGAAGGATCTCCTTGGCATTGGGTGAGGTGATAGCACTTGGATTATAGGCACAAATGGATGAGATCCTGACTTCTGGCTGACCCCGTGGGTGTGTACTGTGGGGATAGGAGGAGGCACCTGTGAGAAAAGCGTTTCATCTTCACAGGTGGGTGGGTTTTCCTGTGGACTAGCCCTGACAGAAAGTTTAGGTCACAGTTCCAAGTCCTTGAGAAATCTAATCAGAGATGAGCTGGGTCAACTGTAGGGGGACAACTGTGGCTCTGGCCCCATAAGGCAAAAAAAAAGGTGCAGGAAAGAGGAGAAAATAGAAAGGTAGGGGAGATGGGAAGAGGAGGCTTACCCGGATGGAAAGCAGCAACTGTCCCCAGCAGGAGAAGGGGCAGAAGGAAGGGACCTTTCATTTCCACTCAGGCTTCGGACAGGGACACAGCTCCACCTTCCCTCCTCGTGGGTGTCCTGTGTGTCTGTGCAGCCCCTGGCACACAGTGTATGAAATGCTGTTTAACTGCTTAATTAAGAGGCAAAGTATTGATTAGAGCACTCCTTCCTCCCCAGTGAACAGACCCCAAGCTAGAGAATTAGGAAAAGGACATGGGATAGCAGCTCAGGTACAAAAGTCCCTTTTTCCTGAAAGCCCCATTACAGTTCCCTGGGATAGCCCTTAGCTCAGACCCTTGCCCCTGCAGGAACAGGCCTGCTCAGGGTCAGAGCACTTTCATTCACAGTGGGGGATGAGGGGAAAGGATGGTGGTCAATATAGTCCTGAGGACAGGCTTCCAAGGTCCGTGCCATATTGAGCCAAGAACTCACCTTCAGGAGTCTGAGGCCTCCTCTGTCAGTGTGTCTGACTACTGCGCCCCAGAGGCAGCTCTTATACTGGGCTTCTGGGGAAGTGGGAAGTGACCAGGATGATTGCCCCAGGCTGGGGTGAGGAGCAGAAGAGCCAATAAAAGTCTTGCTCAGTCCCCCACCCTTGAGCTCTGCTGTCTGCTGGGATTGCAGAGACTTGCCTCCTGGGGCCCACTTCATATGTGGGCACCCAGACACGCTGGTGTGCTCAGAAAGACCCCAGTACAGGCATTATTACTGTCTCTAAAGTGCCCCAGTCTGAACAATACTCCTTAATGCCAGGAGCAGCCTTCTGGTCAATACCCCAGCTAATGAGAGAGGGGGAATCCCAGGTTGTTGGGAGACCATGTGGGGAGTAGATAGGAGGCCAGGGGAGCCTCAGCCCTTCTGAATGCTTATCTAGACCAGGTACTTACATGCATCACATCCCTGATTCCATTCCTCACCTTCATACCATGAGAAGGTATGGTTACCCTTACTTCACAGATGGGAAAAAATGAGATTTAGAGAGGGAAAACAGCTTGCCAAAGTTGCACAGGAATTAGGAGAACGGGTATTTCTAAGTCTTTTTGGCTCAAAACTCTTCTCTCTCTCTGACTCTCCATCTCTGTCTCTCTCTCTCTCTCCTTCACTTTCTTCCTTTCTCTCCCTCTCTTTCTCATCTCTAATATGTAAAAAATTATGCTCATCCTTTTAGGCTGTGGATCTGGATCAAGGTTCTCAACTTTTGCGCTGTTGCTATTTGGAGTGAAATAATCTTTGCTGTGGGGGAGGCTGTCCTGTGCATTGTAATAAGTTTAGCAGCCTCCCTGGCCTCTACCCACCAGATGTCAGTAGCACCTCCCCCAGTCATGATGATCAAAAACGTCTTCCCACATTCCCACATGTCTTCTGGGGAGCTAAATTGCCCCAGCTGAGGATCACTGATCTAGAACATGCCATTTGTTTCCAATCTCAAGGCATATCTTCTGGCCAGGAGGCAGCAGCTGGAATGGGAAACTTCATGCAGAGTCATCCAGACACTCTGGGCCACCCTTCAACCCATCCCTACTCCCCATCTCCCACCAGCTCTCTACCACCACCAGGGTCAGGACTGGGGGGATATGAGCAAGGCATTTGTCTCAGTTGTAAAATTTAAGAGGGCAAGAGTAGTCAAGAGAAACAATAGTCAAGAGAAACAGTATTTCAATGTAATCTTTCTTAAAAATGAAAATAAATGCAAAAACCCCATGATGAACAAAATAGTAAAATTTTAATCAATCAAGCTCTGGCCAAATTCACTGCAATCCAAGGAGAGACCAGCAAGTTCTGAGCCCTGATTTTGCTGGATATCACCACCAAGGGCTAGAGGACTTGTCGGGGTGGGTGTCTCAACTCTGTGCCATCCTAGCCACATCCTCATGGGTGTGCATATTTGATTCTCAGATTCCAGTCCAGCCCTCCAGTACACAGAGCACCAGGAACAGGTAGCCCAGAAGGTGAAAAGGCCTGGGCCCTCCCCTCCTCTGCTGTCTCAAGAATACCTGCAAATGGAGAAGTGCCTGAGGGTTCATTTCTGCACCCGATTGCAGAGTAACGGCCTTGCCCATTATCTCCCTGGCCCAACAGACTTGACTCTTAGCTTCTCTTCCTAATTCAGGGCCTGGGGGCTGGGCCAGTTCCAAGCTCCCAAAACCCCATCTCCAGATTTTGAACTTGTAATCTCCTCAGTGGGAGGGCTGGACCACCTCCCCATTTTTCTTGCCCATCCCAGGGCCCAGCCAGAGATATCATTGCACCCTTTGGGGTGACCAGTAAAGTCAGCTAGCACCTTTAACCAACATAGCTGAAGGAATGACAGCTCAGAGGGCTTGAGATATAGCAAGTCAGAGACAAGCCTAAACCCAAGGTCTTCCAGCTTCTTAGCTGTGTCCCATAGCTGTCTTCCCTCTGCTTCCTCTCTCGGACCTCCCTTCTCTACAACTCGCCCCTCTCTGTGTTCTCCCCCATTTTCTTTACATACAAACCCTGGGCAGACAGTCCATTGACTTCAATTACCTCTTCAGCGACCACAGTGAGGTTTGCCTTGTTAAAAAATAATATTTTTGAAAGTCCACCATGAACAAAACACTGTTTCCTCAAGGCTTTTATATCCGCGATTCTACTTACTTAAGTCTTAAAATCATCCTGCAAATTAGGTATTGTCATCTCTAGTCTATATATCTACTGCATGAGCTCAGAGAGGTTGAATGACTTGCCCAAGTAGACGCAACTGGTAAGGATTGGCATGTGTGACCCTTGTTTGACTCCCACATCCTTGCTTTCTTTGATATGCCCAACTGGATTAGCCTCAGACATTCTAGCCAGTGGTGCCAACGTGTTCAGCATCCATGAGACTCTAATCCTCTGCCTTACTGTTTCCATTTGTATTCACAGGGGTTTCAGACACTGCCTCTCATCTCAAGATTCAGCCCAGTTCCACATTGTGCAGAGGGTGGGTCTCTTTCTCTTGAAGGGCAGTTTAGTGTGGTGTGTCATGGAATCATGAGCCCAAAGCCAGCCCTTCTGTGGCTCTGTTTTCTCATCTGAAAGCAAAGGCTCATGACAGCACCTGTATCTAATGAATAAAACTCCCAGAACAGGGCCTGGCATATGGAGTTGGGAGGTGGTGCTTATCAGGAAACCAGGACTGGAAATGTGACCCCAACCAACAAATAAGCACTGAATGTTGATTGAGCTCCTGCTCTGTGCTTTGCATAGTGTAAGGAACTCCAGGGATTCTTAAATGATGAAAGTTAGCTTTACAGAGCTGAGTTAGCATCTTGCTGAAGATGGAAAATGACACACAAACCCATACTTGGGGATGTAAGGCCAGTCCTCTTATTTTATTTTTACTTTTTAAAAACTCTCCTTGTGGACATATACCATGCATCCAATAAAGTGTACTAGAGAGTGGACTGCTTAGGGGACTTTTACAGAGTGAATATACCTGTGGGATCATGCCCAGGTCAAGACACAGAATGTTTCCAGGCACCCAAAGGTTCTTTCATGGCTCCTTCTTGACATTAATCCCCCCACAGAGGATCTCCATGGACTAGAAGACCCGCTTGTGTCACAACACACAGCCCCAACAGAAGAGACGAGGAACAAGACAAAGTCCTCTTACCACTTAGCATAAAGCCTGACTCCTAGTAAATGCTTAATAAATGGGAAAGACTGTTACTCTTTATTACACATTTTGGAATAGGGGAAGCCATGCCTTCCCACGGCAGAATATAGTTGATGAGGACAAGAAGTGAAAGTTCTACTTCAGTGGCATCGGCGGGAGCACCCAGCCCAAGGCTAAACCGGGAAGACTGTTTCCAGAATTCCACCATCTTTGAAGTCAGCAGACTGTCATAGAACAGCAGTTACAGTGGGCTTCAGCTGGATTTGTCTTTCTCCATTAGCTGTGTAACCTTGAGCAAATGGCTTCTCCAATCTGGGCCACTCTCAAAACATTTTAAGGTTCTTGATTTTCCTCTAGGACTCTAGAGCCACCTGTAATTCTCTGTATATGAGGAACCCAGGAGGAATGGGAGCTTTAGGGCATTGACGCCTTACTTTTTGCCCACCTCCTTGGTGGAGCAAGGATTCGGAATGCTTTCCCTCCCCACTTCTGATTGGGACTCCCTCATGTCCAGCTGGGTTGGAGTCCTATGCTTCAAGATGAACCCAGGGGTAAGGGAGTGTGTCTTGCCTCTCCACTATGCTCCATCCCTAGACCACCATGTCCTGGAAGCAGCCGGTGCTACCAGCCACAGGATCCTAATGATTGAAAGAGCACACTCTGGAACAGATAGCCAAGTCACAACATCAGCCACATTTGGATGTTTGGGCAAATATTTGCATCAGCCATAATTTCTCTGAGCCTGGTTTTGTAAAATGGGGGAATAATTCTTTTTTTTTAAAGATTTTAAAGATTTTATTTATTTATTCATGAGAGACACACACACACACACACACAGAGAGAGAGAGAGAGAGAGGCAGAAACACAGGCAGAGGGAGAAGCAGGCTCCATGCAGGGAGCCCGACATGGGACTCGACACTGGGTCTCCAGGATCAGGCCCTGGACTGACGGCGGCACTAAACGACTGAGGCACCCAGGCTGCCCTGGGGTAATAATTCTTGATCACACAAGGTCATCTTTCTAAAGTGCCTGCCACAGCAGAGGGTACTTGGTGAGTGTGCAATAAGCAGTAAAAATTAGTAGCTGCTGTTGTGCTTCAATTATAAACAACCATAGGGATCCCTGGGTGGCACAGCGGTTTGGCGCCTGCCTTTGGCCCAGGGCGCGATCCTGGAGACCCGGGATTGTATCCCACATCAGGTTCCCGGTGCATGGAGCCTGCTTCTCCCTCTGCCTGTGTCTCTGCCTCTCTTTCTCTCTCTGTGTGTGTGTGTGTGTGTGTGTGTGTGTGTGTGTGTGACTATCATAAATAAATAAAAATTAAAAAAAATAAACAACTATATGTTCCTGAATGGCAGGAACCTGTGTCTTATGTGTCCACATCTTTATATAGAGTTGGACAAATAGCATGTTGTCTTATACTGAGTTTCCCCAGATATAGGCCCTGAGACAAAGATTTGAGTGCAAGTAACTTATTTGGGAGGTGCAAGGACATTTGTAAGGAAGAGGAGAATTCAGATGGATGAGAAAAACAGCCAAAAACATGGGTGCTACAAAGCCAGCTGCCTCAGCAGACAACTAGAAGTTAATCCCACTGGGAAACCCTTGGAAACAGTGCCCAATACATGCCTTAGGATTAGTTCATTGTGAGGGCAGGGGACTGAGGCACTCTTACTCCCACTCCTGTGAGTTGTGGCCTGTTCCAAGGACATGTTACTTCTCTGGCTCATTCAGGCAGCCACAGTCTGTGGGAAGGAAAAAAGGCCCTTAGGTGTGGCAGTGCAAGCATGGGGGACATAGAGAGTCCACCTGCAATGAAGGAACTGGTGGGGTCCTGATAGCACCTGCTATGCAGGCACCAGTAATTGGCTGTTGTGTAAAAAGAGCTAAGTGAGCCCATTCTTCCATCCTCAGGAAGGCCCCATGGATCCCACCCCATGTTCCAGCCTCCTTGTTCTGAGAGACAGTGGAGTGGGGAGGGGCAGTCATCGTAGGGCAGAAAGTTCATGGGTGGGGCTAAGCAGAGAAAATGATGACCAGAGGAAAAAAGAAGTCAGTTTCAGGAAAGCAGTTTTATTGCTGGGGGCTAGAAGCAGGGACAGCACGTGGGGAGAGGAGGCAGCTACCCAGGAGCCGGTGCTCTGGACTCCTGGCTGGGTCCAGTTTAGTAGGCACAGACGAAGGGGAGCTGCCTTCCACAACTATCTAGACGCCAGCGGCCTCCTGTGAAGAAAACAAGAAGGGGACTTAAGCCTCTGGTTCCCCTTGACTCAGCCACAGAAAGGCCTCCCCCAACCCCTCCCCCACCCCAACCCACTCCTGCCTCCAGCGAGGAGTCTCAAGACTCAGCAGGCCCTTCCCATGGGTGTGCAGGCCCCTCCCGGCACCCCTTCCATGAGGCCCTCCTAGGGCCCCCTCCCACCCAGCCTTCCCATCCTTCATCCCCACTCCCACCTCACCTTGGGTACAGAAGGACACACATCCGCCACCATAGAATGAAGGCTGGCCAGCAGCCCAGGTTGCATAGTTCCAGCAACTGCCATCAACCCAGAAGAATCGTCTGCAGAGACCCTAGAGGAAGCAGGAGCAGAAGAGGTGGTGGGGGCAGGAGAGGGGTGCTGGTGGCAAAGGTAAAGTAGATAGGCGGAGCTAAAACTATCCCACCAGGCATATGCCCTTGACTATTGGGCCATGATGGACACTGTCCTGGTCAACTGCAGTGCTGATCCACAGTGATCTTCATCATCACATTCTATGCATGGCAGGGACATGCGCATCCTTCTGGCTTTAACAAGAAGCAAGCAGGACCTCCAGCCCCAGCCTAGAGATGCAGAGCCAGGCTCATGGTCTCACCCAAGTCATATAGGGTGTGAGTCAGAGGCTGAGCAGAACTTGGCCCCAAATCCTTGGCTCCTTCCAGGGCCTAGGCAGCCTCCTGGGTGTCTTGCCCGAGCTGTCTGTCTGTCCCCAGTTCTTTGGAGGATCGGAGGGGAAGCACAGACAGATCTGCAGCAAGGTGAGCACTGGCTGGGGTTAAGAGTGCTCCCCACTTAGAGCTAGAACACCTCTTACCCAGCCTTTGACCCTGCCTCCAATCCAGACTTGGCCCTGGTTGAGACCTCTGACTGTGTTCTGAATCTGGCAATTTGAGCTGGCACTGTGGATGGAGGCGAGGTTGCCTCTGTAGCACCTTTGGCAAACACACTGCAGGGCAGAATAAAAGAGAAAGAATGGAGTGCCCCCTCAAAGGAATTCATGTGACCTTAGTCTCGGGTCTCTAAACCTCCAAAATTCATCTTCTCCACCCCCATGCCCGCCTCCACGGCCATTTCAAGGCTGGAGGTCAAAATGCCACTTCTGTTTCTACATGCCTCTCCCCTCTTACCTTGACACCTGTGCGGGCCCCAGCCACCCCCCCCCCCCCCGCCGCCACTGCCGGGGCTCTTCAGTGAGGCAAATAGTGATGCAGAGGCTGGAGACATCATCCCCACCCCCACCCCCAGCTTCAGCCTCAGACCACTCACCTGAGCTTCATTAAATGTCCTGAAATGCCCCACCAGGAGGAAACGTGGACAGTTTTTGCACCCAGGGCTGCCCTCCAGTCTCACTATGTCCTCTTCTTTAGGGCACTGAAAGTCCTCCTCCTCCTTATCCAGGGCTGAGTCACACTCTACAGCTCCCTCCTCCTCAGGGTCATCTTCCGTTCCAGAGTACCACTCCTCTTCTTTCTCCAGCGGCGTCAGCTCCCCCGTAGGGGCCTCCTTTGGCTCATTTTCTGGCATCTCCCCATCCTGAGGCGTGATCTCATCTCCCAAGAAGCTCTCAGAGTTAGATTTCACAGTCCCTAGCAAGGAGAAAGGCCTAAAGTGCCCTCTTCACATCTACCCCTGTTCCTCCCCAGCACCACGGACAGCGTCCGCCTGGCCCCAGGCGGCAGGGCATTCACTCCTGGAAAGAGAGGAACCTGGAACCCATCCAACAGGAGACACCTCCCCCCACCCAAAACACCCACAAGAGGTCACGGTGTTAAGAGCAAGGATTCAGGCAGCTGTGGGTTTGGGTACTGGGCCCATCACCTACAAGCTTTATATTTTCGTGTCTGATATGGGTACATGATACCATATACCTCATGGGGATGCTACGATGTTTAAAGGCGATAATGTATAGAAAATACTCAGCATGACACACTCAGTGAGCTCAAAGTAGAAGGAAGCTATGATTATATTCATCATTGGTATTACACAGAAAGGACAACAATGAGAATGTCATGATGGAATCGAGACCGTAGACACAGATGTCCTGAAGAGTCCCTTCAGCTCCTGGCTCTAGAGCCTCTGCTTCTCTTCTCTGGGTGTGCAAAGATCTTGATGTAGAGGAAGGCCACAGAAGGAAGTGGCTCTATGTCTCTAGCCCCATCTACCCTAGGAAAGAGCAAAGCAGACAAAGACTGAAGGCCAAAGAGACTTACTCAGATGAAGAGTTGAAACTGCCCCAAATAGAAGAGCCAGAAGTAGGGGGACTTTCATCTTGGCTTTGTCCTGCAATGAAGAATACAGTGTGTCACACACATAGTCACACACCTTGGGAGTGAGGTAGAGAAAGAGAAGGCATGACAAGAAGCCCCTGAAGCCCCAGGATGCTGGGACCCTTTCTGAATGGACACGTAGCCAAGGCTGGCTTTCCTATGGGCCTCACATGAAGAAGGGAGTACTACCTTTATATGTTTGTACTTAACAGGCCCTTCAGAGTCTGTGAAACAAAAGAGAACCGAGAATCAGTGTTGGTTGGCCTTTCCAGGAGCACATAGTGCTTAGGGAGCATGTCCCTTGCTCAAAGCTCTGAAAGCCACACACACTGCCATGCCTTCCCCAGCCAGGGAGAGCTTTCACATGCCTCAGAAGGAGTATGAAAGGCAGGGATGGGAAGTCTCATCCCTGCTGACCCCTGGAAGCCACACACAGTCCCAGCTAGCCCTCCCTAACTTCTCAGCCTGGACCAGTTGCCTCCCCAGAGAGTGAACACTTACCCAAAGTCAGCTCCACTGCAACAGGGAAAGCACTTACCCACTCAGAGGTCCTCCTGGGTCCTGAGAAATTCACAAAGCTCAGACTCTCCTTTGCTCCATATCATAGTTATGTTTTATAGAAGAGTCTTGGAGGAAGTTCCCCAGAGACAGGAGGGTTTGCCCCAGCCTGAGGGATATGAGAGGGCTGATAAGAAGTGTTTCCTCACTTCCCTAGAGAGCCCACTCATTCACTTCCAGATTCTCTTCTGACACCCCTTTCAGGAGCCTGGGGGCCACTGTGGGACTGCTCTGAACTGGGGGTTCTTATCCTGGGCTGCACTTCAGAATCTCCCATGG
Source organism: Vulpes lagopus (assembly GCF_018345385.1). Taxonomy (NCBI): domain Eukaryota; kingdom Metazoa; phylum Chordata; class Mammalia; order Carnivora; family Canidae; genus Vulpes; species Vulpes lagopus. The sequence goes on along the minus strand of NC_054834.1, from coordinate 62,941,004 downwards.
AGCTTTTCCAAAATGCACAGCTCTCCTGCTTCACCCATGGGAATGTGAACTGCTGCAGACATTTGGGAAATAAATCTGTCAATATCTATTAAGATTAAAGGTGCATATATCACTTGCTCAATTTCACTCTTTGGAGACTCTCCTTTGGAAATAAAAGCACCTATAAGTAAGAATATTTTTACAAGATTGTGTATCACTTTGCCATTTTTTAAAGATTTTATTTATTCATGAGAGACACAGAGAGAGGCAGGCAGAGACACAGGCAGAGGGAGAAGCAGGCTCCATGCAGGGAGCCCGATGTGGGACTCGACCCCGGGGTCTCCAGGATCATGCCCTGGGCCGAAGGCAGATGTTCAACCGCTAAGCCACCCAGGCGTCTCACTTTGCCATTTTTAGAAACAAAAATCTCCATGAAAACAAGGAGCTGACTCTCCTCCGGATAGATGGATGGTGAACAAAAGGGAAGGACACAGAGTGTTCTGGGCATGAGCAAAGGTGTGGCGATAGAATGACCTTGGCCTAAGCTGGGGACAGTGTCCTCTCTTGCACAACTAAAGTTAACAGAGTACACATTGGAAAGGGGTGAGGAAAACATGGAGGAGCACAACCTATCTTTTTTTTTTAAGATTTATTTTATTTATTTTAGAGAGAATGTGTGTGTACGTAAGAGCAGAGGAACGGGCAGAGGGAGAGAAGCAGACTCCCCACTGAGCACGGAGCCCAACACGAGGCTCGATCCCAGGACCCCAAGATCACAACGAGAGCCCAAATCAAGTCATTTGACCGACTGGGCCACCCAGGTGCCCTGAGTACATCCCACCTTGAGCCAAAGAATGGAGATATCCTTCCCACCATGTCCACTGACTTAAGGGAATAGAATGCAGGAGTCAGGAAATAACTCAAAAACAGCCTATCAAGGAGCTTTGAGCTGCATTCTGCTCACCCCCAGCCCCTGGCCCTCCCTGCAGGGCCACTTCACATGTTGGACAAGGCTATTAGAGTGAGACGATGACAGAATCGAGCCGATTCTTGGAGGCCAGTTGCTGCTCAGGTACCTCAACTGCGAGGGAAGTCTCTCCTTTGGGTCACACAATCCGGGGCCTGAAATCCACAGCTTAGTGACCCTAGAAATTCCATTTCATCAACATCCAGTGAGGGGTTAGAGCAGTGGATGAGGTTGTGGGTGCTGGAGTCAGTCCAAGTAAGAATCTAGGGTCTGCCGTTCCATAGCTGTGTGACCCTGGACACGTTCCTTAACTTCTCTATATACCTCATGATCATTGTTTATAAAGTGGGAGTAACTATATCTACCTTACAGGGTAGTCAGAAGGAACAAATGAGATAGTGTGTATGTGTCGCAGACATGCTGCGAGCTACCCAGCCCCCTCACTGCCTCCTGGTTTCTAGAATTCCACTTCCTGTGAATCTTGGGGGAGCGGGCAAGCCTCTCATTCTTGAAAAGAAAGTGCCAGATAGATTCCCAGCCTCCTTTGCAGCTCAGGCAAATGACTAGGCTCTATCAAATGGGACCACCCAGCCACGACTTCGAATCTGGAGCTCATGACCAAGAAGGCCTCTCCCTGGTGGTGCAATGGTGAGACCCAGTTCCTGGGGTGGCAGCACTGGAAGAGGGATCCAGGGTCCAGGCACTACACTGCCAGCCACAGAGCCTGAATCACAGCAGCAGCAGCAGCAGCAGCAGCAGCAGCAGCAGCAGCAGCAGCCGGGGCCTCTCCACACCCATCTTGTGGCCTGGTTTTGGCTCTGGTTCTCTAGCCTTTCCTTTAATTGTATGAGCTAACTCGTACCCTTTTAATAAACTCATTTTTCTGCTCAGATCAGCCAGGGAGAGGTATGTCTGCCTGCCATGAAGAGCCCTGACTAATGCAGCATTTAGCACAGGAACTGGCATTTAGTCACTGCTCAATAAATGACAACTACTCGCGTTACTAGGTCTAGAAGTGATGGAGGTCTTTGGGACTGACCCACATTAATCAAACTCTCAAGAGACCAATGTCCATATTTGGTGCCAATGACATAATTTAGGTTGACCTGAACCCACATGAGGCCCATTTAGGGCCTTCTGACCGGTGCATTCTCTCCCTGCCTCGCAAGCTACAAATTTTGCTAAATTTGTGTCAATTTGTCATACAGCATAGAAGAGTAATAAGAAGATGTTGTGGAGCATCAAGACCCATTCCTTCCCAAGATGAAATTTACAGTTACTGCCATTGGTGGTTGGGGGTTGGCACAAGGGGGGTGTCCTAAAGGAATGGGCTTGAGGACCTCCCAGAAAAGAATCCAGGGTCAGCAGGTCAGGAAATATGAACACAGAAAGAGAGGTTCAGTCCAGGCCAGAGGTCCCCCGCCACTTCTCCCCTTAGACCATAACAGGCTGGGAAGTCCCTTCTAGTTAGTTCGAAGCTCTGCCCCCACAGGAGTGATGTCCTCCAGGAGCTAGACCTCTTGGGCTAACCAACTACCTGATAACTGGGCTTGGCCAACATCCCTGTGGGGCAGATAAGAGATGGAGAAAGGTCTATAACATCATCCCAGGGCTAAGCACCCGGGAGATAGGGACCCAGGCCGTTGCTCTGTGAAATCAGCCTCAACAGTAGCTGCTCTGACACTTCCCTGTTTGGATGTCCCAGTGATTGACATGGACCAAGAATGCTAGAGCCGAAAGGGCCCTTGGCAATGACCCAGTCCAGTGTCCACGTCTCAGCCATGGGGAGTGCCCCAGGTTGGGCTCAGATGTCCCCATTCCCAGATTCATTGCTCTTCCTGCTCCCTCAAGAGACTCCCCTCCATCCCCTCCAGGCACCTCCCCTTCTAGACACTTGCTGCAGGATAGGCTGCATGGCTCCTCCACTCCACTCACCACCCTTCAGGATCTCACTCGTCCACCTACATCCCTTCATGTCTGCTGCCACCACCCTAGCCCATGCCACCACGTTGGATGACATACACGAGAGCCTGGCATTCCCATGCTCCCCGTTCAGTGTCCTCCTTCTGCACCAACAATGAATCCAAACTCATTCCCACTGCCTGCAAGTGGTGGTCTGGCTCTTATCTACCTGCTCGACCTCACTGGTGTGAGAGACCCTTGTCATGCTGGTTTCTGCTCCATCGGCCAAGTTTGAGGCCTCACACTGGCTCCTTCTGTCTATCAGGTCTCAGATCAAGGGCCACCTCCCCAGAGAAGCCTCCTTGAGAATGCTTTCTAAAGAAACACTCTCCCCCATCCTACTTTCACCTCAAGTTATTTCATTCCACATTGTTCCATTATTGCCATCTAAGCATTTACCAAAATCACACGATCTTGCTTCTCTCTTGGTTTCTTGTCCATGGTCTGTCTCCTCCAGTAGGAAGTAAGTTCCACAAGAACAGGGATTTTGTCTCTCTCATTTACTGCCGAGAACTCTACTCAGATCATGGAAGGAGTTTTCCAATTACACGTCCCATTAATCCATCAACTTGAACTTTACACATGGAGAAAGTCCAGTTGGGTTCTGCTCCGTGTATACCTAACATTCTGACCTCTACCTGCCATGGGCACAACCCTGAGCCAGGCTCTGTATTCTGTGACATTCGTGTATGTATTCATTTGTTCACTCACACTCATTTATTCACCAAATACTCAGAGATCATCTCTGGCTTAATGTAGCTAAGACAGCAAGACAAACAGAATGAGCCTATTAGTCAATAAAACAAAACACTGTGTTGAGCCTATTAGTCAATAAAGCAAGACACTTAGAAGCACAGAACTTACACAAATTGGGAGTTACACATGTTCAGTGCTACCGGAGGGTGGGCAGAGAGGGCATCCTGGAAGAGGTTCTTATCCCACTTGGCCTCTATGGTACATGACACCGCTCCACTTCCTCCTTCTCAAAAACTGTCCTAGCAACTTTCCTTCCCAGTTTCTGCTGGTAGGCTCCTCTTCCTCTCCCAGAAAGTTAAATATTGGCAATGTTTGCCTTCTTTTCTAACTCTACACACTTTCCATGGGCTATCTCATCTATGCCCCTGTCTCAAGCTATCAAATATGCACCGAGCACTCCAGCTCCAGTCCTGCTCCTCACCAGGTCTGGCCACTGCCACAGATTCACATATATGGCCACCCAACGAGTTCCTGACCTGAATGTCTCATAAGCATCACAAATTCAACACATGCCAGAATGAATTCACCCCTACATACACACACACACACACACACACACACACACACACACACACATACACACACACAACCCTGCCCCTCCCCCGTGGTCACTTTCTCAGGAGAAACCACCCCCTTGCATCCAGACCCCCACGCTAGGACCCTGGGGCCATCTCTTTCTTCAGCGTCTCACCAAACCCCAGCACCACCCGTCTGCCCCATCTGCCACTCTCCCAATCACCTACTAACCATTTTTCACCTGGATCATTTCAATGGCTCCAAATTACTTTCCCTGCCCCCAGCCTTACCACCTCTCCCTGCCCCTGATACACTGTCCGGAGGCTCCCTGGTGTTTCCCTGTCACATGTGATCTCTCTGGCGTCAGACTTTTGCATCCAAGAATGCCCGTTCCTCCCTAACCACTGTGCCACCCCTACTTGTTGTCTACCTTTCGACCAAGGATTGCCTCCCCTATGAAGCCTGCCCTGATTCTCCCAGGAAGAGATAGAAGGGAGCCTAATGGGGCTCAATCTCTTTCTATCCCAGCCCCATCCCATCTCACTGCAGCTCTCATCTTGCTTTGTTTCCTCAGCAGACCAAGGCACGCTCACCTGCATATCTCTGGTACCCGTGCAGTTATATGGACACGCGCTGGGGGCTCAATTCGTATTTGCCAGTGAGGTGAATGAGTGAAGGAAAGCAATTCTTGTTTAAGATCTCCACAGACTGAGCAGGGCACAGACTATCTGAAACGAGACCCTAGGCAGGAATTCTAATAACCATTACAACAGCACCAGCTAAGTCAGGAGGCACTTCCCATGGGCTACAGGTGCTATGCGCTCGCTGTCATTTAATCTCATCTACGATCCTGTGAGGCACACACCACTGTCATCCGTAAATCACAGACAAAAAGACTGAGGCTCAGAATGGGTACTTGTCAGGTAAGCATCAAAACCAGGGTTTGAGGGACGCCTGGGTGGCTCAGCGATTTGGTGCCGCCTTCGGCCCAGGGCCTGATCCTGGAGACCCAGGATCCAGTCCCGCATGGGGCTCCCTGCATGGAGCCTGCTTCTCCCTCTGCCTGTGTCTCTGCCTCTCTCTCTCTCTCTGTGTGTGTCTCTCATGAATAAATAAATAAAATCTTAAAAAAATAAAAAACAGGATTTGAGCAGAGAGCCTGCACTCCTCCCATCCATACTCAGCCTCCGTGGCAGTGAGCAACTACCTCAAAGCACGCCCACTCATTCCCCAGTGTGCACGGTGCTCAAGGCGGCCCTGTAAGGTTGTGTGGGGGGCAGGTGAGGAGACGGGAAGGATGGGGGTGTGCTCCCTGGACAAGCAGACTCCTTATCTCCCCCGTCTCCATTTGCTCATCCATGAGCTAAGTTAGGGATGACAACCTTACGGGGTCTGGAGAAGCCTAGCCAGGAAGGTGGTCATGCAAGAGTCCAGGAGGTGCCTGGCACCTGCTAGGTCCTCAATGAACAGCAACCCTAAACAGTATCCTCATTTTAGGGACCGAGAAAGACAGTCTTGGAAAGGTGAAAGGATGGCCCAAATTTCACGTGGTAGCAAATGATGGCAGCTTGAAAAGGAAGTCTAAGTCTCCCGCCATCCTCAAGGAGAGCTTTCGGAGCATCTTTCGTGTGCTCCTCACTGTGTGGGACAGACACACAGCCCACCAAGAGGACCCAAGCCAAGAGCACCTGGAACCCCAAACAGCAGCTTCGCTCTCTCCAGCTGGGAGCTCAGACCTAAGATAGAGATGGTGATTGTGATTGAAGTTCATTGGGTGGGAAGGGCCTGAGGGTGGAAGACGGGGTGCCTTCCCAGACACAAAGAGGGAGGCGGGTCTGTCCAGAGTGCTTACCCGGCAGGAGGCCACGAATGGGAGAGGCCGGCTGCCAGCAGCTTTCAGGTTTACTGGTCTTGCACCAGACTGGCCACACACACAGTATCTCAGCAGCAGCTCTTGCCGTCAACTCCTGGAGACAAACGAGGCAACAGCAGGGGAAGGGAGCAGCAGGCCTCAGGCTTTCCTCCAAGATAGGCCATCCTCTCCCGGCCAGCAGAAAGGGGACCACATTCTGACTCCACCTGTCCGCCTCTCCTTCCCTCCCCCAATACAACAGCCCCAGAAATCACCCCACACCTCTCCGAGGCCTCCTGGTTCAAGTTATCCTACAGTTTCTGCAAGCAAGTCCCCATGAATGGGGACAGAGTCTGAGTCTGGGAGGTGGAGGCAGCTCCTTCCGTCCTTCCTTCTTGCTCTCCCTCCCGGTCTGTGCGTGCATATGTGCACGTGTGTCTTTCTCTGTCCCTGTCGGTGTGTCTCTCCCCTGTCTGCGTGTCTCTCTCACTCTTTCATATATATCTGGTATTTCTTGAGTTCCCATCCTACAGCAGGGTAGGGTGCAAAGCCCCGGGGTTACAGTGAACATTACAAGATACACTTTCTGCCCGCACGGAGTTCCCAGTTAATTCTCTTTTTAGTCCACGGGTTGCATTGCAGCCGTGGGGAGCTCTGGGCGGGCCAGGCGCCTGGTACCGTGCAGCCCTGTCGAGGTCACTGGCTGGAGAGGAAGGCAGGTGGAGCTGAGCCAGCAGAGCAGTAAACTGTGGAGCTAACTGTGGTTGGGTGGCACTCGCTCCAAGCAAGGAGAATTAAATCGTTTTGTTTTGTTTTTTAAGATTTGATTTATTTATTCAACAGAGAAAGAGAGAGAGAGCATAAGCAGGGGGAGCAGCAGAGGGAGAAAGAGACTCGGTGCTGAACAGAGAGCCCAATGTGGGGCTTGATTCTGGGATCCTGACCTAAGCCGAGGGCAGATGCTTTAACTGATGGAGCTCCCAGACACCCCACCATTTCGGTTTTAAAATAGTGCATGTCAGGGGGGGGCACCTGGGGGCTCCATCGGTTAAGCATCCCAGTCTTGATTTCAGCTCAGGTCATGATCTTAGGGCCGTGGGATGGAGCCCTGCATCAGGCTCTGCCCTGGGCGTGGAGCTTGCTTCAGATTCTGTCTCTCCCTCTCCCTCTACCCCCACCTCCCCTGCTCTCTCCCTCTCTAAAAAATAAATAAATAACTAAATAAACAGTACCCTCAGCTTTTAACATGACTTTGCACTTACAATAGGAATTAACAGCAGCTGCTTATGAAGACCTACTGTGTGCCGGGGCCAAGGACTTCTCTCATGGAACCTCGTGGGTCCTCACCACTCCCTGGGGTGGGCACTAGAGCCCCGATGCAGTGAGGAAACAGGCACGAGAGGCTGGGCCCGGCTCAGGCACCCTGCCTGGCACTGTGGGAAGGGTGCACGCTGTCTGTCCACACTCTCCCCTGGCCCCCACCGTCTCTGGCCCCGAGTCCCCGGGCTCAGGAAGAAATACACAGCTCCGCCCCTGGCAGCTGGCATTTCTGCCCTCACTGCTGGAGAAATAACGTCTATTGCAAACATTGAACATAAAGATTAATATTTTTCATTGACTTTGGCTTAAGATTTTGGGTAATGGGATAGTCTTTTTTTTTTTTTTTTTTTTTTGTCTCTGAAATCTCATTCTACACAATACAAGGAAATCTGTATTGTTTTGTAAGGCAGACACTGGCCTGGCAGGGCGTTTCCTGTCCTGAACCACGGCTGGTGACAGGCTGACCCCAGCAGGAATGAACCCCGGATCCTCCTTGCTCTGCCCTCCCCAACCCCCCTGTCCCCCACCGGCGCTCACGGTCATTACCAGTGGCACCTGCAGCCAGCCAGGCAGCCCTGCTGCATGCTAGACGGTTTGCATTCATGAACCCACATAATCCTTACAACTCGGTGATATAGTCCCATTGTTACCTCATTTTACAGATGAAGAAATTGAGGCATCATGAATCTAAGTCCCAGAGCTCGTGTGAGGAGGGGATGGAAGCTGGTTGTGGACAGTCCAAACAGCAGAGGCCAAGCCTATGCCTTCAACTATCCCCCACGTTCCCTCCAGGCCTCCCAGAGGCACCCCGGTGCTTCCCGTCTCCACTGCAGGTGAGGAACTGAGGGTCTGCAGGGTTTAGGATCTTCAAGGTCTTACGGCTAGCCAGTGCCTGGGAGGCCCAGAGCCTTTCCCATGTGCCCACCACACAAGTCCACCTGGGGCCTGGGAGGGAACACTGGGCCCAGGAAACAGAATGATGAGGGACCCATGAGCATATGCTTGGGGTTAGAAAAAAAAAATCAAAAGCTGTGGAGAGCAGCCAGCATGACCAAAAGCTGTGGTCCTGGGTTTAGCCAGGCGGCAGCTGGCCCTGCGGTGACTAATGGTGGCCAGTAGGACGCAGCCTGTGGCGGGTGCGTGAGCCATCAGGCGCGTCCCACCTCCGGACTCCTTGTCGTCGTCAAACAAGGACTGTGTGCCTTGAAACCCAGATGGAAGTGTCATCCCAGAGACGTTAGAGGAAAGACACTGTCTCCTGGAGTCTCGCCCAATGCATTTGGGAAGCATCCTCCCCCTGGGGGCTGGCAGGAAGAGGGGTCATGGCTCCGAGCTTCACATCCAGAGAAGCTGGCAGCCAACGCCTTTAGCTAAAGAACAGTTGGCACCAGGTTGATGGACAACGAGTAACGGAGGCAGTGTCACTCTTTAGAAACTCCCAAGGGGCAGCCCCAGTGGCTCAGCGGTTTAGCGCCGCCTGCAGCCCAGGGCGTGATCCTGGAGACCCAGGATCAAGTCCCACGTCAGGCTCCCTGCATGGAGCCTGCTTCTCCCTCTGCCTATGTCTCTGCCTCTCTATCTCTCTCTCTCTCTCTCTCTCTCTCTCTCTCTCTCTCTGTGTGTGTGTGTGTGTGTGTGTGTGTGTGTGTGTGTGTGTCTCGTGAATAAACAAATAAAAATCTTTAAAAAAAAAAATAGAAACTCCCAAGGTGACATCTGGCCCTGAGCTCTACTATTACTTCCAACCTCTGTCTGCTGACCTGGGCTGCTGTCGTGGTTCACTGCCATTGAGACCCCGGCTCAGGCAGCAGAGGGGGACAGAGTGAGGCACAACCGTCCAGGACCGGGTGGGCGGGCGATAACTAAGATGCAACACAGCCACAAAAGGGGCACGCACGTACATAGTCACATGCTGGGGACGCTAGCCGTGCCATTCTTGAGTCGTGCAGTTCACAATACCTTTCTCAGGCGCTTTATATTCCAATCTGTCTCTTTTTTTTTTTTTAAGATTTTATCAGTGAGAGACACATACAGAGAGGGGGCGGGGGGCAGAGACACAGGCATGGGGAGAAGCAGGCTCCTTGCAGGGAGCCTGATGCGGGACTCCGTCCCGGGACTCCAGGATCACGCCCTGGGCCAAAGGCAGGCGTTAAACCGCTGAGCCACCCAGGGATCCCCTGTTCTGATCTGTCTTACACCCGCTGGACGTTTCCTACGTAAGAAGGGATGTAAAGAAAAGGCAACATCTAAAGTGAACGTGACCTTAGGGGTCAGATCTGGATTTAAATACCCGCTCCACGATGTGCTCGTTTGAATGACCTTGGACACGACTGGCCGCTCAGTAGAGCCTGACGTTCCTCATTTGTCAAATGGGGCCAGTGAAAGGAGAAGGTTCCTAACCCACGCCGTCGGCTGTTCTGTACACGGCAGGTGCTCTCCTAACGGAGGTGCCCCCTGCCCCAGGCTCGGCGCCACAGCCCGAGGTGAGGGCACGTGTGCCTCAGCCCCTCTCCCCTGAAGCCGAGTAGCCCCAAGAGCCTGTGGCTGAGTGAAATCAAAACTTGTGAAACCCCTGGGTTGCTCACTTCTTCCTTTGAAAGAGCGGTTGGTCCCATTTGAGGAAGAAGTTGCGGGAAGGGGGCACCAGCAACAGAACTATGAGGCTGTGCCCTTAGGCCGCTTCTCCCACTTACTCATTTTCCCCAGAAATCGTCTCTGACTCTCTCTGGATAGAAATGTTCTCTGCATGTCCTGGGAATCCAGACACCTTTTTTTTTTTTAATAACAGCTTGAGATAAAACGCACATACCGCATAAATCACCTATTTAAAGTGTACAACTCAACTGTTTTCAGTATATTCAGAGCTGTACAACCATCACCACTATCAATTTTAAAAAACTGTCACCTCCCTTAGAAGAACCCCTTCAGCCACTGGCAGTCACTACTCTTCGCCCAGCCCTAGGCACTCACCAATCCACTTTCTGCCTCTATAGACTCGCCTATTGGGACATTTCACATACGAATGGGGGTCATGCTCTGCGGGTCTCTTGAGACTGGTTCTTTTGTTTTCATGGTTGAAGTGTGTATCTGTTTCATTCCTCTTTAATGATGAGCAATATTCCATTATATGCATATACCACATTTTATTTTTCCATTCACCGGTGATGGACACCAGGCATCCTTCCTGAATTTAATATAGTCCAGTAACGATAGCAGTGATCGTTGAGCACCTGCCACATGCTAGGCACTTGACCTAATTTCTAACCCTTACGACAGCGCAGGGAGGCAGAGCTGTTTCTCCCATCACACTGATAAACACACCAAGATGTAGAGGTGAAGTGGCTCATCCAAAGTCCCACTGGTGACAGAGCAGGAATCAAAAATGTGTTGGCCTAGCCCCCCCCCCCCACCCATCCGTGATCTTCCCACCACACCACAGCTTCTCCCTAAACCCATGTGCTCTGCTCTCTCCTTCCAGTTGGCTCTGAGGCCAGGAAAAGAAAGAATCCTCTCCTTCAGTGACGGTTCACTGAACAAGCCATAGCTGGCTTGGGCCACGCATTAGTCAACGAGCTGGGTGGCCACCGTGTGGGGCTCATTGCCCAGGTGATGAGAGGTCATCATGCAAGGAGACAGGTGCTGGTCACCAGGAAGGGTACAATCCAGTGCTGGGAACACAGGGCTGCCGGAAAGCCCAAGGAAAGATTTTTATTTTTTTTTAATTTTTATAAGATTTCATTTATTTATTCATGAGAGACAGAGAGAGAGAGAGAGAGAGAGAGAGAGAGAGAAGCAGAGGGAGAAGTAGGCTCCATGCAGGGAGCCCGATGTGGGACTCTATCCTGGGTCCCCTGAATCATGCCCTGGCCCAAAGGCAGACGCTCAGCTACTGAGTCACCCAGGTGTCCCAAGACAAGATCTTCAAAAGAGACGATATTTTGAGCAGGACCCCAGGGGACCAGGCAGATGGCCCTGGCAGAGACGAGGCAAGCCTACGCAGAGGAACTGGTGTGCTCACAGACCCAGAGACCAGGCACCTGGGTCACGGAGATGAGTCCTGTCCTCCTAAACGTGGCAGGGAAAGAACAGGGGGAGACAGTAGAATCACACAGAGAGAGCCTGCACACCGGGCTGGAGTCTGAGCTGTGTCCTGTGGGCAGCAGAAGCCATGGAAAGTTCTGAGCAAGATAACAAGGTAAAAGCCATCCAGTAGCACTGTGGTGTCTGTCTTCAGACCCAGGTTCCCAGGCCCCTGGAAATTATCCTTCTGCTGTTTACAGCAGAGTTGGCTTTAGACTCTTATGGATCTTTGTATCCCCAGCACCTAGGACACAGCCTGATACACGGCAGCCGTTCAAGAAACATTTGTTGAATGAATGACTGAATGAATGAATGAACCAAGCAATCCATCTGCCGGCCAGCCGTCCCCCTCCCTGGCCTCTCCTGGCTCAGTGGAACAATACAGCTAGTGTGTTCCAAACTCTCCCGTCTCACCCACCTACCCTGTCTCCCTCCCAGCCCATCACCTTCTCCACCCTTGCTACCCCTCTCCTTTCTGGTCATGAGTAAATAACGGAACAAATGCTCATGCATTCCCACCAGGTGCTAGGCAGCAGCAATTACTTTATTTTTTTATTTTTAGCAGCAATTACTTTAAATTCTCACAACCGCTCTCAGGGATAGAAATGATGAACTGCACTTTGCAGGTGAGGAAATTGTGATTCATGGGGGTTACAGGACCTGCCCAGCTGCTGAGAGGCAGACCTGAGACTCACAGGGGCCTTCTGATTCCGTGCAGGGCTCTCAGATGGGGGTTGCAGTGGGGGGGTGCAGGGAGTAAGAGGTGGCACAGGAATGGAGGGAGGGGGGTGGTCTCGAGCCCCTGGCCTGGGACCAGGTGAGCAGATACAGGTCTGAGGGCTCCTGCTCCCTCTCTGGGTCCAGCAGCCACACCCAGGGTGCTGCAGCCAGATTTCTCCGCTCCGCTCCCACATCCACTCCCAGGCTGGAGCACCCTCAGGGATGTACAAGCATGCACACACACACACACACACACACACACACTCAGATGCGTGTACAGGCACACACATACCTACGTGCACAGACACACTCAGGCGTGTGCACGTACACACTCAGGCACATGCACACACACACACTCAAAGCATGCACACACACGTTCAGGTGCATGTGCATGCACACACACACTTAGGCGCGTGCACAGGCACACACGTACTTGCACACACGCGCACATACACACTCAGGCGTGTGCACGCACACACTCAGGCATGCGCACAGGCACACTCATACACACAGCCCAAAGCCTAGAGAGCCACACCTTCAGCAGAAAGGCTTTATTTTTCTCTAAGATTAATCCCCCAGAGACACGTTTTCTATGATGCCCAAAGTAAAGAATAGAGGGAGCCACTTTGAATAGAGGGAGCCACCTCAAAATGCTGGGCATTATAGCCAAGGTCATGACAACCCCACTCTTCACCTGGAAGCTCACCTGGCACGAGGGGCTCGGCACACACAGGCATCACAGCCAAAGAGGTCCAAAGAAGTAGGTGACATACTTCCCCCCTCATCACATCACCTCCCCTGAACAAAGTGTCTACCAATGTCACGTGTTTCCTGCTCCGAAACTAAGACCCTCCATGGGCCTTTGCTCCGGGTCTATAGGACAGCAATCAGCATGGCACCTGAGCATCTTTTCTTGCTAACCCAAGTATCACCTAGCCCTAGCTGTTAACTAGTTCTTTTTTTTTTTTTAAAGAAAAGAAAAAGTAATGGCTAATTAATACAAGAAGCCCAGGCAGGCCAAGTGCTCCTAGATGTGGGGTCCTCACGGGTGGGGAAAGATGAGCAAAGACAGCGTCCTCTCGGCTGAAAAGCAGAGCTTCTGAGCTAGGCAGTTGCACCAGGGCTCCTTTCCCGCCGGCACTCCCAGTACACCATAAAGGGATGGACGAAGGTCAAGACGGTGGCAAGCACCAGCGTCACGTTCACCTGAGGGTGGGAGGGGGAAGGTGAGGTCCAGAACTCTGAACTGCAGCCTCCACCCACAAGGCAGCCAGAATTCCACCAGGAGTGGCCTCTACTTTCTCCTCAGACACTCAGAGTGCCCCGGGGGCAAGACCTCAGTTATTGTTCACTCTGCTCTGCAGAGCAGGGCAGGAGAGGAATACTGTGCCCATTTCCTAGATGAAGAAACAGAGGTCTTGAGAGCACTTACTGCAGGCAGGAAACATCTTTAAAGTCTTAGATTCTCCTTTGGAATTTGTGAGAATTTTACATCCTCCTCCAGAATATGTCCATTTGTTTCCACACACATAACAAATATTTTCTCCCCGGGGCGCCTGGGTGGCTCAGTGGTTGAGTGTCTGCCTTTGGCTCAGGGTGTGACCCTGGGGTCCTGGGATTGAGGACCTGCTTCTCCCTCTGCCTATGTCTCTATCTCTCTCTCTGTCTCTCGTGAATAAATAAAATCCTTAACAACAACAAAAATATATATATTTATATATAAATATTTTCTCCCTGAACCTCTAATGCTGTGGACTCTCTTGGAAGCCATGCCATGCTAGTCCTGCAGTTTCGAGTACCCTGGCCATTACGCAGGGTACTCTGCTTAAGACCCAGGATGAGAAATCAGACCAAGGATGTACCCAGATGCAGAAATAGTCCTGCAGGAACCATCTCAGCCAGATTTGGGGCGCCCCCTGCTGGGGCCCCACTGAGCCACCCCAATCCGGATGTCCTCTCTGGTCCAAGGCCAGGGCCACACCCCCAGCACCCAAGTACTCACGTAGAGCGGGTCATTCTGCAGGGGACCCTTGATGAAGGTGAAGATAGGGAACTGGAGCAGAGAGACAATAGCTGATAAGGCCATCACCAGCCCAAAGAGCTTCCCAAAGTGCTCCGAAGGGAAACTGGGGAGAGAGGCAAACCGGGTTCCAGTGAGCTCCCTCCAGGAGGGGCCCAGCCATGGTGGGCCTGTGTCAGCCCCTTGCTCCCAGGTCCCCCATCCTAGGCCTGGCTTCACCCTCCCACACAGCCCTTCCCCCTCCACCTTTGCTCGAGCCACAAAGCACAGAGAAGGCACTGTGCGGGGACCCCGACACAGGTGGGCCTGGAGAGGTCTCAAAGAAAAGACGGACGATGAGCCAATCTGTGCTATGCTGGACCATGAGGACACAGCAAACAGAAGCAAGAACAGAGTGCCAAGAAAGGAAGGAAAGAAGAAAAGAAGGAAGACTCTTTCTGGTCTCCCCGGGACAGCTGAACCAAAAGTGGGCCTTGGAGTCTGAATAGGAGTTCACCAGGGAGATAGGAGAGGCCGAGAGGAGGGCCCCTACGAAGGGGAATGTTCTATCCCTCCCGCCAGCCTCTGCCTCTACCTCACTGTCTACACCTGCTCCAGGACCCTGCCTCCCTCACTGGAGCACCGCAGGCCCATCCTCACCTCCTGACTTCTTTACCTCCCGTGCACGTCCCTTCGCGCCTGCGTGTCCCCGGTGGGGTCAGGCAGCCCAGGCCCACTTACGCCAGGGTGAGGAAGGCGGCATTGCCCCCATACAGGAAGGAGCGGCTGATCACTTGCAGGATGAACGTGACATACTGGAGGGGCAGCACAGGCACCGAGGCACAGAGGGCGAAGCCCAGGCATAGCAGGGACGTCAGGGCCAGAGAAGGCACCGCCGAGCGGAGGGCCACCGTCATGGCCGAGGACCCTGGTCCAAAGGGAGGAAGGGGCTGCGTGGAGGCGAGCACGGTGGAGGGCAGAGAGAAGGGGCTGAGCCACCGTCCACCAACCCTCCCAGCCGAATCCCAGCCTCCCACACGCTCATCTCCTATCCGTGCCAAACGGTGGATCATCCACCCCCTAAATGCCATTCAAATGCATCCACCGCTCTCCACCCTCCCCACTCAGCCAGCTGCAGGCCTCCACCAGTGCACGCCTGGGTTGTGACAATGTGTGACAATGGCCTCCTACCACCGGCCACATGCTCCGGCCCCTCCAGCCCACAGCCAGGTATGCTGCGGAGCGCTGGAGGGGGGGGGGGGGCAGGAGACCACAAACAGCCCCCCACCAGCCGCCACTCAGGCCAGGCTGCACCAACATCCATCTGCAGCCACACCAAAGAGGAAGGGAGGGAAGGACAGCCAGCCTTCACTATCGCCTGCAGCAATAACATTGTTACTAATAGTATCAATACTGGAAGCCAGACATCGTGCAGTAAACACATTTTTAAAATACTAGATACATGTACGTGTACATCGTGTGCGGCATATAGCATACCTACACACAGCGTCTGTATACAGCACTGTTAGGGACTACTATCTTCAGAGGAAAGAGACACAGATATAAAGCCAAGGAAATAAACTCGGATTTAAAATACCAGTACATTCAAAAAATAAAAATAAAATAAAATAAAATACCAGTACAGGGTAGCCCGGGCTTAGCATCGCCTTCAGCTGAGGGCGTGATCCTGGAGACCCGGGATCGAGTCCCATGTTGGGCTCCCGGCATGGAGCCTGCTTCTCACTCTGCCTGTGTCTCTGCCTCTCTCTCTCTCTCTCTTTCTCTGTGTGTGTGTGTGTGTGTGTGTATCTCATGAATAAATAAATTAAATATTTTAAAAATAAAATAAAGAAAAGAAAAGAAAAGAAAAGAAAAGAAAAGAAAACAAAAGAAAAGAAAAGAAAACAAAAGAAAAGAAAAATCAGTCCATCTTGGGCTCAGTTGCTTAGGTCTGCCTTCAGCGCAGGTCATGATCCCAGGTCTTGGGATGAAGCCCCACATCAGGCTCCCTGCTCCTTGGGGTCTGCTTCTCCCTCTCCCTATGCTACTCCCCTGGCTTGTGCTCTCTCTCTCAAATACATAAAAATCTTAATAAAATAAAATATCAGTAATCTTACCTATATCCAAGGCCTAAAAGCAGAGATGACCCAAGAGAATTAGACACCCTGGCATCCAGATTGCAGTCTTTTTTTTTTTTTTTAAGATTTTATTTATTTATTCATGAGAGACACAGAGACACAGGCAGAGGGAGAAGCAGGCTTCATGCAGGGAGCCTGATGCAGGACTCGATCCTGGGACCACGGGATCATGCCTTGAGCGAAAAGGCAGACGTTCAACCACTGAGCCACCCAGGCGTCCCAAGATTGCAGTCTTTAAATACCATTTCTGACTTAAAGGGACCCAGGATTACTTGGAGAAACAGCTGTTCCAGGGCAGGAAATATACCCCTTGAAACAGCCCCGAACATCTCACTGTGCTGGAAAATGAGACAAATAAGACATTCTCTAAACTTGATAGTGTTGTGTTAAAGCACGCCGATTCTCCATCAGTAAAGTTCCCAATAACCAAAGATGGATTGATTTGAGCACATAGAAGATTCAAGATGGAAATGGATTGGAACCCATCAAATATATATATATAATGAGACTTTAAAAGAGAAACAACATGAGGGGACACCGGGGTGGTTCAGTCTGTTAATCGTCTAACTCTTGGGTTTCTGTTCAGATCATGACGATCTTGGGGTCATGAGATCCAGGCCGAGGGACTCCACACTCAGCATGGAGTCTGCTTGAGATTCTCTCTCTCTCCCTCTCTCTCTCCACCCTCCCCTCCCCACACTCCCATGCTGCCTCCCTCTCTAAAATAAATAAATCTTAAAACAGCAAAAAGAATAACAATAAAGAGAAACGACATGAAAAAGTAAATCAATTAAATTAAGTAAAAGAGAAACGACAAGTCATCCCCCCTGGAGGTTGCTAAGGCACCAAGTCATTCTGAAACTGGCACATGGAAGAAAAAAACCAAGCACTTATTTCAGGGCATAAGGTAGTCAATGAGGGAAAGCTTTTCTTTCTAGAGGAACTCTAGCAATTAAAAGCAGAAGGAAAGACAGAAAGAGACAAATGTCCATTTTGCAACCCTAATGAAATAATGGATCCCAGCAGTGATCACCCAGAGCTACTAAAATCATTACCCGTGCAGCTGATGGGAAACTCTGTACCGAGTGGATCAGACTGACAGCGTCTGGACCCACTAATCAATCCTAACATCGTAAGCACAGGGACAGCTGGTGCCGGGGGCCCCGCCGCCCAGAGCCAGAGGACGCCCGCCGCTCCACCTCCGAGGCGCGCTCGCCAAAAAATACTCAACTGCCTCTCCTCAAGCCTCCAATCTGCCTGTTTACGGGAAATACCCAATCAGAAACATTTTTAAGTGACACCAAAGGATGTCAAACCCAATCTGGGAGAAATCTGACAGAACAAATGACCCAGTTTCTTCAACAAATAAACCACCAGAAAAACAAAAGGTAGGGGGGAGGCGAAGGGACGCAGAGATTGAAGATCTAGGAAGGCCCGCAGTCAAATCCACAGTGTAGACCCTGTGTGCATCCTCGTGGGAACAGACTCACCGTGAAAAGGAGTTTCTGAGACAACTGGGGAAATCTGAACGGCAGGTTAGATGGTATTAGGAAATTACTGGTTTTGAGGACACCTACGTGGCTTAGTGTTTGAGCTTCTGCCTTTGGCTCAGAGCGTGATCCTGGGGTGCTGGGATGGAGTCCCCCATCGGGCTCCCCACAGGGAGCCTGCTCCTCCTTCTGCCTGTGTCTCTGCCTCTCTCTGTGTGTCTCTCATGAATAAATAAATAAAATCTCTTTAAAAAAAGAAATTACTGGTTTTTGGGGTGATAATGATATGATGGTGATATTTAAATTAGAAGGGCCTTATTTGTGAGAGACACAGACTGAAGTATTTACAGATGAAATTGTCTGATGCCTGCAATCTGTCTTAAAATACCCCAGTAGGGGTAGGAGCAGCAGCGCTGGGGAAGGGGCGACCTCAGCGCCCCTCTGTTCAGCCAGGTAGGTCCGAGGGTCACGTCCACTCTCCGAGGCACAGGCACGGCTGCCTCTGCCCCTTCCCTCCTCTCCCCACTTCAGCACTGTCTCCTCTGCACCCCAGCCCAGCCCAAATTCCTGTCTGGGATTCCTCCGATTCCTCACTCTAGCTCGCTCCTCACCACCCTGACCCCACTATATCCTTGGGCCCTCCTCTTCATCTCCCCACTTCTTGCTCATCCTTCAGGCCTCCACTTTGAAGCCACTTCCTCCAGGAAGCCTTCCAGAACATCAAGGCCATCCTCACCCAAAAAAGGTGAAATGACCCTTTTTTGTGTCCCCATCACCCCCTGTGAGCTGACTTCACAGATGGTGATGCCTGATGACTTGCCCTTCTCTGTTCTCTAGACTGAGAAAGGTGTGAGAGCAAGGACCTAGCCGTCCAGTCCATGGTGGAGTCTGGAACTATGGCTGGCACGTAACTGACACTCAGTGACTAGTGGATGGATGGATGGATGGATGGATGGATGGATGGATGGATGGGTGGACAGATTGATGGACAGATGGATGGATGGACATGTGGACAGACGGGTGGACGGGTGGGTGGACAGTGGATGGACAGGTAGACGGGTGGGTGGATGAACGGATGGATGGATGGATGGGTGGATGAAAGGATGGGTGGGTGGATGGTGGATGGATGGATGGACAGGTGGACAGGGACAGGTGGGTGGACGGGTAGGTGGATGGTGGATGGACAGGTGAGTGGACGGGTGGGTGGGTGGGTGGATAGGTGGATCGATGAGTGGGTGGGTGGATGGGTGGAAGGATGAATGGGTGGACGGCTAGGTGGGTGGGTAGATGGGTGAATGGGTGGACAGGTGGATGGACGGGTGGGTGGACGGTGGACAGGTGAGTGGATGGATGGGTGGATAGATGGATGGATGGATGGGTAGATGGGTGGACAGATGGGTGACCGGGTGGGTGGACAGGTGGATGAACAGGTAGACAGGTGGGTGGATGGTTGGGTGGGTGGATGGGTGGATGGATGCACATAGAAAGGATCAAGAACAAAAGAGAAAGTGGCTCTGGCTGTGAATGAAGGTTCCTCCCCTCCTGGTCCCCCAACCCTCTGTGCCCCAGGCCTCACCTGTGCTTTTCGCTTCCTTCTGGTATTTCTGCTTGAGCCGGTCCATGAGCAGGCCATTCCAGGGCGCACAGAGCACCCCAAAGAACTGAGTGATGGCGAAGGCATTTGTGTAGGTGCTCACTGCAGAGGGCAAAGGGGGGCTAGGTGGTAAGAAATTTCCAGCACTGCCTTCCAGGGGAGGACTCTCCCAGCCCACCCTTGCCCTGCCTGTCTCTCCTCCCTGAACCTCTGCTCAGACCTTGCTCCAGACCACAAAGCCCTGCTGCGCTCAGAACCCCAGCCTCATGCTTCCGAGTGCCCAGCTGGGATGCAAAGGTAGGCTGCCCCACCACATACCTAGTGCTCTGTCACCCCCGGCCAGGTTGGTGAGCAGAGAGTTGAGGGTGCCGATGAAGAGGTAGTGCCACAACTGTATCACGGACAGCCACACCAGATGCCAGGCAAAGCGCTGTGAAAGCGCGTAGCTCCAGAAAGAGCGGGGCTCCTGCTGCTGCTCTGGTCCTGGGGTCTCTGATGGGGAGGAAGGATCTGGGCGTGAGTTCCAAGAAGTAGGGGAATGTAGAAGGCTCACAGGACCGTCCTCTATGGAGCGAGCTCACCTCCTCTTGCCTCCCAGACCGCATATGGTGTATTCTCAGAGCTGCCTGTACCCAGCTTGCCTCACCAGCCTGAAGGACCCAGGTCCTCCTGTCTGCTGACACCCCATCTGTCTTCCACAGCTTGGACTCAGTGACACTGCTTGTAGCAGCACTTTCTCAACCAGGACAGTGGAGAGAAGGACAAGGAGAAGAGAGTGTGGACGTTGGAGGTGAGGGGAGGGTTAGTGCAGCCTGCTCACTGTCTCAGCTACTCCATGCCCCGTCCCTTGCCGTCCACACCAGGATCCTGAGTCGGTTCTAGAAACTGCAGCCTAACTCCTTGCTCAGAGTCTAGGTGGGACGTGAATGACGTGTCCTGTTCCTCATCCAGGGCTGACCAGTTTGATCACATTCCCTGGGACACAGACCGGCTGTTATGTCTAGTCTGGGGCCCCCCTGAGGCATCCAGGTCCTTCTCTTCCCTGGAGCCCGGCAAGTGCATGTTTCCTTTGATTTTTGTGAGCTTCCCAAAACCCTGTTCTTGCTTGGACCTTGCCAGCAGTGGGTTTGTGACATGTGTAACCACAGACCCAGAACAGACAGAGGAGGGAAAGGAGGCAGGGCATGGGGAGCGGGTATGACAGGCCAAGGAGAGAAAAAGGAGGGATGGAGAGTGAAGATACAGAAGTCCCGACCCTCTGTGGACCCTCCAGAAAAGGGCGGGTAGGGGGTCGAGAAGACCCTGTGGGTCCTCCGATGGCCTTTGCCTGACTCTGCATCTCCAGGGCTGCTACGGTGGCAGAGAACCTGGACTCTAGGGGGGGTTCGGGGAGAAGTCAGACGCTGAAGGGCGGATGGGGAAGCTAGCGGGGCTCACCTTCCTTTGCTGGTGGCACCTCCTTGGACCCCATCTCCAGCTTCTCGGACTCGGCTATGCTGTTCTCTCTCGCCGTGGTGTCCTTCCCGGAGCACAGGCTATGGACACAGAAGCCCCCAGCCCAAGCCGAGCACTGTGAGCTGAGCCCGAGATGCAGGCCACAGGGGACAGCACAGGGGCTCCCAGAGTTCACCTGGAGACACCTTTCAACAGCCCTCATGCCCAGGCCACAGCCCAGACCAGTGAAATCAGAATGTCTGGGCACAGGAGCCAGGCTTCTATATATATATTTTTTAAGATTTATTTATTTTAGAGAGAGAATACGAGCAGGGGGAGGGGCAGAGGGAGAAGGAGACTCCTCGCTGAGCAGGGAGCCCGACACAGAGCTTCATCTCATGACCTGAGCCGAAATCAAGAGTCAGACGCCCAACCATCTGACACACCCAGGTGCCTCCCACCCCCCCGACCTAGCTTCCATATTCTTTAAAGCTCTCTAGTGATTCTCTTATGCAGCAAAGTTTGGGAACCACCAGAAGCGTGGGAAGAGTTGGCCAGGCCCAGGTTCGCATCCTAGCTCTGCCTCCCCCTAGCTATGGAGACATGGCTCAGACTGAGCCCTGCTGAGCCTCTTTTTCTCATTTGGAAAACAGAGACAAGGATATTCATCTGAGAGGATAATTGCGCAATGAAATCAGAGGGCACATGGCCAAACAGTAAGCGAGCAACACATCAATGCCTCCCCACCCCCCATGGTGCTGACTGCAAAACCAGTCACATTGCTTCACCTCCCCTGTTCTCCGACCTCTGCAATGGGATCCTGCAGCTCTGACCGGTCCTCCCACCCCTGCATCTGGGCTAGCTTGTGAGCTGTTTCCGCCAAGACAACGCAGCAGAACTGGGCCAATTCTGAGAAACTCTGTGCACATCTGCACCGTTTCTTAGAGCCCCGGTGCTAGCCTACTGGAGGACAAGAGCCCTGTGACCCAGATATCTTTGTCACCCTGAGTGACTGCCAGACACACCCCATGTGAGGGATGCCATCCTCACCAGCCAGCCCCTGCCGTAGCCAGCCCACACCAGCTCAGCAGATGACCAGAGGCAGGAGAGCCCTGGCCACACCCTCCAAATCCGTCTCTGATCAGCAGAACCAGCCAGCTACCCACAGACTCATGAAAAACAATAAATGGTTCATGTTTCTGACCACTGACTTTTGGAGTTGTTTGTTACGCAGCATCAGCTAGCCAATACACCCACAGCCTGGTCCTCCCGCCCTGTGATGGGTTTCCTCTGCTCTGCTAGCACCGCATATGTCCCACCCCTGGCTTCCCACCACAGGTCAGGTGGAGGGCTCTGGTTCACAGTCACCAGATCCCAGTCCTTACCCATAACTGTAGTTGGGGGGCAACGGATAGGGGATGTGGCCTCGGGGCATCAGGAGGAAAGTGCGCCCAACATGCCAGGCACTGCAGACCGAAATGAAGATGAAAGAAGCCCGGAGGCTGACACCCTGTTCATAAAGTAGCTGTGGGAGGAGGAGGGAAAAACAAAAACAAAAACAAAAACCTCAGCACAACAGCCCTGTTTGTGGCAACATGATTCCCAACATCCAAAAGGTAGAAGCAAACCAAAGGTCCATTTGCAGATAAATGGGGAAACAAACTGGGGCAACGGGATGCCATTCCTGAGAGAGGAGGGGGGTCCTGCACAGGTTGTGACAGGGATAAATTTGAGGACATCAGCCAGGCACAAAGGGATCAACACTGCACGCTTCCGCCGAGCAGTCCAAGTCATAGAAACAGAAAACAGAACCGTGCTTGCGGGGGGCTGGGGTGGGGGGACAGGAAGTCACTGTTTAATGGGCACTGAGTTTCTGTTTTGGAGGTTGTAAACACTCCTGGAGATGGATAGTGGTCATGGTTGCACAACAATGTGAAGGACCTTAATCCACTAAACTGTACCCTTAAAAGTAGTTCAGACGGTAAATTTTATGTTCTCTGTATTTTACCCAACAGAAAAGTCTGTGTAAGAAGCAGGGACTGGACAATAGCCAAACTGTGGAAGGAGCCTCGGTGTCCATCGAAAGATGAATGGATAAAGAAGATGTGGTTTATGTATACAATGGAATATTCCTCAGCCATTAGAGACGACAAATACCCACCATTTGCTTCAACGTGGATGGAACTGGAGGGTATTATGCTGAGTGAAATAAGTCAGTCAGAGAAGGACAAACAGTGTATGTTCTCATTCATTTGGGGAATATAATCATAGTGAAAGGGAATATAAAGGAAGGGAGAAGAAATGGGTAGGAAATATCAGGAAGGGAGACAGAACATAAAGACTCCTAACTCTGGGAAACGAACTAGGGGTGGTGGAAGGGGAGGAGGGCAGAGGGTGGGGGTGAATGGGTGACGGGCACTGAGGGAGACACTTGACGGGATGAGCACTGGGTGTTATTCTGTATGTTGGTAAATTGAACACCAATAAAAATTATTTAAAAAAAAAAAAAAAGAAACAGGGAATGGAAACCCCAGCCTGTAACAGGCTCCCGCCCTCCATCCTGAACGCTGATCAAGGATTCCTGACACACACGCTCACCCTCACCCCACAGCTCAGTCAGCAATGGGCAGGGGGGTGCGGGGGGGGAGCATCGTGTCACCCATCCCCCCAGCCTTATAGACTCTCCTCATGTGGCTTCTCCAAGACCTGCCAGCCCACTGCTTTTTCATCTTATTATTTTTTTAACAGCAGCCAAGGCCTTCTTCTCAAACAAAACTTCACACAGAAATTCAGCCTATGAAACACATCAGCAGGGAGCAACCCAGTCATCTTCCCTCTCATTCTCTTTGGGGACCAACATAATACCCCAGAGAACCCTTCAAGGTTCCTTGACACCCAGTTTGAAAACCATTGATCTAGCCTACCTCCTCCTTTTTACAGAGGATCAAAGTGAGGTCCAGAGACGTGCAACCAACTGCTCAAGGTCAGGGTCAGCAGCAGAAAGGTCGGAATAAACTAAGAACTAAGATCCTGCTCTGACACTGTCACTCTTTCCAACACTAAGGAGACAAGAGAGAAAGGGAGGCATATCCAGGGGAAGGAGAGGGAACCAGGAAAGGGGCTCTGGTATCAGTGGTAGAGAGGCTTAGTAAGCACCCCTGGGGCTCAGTCTCGGGATGGCCCTTTAAGCCAAGGTGTTTATGGGACTAAGCTAGCTAGTCTCAGGTCTGGTAGTGACTCCCAGAGATCCTCTTCTCCCCCCCATAGCTCATGGGCTGTGCCAGCCTCCTCTGACCTAACACAAAGCCTGGAGGGAAGTCCCAAGTTGGGCACCTTCGGGTGTCAAGGACCCACACTCTCTTCATTCCTTCCACAGTCATCCTTAGTGTCCTGTAGCTGGTGGCCTCATAATCACAGCATGGCTACCATGACTCCAACTCTCACATCTTCCCACCACAACATTCAAAAAGAAAAAAATGGGAAGGGGGACCAAGGAGAAAGGCTTTCTTTCTGCTCTTCTCACCTTCTATCAGGGAGGGGGAAATGTTCCCTGAACTCTTCTAGGATACACACCTTTCATCTCATTAACAAGGACTGGATAATATGACCACCTTTACCCATCACTAACAAAGGGGGCAGGGATTGCCCCAGTTGGCTTAGATCATTCAAGATTCATCCTCTGGGCTGAGTACCTCCAGATGGAATGATGAGCAATTCCACCTCCAGGTGGAATGGCTGTCAGGTGGCCACTAATAGCACTGGGACAGCTTCTCCCCCTCACCCCCCACATCAGCCTTGAGGAGAGCTGGAGAGGCCTCTGTGTCTGCTTCTGTTGCTCCCACTGGCCACCTCTCACCTTCCTGTCCAGACCAGAAGCTCACAGGCACAAACACTCCACCCCACAGGGCTCCCAGCCTCTGCCCAACACTGGCCTGAGGGCATCACAACCTCTCCCCAAAAATCCTACGTAGATGTAAAGAGCTTCATCACTACCAGGTGAGGCTCCAGAGCCAGACAGGCCTGGGCTCAAGTTCAAGTGTCATGTTTACAAGCTGCAGGAGGGCTAAAGGAAAGAAATGAGGCGAAGTTCACAAGACAAGTGTCTGCCACACAGAAGCGGGTGATAAATGCTGCTCGCTGGTGTTTCTTACCTTGATGACAAGGAAGACCGCCGAGGAGGAGTCAAACGCCCCGTTGTAGAGGGTGATGATGGTCGAGCGGTGTTTGCCAAAGAGGTTCCCAACCTGGAGAACACAGGAGTCACTCACTTCTTCCTGAGACGGTACTTCCTGTCCACGGGGCACGGGCCAGGCCCTCGTTGTACGCAGACCCACCTCATCCAAGGAGCTGCGGCCCTGGCTCGAGCCAGCCCCCCTGGAGGTAGTCGATGCAGAGCAGTGCTTCTCTCTCCCTCCACCCGCCCCTACCTCCGGCCTGGGGCCTGGGGTCAGGGTGGGCTCCTACCTGCAGATTAGTGATGAGAAACAGGATGCCTCCGACAGTGAGCATGGGCATGGCCAGGAAGAGCAGCAGGGCCGAGTCTGGGACAATCAGAGACAGAGGAGGGGTGGAGTCCTAGTGGAACCCAAACACAGAGCCCCACACTCTGGCTCCCACCTGCTCCCAAATTCCAACAATCCTGCGCTTCTATCTGGCCCCAGTTCTCGCCAGCCTTCTAGCATCCTTTGAGGACCTTAAGAGAGTAGTCAGGGCTACGCCAAATGTCCCTGCAGGGGGACCCTACAGAAGTCTCCTGAACCACCTTCCTCCCCCCCATAGGCACTCCTCGGTCCGCAGCAGGCCTGCATGTCCACAGGGAGAAGCAAGACTCAAAGTGAAGCCACTGCTGCCTCTCCTCACTAAACCACAAGCAGCCCCTCCGTTCATGCTTGACACTGTTTGGGAGGGAAGCCTGGCTTCGGCCCCAAGCGCAGTCTCTAATTCACTGCAGGACTTTGAGCTGGATTCTGAGTCTGTGACTCGGTCACCTCGTCTGTTAAATGGGAATAACAGTCCTTGCTCTTCCTATCTCATGGGGTGCTGTGAGATCCGAGCAAGAAACAGCCATGGATTGTGTTTCCCTGGTCCATTAAACTCAGAGCACCTCCTCTGTGCCAGGCACCATGCTTGGCCAGCGGAACCAAGACACCAGGAAAGAACGCTCCCCACTGTGGGTCTTGGCAAGGCATCTCTCTCCCGCCCGTCTTCTCTACACAATGGAAGGAGGAGAATGAACCGGGCTGAAATTCCCAGACTTTGAGAGATTTCCACGTTCATGAACCAGTAATATTTGAAACGAAAACTTTTGACTGCAATAGGACTGTCGACTTTTGCCCCACTAATTGAGGATACTTTCAAAAACAACCATCCTTCATACTATCATTCTGCTTTTAAAAAGAGAACACATAAAAAAAATTTTTTTAAAAAGAGAACACATTAACACATACAAAAGGAAGGATGTAAGCTTTCGAATAAATTCTCTCTGAAGCAACCCCTTCACTGTCATTTTTTGCATTTCTCAGTAACTACACTGGTTTCACCGACTAGCAACAACTCCCCCAAAGATTCTCTCAAGCTCAAAGCCTGGGGGATCTCTGAACAATGGTGGGGGTCAGGGTGTCCTGCCCATCACCTCTGCACCTGCCTCACTACCAGGTGCCCCTGCCTTGTGTCCCTCCCACCCACCTGACAGCACTCACCTGCAGAGGTGAAGGCTATGGTGAGTGTGGCGGTGGTGTACAGAAATCTGAAACATACAACGAGAGATGGAAAATGTTGTCAAAAGGGCAGAGCAGATAGAGCCAAGGCGCTCCCACTTGGGGTCCCAACAGCCAATTCCTTGGAGAAAGGGATTAGTGCCTGGTCTACAAAGCAAAGCTTTGAGTTCTAATTCCTCCTCGCTGTGTGGCCTCGGGTAAGGCACTGCCCTTCTCTGGGCCTCGGCAGCCTTTTCTAGAAAAGGAAATGATTGGACAGATGTAGAAATCCCAGGGTGCTATGATGTCAGGACTGCAATCCCAAGGTTATGGGGACCTCTTAACAGTTTGGGAATCTCACAAGGCATGGGGTAATAGAAGCAGTGCCCAAGTGTGATATTCTGATTTATAATAGGAAATATCTGTTTGCCCCTTGTCCCCAGTGCCTGACAGAAGGCTCCTGATATCCCTGTAAAGTCTTCAGTGATAAGAGCACTAAGAGCATCTTTGTTCTGATCAGGTGACTCTGGGCTCCTGGATGGCTCCTGATTAGGCCCATCACCAGAAAGACCTAGCCACAATTAGAAACTTGGAATTTCCAGCCCACCCACCCCCACTTTTGCAAAAGGGAAAGAGGCTGGAAATGGTTAATAACTGATCAAGCCTACCTGAGGACAGCTTCCAGGCTGGTGTATACAACCACATGCCAGGAGGATGATATACCCCAGACGCCACCAGGACAAAAGGTTTAGTCCTATGCACTGAACCTTCCCAGACTTCACTCTACATATCTCCTCATCTGGCTATTTATCTGTATCCTTTATCATATCTTTTAACAGACTGGTAAACACAAGCAAATGTTTCCTTGAGTTCTGTGAGTTGTTCTAGAAAATAATCCAATCCAAGGGAAAGGAGGTCATGGGAACTTCAGGTTTGTAGCCAAGCCAGACCAAAGTTGTGGGTAACCTGAGGACCTACCACCTGTGACTGGCATCTGAAGTGGGGGCCGTCTCATGGGACCCAGCCCTCAACCTGTAGGATCTAAGGCTCTCTCCTGGTAGAAGGCATCAGAACTGAGTTGCACTGTAGGACACCCAGCTGGTGTCACAGAACCGTGTGGGGTGGGGAGACTCCACGCACATGTGGTGAGTGGATATGTCAGAAGTAGAGTCTTCTGTTGAAAGTCAAGGAGAGGGCAGCCCAGGTGGCTCAGCGGTTTAGCGCCGCCTTCAACCCAGGGCCTGATCCTGGAGACCTGGGATCGAGTCCCATGTTGGGCTCCCTGCATGGAGCCTGCTTCTCCTTCTGCCTGTGTCTCTGTCTCTGTCTCTCTCTATCTCTCATGAATAAATAAATTAAAAACCTTTTTTTAAAAAAGGAATAAAAAAATTTTTAAAAGAAAGTCAAGGAGAACTGCAAGAGGAGATATGTAGGATTTCCCAATATTGTTGGGGTCAGTAAAGTGGGATTTGCTAGAATGGCTCAGGCTCAAAGAGGCATGTGCTTCGAGAAAAGAAAGGGGATGAAGAGCCCCTGGCTCCTGGGTGGCCATGTGGTGACCCATCGGGTGGGGCAGCAGGTGCATGGCCACCATCGACTAGAGGGAAAAGTCACCAGTTTGGAAATCAGAAATGGATCCACCTCCCGGGAAGCAGGTCCAGGGGATCCACAGAAGTGCAAACTAATAAGCAAATGCCAAAAGATACAAGCTCAAGGTCACCGCGATCCATAATAGCTAAAACAAAATTAAAAGAGAGCGCCAGGTCAGACATGCATGCTAGACCAAGGTCAGACCTGGGTTAGTCTGGGCTTTGGCCATTACCCTCGAAGTCACCCCCAAGGGGAAAATAGGCAGGAGCAACAGAGAGTGTCTCTAAGACTTCTGGTCCCCAAGGAGGTAGTCAGTGTGGGAGGAGGACGAAACTGAACCCGGGGCGGGCGGGGGTGGATGGTGAGGTGTTGCTACATTTTGGTTTTGTGAATGGATATCCTCAGCTTCCCAGAGAACCCTTCCTGCAACAAAGGGGGACAGTGGCCACATTGTGGGCTGTGTCTCGGGTTCTGAACGCTGCAGAGTGTCAAGCCCATCTGGGTTGATGCAGGACCTGGAGCTCACTATGCAACAGTCACACATGGCCGCGCGTGATCCACACACACAGGAGGTTACGCTTGGCCTGGACTGCAGCCACTGTAAGGTCCATGTCCCCCTCCAAAGGGAACATCCCAGATGGAGCAGCCTAGACGCTTTCCACGCCAGCCCTGTGCGCATGGCTTGACGGCGACCTGCGCCCAGGTCACAGAAGATGCTGTGGCGAAGGGGGGCCCTTACATGCAGGCACCCCATTAAAACCCACTGCCGCAAAAGGGAAAAAAACAGTTTGGGAAGGCTTACTGAATTTGCCGGCTCAGTTTCCCCTCCTGGGTCTTAGAGATGCTAATAATTATATTATGTTAATTAACAAAAGAATGGGGACAGGCAAGAGACTGGTCTCAGGAGGGTAGAAACTTTTCAACGGTTATTAAAGAACAAGGTGAATAAAGTAACTATTGATGGGAGCGGAAGAGAGAGGAAGCAGAGGAGAGTGGAGGGTTCACCCCCACTGGGTGGAAATCTCCAGATGGTTATAGAGATGTGGGATAAATGAAATGGACAGCTATCGGGTTTATTTAAAAAAAAAAAAAGTGTTAATAAATACAGCACTGCCGAAGGCTGGGTGGGCCAAGGGGACGCCTGCCCGCCCACAGCATTAAAGTGCTAGCAACCAAACCCAGTCTGTTTGTCCCCATTTCAAAAAAAAGAAAAAAGAAAAAGAAAATTAAAAGCCAGAAGACAGAGAGATCACAATGAGAAACCCAACCAGCAATGGCTGGGGCCAGCAGTTGGGCAGATTCATCAGCTTTGAGACTGCCAGGAGGCTGGGCTCCCTTGACACTCACTACCCCTCACCTTGGCCCAGAGCCTTCTGCACCAGAGTGGGCAAAACGGGCAGGGGGTGGCGAAGTTTCCAGGGCTCTTTGACCAGGGGACCAAACTCCCTGGAATAGCCCAGACGCTGGCTTCAGGAAGGATGAATCTTCCTGGTTTTTGGAAGCCGGAAGGTTGAGACAAGCTCCCCAGAAAGAAGTTGTCTCCTTCCCCTGATGTTTCACGAAACTAGACACCCCGTCTGGTCCAGAACACTTCCTCTACCTAACGGTAGAAACCCCTTGCTGCCCACTCCTGAAGAGGCTGCTGGTACGAGGGTCAGGGTGGGGGCGCCCAGGGGGCTCAGCCAGTTAGGCCTCTGCCTTCAGCTCAGATCATGATCTCAGGGTCCCAGGATCAAGCCCCATGTCCTCTGGCTCCCTGCTCAGCGGGGAGTCTGCTCGTCCCTCTCCCTCTGCCCATCCCCCTGCCCCTTGCTCTCTCTCTCTCTCTAATAAATAAAATCGTAAAAAAAAAAAAAAAAAAAAAAAAAAAGGAAGGTCAGGGTTACTGGAAGAAAGGGAAACGTTTATAGGAGAACTGGTACAATTGAAGAGGCTGTGGGAGGGGGCTGCCTCTTGGCTGCACAACTCTATATGGGGATGGACACCTCCCAGCTAGCACTGTGGGACAGGAGGTGGGTAAATCTGCCCTGCGTGTCAACTGGACTTGTGAAATGGGAGCCAGTGAGACCAGGGAGACCAGTGAGCCCAGGCAGAGTGGAAAAGAAGCCAGAATGCTGGTAAGGGACGAACTCTCGGCACAGTAACCCTCTGGGGAGCCCAAACTGGGCCTTATGGCAAAAGTCTGCAGTTACCTCCCAGCAACTGCAGGTAGCCTGGACAAGACCATTCCCATTTCCGGGGCATTTACTATCTTGCTATTGGACATTAATTGAATCCACACAGATAACTGAAGTACATAAAATGATCTTCAAACATGAAAGACTCACAATGTCTAGGATGATATCGGAGAAATGCTCTAACGGCGATGGCAATCCCCAGAAGAATTCCATGCTAAAAATAGCAATGGTTAGACAGGATCATGTTGCGGGGAGGGGTGGGGGTTGCAAGGAGGAGACACCATGAATGGGGAGGCTTTCGTCCCCTAGGACTGACTCTGGAATTCTACTGTCACTTGGACAGCGTCCCTATAAGGAATCCTCGATTGACCAATACAGAGCTCCTTGGCCATCCTCCAAGGCGAGTGGACACCACCACCCTGTTTGTATATGTGCTGCCGAAGCGAGCACACCACCACCCTGTTTGGAAGGCCACCACGCTGATCCAAAAAGTTAAAAACAGATCAGCTCAGTCGGCTGAATGGACTGAATGCTGCCGTCCTAGGAGAGCGGAAAGAAATCTACCATGGAAAAGGCCCCTACATTCGGGTTCTTACAGACCCCACGCAGTGGCCAATGGCCACAGTGGTCTGGCCATTGGATCACAAAGGAGGGCAATAGAAACCTGGCCATACGAGGCACAGCCTATGGAAATCACTGTGACATTTGAGGGGTCCACTCAAATGGGAGAACTAGTACATTCAAATAGGCTTTATGTGAAGTGGTTGCCTCTCTTTTATCTGACTGTATTATGGGGGATTAACCTTGTGTCTGAGTGAGGAATGTTTCCCCTCTTAGAACTGTGGTTAGGGGACTTTGTGCAGGGGTCACAGGACCACAGCAGCCACTAATAAGGGCTGGAAGCAGGGGTGATTCATAAGCAAGAAACTAACTATGTTTTGAACCATTATGTTAAGGTTCCTAAGTGCCTGGTGGGGCAGGATGCACCTTCCCTCTATCTGCCAAAATTGGGACAAGCAAGGAATGCAGCTATCTTGCCTGGTGGGAAAGACAGCTGCTAGCTCTGCTAGGGCTTGTCCCACCTGAAAGGGAGTGGATTGAAGGGGAACCTGCTGGACGTGTATTCCAGACCAGCACAGTGCCCGAACCTAAAGTCCCCTCCAAAGGTGGAAGAGTTACAGTATGGACGGAGAGAAAGAAAATTCGAGAATAAGTGAATGAATAAGCGCGTTCTATAATGAGGGAAATTCAGTATCACATGAGCACTTCAAAAGGCTCAGCAAAAGAGAAGATATTGTCTCTTTGCTCGATTATACCAGATGTCTGAAGGGTACAGGGATATATATCGCTGAGATCACTCCTGCTTTTGGAACCTGACAAGGTTGAACAGAAGCCTCTAAGCATAAATGGCCCTGGGAGACACTTTCAGATGGTATGTTGATGGACTGGATAGTTATTAATGACTCAATGTGTTTCTGTTAAGGCACCGGTACATTTGACCTTTAACTGCTTCTTCTAGGGAAGGAATCCATGTTCAAAGACCAGAGGCTGCGATGTGATATTGTGGTTTATACTAAAAAATACAGGACGCCTGGGTGGCCCAGTGGTTGGGCGTCTGCTTGGGCTCAGGTCCTGATCCCAGAGTCCAGGATTGAGTCCCACATCCGGCCCCCTGTAAGGAACCTGTTTCTCCCTCTGCCTATGTCTCTGCCTCTCTCTCTCTCTCTCTCTCTCTCTCTCTCTCTCTGTCTCTTGTAAATAATTTTTTTAAAAATCTTCATACTAAAAAATACATATTTGGTCTTTATCCTGGGTCCCTGATACAGGGCTCCTAAAACCCTTGTAAACTCCATGGTAAGAGCACTGGGTGCATTTTTTGTTCCAGTGGGGTGATTCTAGTAGGTTCCCAGGTGGCTCCCTGATGGGGATTGGTCACCAGAAAGACCAAGTCATAACTGGAAGTTTGGGACTTTTCCCACTCCTCTAGAGAGGGGAGAAGGGCTGGAAATGGTTAATAATTGATAGAGCCTACATGAAGAAGCCTCCATAAAATCCCCATAGGATGGGGCTCAGAGAGCTTCCAAATCTATATGCTTTCATCTCTATCCTTCATCATATCCTCTAATAAACCGGTAAACACAAGTGTTTCCCTGAGTTACGTGAGCTGTTCTACCAATAACCCAGTCCAAGAGGGACGAGCTCATGGGAACCTCTGATCTATAGCCAAGTCAGACAGAAGTTGTGGGTCACCTGGGGACCTACCAACTCGCAATCTGCATCTGAAGTGGGGGGCAGCCTTGTAGGACCCAGCCCTTAACCTGCAGGATCTGACTCACTCTCTCCAGGGAGATGGTGCCAGAATGGAGTTAAATTGTAAGACACCCAGCAGATGTCATGGAACTACTTGGTGCAGGGGAAACACCCACATATTGGGTAACCAGATGTGTCAGAAGTGAGGTGTTCTATGTGAAAGTTAAAGAGAAACCCAGTAAAGACCACGTTTTTCTTAACATACTAAGGCTGGAGAGGAGGAAGGAGACAAAAGAAGGGGTGAGAAGAAGAGGGGACAGGGAGTTCAAAGACCAAGAGAGACTGAAAATCATAAACACCCAATGGCTTCGAGAGCAGGAACTTGCTTTATCAGCCAGCCCTCCCTCTGAGGACTCATTTCCCATACATCTGCCAGGAGGCACCTGCTCTGGGTCCTATTAAGGCCTTGGCAGGTCTCTGCTTATTGCGGAAGCTGCCAGCTGCAGCGGTACCCTTTATGAATGAGATGAGTTCCTTGACCCTCGGTGAAGTCCCCACCATCTCTGCTCTAGTCAGGGGGTCGGGAAAGCCCACCATCAGGGATACCCAGGAGACCTTAGTCTGTCTCTGGGAAATGACATGGAGGGAGGGCATGACAATTAAGCCTGATGTAAGGCCTGGTAGGATCCCTGGTGTGAAAGCAGAGTGACAATTTTCACTTCCACTATTTCAACCCAAGCATCCAGCCAGCCCTCACGGGAAGTAGGCCTGGGCTCCAGCTCAGTTTGAATACGCATCCACATGGAACAGAGGAAAAGGAAAGGGGAGCAAGAGTGCAGAGAAGAGGGTGGATCTAGACAGAGTCCACATCTGGGCTGCTTCTGACAGCTGCCCCTCCCTCAATGCACCGCCACTGCCAGGGGAATTCCTCTTGCCTATCTCTACCCAGGTGGAGCCTTTGGAAGACTTACATGGCTAGGAGACGGGCCACGGTGGTCTTGAATCTGTCAAAGATGAAGCCAGCAGGGAACGTCATGAAGTTGTTCATGAAGGACCCCAGGGTGAAGATGAGTGAGAACCTCTCATCCTGGGCTTTGCAGTCTGGAGGAGAGAAAGGGAGAACTCAGGGAGTAGTAATGTGACAGCCCCCATTGACCCCTCAGGGGCTGGTACTTCCCTCCCCAGGCACCTCGGAGACCAAGGCTGGGGAGTCAGTGAGGAGAGGCTGACACTCCTTTCCTCCCACCGCAGGCAGAGAGGCTAGCAGCAGGGTGGAGCCCTCCCACCCCTTCCTACTGCCTGGGAACCAGACTCTGCTTCCCTAGAGAAGCCTCTTACCAGCCGGCCCCGTGACATTGCCCATCAGCGGGGCCTCTGGTTTGCATAGCTCCTCAAAGTAATGCTCTGTTTTGAAGACAAACACCAGTGATGCCCAGCCGAAGAGGATTCCGGAAAAGCCAAGGCATTCCAGTAGCCCTGTCAGCAGGGTGGCCACTCGAAGGGGCAGACCCTGGCCTGGCATGGCCCGAGGTGGAGCCGATCCCCAAATCTCACTGGGGGCCTCCCCGGCTGACCACAGGAGCTTCAAGCGCTGGCCTTTGGGCACTTGGAAAATTCCTCTGGCAAGCCCTTCTGTTCAAGGAGGCTCTGGCTCTGGCTTTTCTCCCGCCTGGGCAAAAAGCAGCCGTGGGCAGTTCTCTGGATCCTGTAAAATCAAAGCAGAGGCCGCTTGGTCCAAGGAGCTTGTGGGAAAGGTAAAGGTGGACAAAGAGTCCTGGGAGGTGCAGAAAGGGGCCAGCTGTTCCAACAGCTGCACAAAGCCTCCCCACCCCACAACGGGCAGCATGTGGGGGACACACAAACTGAGCCCAGTCCTAGAGACTGACCACAAAAATAGAAACAGCGCTGAATTGGGGGGGGGGGGGAGGCTGGTCCTCACGGTGTCAAAACAACCTGGCGAAGTTAGCTGTCTCGTTTTGTCCAGTTTACCCCACAAGGAATATAAAGGTCCAGAGAGGGTGTTGTCAACTTGCCCGAGGTCACATGGGCTGGGTAGTCACAGGCCAGTCTGCAGCCCAGAATATCCAAGTCCAACAGGGCCCTCCGTGACCTCCCGCGTGTCACCCGCTGCCGGAGGGGCCCCGCGCCCCCCGCGCCCCCCTGCGCCCCCGCCCCTGCGCCCCCTGCGCCCCCCAGCGCCCCCCTGCGCCCCCCGCGCCCCCCTGCGCCCCCGCCCCAGCGCCCTACCCGCAGGCCTCCTCGCCGCCGGCCTCCCGCGCGCCTCGGGGATTCGCGCCTCCGCGCCCCTCCCAGCCCCGCCCTCAGCCCCGCGCGTCCGGAAGGGCCCGACCCGGGGCGGCGTCGGGGGAGGTCCGCCCGCCTCCGCCCCCCCCGCCCCCCGCGCCCGCCGCCCGCCGCCCGCGCTTCCTCTCTCCCCGCCTCCCCGCCTGGCGCGCGCCCCGGGCCGGCGCTGGGATCGTCCCGTTATCTCCCCGCCACCCCAGCCGCGCCCGCTCTCCCGGCCCCTTCGCCTCTCCTCCTCCTCCCCCGTCCCCAACCAAACTCGCTTCAAAACCGTGGCTCGCAGGGGGAGACCCACGGAGAAGAGCCCGAAGGCCCAGCGCGCGCGGGGAGACGCGGCCACCTGCCCACGCCCGCGCGTCCTCCCGCAGGTGCCTCACCTCGCCCGCTTGGCAGGCCCCGGGGTGCACCTGTGCCCGCCAGCGCCAACCTCCGTCCTGATCTCAGGATCCCAGGGCTGCCAGCAAACCCCCAGCACAGAATCGGAGAGCCCCGGGCAGGACTCAACAGCTTTCCAGAACCGACCCCCCCACACACACACACACACACACACCCCGCCCTGGTGGGGTGCCCCTGCCTTTTCACCCACAAGGCTCCCTTTGATTACTCCCTGCCTCACCCCCAGCCCAGGTTCTGAAAGAACAGACTGTGTTGATTAAGTATTCATTCATTGCTCCATTTCTTATTAATCAAAGACATATATAATTGCTCATTGGAGCTTGTGATCAGCGTGAGAAAGGCAGCTGAACCAGCTGTGTTGTTATCATTCTAGCCCAGAGCAAGGGAGCTGACTGCTTCCTTGGCCTGTGAGGCCATTTCCCCCATTAAAAGCTGAGTTTGGGGGAGAGGTTCTTGCATATCCCATGCAGTCTGCAGCCCTCCACACCCAGCCTTCTGGATGCCCCCTGGAGCCAGGGACTCATGCTATTCCAAGCCCACACTTCTTTTTGATGAGAAAGAAATGAGGTTAGAACAGTGGATGGCCAGAACCGGAGAGAATTTTCCAGATCTCTAGCACAGCACCCAGGGTAAAGAAATTGTGGTCACGGGGATCCCTGGGTGGCGCAGCGGCTTAGCGCCTGCCTTTGGCCCAGGGCACGATCCTGGAGACCCGGGATCGAATCCCACATCGGGCCCCCGGTGAATGGAGCCTGCTTCTCCCTCTGCCTGTGTCTCTGCCTCTCTCTCTCTCTCTGTGACTATTATAAATAAATAAAAATTTAAAAAAAAGTAAAAAAAAGAAATTGTGGTCACTAAAGGGACTGAGTGCATGGGGTAGGGCACTCTGAGCTTGTACCCAGGTACAAGCACTTACACACTTACACAGCCCCGGGCAAGCTCTACCTGTAAGATGAGGACTGCAGTACTCTAATTACAATATTTGTCACAAAAGAAATATGAGGTGAGTTTATAAAGTCCTTGCAGGTACGGTAGATAGTCGCCAGACTGCGGGTGGTACTGGGTTCTCCCGTTTCCAGGTATGAAAACAGCTAGAGAAGCAGCTTTGAGTGGGAACTTCCAAGGAATTTGACCAAGGTCACCAAGGTCACTCTGCAAAGTCACAGTGTCTGCCCAACTCCCAAACCTGTGCTCTTTCCCCTCCTAGTCCTAACGTGGGGTCCTCGGACACGAAAGAAAACAAATCTTCTTGTCTCAAAAATTAATTGATGGAAACAACCATGAGAAAATACAGCAGCCCAGGACAAACAGGCCTTAAAATATGAGATTTTCCATCTTACTGGGAGACACTAAGATGCTGAAATTAATGCAAGCCCTTCTCCTGCTCTGGCTTACATTTTGGTCTCCTGAGGACCTGGGGGATCAGTGAGTGGGGAAGTAGCAAGGGAGGAACAGAAAAACAGTCAAAGCAAAGAGAGATTTTAGAATGTAAATCTGCAAGAGCAGGCCGAAAGGCCCAGCTCACGGGCTGTCTGTATATCCAGGACTGGAGCTCGGGACTCGGCACAGGTCACCAGAGCCTTTGTCCACCTTATCGTGTTGACATGACTCTCAGCATCCCCCTGGCCGCCCCCCTCCCCCAACTACACCGGCCTCAATGTCTACAGGAGCCACTGCCTCT
Source organism: Vulpes lagopus (assembly GCF_018345385.1). NCBI lineage: Eukaryota > Metazoa > Chordata > Mammalia > Carnivora > Canidae > Vulpes > Vulpes lagopus. The sequence continues at coordinate 62,904,103 of NC_054834.1, read as the reverse complement.
CTCCAGCCATGCGACAGACTGAAACTATTGGGACAATATTAGAATGTTCTCTGAACCGTTCCCGCTTTACTCCATTCGAGTTCCGGCAGCTAGCGGAGACAGATGCTACTCTCATCACTCTCCTGCCTCGCTCCGATGAGGATTAATGTGTAACATCAGAGAGAGGAGTGAGTATAACAAGGTCTGACGGGGCGCCCGACGTCTTCATTCCTTTTACTCTTCACTTCCTTCCTTCCCCTTCACCCTGCGTCTTTTTTTATTGATTGATTTCACTCGACAAATAGACATGGTGCACTAGGCTGTGTGCCCCTGGGGTGGGGTGGGGTGGGGTGGGGAGAGAAGAGATGCAGAGGCTCCCCTCAAGCATCTCATGCTTCAACTGGGGAGACAGACAACAAACCCCAGGCAGAAGCCAATCCGGCACATCCAGAGGCATGGAGCCTTGACGGGCGGAGAACATTCAGGAACCAGCTAGAGCAGAGAGTGGCAGCGCTCAAGGCTGGAGCGGCCAAGCCAAGGGAAGGCATCTGGACTTGGGCCCATATCAATCCTGTCCTATTGATCTTGCACCGTAATATGCCTCCTATCCACCCTTGACCGCTGCCCTGCTCAGACACTCATCATCTCTCACCCGGATGTTACCTCCTTCCAGACCCGCACCGATCTGCTGTAGCAGTTGAATTCCATGGTTTCAGCAGGTGACACTACTTGTGTTATTGCATTGGAGGGACGAGGGAGCACCTAACAGGATCCCTTGCCTCTCACCCGAGTACTGGTTCTGAGGGGCTTTTCCTTCCCATGACCATGTCTGGATATCCAGGCTCCACCCTGTGGGTGTTTTTATGGCAATGGGGGGTATATCTACTTAGGTCAGGGGAGAACGGTTTGCCAAACAAGGCAGTATGAATGAGCTGCATCGAGCCATCCCCTGGCACAAGCAGTGGTTGGTCTTCAGCAGGGAGGGCCCCTTCCAATGCAGATTCTCCCCACTGACCCCCCAACCCCGTACCCCCCACCATTGAGCTCTTGCCTCAAGCCTCCTCCAAATAACCTCAGCTAGGACTCACCCCCGACCCCTAATCATCACTTTCTGGCAGGGTCCATATACTCTTTCTTGCTCTTCATCCCTTCCCAAGTTTTTATATGTGGATACACTGCCACCTATTCATACAAAGGGTTTTTGATGACTGATATGCCAAATGAATAAACAAACAAAACAAAGCATAAACTTTGTGTCCTTTCAAGATCTGGGCTCATGCAAATCCAAATGTTTGGCTTTCCCAGCTAGGGTCTTGAATGAAGTTTCAAGAGCTTATTTCCGAAGACAAAAGTAAGCAAACATTTTCTCTTTCATTTCAACCAAGGAAAAATATCCTAATCATCTTTTTTTTTTTTTGAGATTTATGTATTTATTTTAGAGAGTGGCAGGAGTGGGGGTGGGGGGAAGCATCTCAGCACAGAGCCTGACTCCAGGCTCCATCCCATGACCCATGAGATCATGACCTGAGCTGAAACCAAGAGTCAGATGCCCTAGACCCATTGAGCCGCCCAGGTGCCCTGAAAAATACTAATCATCTCGAGGCAATGCCAAAACAGAACAAAACACTCACACTGATCCTGGGCCACTTACTAATCTTCCTGATTCCTCTGGTTTCAGGTGTCCTCATCTATGAAATTGGAATCAGATTGGTGTACAGATTAAAGATCAGAAAAAAAATAAAAATAAAAAAATAATAAACATCGGGTAAGGACACCATCCAATCAGTACACCTGCTACTTAATAAATAGCAGCTAGTGCCTGCCTGGCTGGCTCGATGGGAGGGGCCTGCAGCTCTTGATCTCAAGGTCATGAGTTCAAGCCCAAGAGTTCAAGCCCAAGCCCCACGTTGGTTGTAGAGCTTACTTAAAGAAATAGGGACGCCTGGGTGGCTCGGTGGTTGAGCGTCTGCCTTTGGCTCAGGGCATGATCCTGGGGTCCTGGGATCAAGTCCCTCATAGGGCTCCCTGCATGGAGCCTGCTTCTCCCTCTGCCTGTACCTCTGTGTCTCTCATGAGTAAATAAGTAAAATTTTTTAAAATAAGGGATCCCTGGCTCAGCGGTTTGGCACCTGCCTTCGGCCCAGGACATAATCCTGGAGTCCCAGAATCTAGTCCCACATCAGGCTCCCTGCATGGAGCCTGCTTATCCCTCTGCCTGTGTCTCTGCCTCTCTCTCTCTCTCTCTCTCTCTCTCTGTGTGTCTCTCATGAATAAATAAAATCTTTAAAAAAACAAATGAAAAATAAAAAAAATTAAAATAAGCTTTAATAAATAAAAATTATAATAAAATTTATAATAAATAAGTAATAAACATTTTTTAATCTTTAATAAATGGGATTCCTGGATGGCTCAGCAGTTAATTGTCTGCCTTCAGCCCAGGGTGTGATTCTGGAGTCCCAGGATCAAGTCCCACATGGGACTCCCTGCATGGAGCCTCCCTGCATGGAGCTTCTCCCTCTGCCTATGTCTCTGCCTCTCTTTGTGTGTCTCTCATGAATAAATAAATAAAATGTTTTTTAAAAGTCTTTAATAAGTAGCAGCTACTGTTTTTACCAAAAATTATTTAATTACTGAAAAGCCAAGAGGAAATCATGAAGTCAGATGTGAGGAGGATTGCAAAGTGCTCCTAACCTCAAAGAGAAATGAGGCGGGAAAACTGCTGTATAATGGGTGAGCTTGATCCCCTACCCCAGAGAACTGATGTCTAGGGAGCACCCACATGCACACCGTTGTCATCCGGGTGTCCTCCCCGACGTGGCCCGGCCTGTCCAAAGAGATCTGGTTTATTATACTCTGAGCTGCAGGAAGGAAGTCTGTTCATGAATCAGAGTCAACAGGGAAGGGGAAGAAGTCTCCAGAGTATCTCCTCATGCCGTCCAAACAGTTCTGACAAGGGTGGGGAACCACTACACAGTCCTGAATGGGGTGGAGGACTCCTTGTTCTGGGAGGACCGTTCTGTAACTAGATCCAAAAGGCTGCCCAAGAGGTGCCAGAGAGAGGGGGCTACTCCGGCCTGTCGGGTCAGCCAGCTCAACCCTGGTGGATACTGGGTGGAGTCACCAGATGTTCCTGCTGGATCTGCCTCCCTTCCACCATGCAGAGAACAGGGAGCTTCCAGGCCAGGTCCTGAGATAGAAATGGGAGCCCCCAGGGGGCACTGACCACCTCTGAATCTGCAGAGCTGAGGACCCAGCTGGAGGACGCAAGGGCTGTCTCAGCCCCACAAAGAGGTAGCACCCGATGTTCACTGAGCACAGACAACCTATGGGCACTATTTGAAGTGCCTTGTACTTATTCTCTTGCTGAATTTAACAAGCCTATGGGACTAGGTGTTATTAGCATCGACTATCCAGGCCAACTGAGGCTCAGAGGGATTAAGCAACTCGCCCAACCTCACACCACTAGTAAGTAAGTGGCAGGGTCAGGATATAAAACCTAGATGCTCTACAGCCCATGCCCTTAACTAGTGCCCCACCCAGCATTACCCCCCCAACCACCACCAAGTGCTAGGCCAAGCATGAGCTCTGGAATGGGGTTGCTATGAGTATCAATTATCAGTAATAGGAATGGGGGCAGGTGCCTCATTCAAAAGGCATCATTGAGTAAAACAAGAGAGAAGCTTTGCTTTCCAGTCTGCAGTGGGTCTCTATCTCCCAGCCCCATTCACCCGACCACCTCCCCACCCCAGACACAGGCGGTCTCCAAGAGGAGACCACAAGAGTCCTGTGGGAAGGCAACAGGATTTTTCAGTTGTCCAGCTCCCTCAGGGTATAAAGAACAAGAAATAACTGAGACCAATGAACACTGTACTTTAGTTGTGGGGGAAGGCAAAGAGAAGCAGAGACTGGAACACTTTCATTGGTGCTAACGGGGTCGGATGCAGGGACTTGGAAATCCACTGGGAGAAGCGGGGAAACTTGGCCCCAAGTGCGATCCCCATGTGCCAGGGGAGCACACACATGATGGAAGCCTCCCCTGCTCCTCCAGGGTGCCTCCCTGTGCCCCTCTACCCTTCCTCTCTGCATCAGCCAGAATCAAACACGTGGGGAGATGAGGTAGGTCCATCAGAAGCTATAGACAGAACACTGGACAGAGAAGCAGGAGACCCGGGGTCCGGAGCCCCCCAGCCAGGCCATCTGGAGCAAGTGCTAATGTCTCTCATCCCTCACTGGCCGCGATGCTGGGCCCCTGGCCAGGCCTGATGGTGATCCAGGACCCACCGCAGGTGCGAGAACCTGCCTTCTGCCCACCTCCCCTCTCCCCACACAGCGGCGGGCAGGAAAGGCCTAGATGCAGTGCACGCCCTGGGAGTTTCTGCTTGGAAGCTGAAATGGCCTGAGAGTGACTCAGAAACCACGGATGTTCTCGAGGCTGATGGGTTCGTATAGATTGTGGAGGCAGCTCTCCTCGTGGGCTGCGAAACCACAGGATGAGCTGTGACCACTCTCGAGGCAAGAGCCACATACTGCGAAGGGCTTTCTGCCCTCTGCGTCTTAAAGCAAACACAGACGCCACTCCCTTCGAGACAAAGCTGCGTCTGGGGATACAACAGGCCTTTGCGGTGACCCTCCTGGAATTCTCAATGAGCACATCATATCGGGTATGAATACTGGCAACGGTAATGACAGTCATTTCCCGAATGTTGCTTAGGGGCCAGGTGTCGGGTTAAGAGCTCAACATGTTCTGTATCATCATTTCATCCTCACAGCCACCCCATACAGTGGCTGCTATCGTTTCGCCCACTTTAGAAATAAGGAGTTTGAGGTCTAGAGAGATGAAGTAGCTTGACCACATCACATGGCCAGACTTGCCACTCAGGTTGGCAGGCCCCAGAGCCTGTGTGTTTTGTTTTGTTTTTTCCCAGAGTCTGTGTTTTAACTACACTTTCATGCTATGGTGTCCCTCTTCCTGTGCCAATGTGACCCTCCTCCAGGAAGCCCTCTCTGATGCTCCCCCTTCCTCCACACAAACGTCCTCTCTCCGTCCCCTGCAGTCTCACAGCATACCCTTTTTTTGTACCATCCTTTGGACATCTCTCTTATGCCACTTTGATGTTATTTCTTTCCCAGCCTCTCCCTGGGAGTATAGTTCTTGGGATCAGATGTGGGGGGAACAATCTACACTAGACAAACTCACACGAGACTGATTGATAAACCTGGAGTGCAATTTATTAATTTACACTGAGAAATGAAACCACCCAGCAGACGGGAATCCTGAGGTTGACTGGTCAGCACAACCTCTTTCAGGAAGGGATAGACTTTTGGGAAAGGTAATCAATACGAGAAGGTTGTTCAGTATAAAGTCAGAGTGAAGGGAATTGATGGATTGACACTTAGGTAGAGCCTGACACACCCCTCTAAGCCTCCCACTTGCCAAGGGGCCAGAATATCCAAGGCAGGGATCCCTGGGGGTGTCCTCTTCTCTGGAGAGTGATGGATTTTTCTGGGTCCTCGGAAGAGCCTAGCTTTCTGGCTGTTGTGACAGTGACTAGCTTTCTTGCTAGCTCGCTTGTTTAGGTTATTTCTGCATATTTGAGGGAATTGAAGGGGAACTTCCCATTTGAGACCCACTGAAGAAGAATTAACACTACACCGCCCTTTGCAGAGCCTTGACGTCCACGATGTCAGCTCATCTCCACGCTGCCTCTCCACGGGAGGGACGGCGATGGCAAAAACCATGGAAGGCAGACAGCCTGGGTCTGAATCCCAGCGACGAGTCCATTTCCCCATCTCAAAGCTGGAAATAATAATAGCATCCGCGTCATCAGTTGTGGAGAAAGCGCAGTGAGTTAGTACACATGAAGTGCTTAAAACAGTGTCTGGCATCTGGTAAGACCTTGATACTTGTTAGTGATGCTTAATAATTCATTTTATAGATGAAAACACTGAAGCCCAGAGAGAGAAAAAGTCAACTAAGATCATGCACGCAGCCAGGAAGTGGCGAAATGATCATTCAAAAGCAAACTGCCTTTCTTTGAGCATCCAGGCTTTGTGCCCCCCCCCCCCAGCCAGCTCCTTATTCTTCCTCCTGCACAAGAATCCCAAAAGGATCAGAAATGCAGACACCCGGGCCACCTGGGTGGCTCAGCAGTTTAGCGCTGCCTTCTGCCCAGGGTGTGATCCTGGAGACCCTGGATCGAGTCCCATGTCGGGCTCCCTGCATGGAGCCTGCTTCTCCCTCTGCCTGTGTCTCTGCCTCTCTCTGTCTCTGGGTCTCTCATGAATAAATAAAATCTTAAAAAAAAAAAAGAAATACAGACACCCACCCGCCCACCCCATCCCCAAGAATGGGTAACCTTTAGAAGGATGAAAATAACAAGGTCTGGCGAGGACACAGAGCAAGCCGAGGGAGTAGGTAGGACCGGTCACTTTGGAATGTGTGTGGCAGGTTCCCAGGGTGCGGGGGCACAGCGATGGAGTCCGCCAGGGTCCGCCGGGGAGGAGCACCACTCTGTGTGTGGGTTTGTCCCTACTCGGTGGGGCAGCTGGCTCGGCACTCTTGCAAAACTGTTGTCTTTGCTTCTCAAGGTGGAGCTTGAAGACCGCAGGTCAGACAGCTGAGAACAGAAGGTGGACTGAGAGTCGGGGAGATCAAGGAACAGGCTGGACACCCCATGAGCTCTAACTGGAGCCCCACAAGGAAGGGCTGGATCCCAGAAGCTCATGGCAGCTTTTGTTGCCTCTGTCACGGAGGATATGGTGGGTGTTTTGCAGGAGCCTGGATCTTTCACCACCAGCTAAACACATACACACCTGGCTCAGCGGGAGGAACCAGCTGCTCCTTCCCGTCAATGAGGTGGGTCAACAGAGCAGCCACGACAGGTACGAGCAACAGAATGGCTGCTGCTTCCCTTCTGCCCTCCCAATCCCCTCAAGAATCCCCCTTGTGGCCCACCCTAACCAGAAACACATAAGGAAGGGAATTCAGTGTAGACACCACACCTCCCCCAGGATCAGGCAATCCCACCCTAGACATTTACCCAAGAGAAATGAATGCATATGTTCACCAAAAGACATGGGCAAGAGTGGTCATAGCAGCTTTATTCATAAAGCCCCAAACTGGAAGCAATTCAGCTCAAAAATGCCCCTTAATAGGCACCTGAGTGGCTCCATTGGGTAAAACGTCCGCCTTTGGATCAGGTCCTGGGATCAAGTCCCGCATCAGGCTCCAAACTCTACAGGGAACCTGCTTCTCCCTCTCCCTCTGCTGGGCCTTCCCCCTGCTTGTGCTTTCTCTCTCTTACTCTCTCTCTCTCTCTGTGTGTCAAGTAAATAAATTAAATCTTTAAAAATAAAAAAATTTTTGAAAAAATGCCCATGGATAGGAATATGGATAAATAAATCGTCCCACATTCACACAACGGAATACTGCTTTGCAATAAAAAGAACAAACTATTGGTACACACAACATAGATTAATGTCACAGACATGATGTTGGGCAGAAGAGACCGGTCACGAAAGAACATATGGTGTACAATTCTATTTGTGTGAAGCTCAAGGACACGTGAGACCGATTGGTAGTGACGAAAATCAGAGTGATGGTTGACTACCGCCAGGACGGGCGAGGTGGGTGAGTCACCAGGAGCACCTGACGGAGCCTTCGGGGTCCCTGGAAGTGTTCTGTATCTTGAATTTGGCGGTAGTTATTCAGTTCTTCTCATATGTGAAAATTCATTGGGCTAAGCACTTAAGGTTTGTGCCCTCGACTGAAGGTCGAATGAAGCTATACCTTCATTTAAAATGGAATGCAGGGGGAAAAAATTAAAAAATAAAATAAAATAAAATGGAATGCAGGGGATCCCGGGGCAGCTAAGCAGTTAAGTGCCTGCCTTCAGCCCAGGGCGTGATCCTGGGGTCCCGGGATCGAGTCCTGCATCGGGCTCCTTGCATGGAGCTTGCTTCTCCCTCTGCTTCTCTCTCTCCCTGTGTCTCTCATGAATAAATTTAAAAAATCTTTTTAAAAAATGGAATGCAGGGCGCACCTGGGTGGCTCGGTTGGTTAAGCATCTGCCTTCAACTCAGGTCATGATCCCGGGGTCCTGGGATTGAGCCCACATCGGCCCTCTGCTCAGCCAGGAGCCTGCTTCCCCCTCTCCCCCTCACCCTGATCATGCTCTCTGTCTCATTCACTCTCTCTATCTTAAATAAATAAATAAAACCTTTAAAAAATAAAATAAAATAGAATGCAGATTCCTGGCCACCCCCAGAGGTACTTGCCAGTTCTGATGCCGCTCAAGGACCACTCTGGGGAGCACAGCTCTGAGCCTCATTCTTCAGTTTGCTCCCCATTCTGTATAGCTGGTCATCTTTGAATTTATCCTAATACCAGCTCTTTCAAGGACAGAGAACATCCAACTTTAATCCTACTTCTCTGGATTTGAAAAAGCAACTCCTGTTCAAAAAAAGTCACCCCAGGTAGTGGGACTTAATCAAACAACTGTCCGGCCTAGAAAGGGGCATTGGAAGGTGTGTTAACAATCTCTGAAAGTTGAGCTGCTCTTGGTCTTCAGATGTCGGGTAGGTTAATGGTTTCCCACGTTCACAGACCATTCCAGGAATGGGAGCTTTCCTGTTTTCACAACACTCTCCCACATCCGGAACACGGCTCAGCCCTCCCCTGGCAGGAACCCACCAGCACAGCTGCCGTCAGCTGGAGAGGCTGAGTCCCTTAGGGACAGGAGGTCCTCACCCCGAGATGGGGAGGTGTCCTCCTTACAGAAGCTCTTAAAGTTCACAAGATTCCTGGACACAAATGGCCCGAGCTTCTCCACAAAACCACAAAGGAGAATAATTCCCTTTCTTCCCATTTGAAACCCAGCTGTACCCAGGGAGCAAATGTGCACCTTCATGCCTGTATCCCCTCCGAGCCTCAGTTTCCATCCCACAGCAGCGCCTGTGGGCCATGCGATGCCACATCCTGATGGAGGGAAGGCAAGAGATAGAAAAATCCCGTGAATTTACACAGTTCTCTACAACTGGCCAAACGAAGCTTTTCCTGTCCCCCTCCCCCAGCTGGAAGGGATGCAGGCAGAGTCCTTTGGGAAAGGTTTGGTTTCAGGGTCCCCAGTGAGACCTGATACCTCCCAGAAGCAAACACAGGGAGGTTACCAGCTGCTCATCAGCGTGCACCTGACAGGTACCTGGGCTCAGGGGAAATGACGCCAAATTGACAAATTAAGTGATTAGGCTCCAGCTCAGCACCTGAACAAGCAAGAGAGGCAGTGGTGGCACAGGGATGCCCAGACTCCACCTCGCAGTCAGAGGCCTGAAGCTTCTGGAAGAGCAGACACAGATTAAGTGTCATTTCTGTGCAGTGTCCCCCTGCCCCCAGGGGACAAGTCAGCCCTCCCTTCCATCTACCAAAGTCAGGCAGCCAGGGCAGCGGGAGAGCTGCCTTCCCACACTGCGACTTGGGCAACTCATAGCTGACCTGCCTCACTCCACCCCTTGCTGACAGGCCCAGCCTGTGAGCCATATTAGCATGCACAGGAGAGGCCTGAAGTCAAATCTGGAAACAAAGAGATCCAAAGCAAGCAACGAGATTGGAGGAATGCCGACAAAGGGGGCTCCGAGAAGCAGGGCGGGCAGATTGATCCAGAAAGGATAGCAGGAGCTAAGTGGTACCCGCTGAGCTTTGCACATGGCTCAGTCTACACGCGGTCACGCTGATGGACAGGGTCTGTGGAGGGTATGGATATCTCAGGGATCAGGGCCGATGCACCTGCAATTCCCTGGGATGGGGGACCTGATGGGTGAAGGGCCCAGGGCTGGAGTTAAACCCATCAAAAAGGAGCTGGGACTGGGGCGGCCTCATGCCTGCAGACAGTGTCCAGGGAAGTTGGACGCTGCCCCTGAGGCTGGACTGGGGGTCCCGGGGACCACCCCTGGGAATACTGGCTTAAAAACACTTTCCAGAAAGACACACAGTCTGGGCTATTTGAGGATGCAGCCCTGAGTCACTTGTCCTGATTCCTCAAGAGAGGAGACTCCAGGAAAAGGGAAAGAACAAAACTGCCTTGGGACTTCTGCTTAAAAGCTTCAGTGTCAGTAAGAAGAGAGCTGCTCCTCTCTCAGCCCTGACAGGAGATCCGCCCTGGTGGGAAGGGGCAGGGAGCATCAGCAGGAGAGCAAGCAACAATAGCTGAGAGACAGGAGGACACCCTCTCGGGGGTGCATTTGGGAGGCACTGGCCCCCACCAGGTCTGCAGGATTGAGGCCCGGGGGTAAAGGTCATTGTGATGTCTGCCCAGGCCTGTGACAGCCACCCCTCGTCCACAAGCCTCCCTCCAGCTGTGACACACTCTCCCTGCGTGACTGTGAACACATGCCTCCTCCTCTGAGCCCCCTCCTCAACCAGAAAAGAGGAATGAAATTGCTCTGAGCTTTCTCCCACAACAGCAGGAGATTCAGAAACCCTGTGCTCTGAATCTGCGTAGCGCGTCCCTGTGCCCTCTGCCATCAGCATGGCTGCAGGCCCAATAGCGCCGGCATGGAGCAAGGGCCTCTGGGTGGGAATGGCTGCAGTGCTGAGATGCTGGCATGTGTGCAGGACCAAACAGCGGCCCAGGCAGGGGGAGAGCCCCTTGTTAGCCCTGGGCCCCAGCACCTCGTGGCTGTCTGTGCATCACTGGGAGTACCGTCACCCTTCATGTATTAAAGTGATCTGAAACTTTGAACAGGCCACATAGCACCTGGGCCTGGCTCCTCACAGAGCCCTCTGTGCCACCCAGCTCCTGCAGAAAGCCCCTTGCTCTGTCCCTTATTGCCTCACCCTGGCCAGCTCCTACTCATCCTTCAGAGCATGGCTCAAATATCCCTTCTGAAGGACACTGTCGCTGAGCCCCAGGACAGAAACACTGTGGCCGGTACTCTTCCAAAGAATTTATCCTTGCCTCTAACTACACATTTGTGTTGAGGGTGACTTGATTTCTGAGTTTTCCCCCTACCACTCCAGCAGGTAAACATTCACAGCACATAATGGGGGTGGCCGACTTATAGTCACTCGACAACCATTTATGGAGTGATCGCTGGGTGCCAGGGGCCACAGATACATCAGTGACCACAAAGACAAAATTCTCTGGGTCTTGTGGAGTTGAAATTGTAGTAAAAAGAGACAGCTGTGGGTATCTGGGGGGCTCAGCTGGTGAAGCGGCTGCTTTCAGCTCAGATCATGATCCAGGGTCCTGGGATCCAGCCCCCGCCTTGCTCAGCAGGAAGTCTGCTTCTCCCTCTCCCTCTGCCTGCTGCTCCCGCTGCTTGTGCTCTCTCTCTCACTCTCTCTGGGATAAATAAATAAATAAATAAATAAATAAATATTTTTAAGATTTTTTAAAAAGATTTTATTTATTTATTTATTCATGAGACACAGAGAGAGAGAGAGAGAGGCAGAGACATGGGCAGAAGGAGAAGCAGGCTCCACGCAGGGAGCCCAACACGGGACTTGATCCCGGGACTCCAGGATCAGGCCCTGGGCTGAAGGCGGCGCTAACCGCCAAACCACCTGGGCTGCCTGTATAAAATCTTTTTTAAAAAGCCAATAAACAATAAAGCTAATTAATAGATAACTTACATAGCATGTTGGCAAGTTAGGAGTGCTGCAGAAGACGGAGGAAGTAGAGCGGATGTGGGGGTGCCAGGTGGGAGCACCGAGGTGCAGGATTAAGCAAGAGGCCTCACCACAAAGGAGGGCACCCGAGGGGCCTTGGGGGAAGCAACGACTTGGCAGAGGGTGGCCAGTCACTGCCACATCTCCAGCCTCTGGCCCCCTGCTTAGCACCCAGTAGTCATCCAGGAAATTACTGAACAGAATAGATGGGTAAGTGGATGGACAGTCCTTGTTTAGCTGGATTTTTTTCTTAAGACTTGCATTTATTTATTTGAGAGAGAGAAAGACAGCACAAGCAGGGGGAGGGGCAGAGGGAGAAGCAGACGCCCCCCTGAGCAGGGAGTCCAATGAGGGGCTTGAACCCAAGACCCTGGGATAGTGACCTGAGCTGAAGGCAGATGCTTAACCAACTGAGCCACCCAGGCGTCCCTGTTTAGCTCTGTTCCATGCCCAGCCAAGACACTGTCATTGGGACCTAGGGGACCGTAGAGGTCATTGTGGGGGACCCCTCCACCCACATCTCTTCCCCCTGCCACTGCTCAGCAGTCATGTGATTCAGGGTTGGCTCTCACCTGTAGGGCCACCCTGATGCATCCAGGACCAGGGAGGTGGGGTCATGCTCCTCTCCAGAGACTAACTCGGGATCTCGACTTCAGTCTATCATCCTTGGGGTGCCAATCACCGAGCTCAAGAGGGGGTTGACCTAAGGCACCCCAGAGAGAAGGGAAGGACTTTTCCCCCACAACGGGGGAAAGTCCACTTTCTCCGGGAGATGGAGAAGCAGTTACACTCAAGTCATTTGGGGTTTAGTTTTCCAAATACTCAATACTTCCGGGGGTTGCTTCCACCCCCACTGTGCTGCCTGGACCCCTCACCAGGCACCTGGTCCCTTTTTGCCAAGGTCATGGAGGAGTCTCCCCGGTATCCTGTCTTCCGTGTCCTTGAGCTCAGGGTAGCTACTGAGATACATGTTGTACAAAACCCTGACTCTGCAGCCACAACCAGCTGCCGCCCACGGGAGGGAGAGGATAAAATCTTCCACTGAAGCGAGACGGAGGGAGGGTCCCCAAGGTCCCGCCTGAGCTGGGGGTCCCACAGGTCCCTCCGGCTCAGCCCCTCCCGCCCGGGGCCCAAGAATACTGGCACTCGCTCCACCTGCCACCTGGCTACTTCTTATTTCTTAGGTGGGTCCTGCCTCAGGCAGAAAATTCCTCTTTTTTTAATTTTAAATTCTAAATTATTAAAGAGGTCATATATGCCTTGGGTTTTAAGAAACAAAACAGCACAAAAGGTTATGTAGTAAAAAGTTAAGTCTGCCGTGACCTGGGGCAGGCTGGCTGCCGTGGGCCCAGAGGCGGGGCGGGGGGTATTACTCACGGCCACAGGCCCCTCTAACGACTCTGAGATGCGAGGCCGGTCCTGCGGCTGGACCCTGCTGCAGCACCAGCCCTGCCCTCTCACTCCCAGCACAGTCCTTCCAGTACAAAATTCTGGTAGCTTCCATTGCCTGTGTTGTTTATGTCCTTCCAGAGGTGGCCTCTGCCTGCCTCGGTGAGCGGACAGTTACATACATTCCATCCCACAGGGTTGGACACAGTACTATACACCAGTGCATCCTTCTGCCCCTTACCTTGCTGAGACTTAGTATCTTTGCTAAGTTATTGTTCCTTATGAGAACATGTAAATCTGGGCACCTGAGTGGTGGCTCAGCGGTTGAGCATCTGCTTTTGGCTCCGGATGTGATCTCAGGGTCCTGGGATCGAGTCCCACGTCGGGCTCCCTGCATGGAGCCTGCTTCTCCCTCTGCCTGTGTCTCTGCCTCTCTCTGTGTGTCTCTCATGAATAAATACATTTTAAAAATTTAAAAAAAAACACACATAAACTTCTTTCATTCTTTTTTTCTTTCAAGTAGGCCCCCCCACCTGGGTGGCTCAGTAGGTTGAGTGGCTGCCTTTGGCTCAGATCATGATCTTGGGCGCTGGGATCAAGCCCTGTGTGTTGGGCTCCCTGCTCAGCTGGGAGTCTACTTCTCCTCCCTCTGCCCCTTTCCCCTCCATGCTCTGTCTTGAATAAATAAAATCTAAAAAAGGAAAAAAAAAAGTAGGCTCCACACCCAACATGGGGCTTGAACTCATACCCTGAGATCGAGAATCCCAAGCTCTACTGACTGAGCCAGCCAGCCACCCCTTCTTCTGTTTGATGACTGCATATGGATGTACTAAAATATATGTAGCTCTGGGTGCCTGGGGGAGCTCAGTTGGTTAAGTGTCCAACTCTTGGTTTCAGCTCAGGTCATGATCCAGAGTTGTGAGATTGAGTCCTGCATCAGGCTCAGCACTCAGTGTGGAGTCTGTTTGAGATTCCCCCTCCTCCTTCCTCCCCCCACTGCTCCTACCACCACTCATGTTCTCTCTCTCTAATAAAATTAAAAAACTGTAAATGTATGTAGCTAATCTCCTATTGACAATATATACTACAAACAACAAGGCTGCATTGACTATCAACCTACAGATGTCTTTGTGCACATTTTAGGAGTTCCCGAAGGATAATTTCCTAAAAAGTAAAAAGTAGTTGGCTTAGCCCATTCAGCATCTTGATTTCAGCTCAGATCATGATCTTGGGGGTTCTGGGATCAAACCCCTAGTCCAGCTCCATGCTGAGTGTGGCGCCTGCTTGAGATTCTCTCTCTCCTTCTCCCTTGACCCCTCCCTACTTCTCTCTCTCTTTCTCTTTCTCTCTCTCTCTCTCCTCCAAAAAAAGTAAATTTGGGGGTCAACAAACATATTCATTTTCAATTTAATAGCTTCTATCAAACTGTCCTCCAAAATGGTCAGACCAATGAACACTCTCTCCCATAATGAATGAATGCCTGCTGTCCCCACCCTGGAGAGGCAAGAAAGTCACAGGCCCACTTTGGAGGGCATGGAGTAGGGAGCACTAGCCTGTCATAGCACCATTGTCATTAACAAGACCGAGGACCAGAGTGGTAAGAGGAAGGACTTTGAGGTCAAACAGAACAAGACTTGAGTCGAGGCTCTCTTACTTACCTGCTACGTGCTTCAACCAAATGCCTTACCCCACGGACCACAGTTCCCCAACATATAAAGTAGAAATTAAAAATCAGATGGCTCAGGTGGTTAAGTGTCCAACTCTTGATCTCAACTCAGGTCACGATCTCAGGGTTGTGAGGTCGAGCCCCACATTGGGCTCTGCACTGGACATGGAGCCAGCTTAAGGCTCTCCTTCTGCCCTGCCTTCTGCTCACATGCTCTCTCTTAAAAAATTTTTTAAAGAAATTAAAAATCATATGCATTTCACAGGGTCATTATAAAGAGTCAATAATAAAGGGTCAGTTCTGGAGATCCACTGTACAACAGTGTCTATAGATAATAACACCGCAGTATACCATTAGAAATCTAAGAAGGTAAATCTCATGGTAAATGTCCTTACCACAATAGAATAAAAAGAACTGGTTCATGTATATACTTTGACCCCAAAATGGAAAAAAAAAAAAAGAGCCAATAGAGATCATATATATACAAAGCTGCTTATACAGTGCCTGGCACGCAGTGGGAGCTAATAATGAGAATTAATTTTTGTAGTAGGCAGCTCTCGGAATCTGAGTGCCCTCTTTGTCCATGAAGGGCTTTGATCTGGATTTGGCTCAGGCAAGCCCCCGAAGAAGCACCGAGCACAGGCGCAGGGGACAGGGAGGGGACGCAGGGTTGGTCTCAAGGCTGAGGGGGGTGGGGGAGGGGATGGCGGAGTCCAGAGAAGTCACCTGGCTGGGACTGGTTCAGGCCTCAGGAAAGGTGGTAGCTGAAAGGGCAGGTGGTGTGGAGGAAGAACAATGGAATAGGAGGTCAAGTTAGACTGTGGCATAAGATAATTCAGTTTTTCCTAAAAGGAAGGGGGGTGGTGCAAGATGATCTTGAGGGATTTTTTTATACTATTAATTCCTTTTTATCTTATTGTACATTGAAAAATATAACCAACACATTAACAGATGATTCCAAGGGGACTCTCGCTTAGGATAATGCTGGAGTAGGCGTTCAAATGTTTAAGAAGTGAGTTGATTTACATTTAAAGATTAAGTAAATCACAGTACATGATGTGTGAGCCACAGTTAGCCCCGAATCATCATGGTGATCCATGAATGACTGAAGTTCTTGAAACACTGGCACACAACGCCAGTTAGGGAATTTAGCACAAGTTCTGGAAGCAGACAGCCAGCAATCCAAACCCAGCTCTGCTTTCTTACCCTGGAGGCACGTGGGCTAACCCCACTGGACGGTAGATTCCTAATCTGTAGAGTGGGGATAATATTAGTTTTTACCCACAGGATCATCGTGAGGATTCGATGCAATTGCACGCGTGACACACCTCGCGGCCTGGTGTGTAGTAAACACCTAACAAATGGTGGTCACTGTAATTATTAAACACCTAACAAGAGAGATCATTTCTAATTACTGTAATGGATGTAGGCTGAAGAGTTTTGACTTTCTTTTATAAGCAATAATAGCGGTTTTGTTTTTATAGAATGCATCCTGTTGTGAAAATAACATCTCAACAACATTAACAAAGAAGATTCTTAAGCAGAAAGGAAAACCACTCATTCTCCCACCCTTAAATAATTTTCGTTTTTGCATATTCTCTACCAGACTTTGTCAACATGAATACTGACTGTTCATGGTTGCAATCACAGTGTTCATGCAAATTTCGTATCCTGTTTTTTTCTCAACAAACATGATGTTATAAACATTTTCCATGCTTCTGCATATTCTCTATAATTATCATTTTTGTGGCTGCATAATATTGCATTGACTGAATGAGCCATGGTTTTCTTAACCATCTCTCTGCCTAGAAAAATGTAGGAGGATAAGGCCCGTGGCATGCCAAGAGCTTTCTTCATCTATTGAATTATGCTCTTAAGATCAATTCCCAGAAGTGAGATTAATGGGTCAAAAGGTAATAATATTTTTGAGGCTCTTGTTACATTTTACTAGATTGTTTTGCAGAGTTTTGCATATTGCTTCCAGAGACGTAGGAACACAGACTTCATCCAACCTTGCCAGCACTGGGTGATGGTGTTTATGAATTCTGCTAATTTAATAAGTATGAAACGCTATCCTGAGACTGCCTTCATTTCCATCTCTTTGATCACGAACAGGTTGAACTATTTTTTTCCAAGTATTTGTTTACTCTTCTTATCCTCTTGGGTGAAGGAGTTGTCCACATCCTTCACCTGTTTATCTGTTGAAGTCTTAGGGTTTTTCTTACTAATCTGAGTACTTCAGAGCTCGTGGACATTAATCATTTGCTGGCCAGATTTGGCCATGGGAGGCTTCTGAGCAGGAGGTAATAGGATCAAAACCACACCTTGGGGAACTAACATTGGGATTAACTAAAGTGGGGGGCTAAGAGACAGAGAAATGTGTCAGTAGGCGACTGTGCTCAACCCCAAAACAGGAGCCAGAACAGTACAGTGGAGGGTACTGGGAATGGGCAGGAGGGTCCATGTCCCCTGTACTAGAGCTTGCAGCTCTCTGCCCTGCTTCCCATAATGCTCTTCACACATATACACTCTCCCTTGCAAAATCAGTGGTTTCAGCCCACAGAATTTAAAGGGAAAGGAATTGTTCGGTCTTGTCCATTCACAGCAGAAATGAGAAAAGTGCTGCCTGTAGAGAACTGCATGGGGAAGTAATACTGCCCTTCCTCTTCTGGTGCCTCCCAGAAAGAGGGGAGGGGTTGGAGAATTGGTATAACAGGAAGGGGGCATCATCAGAGCCCTTCAACCCAAAAGACGGATTCCTAGACTAATAGAATCTAAGGCAAATGATCTAACAACCCCCGTTCCCTGGGGCAGAGCTTCCCAATACTCCCCAAAGCCCACTTTGCATCCCAGACGTGCCCCCTCTGCTGGACGCCAGCCCAACCAGCAGCACCTTGAACCATGACTATCAGACCACGGGTCCACCACTTTGCAGAGTGCCTGCTGTGAGCCAAGGCTGTGCCAGGGTCATGAAATAAAGCCAAAGAAAACACGGAGCCCGTGCGCGGCTATTTCACAGTCTAGTGAGGAAGGGGGGGTGCTCTCTTCACCAGGAAGGGAACTCCAGCAAACACAACAGGACCCAAGCTCCGATCAATAGGCCTTCAAGGAGCCAAAATGCTGACTTTGGATCAAGACTGGCATGGAGCTTCATGAAACAAAGAAAGAGTCACACAGACCTGGATTCAGAGTTTGGTTGCACAACTTCCTAGTCATGTCAGCTTCGCCGCAGTCACATGACCAGTCCACGTGGCTGCCCCTAACGTCTGCAGGCCTAACATTGCAGACAGACACGCGGGTACCACGAGCTGGGATTTTTCTCCTCACCCCGCCTGTCCATGCCAGGCAACCCCTGCCCACAATGTACCCCTCCCCTCTTACCACACCAGCATTGTTCCTTTGCATTCTTCAAAGGAATCTGACATTGGAAAGACTAGGTTCAAATTTAGAATGATTTAACTCCATGGAGTTCTTTCTACACAGAAACACAGACACCTCCTCTTGTCTTCCCAAACATAGCTCCATCCCAGAAAAGGGGCTTCACGTCCATCCTAAGTGGGAATACCCTATCACATGTTCAAGCTCCAACCACCCCTCACAAATATCAGCCCCTCAGCTACCCTTTGGTTAGAGATGCCCACACTGGTGGAAAGGTAGATGGGAAAAGATGCCCCCAGAGGCAGTGGACTTGGGCAATTTGAGCAAAAGATTCCAGAATTCTGGATACCCATAGTGTGATCATCAAGAAGGGGAATGCAGGCTCCCAGAGGGCACATCCCCTTGGTTACAGGGACTTCACACCCTATGGAGGGATGCTGGTTGGAGGAGGAAGACCTGAAAGAAAAACACTCTGGTTTATTTTTTTCAAAACCCTCTAAAGCATGGGATCCAGGGCAAGAAGGATCTAAGAGTAATACTACCACTCTGAGTAATCTCCATCTGTAAAAAGGGGATATTAATAGACCCTCCCCCATAGAGCTGCTTGGAATGTTCAATGAGCCAATACACATAGGTTCATGACACGAAGTAGTTCACAAATGCCAGTAACTGTTATAAATAATACAAATGGATAGAGACCCTAGAAACCAAGCAGGGAAGAAGACAAGTTCTAACAGCCTTGCCCTTTAAACTGCTTTGGTTTCTGTTTTCTTCCTTATCTTGGAAAGCAGCTCTGTCCCCTGTCCCCATTAGGCAGGCAAGTAGGACTTGGAATTCACTGTGGGAAGATTCTGGGTGAAAAGTGCAGCCTCTCCTCCCTTGCTCCCCCCTCCCCTTTACTCCCCCACCCCTGCCCCCTGCCAGCATGCACTGAAAGGTTTAGGGGTCTCCGGAGGTTCCTAGGAGTTCTGACCTGCCCATGGGGTCCTCCTCACACCCCCCAGAGCTGGGCAACAGGAGGCAGCATGGAAAGGAATCTGGCTGAAGTAGCTTCTGACTCTGGAGACACAGAAAAATGAAGGTGTCACAAAGGCACAGTTCTGTGGGGCCTTCAAGAAATAGCACCTAGTCTGTGTTCCTTGTTTCAGTGACGCCCGGAGAGGAGAGAGGTCTGTCCCAGCTTACACAGCCATTTGGAGGCAGGCTCAGGGCAGCAGTGGACTTCTGGTTCAGGCCTAGATTGCACTCATCACATTGGGCAGCACTGGTCTGTGCCAGGGGAAGGTGGAGATGTGGAGGCCACACACACACACACACACACACACACACACGGGATAGGAGGTTACAAGTAAAAACTGACTCCCAGACCCAGCCTTGTTTCTCAGTACCTATGAGCCCTCAGGTTCCCACTTTAGTCTCTGCCACTAGATTGCGACATCTATAGAAACAGAGCAGACTACTGTTAAACTGAAAGGGAAAATTAATAGTAATATTATTCCAGTTTGTTGAGCACAAGGCTGGGGACTCTGGTAGGTTTTATCTCGTTTTATTTCATTTAATCCCCAGACAACCCCGTGAATTGGGATCTAGATTGCCCTCCTCCCATTTTCTGGGTGAGAAACCTGGAGCTCAGAACAGGTGAACACCTTGCCCGAGGTCATCGAGCTAAGTGAACAGCAGAGCCAGGGCAGGAACTTGCTGAAGCCTGCGCTCTTGACCACTCAGCCCACGCCCCCCTCCTCCACCTCATCTGCCACCAAGTGCCCTATACAATGAAGTTTCCAAACAGGTGTCAAAGAGAGCCAGGAAAGTCCCATGGCCTCACTGGATGGAGCCTCCCAGAGGAAAGAGGAGCCCCAGGTGTCACAGAGGGAATAGGAGTGCTGGTAGCAAGTGGGAACGCATGGAGGAAGTCAAGCCTCGTCTAACTTGTGCCAATACCCTGTTTCTTCTACATGACCTCCTTTCCAAAGCCCACTGTTTGCCACACAACGGATCCTCCCCCTTCTCAGGGAAAATCCATCCATCCCATCAGCCCATTTCCGAAGACCCTTGGCTTTCCTTGGGGCTGCAGATCCGCCTATCGCCACGAGAGGGCAGGCCAGCTCTGTGGCAAGTCCTGAGGACCCAGTAGCCCCAGAGACTGGCCAGGTGCCCTATAACACAGCAACCCATTACATCTTCCCATCAGCTTACTCCCTCAGATGTCAAAACATCTAACTGCAGAAGCAAGACTCATGCTCACACATGGTGTCTGATTCCACTGGGGTCAAGATCTTAACAATTAACACCAAAACAGTAAGGATAAATGCTACCACCACAGATACGGGTCAGAATTTCATGTTACTAAGCATTTTCTCATCTCTGGAGCAGCTGGAGGTAATTTACTGAAGCATCCCCACTGTACAGATGAAGACACTGAAACATCAGAACAGGGACAAACTTTTTTGGGTCACTTAGAGAACGCTGGTCTTCAGACCCAGGGAGAACTGTTTCCAATTCCCGGTCTGGCTGGAGGTGGGACTGGGGATGGGGGAATGCAGGTGTGTAGATCGAGAGAGAAACAATGGGTCAGAATGTTCTAGAGGGAAGACCCAATGCATTGCAGTATTTCCTGTAAAGCAACCATCCATCCACTCACCCACCATCCATCTATCCATCCATCCATCCATCCATCCATCCATCGATCTATCCAAAAGGGTTCATTGAGCATTTGCAGGGGACACAAAGAGGGATGAGAGGAGCTTCCTGCCCTCAAAAAGCTGGCAGTCTAGCGAGGGGGAAAGTGGTGAGTCAGCAGATAATTACAGGAAACCGTGCACCCATACAACGGGATAGGGGCAGAGGGGTTTGTGACCCTCTGGTGTACACTCAAGTTGGAAGTGGCCCCCCGGGGCTCCCAAGGCCCAGGATTACAGGCAGGGGCACCTCCTTCCCTGCATCTCACCCCGGGACGGGGGATCCCCTCCCAGCTTCGGGTGCTGGCCTGTGCTGGGGACCCGGGGTCTCCCCCACCCCTCTCCGAAGATCGCGGGCCCGGGGAGCCGATGACAGCACACCTGAGTCAGCCCGCCGCCCACCCGCCCCTCAGCGTCTGTCTCCGCATCTTGTGATATTTCGCTCCCCGGGAGCCAGCCCCACTGCGCTCCGGAGGCAGCTCGGCAAACAAACCCAGCGACAGATTGTGCCGCGGCTCATTCCGGGGAAGGACGCCAAATCCCACCCTGCTACCCCCAACACTCCCTCCCCGCCGCCCCCTCCAGGCCCTCCTCCCCGGCGCGGGGCCGCGGCAGGGTGGGTCCCGGGAAACGCTGCGGCCTATTCCTGCCTCCTAGAGATGGGAGGGGGGCTGGAGGGGGGCTGGAGCCCAGAGGGGCCCTTTGCGCTCCCACCTCCCCCGGACGCAAGAGGCGCGGGCCGGGGCACTGGGTGCGGGGCGGGGGGGCGGGGGGGCGGTGCAGGAAGGGCAGACCGCAGGCCAGCAGGGGGCGCCCGAGCGTCCAGGTGCAAGAAGGCCAAGCGCCTGCCGCGGAGATGGCGGGGGGGGGGGGGGGGGGGGGATAGACACCTCGCAAGAGACCAGAGGCACCGCGATGTAGAGTCCGACAGGCAGGGAGCCGCAGGACAGAGCGGAGGCGACAGGGACAAGGGGAGACAGAGAGAGAGAGAGAGAGAGAGAGAGACGCCTCAAGATGGGAAATGACAGGGAGAGAGGGAGGAGGGGAGAGAGGGGAGAAGGAAGGGGGGGATGGAACAGGGAGAGACTACAAAATATGAATAAGGGTGGGGGAAGAAAGTGAGAGAAATCGGACGGGAGCCAGGGGAGAATGAGAGGCTATGGGTGGAGCAGAGAATGAATGGGAAATAAGAATCCGGCATTTATAAAGCGCCGACTGTATGCCTGCTGCTGCGCGCTACTCGGGCACCCACAGGAGAGGAGGAGCCCGAGGGCGGGCGCGGGGGAGGGGTCCTTTCCTGCGCTCCCCGCAGCCGAGCGGCGGCCCGGGGCTCTCCACCTCCTCGGGTGACGCTGCGCACAGATGGCCCGGCCCGGGCTGCACGCGCCGCTCCCGCAGCGCCACCCCTGAGGTGTCCCCGGCCCCGAAGCGCCTTCCCCGGGTCCCCGCACCTGTCGGGAGCCGACGCGGGGCGCCCCGGCTGGGGAGGGGGGGATGGCGCGGCCGGGGTCATCATCCCCGCCGCCTTTGTAAGGAGGCGCCCAGGTCACGGATCGGATGGCATCGAGCGCGGCCACGAGAGGCGCGAGGGACCCCCACGAGCTCAGAACGCACCCCTCCTTTAGAGGAAGCAGCAGCTCCAGTGAAATCAGTGGTCTCCTCCCCACGCGGGAGATGAGCGATTCCCTTTAGGGCGCACCACACATGCACATAAAAACGCACACACTCGCACGCGCACCCAAACTTGCACCCGCTCACCAACGCATTAAGGGGCACACACACACACACACACACACACACAGAGGCACTTGTCCCCTTGCCGCCCATCCCAAGCTCACTCGCGCCAAACTCTCGAACACCTCACGTTTCCCACGAGCGCGAACACGCACGCTGGTGGACACTCAGCGGCTTACCCGTGCGCACACTCACGTGTCCCCCCCCCTTCCTAGGCCCGTTCAAAAGGTCGAGTGCCAGCCCTCTCGAGCCGCACCTGCACAAGTGTCCTTGCGCACACGTGCACGCTCATATGCACTCAATCTTGCACACGCAAACTCTTGCACGTGCTCTTCTTACAATCACACGCACTAGGGGCTTGGGGTCTGGGAAGGGACGGGAAGGTGGAATCCAGGAGCTCTCCCAGGGGAGGGAAGCGGCGGAGGCCTGGGCATTGGCGCCGGGGACACAGCTGGAGGGGGAGGTGACCCAGGAGCCCATCTCCTCCGGGGAAGTTGGGAGGGGGGACTGGCCGGTCCACGGCGCCCTCTCGCTGCACTGCACCGCCCCCCTCCCCCGGAGAGGATTTCTCTCGAAGCGCGGCTCCGCGAAGGCGATCGAACTCCGTCCTCCGGGCTCCCCAGGGAGGGGAGGGGGCCGGGGCGGAGGGGGCCGGCGAGCCGCTCCCGCCTCCCGGTGGCCAGGAGAGGGTTAAGTCGGCGAGCTAGGAAGCGAGGGAGGAGCCAGCGAGTGCGGGAAGGAGTGGGGGTGGTTGGGAAGAGCATCCTCGCTGTCCCCACTCTCCCTCGGCGAGCAGCCGGGACGCACGGACCGACGGACTGACGGACTCGCGCGCCGCCTGCGCGGCCGGGGGGTGCCGGCACCCGGCGTCGACGGCCGGCTCCAGCCCTCCGAGCCCCGTCGCGCCCCGCCCCGTCCCGTCGGGGCCGATGGCTCCTCCCGAGGCCCGCAGCCCGGGGGGCGCAGGGTAGAGCGCCGCGGCCGGGCCACCCAGCCCGGGGACTCCCGGGCCCTCCCGGAGCCCCGCGGGGTCCCCGCCGTCCGTCCGGCGGGCCCAGGGAGCGAGTGGGAGCGCCCTCCCCCCGCCGCCCCCTCCCCCGAGCGTCGAGACAAGATGCTGCCCGGGCTCGGGCGCCTGCTGCAAGGTAGGGACCCCGGCCCGCCCGGCGGGCGGAGGCCACCGGGGGAGGGAGGCGGGCGCCCCCCGCAGGGCGCGAGGGTGGGGCCGCTGTGGGGGCGGGGAGCCGGGGAGGGGTGGGGGCAGCGGGCTCGGCCCCGGGCCCCGGCCCCGCCCCCGCGCCCCGGCTCGCCCGCTGGGGGAGCGCACCGGCTCGGAGGCCGCCGGGAGGCGCGGGGAGCTCGTGACCGCGGGGGGACGCGGGGGCAGGCGGCCCCGGCCCGGGCTGCACCTGCTCCGGGGGACGCTGAGGACTCTGGCCGGCTGGGGAAGCGCCGACTCAGCAAGTCCTCGTGCCCCGTGCCTCAGCACTTTCAGTCACCTGGGGAGACAGGGTGTGGGTAGGGGGGCTGTCTGGGCGGATCGGAGGCTCGGAGGGAGATCCGAACGGCCCTGCCAAGTAGGACGGATGGAGGGCGCTCGAAGGGGGAGAGTTCCCCGGACTGAATGACAGACTAGGGTGTGGACCAGAGATTGGGGGTGGGGCGGGGAAGGGGTCGGAGAAAGGGGGAGAGCCAGAAGCGGTCGGTGGTGGAGAAAGTGGTCAGGGGAGGGGGGTGCGGGACCGAGGTTAGACGGGAAAAGCAAGCAGGGAAATGGGCCCCAGGTGAGGATGGAGGAAGAGAGAGGGAGAGGGGAGACCAGATGCACAGAGGGGTGGAGAGAAGGCGAGGGAGAGGAGCCCGGAATCCGGAAGCGAGGGTGGGCAATGGCAAAGAGGAGGGCTGGGACCCTGGGGACCAGGAAGGAAAGGGGAGTGGAAAGATCGGAAGCCTAGAAACCAGAGAGGGACTGGGATGGTGGGTAGAGATGGGGCGTCAGGAGCCCAGAAGAGGGTCAAGAATGAGCGCTAGGGTTGGGGACAGAGAACCATAGATGGGAGAGGGGCTGGGGGTTGATGGGGATGGGGATGGGGATGTAATCTGGGAAGGAAGGAAGAGGAGGAAGAGGACAAGATGGGAGAGAGGGATGGGGTGGGGGGGGGATCCCCAGGGATGAGACAAAGAGGCTTCTGGTAACCACTTCCACGTGGGAAGCCCTCCATTCCCAAAGCTCCTGCCTGTCACATCCCTTCTCTCAGGGAGTGGTCTGTGGGTTCTGAGCTCTGGGCCTTGGGGGTGGCTGTGAGGGGGGAAAGGGTGGGGATATTCGAGTGGGGTGGCAGCCTCCAAGGGTGGGCACCCTAGCTGGCTGTGTGCTGCCATTTATATCTCTGGGCCCCGTCGTCGGATCCTGCCACCGCCACCACGGTGGCTGCTTATTTTGGGGTGTTACATTCTGGCAGAGTGAGAAGCTGTTTGCAGCAGCACTAAACCTCCGTCACCCGCATCAGTGCTTCCCCAGACCCCTGCGTCACTGGCATCGCCACCACCTCCATTCTGCTCCGTGCTCCCACCTCCTCAGCCCCTGCCCCCTCAGCATCTGCCTGCCGGGCCTTAGCCCTTCCCCAGCCTTTTGAGTGTGGAGCTGTCGCTGCTCATCTGGGACCCTGTGTCCTTCCTTCAGAGCCAGAGCCCTCAACTCCCCTTCCAGGGAGCACCTTTTCCAGAGGCCACTCTGCCCGGTGGGTTAGCATCCTGGCACCTGCCCTCCATCTGCCTCCTCCTAGAGCTCCTTCTTTCACCAGAGCCTCTGGACTAAAAGGTGGCTCCTGGGGTGAGAACCTTATTTCTGAGCCTGGGGTACTCCAGGGTGATCGCCCAGAGTCCTTGACAATGGTCCCTCGGTGAATGGATAGTTTTTGGCTCTGGGCACCTCGGCCTTCCGGGATCGATACCATGTTCTGGCCTCTCTCCGCTCCCTCCGCAGGTCAATCCTAGCCACATCTCTTGGACACTGCTCATTCCTTTTTGACTCCCAAATGGGCCGTCTCTTAGAGCAGCCGCAAGCTGGAGCCCAGAAGAAGAAAGTTGCAGAGAGCCTGGGTCCCTTCTCTGCTCTCACCTTGCACAGTATCATGGCTGGCCCAGCCCCGTGCACCTGGGTGCACTCTCTGTCTCCCTTTACCTCAAGGGCAGTGACTGTCACACTCAGGTGTGGTTTCCCTGGATGATGTGAGGTCTCCCAAAGAAAGGTCAGAGGGTCTGTTCCAACATGGGCTCGTCCGGTCTGGGTTCCACCTTACACTAGCAGCATGACCTGAGGCAATTCTCTGTACCCCAGTTGCCCTCCCCTCATCGGCAGACAGGAGGCAATAATATTGGCCTCGCAGGGTTACGCTATGTTATACTCTCTGCGTAAAGACATGTAGTAATACAGTGTCTGGTGCACAGTAGGTGCTTAATAACAGATGGCTGCTGCCCATCCCTGCTCTGCACTCCCCTGCGGCTCTAGCCATCACCTGCTGACTTTAGAAAAAAGGAAGAGGAGGAAAGAGAGAAGATGGGGTGAGCCAAGAGGGTGGGGGAGGTTGTCACCAGGGGCTTTCCTCGGCCTATCTAAGTAGTGAGGGGTGAAATGAAGGCTTCAGGAAAGATATTGAAGGCAGACTGTCAGAGATCCAGGTCAGGAGGCCTGAGCCGCTCCCTCAGAAACTGACCCTTCCCTCTTGGACCCTGTGACATAAGGGGTTTGCTCCTGATGGCCACTGATGTACCCCCCCCCCCTTTCAGCTCCAACACTCTGCATCTCGCCCTAGTCTTCGCCAGGGAGTCACAAGATGGGGGCTGGGAGTGGACGTGTGGTCCTCAGGGAGGGAGAGAAGACAAGGCCTGGAGGGAAGGAGGGATGGTGAGGAGCCGTGGGAAGCAGGGGGTGGGGAAGAAAAGGGCAGACACCGGGCAGGGACAGAGGGCGCGGAGGAGGGAGAGAGGCATGGTGCTCCAGCGCCCCCCTGCCTCTGCCCAGCAGCGCTCCAGCCAGGCCTGGGGGTAGAGAAACCCAGAGCCCCCCACCTTCCCCTCCTCCTCGCCTCCAGTGAGAGCCGCAGCCTGAATTATGGATGAGGCTCCTTGGGTTACAGCTGCTTTGCACGGCAGAGAGGGCCAGAAATGGCAACAGAGTCACTGTTACGCAGCAGCTGTCACGGAGGGGCCCCCTGTTCAGGGCCCCTCCTCAAAAAGCCTGCAGGGAACACCATCTCCCACTTGGGGCGGTGGGCCAGTGGGCTAGTGGGCTGAGATGGGGGTACATAGAGGGACCGGCGAGAGGGAGTGTGGAGAAAGAGGAGAGGAGCCCCTGCATGTGGGCAAGCAGGGGGCTAGGGAGTCACAGGTCAGCCCCTGCACACTTGGCCTCCAGGCCAGGGGAGACCCTGGGCCAGGGAGAGGCCCCCCTCCCACCGAGTCTGGAGGGCTCTGGAGCTCACGTCCTTCCTCCCCCCTGTCTCTCCTGGGGTATACCAGTCAGCCCCAGAGGCTGTGGGGGGAGAGCTCAGTCATCCTCCGGAGTGCTGGTGGCCTCCAGAGCTCACACTCTCCTGAGCTTTGTGGATAAGGGGTGGGATTAAGGATCAGAAAGGGATTTGACTTCCTCTGGTGTCAAGTCCTCTGGGGAAGCAAGCTTAGAGGGTGACTGCTAGAAGGAGAAGTGTCCTGGCCAGTCATGACGAGAATCCTCTCTGGTGCCTGCCCAGTTGATCACTCTGCTGTGTGACCTTGGGCAAGTTTCTTGCCCTCTCTGAGCCCCAATGTCCCCCGCATAGGGCAAGAACTTGAACCAGCTGAACCTGGAGGACCTTTCCAGCTCTGAAACCTCTGGTTCTAAGCCCCAAACCTCAGGCCTCAGGAAACCCACCCCCAGGGTTCCCCGCCGCGCTCCTGCCCCCCACCTCTGCCTGGTTCAGTTGAGGGGTGAGAGACGTGCCCCTCCACCCCACGTGGTTCTGAAAAACTCGGGAGGAGAAAGTAATCGTGAAACGCCGCCCGGGGGAGGGGTGAGAAGGGCCGAGAAACGCGGAGGTGGTGTGAAGGAACGGAACAGCAGCCGCTGTGTCACTGAGTATTACATCACACCCAGCCTACACACGCACGGGGCGCACTCACACACGCGGAGGACAGCCGGCACACGCTCGCGCGGCTCGGCACCAGGAGGGGCCTCCTGGAGCTGGGGTGGTGCCTGAAGTCGAGGAGTGGGAACACCACACACACCAGGCGTGGGGTCCCCCATCCCTGCGCCTGTGTGTTCTCCCGGGGTGGGGGTGGGGGGCCAACGGCAGAGCGTCCATGATATCCGTCCACACCCGGCCCTGTCGCGGCCTTGTGCACACACCGGGTTCAGCAGCACCATATGCAGTGAGCACCCAGCTCACACCCGTACCTAAGATCACACACGTGTGCATATGCACACACACACATTCACGCGCAGCGATGTCTGGGGCACAAGGCACCACTGAAGATCACAGACCCTCAGTCCCTCCCCTGGAGTGTCTGAAACCCACAGAGCCCCAGGATCTCAGGTCCTCGGCCCCCGGCCCTGTCATCCTTCCCTCCACCCGCATGGACCCAACACATTCCATGAAGCAGAAGCTTCTCAGTCAATGTGTGCCCAGAAATCACGGCCCAGCGCGTGGGGTGTAGGCTGCCCTTCTCCCCAGGCAAACGGGCCAGAAGAAAATCCGAAGAGTCATCTGGCAGTCATGAGAAAGGTCAGAAGGCAAGCTAGATCCAGCCCAGAAGCTCACAGCTGTGGTGAGAGCAAGAAGGCCAGGGGATGGGGATGGGCGAGGGGGTCCTACGCCCCCTGCCCCCGCACGGGATGCAGGGGCCTGGACACTACTCTTTAGCCCCAGGCCTCTGGGCCTCCCTGGGCCTGCTTCTCCAACCGTGTCCTAAGAAGGCTGAACTATTTCCGACATTCAAGAGTTACTTTGAAAAAAATACATATATATATATATATCTCAAGTGACTTTGAATGAGAAGAGCCTGCGGTATAAAATGCAGATTCCCAGGCAATCCCCCCCCGAAAGTCTGATTTTGCCTGCTTTCTGGGCCCACCTGGCTGATTCTGTTGCAGGTGGCTGCTGGCCCCATTCAGAAACGCCCTGACCCCTGGGCCCTCAGGGCCCTTCCGGCTTGGACAGGCCCTGGTTCTTCCAAGGTGAAAGCTGCTGGAAGGTGAGGGAGGCGAGCTGCATGCCCCGGTGGGCTCGGCAAGACCAGACCCCGGAGCAGCCCAAGGGCCATTTCGCACAGACCTTAGATTCACGAAGATTCTCAATTTAGTTCCAGCCCTTCTCCAATGGGGGCGATTTGCCCCCCCCTCCCCCAGCAGGGGACATCTGGCAAAGTCTGGAGACATTTTGGTTATCATAACCAGGGGGCAGGTGTTACTGGCACCTAGTGGGCAGAGGACAAGGGAGCCCCTGAACATCCTAAATAAGATGTCGCATAGGACAACCCCGTACAACAAAGATCCATCAGGCCTACCATCCCTGCTGGAGAAGCCCTGGGCCATGGGCAAACCTACCGCAGTGAAAACCAATGACAAAAGGCCACCACTCATCCAACAACTGTCAACCTTGCTTTCTACAGTGTCCTCTTGGCATTCCTTTATTTTTTTCGTACACCAGGAGCCTCAGAAAGCCGAGGAGGCCAGGGCTTCTTGTGACACTGAGGTTACACTCAGAACCCCTACCCCCATCAATCCAGAGGCGCTGCCCTTGCGGGGGGGGGGGGGGGGGGGGGTAGGCGCCCCCAGGCTGGCAGGCCTGGCCCTTGGCCCCGCCCGGAACCTCCCCGCCTCCCTCTCCCTCTCCCACAGGTCCCGCCTCGGCCTGCCTCCTGCTGATGCTCCTGGCCCCGCCCCCCGCGGCCCCCAGCTGCCCCATGCTCTGCACCTGCTACTCGTCCCCGCCCACCGTGAGCTGCCAGGCCAACAACTTCTCCTCCGTGCCGCTGGCCCTGCCGCCCAGCACGCAGCGACTCTTCCTGCAGAACAACCTCATCCGCACGCTGCGGCCCGGCACCTTTGGACCCAACCTGCTCACCCTGTGGCTCTTCTCCAACAACCTCTCCACCATCTACCCGGGCACCTTCCGCCACCTGCAGGCCCTGGAGGAGCTGGACCTTGGCGACAACCGGCACCTGCGCTCCCTGGAGCCTGACACCTTCCAGGGCCTGGAGCGGCTGCAGTCTCTGCATCTGTACCGCTGCCAGCTCAGCAGCCTGCCCGGCAACATCTTCCGCGGCCTGGTCAGCCTGCAGTACCTCTACCTCCAGGAGAACAGCCTGCTCCACCTCCAGGTGAGCCTGCCCCGCCCCCAGCGCACCTGCGCACCGTCCTGGTCCCCACCGTCCTGGTCCCCGCGCTCCTGCCAAGCATCCCTAGTTCCTGGCCCCTGTCCTAACTTCCTGTCCCTCTCACTCCCGCCAGGGGCTTCTCTGTTCTCTGTCTTCTATCTTCCTAGCTCCTCCTGTTGGGGTCCCTTGCGGCCTCTCTCCCTAACTCTCCAACCCCCCCATCTGTCTCCCTCTGCCCGTCTGTCTGTCTATCCCTTTCTGTCCCTCTCCGCCTCTCTCACAAACTTGCCTCCCCCATCTGTCTTCTTCTGCCTCTCTGTCTGCCTCCCTTCGCACGCCCACTCCGCGCACGCCCCCATGTCTGTCTGGGTGTATGTACGTGTCTCTTTCTGTGATCCCTCCTTTCCCCCTTTTGTTTGCCTTCGGGGGACTCTCCCTTTCCCCAGGCACCCAGCCTGAAGGCCTTGGTGGCTGCTTTTCTCACCCACCCCCACACCCTCCGGTCCCGGGGAGGAGGAGCAAGAGGGCACAGCCCCTGCAATTATGCCCCAGGAAGGTTCCGCCTCTCTCCAGCTCACCAGGGATTGGGACAAGGGGACGACGTCCCGCCCTTTCCGGATTCCTGTCCCCCAAACCTGTCCTCCCCGTGCAAGGGAAGAAGGAAAGGGAAAGGTAAAGAGTGGTTAAGTAGCTGGAAAATGGATGCCCTGGAAACGGAAGGAATAACAGTAATTGCTATTTATTGTTATTATCATTGATCTAAATATTGTTTATTGTTGTTGTTATGCTGACTGTTTGACAGCCAGATCCTCCCATTCTATTTCCCCAGGAAGCAATCACACACCCTCCAAACCACTCTGGAAGAAATTCCTCCCTCGGCTACACAGGCTGTAGCTGGAAGGGGGTAGGGACCTCCAAATTCTCCCCTCCCCTGTGCCCCCCCACATAAGCCTGGAAGGCACATGCTCCTCCTCACTCCTGGTCGGGTCAGTGCCTCCCTGGTCTCACCAATGTGCCTGCCCATCTGCACATCAGGTCGGGTTGATGTTGACACTAGCAGTAACAACCTGACAAACATGTATGGAGCACCCCACTATGTGCTACGTGCTGAGGAGACAGCAGTAAATGGAAGAGACAAAGCTCCCTGCCTTCAGACAGAGCATTCTAGTCAGGGAAAGGGACAAGAAGGAAAATACACAGTGTGCCAGAAAATTCTGTCCTGGCCATTACTGCTGCCTAAATGGCCGTCACAGTAGCGCCCACCACCACTTAGTGGGCGCATTGTGTGTCTGGCACCGTGCTAAGGACTTTGCAGGCCTGGACTCTGGTAATCTTTACTGGCGTGTGGCAAATGTTAACCTTTCCAAGCCACAGTCTTCCCATCTGGAAAACGGGGGCAGCAACAGCCCCCCATCTCCTAGGGATGTTATATGCGTTCAGTGCATGAATAATTTGTAAAGCACTTAGAATAGTGCTTGGCATACGGTAAGCACTATATAAATGCTTGTTAAAATACTATTTTAAAAAGAGAACCAAGCCTCGTTAAACACTGGCCTTGGTGAAATGGCCCATCTTGGACTCGATCCTGGAGATCTGGGTCAACTTCATGGATGATACTGAGGCCACAAGCGGGTCCCAGAATACTCCCTCCCTTTCCTTTGCTTCCTAAATTTGCCTCGCACCTCAGGATTTGCAAAGTACATCCAGCCACCTCATCTCACTTCTATGGCCCTGTCGGGGGTTGTCTCCTTACAGATGGGAAAGCGGAGGCCCAGGGCCCCAAAGGCTTTGTAGGTAGAAGGCCTCTACACATCAAGACTTTTAAACCACTGGCCATGTCACTGGGGGCTTGTGTGTCTCAACTTCACAACAGCCTGGTTCTGGGGGACAGTTAGGGGTAGTAGGGACACAGAAGTTCCTGGTGCCACACGACCAGGAAGGGCGGGTAGTGCTGGAGACTGCGAGGTCTGATGACATTTCAGGAACTTCTGTCCTCCAGACCTCTCCCCCAGGCTCTGTCCAGGGGCTGGGGGGCAGGAAGGACAGCAGAGCGCTCGTCTCTGAAACTCTCTCTTTGGAGGTTCCAATCTTGGCTGCGGTGTGGCTTCGGACAAATGACTCAACCTCTCCACCTTCATTTCCTTGTCTATAAAATGGCAGTCATGGTAGTACTTTAAGTTTATCTAAGAAGCTCTATAAGGTTTAAAATTTAGTCTAGAGCCACCCTCAGTACAGGCGGGGTCATCATCATGTTACTACTAGTAGTTCGACAACTACTCCTGAGGCCCTGACCCCCTCGTCAATACATATTGGTTGTTCAGAAGGGCGAATCTGGGGCCAGAGTGACTGAGTTTGAATCCCTGCTCTGCTGCTTTCTGACTTATTTAACTTTAGGCAAGCTGCCTCCCCATTCTGAACCCTGGTTTCCTTATCTTTAAAATGGGAAAAATTAAAGTAAGACCTTCCTTCCACAAAGAATGGCTATAAAAAGCCAATGAGTTTGTGTATATAAAGCACATAGTTCAGTGCAGAATAAATCACGTCATGATGACCCGACCCTCTTCCACTCTCAGGCCACAACGGCAGCCAGTGCATGGGCTCAGGAGAGTTCTGGGCAAGGGGGTCCTTGAGTGAACAGGGTGGTGGGGGGGGGGGTTCTTCTGAAACGACACATGCTTGTCCTGCACCCTGTGGTATGAATGGCATGGTGCAGGGCATCATGGGAAGGAAGCATCCTCACACCTGGCCCCTTCCTAGAGCAGAAAGAAAGAGCCAGCTTCTGCCCAGGGGACTGCCGGGCAGAACCAGGCCCGGAGATGCGACAGGCAGGTGAGGAAATGTGCGGCTGGGGTGAGATGCACAGAATGCAGGTGTGACTTAAGATGGAGCCTGCCTGGAGAGGGGAGCTGCGGAGGGGGTGAGGGGGGCCACAGCCCTTCAGGAAGGTGGATGTGGAGGTGCAGGTGGAGGCAAGGGGGGGTGGGGTTTCTCACGGACTGTCCGTTGTAGGCCAGGCACTGTACCAGGGGGCGTTCATTCATCAGTGGGTATGTATGGTGCACCTACTACATGCCAGGCGGTGTTCTGGGTGCCAAGGATTCAAGAGTGAGCAAAAACAGTGTCCCCCACTCTCCTGGAGCTTATTTTCTACTTGACTAGAACCAGATGATAGAGACACCAGCTCTCTCCCTTAATCACTACGGCCTACGTGGTTTAATAGGGCACTCAGGCAGAGCGGGGTTTGAATCCCAGGCCCATCTCTGGCTTGCTGTGTGGCTCTGGGCAAGTTACTTAACCACTCTGAGTCTCAAAGGACCCATCTATAAAGCAGAGAAAAAATGACCTGCACCTCAGAGGTTAGTTGTGAGGATTAAAGAAGACGCTACTTGAAAAGTGCTCAACATGATGTCTGGTTCAGAGTAAGCATCATTTCCCCCCTTTATGGGCTGAGGATACTGAGCCTCTGTGAAGTCCAGTGACCTCTGACCAGTCCATTAAGGAGTACAGCCTAGAAGTGGCCCAGGTCTGCCTGACTCCAGAGTTCAGACCCAACCCATATAGCTGCTGGACCCTAGGCAAGTCGCTTGCCTTCTGGGGGCCTTCCTCTCCTATTTTCCGGAAGGGACGTAATAATATTGTCTGCCTCGTGGGGTTGTGATGATTCAGTTACTACATGGGATCCGGGTAGCACAGAGCTTGGCACACAGTGCAAACTCTGACGCAGACGATGACAGTGACACCTGGCACAGATTGGTGAGCACTGTGAGTGGGGGTGCCTGGCACAGAGTAGACACTCAATACGGCTTTGTTGAATGAATGAGGTACACTCCAGGACTCACTTACTCATAAATATCAGATGAGGTTGGATCTTAATGATCAACTCTCAAGTCCCTTGTTTCACAAATGAAGAAACCTGAGGCTCAGAGAGGTTTGTGGAGCTGCCCAAGGTCACACAGCCCAGCAGCCAGTGTCAGAGACTGGAGCTGGGAGGGTGGAAGGAGGCAAAGTGAAAGGCAGGATGCTGGATGCTGTGGGGGTCTGGGGGTGGGGATGGGGCAGGGATGCTGCCTTGTGAGATTCCAAATGGATGCAGAGAGCTGTGAAGCGACATGGGTGGAGGTGAGGGAAATGTGGTTTTGGAAATGGAAGTCGATGGCTTTAGCAGCCGCTGTCAGCCCAGAGGGAGGGGGCACGGGGTGGGGAGGGCGAGGGCTGTGAAAGTCAAAAGCTTATTAATGCACAGAGAAGGGTTTTAACAGGGAGAGAGGAAGGTCTGGATTTGAGAGCTGCAGCTCAGGAAGTGGTTGGGGGATTTGGCAAAGGCTTGGATGAGGGGAGGGGTATGGACCCCTAGATGGAGGCTCAGTGAGAGGAAGGCCAGGACATGTGCAAGCAGGAAAAGGAGGAAGAGGAGGAGTTTGGGATCAAGGGATTCTGTAGCTCCCTGCATTGGGGCTGTAGGTCAAAGGCACCTGAATTTCTGGGGTGTCTGAACCTTGGGTTGTCCCTACCTGACCTCTGGAAGCCCCCCCCCCCCGCCCCCGAGTGTGATGACCTCCACTTCTACCCCCATCCCCTGTTGATCCTGATCAGGAATCTCTGGGTGTGTCCCACTATGGCTGGCATCGTAAAAAAGAAACCCGAACTAGGTGTCTGAGTGGAAGGGTTTCGGAGCCCACTCCCTGGGGGCCAGGAAAAGAAGGACAAGGCCACCAGGCCAGGCTGGGGTGGGCTGAGGCCACAGGCGTGCAGAGAGCCCACTGGAGACCTGAGCAAGGCAGGGGGTGGTGGCAGCAGGGGGCGCAGAGAACGCTGGTGTCACAGACACCCAAGAAGGTTGAGGGGACGGATCTCAATGTGGCCAACAGGAGGGTTCTTGGCAGGCTCAGTTCCTGGAGCGGAGAGGGCGGAAGGCAGATGGGAGGGGGCGAGAGAACGCCGGAGCACAGGAAGGTGGGGGCTGTGGGTGTGGGCTGGGAGTCAGTGCCCTCCCCCCCACCTGAGAGCCGGGACAGGCTCCTGGCTGGGATGGGCAGGAAACGGTGGGAACCGCAGCCCGAAACAGGATCCAGGGGGGAGCTGGCTTCAGCACAGCGGATGCTCTTAGCCCTGAGAGCCAGAGCTTCTGGGCCTGCTGACCACAGTGATGTCCTGCACCAAGTTGGTGGGGGGGAAGGTCAGTACTGGGGTTCTGGGCCCCTCTCTGGGTCTCAGTGCTCTCCTCTAGAAAAAGTGGCTGGGCGGCTGGACCTGGAAGCACTAACTCCCAAGTCTGGCTGGCCATCACCAGGCTGGAGAGCTGGTTAGAATTCACAATCCAGCCCCCACCAGGAAGCATACCTAGACCTATACCCGCACCCCCATTAACTCTGAATCAGAGTTCTAAATCCTTGCAGCACTAACAGCGCCTGATTCTGGGACTCCCCAGCCCCAGAAGGCCGGTGGGACAACCCCTCGATGGGGGCCAGTGATCAGGGCATCAGACAGCAGGCTTCCTTCCCCTCCCCTGCCACCTCTGGGCGGGTGGAGCCGACACTGAGTCCTTTTAATATCCTAACAAAGCAGAATAGTAGAACTTTTGAGCCTCAGGAAACTCCTCTGTTAGAGCAGAAGGGATGGACCTAATTGTAACTGAGGCCCTACTGTCGTAATAACCACTGTTTATTGGTGGTGGTCTATGTGCCCACCGAGTGCAGTATCCTTCCAGCATGATCTCACCTAATCCTCCCTCAGCCTGCTGAAGGGGGATATTCTCTGAGCTATGGGTCCTGAAGAAACTGGATGAGGCTGAGTAGCCTGCCCAACACAACGCAGCTGGGAAGAGGGCAAGCTGGATCGGAAGCCCCGAGCTCTCCCTCCTGAGCCTGTGGGCTTCACTGGACCGAATCCCATTGTGCCAGGCACTGTGCCCAGCACTTCACCCATCTGCTTTGTGTGGATTGTCTTCCTAATCCTCAACACAAACGCAGGAGGACGTACACTCATCCCCATTTTATAGATGAGGAAACGGGCTTAGAGAGATTACTAGCTTGGCCAAGTTAACCACGGTGGCCAACCCACTGAGTGCCTACCTCATGGCAATC